>NC_086446.1:702049938-702791438 GCF_028390025.1 Pseudophryne corroboree | reverse complement strand
GGCTGGGGAGCGGTCACACAGGGAAGAAACTTCCAGGGAGTATGGTCAAGCCTGGAGATGTCTCTTCACATAAATATACTGGAGCTAAGAGCGATTTACAATGCTCTAAGTCTGGCAAAACCCCTGCTTCAGGGTCAGCCGGTGTTGATCCAGTCGGACAACATCACGGCAGTCGCCCACGTAAACAGACAGGGCGGCACAAGAAGCAGGACAGCAATGGCAGAAGCTGCAAGGATTCTTCGCTGGGCGGAAGATCATGTGATAGCACTGTCAGCAGTATTCATTCCGGGAGTGGACAACTGGGAAGCAGACTTCCTCAGCAGACACGATCTACACCCGGGAGAGTGGGGACTTCATCCAGAAGTCTTCCACATGATTGTGAACCGTTGGGAAAAACCAATGGTGGATATGATGGCGTCCCGCCTCAACAAAAAACTGGACAGGTATTGCGCCAGGTCAAGAGACCCTCAGGCAATAGCTGTGGACGCTCTGGTAACACCGTGGGTGTTCCAGTCAGTGTATGTGTTCCCTCCTCTGCCTCTCATACCAAAAGTACTGAGAATTATACGGCAAAAGGGAGTAAGAACGATACTAGTGGCTCCGGATTGGCCAAGAAGAACTTGGTACCCGGAACTTCAAGAGATGCTCACGGAGGATCCGTGGCCTCTACCTCTAAGACGGGACCTGCTTCAGCAGGGACCGTGTCTATTCCAAGACTTACCGCGGCTGCGTTTAACGGCATGGCGGTTGAACGCCGAATTCTAAGGGAAAAAGGCATTCCGGAAGAGGTCATTCCTACACTGGTAAAAGCCAGGAAGGAGGTGACTGCACAACATTATCACCGCATTTGGAGAAAATATGTTGCGTAGTGTGAGGCCAGGAAGGCCCCCACGGAGGAATTTCAACTGGGTCGATTCCTACATTTCCTGCAAACAGGATTGTCTATGGGCCTCAAATTGGGGTCCATTAAGGTTCAAATTTCGGCCCTGTCGATTTTCTTCCAGAAAGAATTGGCTTCAGTTCCTGAAGTCCAGACTTTTGTAAAAGGAGTACTACATATACAGCCCCCGGTTGTGCCCCCAGTGGCACCGTGGGATCTTAATGTAGTCTTGGATTTTCTCAAATCCCATTGGTTTGAGCCGCTCAAATCGGTGGAGTTGAAGTATCTTACATGGAAAGTAACCATGCTACTGGCCCTGGCTTCAGCCAGGAGAGTATCAGAATTGGCGGCTTTATCATATAAGAGCCCATATCTGATTTTCCATACGGACAGGGCAGAACTGCGGACGCGTCCTCATTTTCTGCCTAAGGTGGTGTCAGCGTTTCACCTGAACCAGCCTATTGTGGTGCCTGCGGCTACTAACGATTTGGAGGATTCCAAGTTGTTGGACGTGGTCCGGGCATTGAAAATATATATTTCAAGAACGGCGGGAGTCAGAAAGTCTGACTCACTGTTTATATTGTATGCACCCAACAAGATGGGTGCTCCTGCTTCTAAGCAGACGATTGCTCGTTGGATTTGTAGCACAATTCAACTTGCACATTCTGTGGCAGGCTTGCCACAACCTAAATCTGTCAAGGCCCATTCCACAAGGAAAGTGGGCTCATCCTGGGCGGCTGCCCGGGGGGTCTCGGCATTACAACTCTGCCGAGCTGCTACTTGGTCAGGGGCAAACACGTTTGCAAAATTCTACAAATTTGATACCCTGGCTGAGGAGGACCTTGAGTTCTCTCATACGGTGCTGCAGAGTCATCCGCACTCTCCCGCCCGTTTGGGAGCTTTGGTATAATCCCCATGGTCCTGACGGAGTCCCCAGCATCCACTTAGGACGTTAGAGAAAATAAGAATTTACTTACCGATAATTCTATTTCTCGTAGTCCGTAGTGGATGCTGGGCGCCCATCCCAAGTGCGGATTGTCTGCAATACTTGTACATAGTTATTGTTACAAACAAATTCGGGTTGTTATTGTTGTGAGCCGTCTGTTTAGAGGCTCCTACGTTTGTCATACTGTTAACTGGGTTCAGATCACAAGTTATATGGTGTGATTGGTGTGGCTGGTATGAGTCTTACCCGGGATTCAATATCCTTCCTTATTGTGTACGCTCGTCCGGGCACAGTATCCTAACTGAGGCTTGGAGGAGGGTCATAGGGGGAGGAGCCAGTACACACCACCTGATCCTAAAGCTTTATTTTTGTGCCCTGTCTCCTGCGGAGCCGCTATTCCCCATGGTCCTGACGGAGTCCCCAGCATCCACTACGGACTACGAGAAATAGAATTATCGGTAAGTAAATTCTTATTTTCACTTTTAAATAAACAGTCCTGCTGTCATCATATGTAGAACTTATTGCTTCTATATGCTGTTCATTCCATTTCTTCTGATTACTAATGCTATATATACTGAAAGATGAACAGTTACCACTTAGAAGGACATTTTGAATCCATCATGACTTTTTATTTTTATACACAAGGATGATGTATCTCCATCTAAAATGACAGATAACTGCACATCATTCATGGTTGCAATGTTACGTGCCTATCAAATGTAGGGTGTGATTTGGGAACCAGGGAACTTAAAGCTAACATCCAATGTTTCAAGTGTAATTAATTCTCTCTCTCTCTCTGTTACCCCCCACCCCCACCCCTAATTAACGCACCAACATGATCAATATAGGTATAAAGGAATTGAACTTGTTGGTGCGTTAATTAGCTGGATCCAGCTCTTGGTGGCCACCCCTGTGTCACAGCACACAGGGGCATGGGGGTACGGAGCTGGTCACTGTCTTCATGTGACATCCACCTCCGCCTCCTCAGTGACAGCTCCCCTCGCCCGCTGTCTCTATCCCTCCATTCTCATCGCAGGTGTGGTGCAGGGGTGTCGCGATTGCACGAAGGGGGGGGGGGGGGCGCAATTGTGGGCGGTGCAGTGATCTCGGGTGCGGGTAAGGATACGGTCATTGCCCTTATGTGACATCCGCCTCCTCAGTGACAGCTCCCCTCACCCGCTATCCCTCCATTCTCATCGCGGGTGCTGCTATCGAGCGGGAGTGGGGGTGTCAGTGACCGCGGGGGGGATGCCGCAATCGTGGGGGGTGCAGTGATCTCGGGTGCAGGTTCGGAGCCGGTCACTGCCTTTATGTGACATTCACTTCCTCAGTGACAGCTCCCCTCGCTGTCTCTGTCCTTCCATTCTTATTTCGGGCGGGGTGCGGGGGTGCCGCGATTGCGCACGTGGGGGGGGGGGAGAGAGGAGAGGTGCCGCGACTGCGGGGTGCAGTGATCTCGGGTGGGGTGCCAAAGCTGGGGTCCCGGTGAGACCCCTGGACCTGCTCCATAGTACGGCTTCCGGGGATCCTCGGATGAAAAAGACAGCCCAGCCGACAGTGATGACAGAAGCAGGCGGACACTGCTGGCCAGTGTCCGCCTACTTATCGATCAGTTGGGGGGAAAGTTCCCCCTACACCTGAACGATTGGTTGGGAAAATCAAACAAGTTTGATTTTCCCAACTAGTTGGACCAACCGTTTCTGAACGTTTTTTAGCGTGTGGGAGCAAACGGCTGATAATCGTTTGCTCCCACACACTGCCACATTATCGTTCCAACCAGCCAACTAGTTGGCTGGTTGGAACGATATCTCCCTGATGTATGGCCAGCATTAGATTTGGGTGGGGTGTGTTCAAACTGAAATCTTAATTGCAGTGTAAAAATAAAGCAGCCAGTATTTACCCTGCACACAAACAATATACCCTCCCAAATCTAAATCTCTGCACGTTATATCTGCCTCCCTGCAGTGCACATGGGGGGTAATTCCAAGTTGATCGCAGCAGGAAATTTTTTAGCAGTTGGACAAAACCATGTGCACTGCAGGGGGGGCAGATATAACATTTGCAGAGAGAGTTAGATTTGGGTGGGTTATTTTATTTCTGTGCAGGGTAAATACTAGCTGCTTTATTTCTCTATCGTCCTAAGTGGATGCTGGGGTTCCTGAAAGGACCATGGGGAATAGCGGCTCCGCAGGAGACAGGGCACAAAAAAGTAAAGCTTTACTAGGTCAGGTGGTGTGCACTGGCTCCTCCCCCTATGACCCTCCTCCAGACTCCAGTTAGATTTTGTGCCCGAACGAGAAGGGTGCAATCTAGGTGGCTCTCCTAAAGAGCTGCTTAGAGAAAGTTTAGTTTAGGTTTTTTTCTTTACAGTGAGTCCTGCTGGCAACAGGATCACTGCAACGTGGGACTTAGGGGGAAAGTAGTAAACTCACCTGCATGCAGAGTGGATTTGCTGCTTGGCTACTGGACACCATTAGCTCCAGAGGGATCGAACACAGGCCCAGCCGTGGAGTCCGGTCCCGGAGCCGCGCCGCCGACCCCCTTGCAGATGCTGAAGCGTGAAGAGGTCCGGAAACCGGCGGCTGAAGACTCCTCAGTCTTCATAAGGTAGCGCACAGCACTGCAGCTGTGCGCCATTTTCCTCTCAGCACACTTCACTGGGCAGTCACTGAGGGTGCAGAGCGCTGGGGGGGGGCGCTCTGAGAGGCAAATATAAACCTTATACAAGGCTAAAAATACCTCACATATAGCCCATAGGGGCTATATGGAGATATTTAACCCCTGCCTGACTGGAAAAATAGCGGGAGAAGAACCCGCCGAAAAAGGGGCGGGGCCTATCTCCTCAGCACACGGCGCCATTTTCTGTCACAGCTCCGCTGGTCAGAACGGCTTCCAGGTCTCTCCCCTGCACTGCACTACAGAAACAGGGTAAAACAGAGAGGGGGGGCACATTAATGGCTATATATATATATATATATTAAAGCAGCTATAAGGGAGCACTTAATATAAGGATATCCCTTGTATATATAGCGCTTTGTGGTGTGTGCTGGCAGACTCTCCCTCTGTCTCCCCAAAAGGGCTAGTGGGTCCTGTCTTCATTAGAGCATTCCCTGTGAGTTTGCGGTGTGTGTCGGTACGTGGTGTCGACATGTATGAGGACGATATTGGTGTGGAGGCGGAGCAATTGCCAAATATGCAGATGTCACCCCCCAGGGGGTCGACACCAGAATGGATGCCTTTATTTGTGGAATTACGTGATGGTTTATCTTCCCTTAAACAGTCAGTTGAGGACATGAGGCGGCCGGACAATCAATTAATGCCTGTCCAGGCGCCTCAAACACCGTCAGGGGCTGTAAAACGCCCTTTGCCTCAGTCGGTCGACACAGACCCAGACACGGGCACTGATTCCAGTGACGACGGTAGAAATTCAAACGTATTTTCCAGTAGGGCCACACGTTATATGATTTTGGCAATGAAGGAGACGTTACATTTAGCTGATACTACAGATACCGTAAAACAGGGTATTATGTATGGTGTGAAAAAACTACAAACAGTTTTTCCTGAATCAGAAGAATTAAATGACGTGTGTGATGAAGCGTGGGTTGCTCCTGATAAAAAGTTGATAATTTCAAAAAAGTTATTGGCATTATACCCTTTCCCGCCAGAGGTTAGGGCGCGCTGGGAAACACCCCCTAAGGTGGACAAGGCGCTCACACGCTTATCCAAACAAGTGGCGTTACCCTCTCCTGAGACGGCCGCACTTAAGGATCCATCAGATAGAAAGATGGAAGTTATTCAAAAGAATATATACACACATGCAGGTGTTATACTACGACCAGCTATAGCAACTGCCTGGATGTGCAGTGCTGGAGTAGTTTGGTCAGAATCCCTGATTGAAAATATTGATACCCTAGATAGGGACAATGTTTTACTGTCGTTAGAACAAATAAAGGATGCATTTATCTATATGCGTGATGCACAGAGGGATATTTGCACACTGGCATCTCGGGTGAGTGCTATGTCCATTTCAGCCAGAAGAGCCTTATGGACACGACAGTGGACAGGCGATGCGGATTCAAAACGTCACATGGAGGTTTTGCCGTATAAAGGGGAGGAGTTATTTGGAGTTGGTCTATCAGACTTGGTGGCCACGGCTACTGCCGGGAAATCCACTTTTTTACCTCAAGTCACTCCCCAACAGAGAAAGGCACCGACCTTTCAACCGCAGCCTTTTCGCTCCTACAAAAATAAGAGAGCAAAGGGCTTGTCGTACCTGCCACGAGGCAGAGGAAGAGGGAAGAGACACCAACAGGCAGCTCCTTCCCAGGAACAGAAGCCCTCCCCGGCTCCTGCAAAAACCTCAGCATGACGCTGGGGCCTCTCAAGCGGACTCGGGGACAGTGGGGGGCCGTCTCAAAAATTACAGCGCGCAGTGGGCTCACTCGCAGGTAGACCCCTGGATCCTGCAGATAATATCTCAGGGGTACAGGTTGGAATTAGAGACGGATCCTCCTCATCGTTTCCTGAAGTCTGCCTTACCAACCGTCTCTTCCGAAAGGGAGAGGGTGTTGGAAGCCATTCACAAGCTGTACGCTCAGCAGGTGATAGTCAAAGTACCCCTATTACAACAAGGAAAGGGGTATTATTCCACTCTATTTGTGGTACCGAAGCCGGATGGCTCGGTAAGGCCTATTCTAAATCTGAAGTCCTTGAACCTCTACATAAAAAAGTTCAAGTTCAAGATGGAGTCACTCAGAGCAGTGATAGCGAACCTGGAAGAAGGGGACTTTATGGTATCCTTGGACATCAAGGATGCGTATCTACACGTTCCGATTTACCCCGCACACCAGGGGTACCTCAGGTTCATTGTTCAAAACTGTCACTATCAGTTTCAGACGCTGCCGTTCGGATTGTCCACGGCGCCTCGGGTCTTTACCAAGGTAATGGCCGAGATGATGATTCTTCTTCGAAGAAAAGGCGTATTAGTTATCCCATACTTGGACGATCTCCTAATAAGGGCAAGGTCCAGAGAACAGCTGGAGACAGCTTTAGCACTATCTCAAGAGGTGCTAAGACAACACGGGTGGATTCTGAATATTCCAAAATCCCATTTAATCCCGACAACTCGTCTGCTGTTCCTAGGAATGATTCTGGACACGGTTCAGAAAAAGGTTTTCCTTCCAGAGGAAAAAGCCAAGGAGTTATCCGATCTGGTCAGGAACCTCCTAAAACCAGGAAAAGTGTCAGTACATCAATGCACAAGAGTCCTGGGAAAAATGGTGGCTTCTTACGAAGCAATTCCATTCGGCAGATTCCATGCAAGAATATTCCAAAGGGATCTGTTGGACAAATGGTCAGGGTCGCATCTGCAGATGCACCTGCGAATAACCCTGTCACCAAAGACAAGGGTGTCACTTCTGTGGTGGTTGCAGAAGGCTCACCTATTAGAAGGCCGCAGATTCGGCATTCAGGATTGGATCCTGGTGACCACGGACGCCAGCCTGAGAGGCTGGGGAGCAGTCACACAAGGAAGAAACTTCCAGGGAGTATGGACGAGTCTGGAAAAGTCTCTTCACATAAACATTCTGGAACTAAGAGCAATCTACAATGCTCTAAGCCAGGCGGAACTTCTCCTGCAAGGAAAGCCGGTGTTGATTCAGTCGGACAACATCACGGCGGTCGCCCATGTAAACAGGCAGGGCGGCACAAGAAGCAGGAGTGCAATGGCAGAAGCTGCCAAGATTCTTCGCTGGGCGGAGAATCACGTGATAGCACTGTCAGCAGTGTTCATCCCGGGCGTGGACAACTGGGAAGCAGACTTCCTCAGCAGACACGATCTTCATCCGGGAGAGTGGGGTCTACATCCAGAAGTCTTCAACATGTTAATAGACCGTTGGGAAAGACCAATTGTAGACATGATGGCGTCTCGCCTCAACAAGAAACTGGACAAATATTGCGCCAGGTCAAGAGATCCACAGGCAATAGCTGTGGACGCACTGGTAACTCCTTGGGTGTACCAGTCAGTGTATGTGTTTCCTCCTCTGCCGCTCATACCAAAGGTATTGAAGATCATACGGCAAAGAAGAGTAAGAACAATACTAGTGGTTCCGGATTGGCCGAGAAGGACTTGGTATCCGGAACTTCAAGAGATGCTCACGGACGAACCGTGGCCTCTACCTCTGAGAAGGGACCTGCTACAGCAGGGTCCCTGTCTTTTTCAAGACTTACCGCGGCTGCGTTTGACGGCATGGCGGTTGAACGCCAGATCCTAAAAGGGAAAGGCATTCCAGAAGAAGTCATTCCTACCTTGATTAAGGCACGGAAGGAAGTCACCGTGAAACATTATCACCGCATTTGGCGAAAATATGTAGCGTGGTGCGAGGATCGGAAGGTTCCGACGGAGGAATTCCAACTGGGTCGTTTCCTACATTTCCTGCAATCAGGATTATCTATGGGTCTCAAATTGGGATCCATTAAGGTTCAAATTTCGGCCCTGTCAATATTCTTCCAAAAAGAATTGGCCTCTGTCCCTGAGGTCCAGACTTTTGTCAAGGGAGTACTGCATATACAGCCTCCTGTGGTGCCTCCGGTGGCACCGTGGGATCTAAATGTAGTTTTAGATTTCCTCAAATCCCATTGGTTTGAACCATTGAAAAAGGTGGATTTGAAATATCTCACATTGAAAGTGACTATGTTACTAGCCCTGGCCTCTGCCAGGAGAGTATCTGAATTGGCGGCTTTATCTTATAAAAGTCCTTATCTAATCTTCCATTCGGATAGGGCAGAACTGCGGACTCGTCCGCATTTTCTCCCTAAAGTGGTATCAGCATTTCATCTGAACCAACCTATTGTGGTGCCTGCGGCCACTAGCGACTTGGAGGACTCCAAGTTGTTGGACGTTGTCAGAGCCTTAAAAATATACATTGCAAGGACGGCTGGAGTCAGAAAATCTGACTCGCTGTTTATATTGTATGCACCCAACAAGTTGGGCGCACCTGCTTCTAAGCAGTCGATTGCTCGTTGGATTGTAACACAATTCAACTTGCACATTCTGTGGCAGGCCTGCCACAGCCTAAAACTGTAAAAGCCCACTCCACAAGGAAGGTGGGCTCATCTTGGGCGGCTGCCCGAGGGGTCTCGGCATTACAACTCTGCCGAGCAGCTACGTGGTCGGGGGAGAACACGTTTGTAAAATTTTACAAATTTGATACCCTGGCAAAGGAGGACCTGGAGTTCTCTCATTCGGTGCTGCAGAGTCATCCGCACTCTCCCGCCCGTTTGGGAGCTTTGGTATTATCCCCATGGTCCTTTCAGGAACCCCAGCATCCACTTAGGACGATAGAGAAAATAAGAATTTACTTACCGATAATTCTATTTCTCGGAGTCCGTAGTGGATGCTGGGCGCCCATCCCAAGTGCGGATTATCTGCAATACTTGTACATAGTTATTGTTAACTAATTCGGGTTATTGTTAAGGAGCCATCTTTAAGAGGCCCTTTCTGTTGTCATACTGTTAACTGGGTTTAGATCACAAGTTGTACGGTGTGATTGGTGTGGCTGGTATGAGTCTTACCCGGGATTCATAATGCCTCCCTTATTGTGTATGCTCGTCCGGGCACAGTACCTAACTGGAGTCTGGAGGAGGGTCATAGGGGGAGGAGCCAGTGCACACCACCTGACCTAGTAAAGCTTTACTTTTTTGTGCCCTGTCTCCTGCGGAGCCGCTATTCCCCATGGTCCTTTCAGGAACCCCAGCATCCACTACGGACTCCGAGAAATAGAATTATCGGTAAGTAAATTCTTATTTTTTACACTGCAAATTAGATTGCAGATTGAACACACCACACCCAAATCTAACTCTCTCTGCACATGTTACATCTGCCTCCCCTGCAGTGCACATGGTTTTGCCCAATTGCTAACAGAATTCCTGCTGCGATCAACTTGGAATTACCCCCATGGTTTGCCCATTAGCTAACAAATTTGCTGCTGCGATCAGGTCTGAATCAAGCCCTAAGGCTGTCGGCCTGTCTCCTACAACTAAAGGCAGGAAAAAAAACAGTCTTGGTGAGGGATACACTAGCAATCAATCAGCTCCTAACTGCCATTTTTCAAACACAACCTGTAACATGGCAGTTAGGAGCTGATTGGCTGGTCCTTTATCTGTCCACTTTATCACTCTCCAAGGCTAAGTATATACCCCCCCCCCCCCCCCCATGAGGTAATCAAACCATAAAGTGTATTTAGTCTGGTCATTCAAGTGACAGGGTGGGCAATAAGTGGCCCTACAGCTGCTGTTGAATTACACATCCCAGCATGCCCTGCAACAGTTTTTGCATGACCAAGTAGCAGAACTGTTTTAGGGAATGCTAGGATATATTGTTCTTTATAAATATAAAACATAGGCCCTCATTCCGAGTTGTTCGCTCGGTAAAAATCTTCGCATTGCAGCGATTTTCCGCTTAATGCGCATGCGCAATGTCCGCACTGCGACTGCGCCAAGTAAATTTGCTATGCACTTAGTACTTTTACTCACGGCTTTTTCATCGGTCTGGCGATCGTAATGTGATTGACAGGAAATGGGTGTTACTGGGCGGAAACAGGCCGTTTTATGGGCGTGTGGGAAAAAACGCTACCGTTTCCGGAAAAAACGCAGGAGTGGCCGGAGAAACGGAGGAGTGTCTGGGCGAACGCTGGGTGTGTTTGTGACGTCAAACCAGGAACGACAAGCACTGAACTGATCGCAGATGCCGAGTAAGTCTGAAGCTACTCAGAAACTGCTACGAGGTGTGTAATCGCAATATTGCGATTACTTCGTTCGCAATTTTAAGATGCTAAGATTCACTCCCAGTAGGCGGCGGCTTAGCGTGAGCAACTCTGCTAAAATCGCCTTGCGAGCGAACAACTCGGAATGACCTCCATAGAGCGCTTGAGATTTAAATTAATGTGTGTACGCAATAACCTGTAAAAATAAGATTAAAATTATGTTTGCAGCGCTTTTAAGACTGTTTAATGTCTGTGAAGGAGTGGGTTCCAATCAAGGACGTTTGCACCTTAATGATAGAGAGGGATGTAAAGAACCTATCTTTCCCTATCTAATGGTACCTGTACTTTGATTCTGTCAGCGGGTGTCTCTTTCGCCGCCGCTGTGAGCGTGTTCAGGAATCCTTTCTGCTGGTACAGAGCCATCTTTTCATATGGGCTCAATGGGCAGTTGCCCAAGGGCCCAAGGAGTATGAGGGCCCTAGGCTGATAGCTGAGGTTCCCCTATTTCCAGGGGTACCAGATTCTTGAAAATAGGCCCTGGGGAACTGGAGATATCGGACTTCAAACCAGTGATCCCCAACTGAGCCAGTTAATTGCTCTTCTCAGCCAGATTTTACAGGTTTTGCCTGATGTAGAGTTTTCTGAGGGTATACTCCAAAAGCTGGGACTCTCCCCTTTTGGTGGACACTGGCAGCTTGTCTCTAGTATGTCCAGAACCAGAGATATCAGCCTTCCAGCAGCTGGTCCCTGCTCCAGCTCCACACGCCTTGTATGCAGTTTTATATATTCATTGGGGGGTTGCTCTGACTCCTGAACTCTGATCCCCATGCCCCCAGTACCTCCTAAAAGATGGGTCTCTTTAGTTTTTTTATCACATTGAAAGCTAAGAAATCTATTTTCAGTAACTGGAGATATCTGCAGTCAAGCAAGCTGTCCTCCCACTAGAAAATGATGAATATTAGGCCCTCTCCACTATCCATCCCTCCCTTGCTTATTAAACACCCCCTACTACCCTAGAAGTCATGTACTGGGGCCCCATCATTCATCCTAATACACCCTTCTACAGTTTAGTGTTTTCCCTCCCGCCTCATCTCCCACCATCTGTGCAGTAAAGGAGTAATTAGCAGAAATTACTGCTTCAGTTCCTACTGCTGAGCGGAAAATAGAACACCCCTTACCGCCCGTGGGACATCAACGCTACCGCTGATAGCACCCCCCACCCCTTCCGCTGGAGGATGGGTAGGAGCCCCAGTGCATTACTTTGCCCAGGGGCCTACACTTCTGTTAAAATGGCCCTGTGCTGGTATGCAGTTTCTCAGCGTTCATGCATACACGTGAAGTGCTGCCGACTGGTCCCCCTTCTGAGTAAGTCTCCATGCGCCTGGCAGTATCCGGCGCAGCAGTCACTTCTCCACTATGCTTGTAATTAAGGACAGTTTCTAACAAGTGACCGCAAGTGTCCCAATGCGTTTCAGGCATAAAGCCCTTTATCAAGGTTATGTATAGTTCTACAGCAGCTGGAGTGCTGCTTATTGCCCCCCACCTTGATTAGACATACGGATATAGCAATACTCATCACAGCAAAGCAGTCGTGCAGAGTGTGCCCGCGAATGGCTGCATGCATGCATATGCACTGGCACGGTCATAAAAAAATGCATTAGCTAGGTGCTGGGTGCATATAGTAGCACCCCTCATGCGTGTGCCCGTGCAGTGGTATCGCGGGCTGAAAGAGGCTGGCTACATCTGTAGGCAGAGGGCAAATTCGTACCATATGTCATCTGTGTCTTGACATAAAATTTATATTTCTATAATCACTAGGACCTTCCAAAATCCTTTACAAATTTATGAAGTCTATTTGAAGGTTAGATGCGATTTGGAAATCACTCGGATGCATGGCTTCAGAGAAATTATGGAGGTCATTCCGAGTCGTTCGCTCGGAAAATTTCTTCGCATCGCAGCGTTTTTCCGCTTAGAGCGCATGCGCAATGTCCGCACTGCGACTGCGCCAAGTAAATTTGCTATGAAGTTTGGATTTTTACTCACGGCTTTTTCTTCGCTCAGGCGATCGTAGTGTGATTGACAGGAAATGGGTGTTACTGGGCGGAAACAGGCCGTTTTATGGGCGTGTGGGAAAAAACGCTACCGTTTCCGGAAAAAACGCGGGAGTGGCTGGAGAAACGAAGGAGTGTCTGGGCGAACGCTGGGTGTGTTTGTGACGTCAAACCAGGAACGATAAGCACTGAACTGATCGCAGATGCCGAGTAAGTCTGAAGCTACTCTGAAACTGCTACAAGATGTGTAATCGCAATATTGCGAATCTTTCGTTCGCAATTTTAAGAAGCTAAGATTCACTCCCAGTAGGCGGCGGCTTAGCGTGTGCAATACTGCTAAAATCGCCTTGCGAGCGAACAACTCGGAATGAGGGCCTATGTTTTTAATCAATCCCACATAACAATGCATCATATTTATACTCTTATATTAGCTTGACTAACAGATTAATGCAAGCAAACCACATCTTAGGCAGTCTTTAACGGATAAAGGGGGTAATTCCAAGTTGATCGCAGCAGGAATTTTTTAGCAGTTGGGCAAAACCATGTGCACTGCAGGGGGGGGGGCAGATATAACTTTTGCAGAGAGAGTTAGATTTGGGTGGGTTATTTTGTTTCTGTGCAGGGTAAATACAGGCTCCTTTATTTTTACACTGCAATTTAGATTGCAGATTGAACTCACCACACCCAAATCTATCTCTCTCTGCACATGTTATCAGGGCCGGTTCTGGCGCTCTGTGCGCCCCGGGCGGCAATAGGGCGTGGCTTCGTAAAGGGGGCGTGGTCATTTACGCCCCCTGTACAGACTGAAATGATGTGCGGTGCGCGATGACGTCATCGCGCACCGCACAGTAAAGGACCTCTCCACGAAGGGAAACTAGACGCGTATGCGTCTAGTTTCCCTTCACAGCGGCCAGCGGCAGCAGGGGGCAGCGGGGGGGGGGGGCACACAGCAGCAGCGGATCTTGCCCTGGTGCGGCGCCCTCCGGATGGCGCCCTGCACCCTCCGGAATGCGGCGCCCCGGGCAAAAGTCCTGCTTGCCCGTGGCAAGATCTGCTACTGCATGTTATATCTGCCTCCCTTGCAGTGCACATGGTTTTGCCCAACTGCTAAAAAAATTCCTGCTGCGATCAACTTGGAATTACCCCCAAAGTTATGCACAATCAATTGTATTTAAATTAAGGTGGGCAATTCTGCAGTGGTCCCAGATTTAATTAGCTGGTCAGCCAGTCAGCAGTGACTCTGACTTTAGGATCAATTTCACTGAGAGACTGTTCCATCACTTTCCACTGTGCCCCCCAGCATTGGCTGTGGTTAATCTGTAAATTTAGTTTCCTTTCTGTTTATTTATTTGAAATTGCAATATACAGTATGTTGTATGTAACCTGTAACGTTTTTGTAATTAAACATTTTACTTTTTTTGTAAATAAAGTATTGTTTATTAGTTTGATAACTATATGTTCCAGAATCCAGTTTTTGAGAAAACTATTAGATTGCAAGGTTATGCTATAACTGTTATTAACTCCTAGAAGCAGGGGTTTAGACCAGCTAACTGCATGGTCTGTGTCACTGACCATGCACAATTGTGATAGAGTGTGCACTATAACTGTTAGATTGCTAGAAGGGGGCGACCAAACTAAGTAGTAGTTTTAGAGTGTTCTGGGACATGTAGTCCTATTGAATAATCCATTGGTGATGGCAGTAAAAGAAACAAGTTACATAGTAAGTAGTTATTCAATTTACCGCCTCTTACTATAGTCAGAGTGTAAACCATCAGAGAAACTTATTGAGGTCCCTGACATTGCTGATGATATTGGAAAGCAAATGGAGGTGATCACAAACCTCTCAGGAAGCTTTAAAAACTAACAATGTATTCATTAAATTTGTAAAAAGGAACAAAACTTGTAACCGCTTGAACAACTGCTATTTGTGCTTGGCACATACTACTTTTATAAGCCAATCACTATTTACATTGATGTGAGCCTTATAAGGCGTTCAGAAAATGTTATATAATACATAAAGAAATCACTACTGAAGAACTGTAACAACAATTTGTATTAATTACTGTGTATATCATTCCCATGTTCTTTAGAAAAATTGCTTTAATTCTCTATTAATTGTGTAGTAACTGCTGCAATTCCCAACACCCAGAATGTGTTCTCGATTAAAAAAAAAAAAAAACCTACAAAATGAATCAATACATTATTCTTGTTCTGCTATGACACGCATCTATTGCATACAACAGTGACTGAAAAATGTTACTTCTATATTGCATTCTGGAGAAGCTCCCATTTTCCTTCAGATTGTAGGACAACCCTTTAGCTTCTTGCTGGGAGGTGAACAATCTATAGATACAGTAGCTCAAGCTTTCCCCCAGTTTTCAGGGGTGTAGTATGGTTTGCCAGCGGTCGGGGGGTCCCGGTGACCAGAATACCGGCGCCGGAATCCCAACCGCCGGCATACCAACAGCTGGACGAGCGCAAATGACCCCCAAGAGGGAGAAATTCCAGCGCCGGTATGGTGGTCGCTGGGAGCCCGGCCGCCGGCAACCTGTAGACCACCCGCTTTCAGGGCTCCAAGTTGGATACTCTCCCAAGGCAAAGCTTTTATCAATTTTTGCAGCTCAGATATTTTATCAAGCAGCCAAACCAATTCTTTAGAGCTTAGCAACATATTAATCCATTTGTTTGGGTAATATATTAAACTTGTCGCTTCATCTGTATAAATAAAAAAGCCCTGTCGGGTACACTGAGAGGCTGGGTTGTGACACCACGGACAGGGAACATTGAGCTGTGATTACCAGTAGCTAGATCTGCAGTAATACAAAATAAATTGCTAATCAACGTTATTATCGTTGGTAGAGATGCTGGACGGAATACACTCAACTTGGCTCTTTTAATTACAAGTGGAGGAACGATCCACCACCACCTAACTGAGCCTACGGATTAAAGGTTACGTAATGTTTTAATTTTTACTGAATTTCTCCTTGACAAACTGGTATATCTGGCTGACATGGCAGATGGTAAGTCCAGGAGCAAAATATCAAAAAGGAGCAGATTTACATTAAAAAGGTCTACAGTCAATATCGCAACCCCAAATGGTCAACATGTATTAGGTTGACAGGGTCAAAGTGGCGAAATAGACAAAATATGTTGACATGTAAAAGGTAGAAAGTACAAAAGATTAACAGTTTCAAAAAGTCAATATGGCAATGGTCGACACACATATGGTTGACACAAGTTTTTGAAGTTTAACTCTTTTCAACTTTTTCATCCTTTACCATCCACGTAGACGACATTTGGGAATAGTACCCTTGCCCGAAGCATGGCAAGTGAACACTGCACACTAATGAGGGTTTTTGGTGGGTAAAACATGAAAAAAAAAAAACCACTAACCCCCCCCCCCCAAAAAATAATAATAATAATAATAATAATTGTGTTGACCTTTTGTGTCAACCATGTCCGTGTCGTCCGTTTGAACCTATCGACCGTTTGAACCTGTCAACCTTTTCTACTGTCTGCCTTTTGACCCTGTCATCCTTTTCCATGTCGACCATTTGGGGTTGACCTATTGACTGTAGACCTTTTTAATATAAATTTAATGAACCATACCCGGAGCAGACATAAGATTGCGCGAGTGCTGGTTAGACATTGGGACGGGAGCCTCACATTTCTTTATTATAAATTATTATTACAGTATATGTTTATTTTGTACATGCAGAAGTAGGTGGACAATGGTTTCCTACTTCTTACAGGCTGAACATTCAGTTGGGGGGAACGTTTCCACTGTCTCCATACACTGAAATTACAGTTGTCCAACTAATTAGGAGAATTTAAACATGTTTGATTTCTGCTGCAAGTCGGACAGATCTTTTTCAACTAGTTGGTGGAGTGGAACACAATCGTTCTTGTGTATGACCAGCCTTACATGAAGAAAGGTAGCCCAAATCATTTTATAAGCTTCCCTTAAGGCAAAGCTGTACTTGTGTAGATATGAGTCAAGTTAAGGACTGACTAGCCCATGTTTGCAGTTCAGGTGATAATGACGTTCTGAAACGTTAACCATCCCGATAGTAACACAGAGCTATCTTTATTTAGTTACACCTTTGCAGACTTTAAGGACAATATCTCATGTCCCAGCAGTGGTGAAAATGAAGTACATCAGCAATGACAAGTACTGTAAGTGACCGTGGCTATTTAAATAGTTGGAGGATAACAATCAATGAGATCAGAATATTATGTTGTGATGTCATTGGAGATAAAAGATGAGCAATTACTCTTGTCTCAATGGTTGGCAGATGAGTAAGAAAATTTACCAAGCGATAAAGTGAAATGTGGCGAGTACACAAAAGGCAAATGTGCTCAGACAAAGCGGCATCACTGAGTTTATTTTAATGTAAAAGAAAAACAAATTTCGTATAAAGTGGCTTTCAACCCTGCTGCTTACCATAGAAGACGGTAGGGTGTTGCAGTGTACTTACTTAGTGGTGTATGTACTAAGCCATGGAGAGAGATAAAGTACCAGCCAAACGGCTCCTAACTGACATGTTACAAGCTGTGTTTGAAAAATGACAGGAGCTGGTTGGTTGGTGCTTTATTTCCGCCCACTTTCTCTCTCTCTCTCTCTCTCTCTCTCTCTCTCCAAGGCTTAGTACATAGACCCCAAAGAACCAAGCAACCAGCTCCTAACTGTTATTTTTCAATCAAAGCCTGGAACATGGCAGTAAGTAGCTAGCTGATTGGCTGGTACTTTATCCCTGTCCACAGAGCCGGCCATATGCATAGGCAAACTAGGTAATTGCCTAGGGCATTTGATATGCCTAGGGGCACCAGCAGCTTCTGCTGATTAAAATGATATGCAGCATGCCTATATTCTGTGTGTAGCATTTCATATGCAGATACAGCCACAGTCACACACAGTATATAGGCATGCTGCATATCAGTTTAATCAGCAGAAGCTGCTTGTGCATCCTAGCCACATATCAATGCAAATAAGATGCGTTTTCATAAATAAAAGGTGCCCGGCGTTAGCAGTGAGGCAAGATTTATGAGGTCACATCTGTATCAAGCAGAGGCAGAGGTCACAGCGTTAGTGGCAGTGTGAGTGCTGTGTGCATGTGAGTGGGTTGGTTGTGCAGTAGTGTTCGGAATATGTGTAAGGAGCATTATGTGTGTCATGTAAAAATGCAGTAATAATGTGCAACATATGTGTAAGGGACACTATGTGTGTCATGTGTATAAGAGCATTAATAATGTGCGGCATATGTGTAACAGGGTACTACTGTATGCGTGTCATTATGTGTATAGGGGCACTAATAATGTGCAGCATATGTGTAGGGGGCACTATGCATGTCATTATGTGTATAAGAGCATTAATAATGTGCAGCATATGTGTAAGGGACATTATGTGTAAAAGGGCATTAATAAAGGTTGTCATAATGTGTAAGGTGCATTATGTTTATAAGGACATTAATAATGTGTCTCATATGTTTAAGGGGCATTACTGTGTGGCATTATGTGTATAAGGTGTTCTACTATGTGGCATTGCGTATAGAAAGGGCACTACTGTATTGTCTAATGTGAATAAAGAGCAATAGGGTGTGGTGTGGTGTAATGTGAATAAGGAGCAATTCAGTGTGATGTAATGTGAATAAGGGGCTCTACTGTGAGGAGTAACGTTTATAAGGTAAAGTCATACTACTGTGAGATGTAATATGAATTATGGACACTATTGCATGATCAAATGTGAATAAAGTTGCAGTACTGTGTGGCGTAATTGGAATTGGGGTTACTATTGTGTGGCCATGCCCCTTGCCAGCAAAAACACACTCCTTTTTGGGCTGTGTGCCAAATGCATACCTCCCAACTGTCCCGATTTTCGCGGGACAGTCCCGTTTTTTGGGGACTGTCCCGCTGTCCCACCCGCAGGCCGCAGTGTCCCGCGGTGGGGGGGGGGGGGGGGCAGTTGGGAGGCTCTGTCTCTCGCTGCCCTGCTTAGCAGAGCAGCTGAGTATAGACGCTGTGCGCATGCGCACAGCGTCTATTCACAAGTGACAGAGGGAGAAGGGGCATGCCAGCGGCTCACAGAGCGCTGGGCATGCCCCCTTCAGTTACGGACACGGGAGGCGTGGCCTAAATAGTGGCACCGCCTCGAAGCCACGCCCCCTTCGGATGCCACCCCCCCTTTTCGGGAGCGCGCGTGTGTCCCTCTTCAACATTAAAGAAAGTTGGGAGGTATGCAAATGTGCGAACTTTTCCTATTTAAAGTACAAACCCCAAAATAAGGACTGCTATGGGTGAGGGGTGATGGTGCTGGGAAAGAGGTGTAAGGTCAGAGGCGGAACCAGCGGTGGTGCTAGGGGGCACCAGCCAAAATTTTGCCTAGGGCATCATATTGGTTAGGCCCGGCTCTGCCTGTCCACTTTATCTCTCTCCAAGGCTTAGTACATAGACCCTTATTCTCCCTGAAGTTCTAGGAAACTCACAAGTTTTCGGGGAATTCCCTGGGCTCCTGAAAGAGTGGGTGTTCCTTCCGCATCCCACCCACTTTCTAGTGATGTGGGCAGGATTGTGAGAATAATGCCAGGGTAGCGTCTAGTTTCTCTTCGTGGAGAGGACCTTTTCCATAACCCCCTGGGTCCATGTCACAATCTATTTGGAATAGAAAAGTGTGGCGAGCGAAGCGAGACACCGAGCCCGAAGCATGGCGAGCGTCCAATGCTGCATAGAAAAAAAAAATTCCCCCAAACGAACGGAAAACAAAGAAAACATTTAGGAGCTGTAAGGGCGGAAATTCTCTCCTGCCCTCTTGTTTTGTCACGTCCAGGTCCTTAGCACGAAGGCAACATAGACACAACCATAATGCCAGAAATGGAGTGTCCATGGAGAGGGTCATACTGTAGCCTATTGCAGTGAGGGGATGGTGCATAATGATGTAAATAATCCAGCCCCACCCACATCAGCTGCCACCTGCAGTTCCTCTCCAGGCTTTTCCCAGTGAGGAGATGATAATAGTGGGTGAGTACAGCGGTTCCCAAACTTTCTTGAATCATGGCGCCCTATAGTATCAGCATTTCTTTCATGTAGAGATGTACAGAAGAGGCTCTCACAAGCAGAAAATAGATGGATTCACCGTTTGAATACCCTGACACCAGGGGGTTTAAACGGTGAATTCGAATTAAAATGTTTCCTGACCTAAATCGCCTCCCCCTACTATGTCTACCAATATGGGAATTTAGCTTATTTATTTCATATGGTAATATCTGTTTTTATTTGTTTTATTTTATATGGTTATTGGGAGGAATACCATGTGAACTATAACCTCTGGGACATGCCTATATTGGAATTATGAAGACATCTTATGATGTTAAGAGTCCGGAATTATGTCTCCTGTTTCAAGTCCGCGGCTATGGAACGCAAATACAGGAACTTCCGGAAGACCGTGAACCGCATCTGGAACGCAAACACCGGAAGTTGCGGACAGCGGTGACAAGCATGACGAACTTCCATTTCCGGCGAGACTGTTCCCCGATGCGGGAGTGTTTTGTTCTGTGCTGTAATTGTCCACAGCTGATGTCCCTCGTTAAGGGGGTTTAAATAGTGAAGCTTACACCTTACAGCCATGCTTCTGACGAAGGACGGATCCCGTCCGAAACGAGTTAAGCGTGGCTGTATTTTACTTGGACTCCTGCTCTCATCGATCTGCTACAGGGTGAATTCTGCATGGTTGTGGTGGTGGGCATCCGGAGCTCATTCACTTTTTCACTGGACATCTGACGCCATTTGAATCCCCTGGATAGATTCCAACGATGGTGATGTGCTTTATGGAGATTGATATGCTATTTTAAATCTGTTGGTTTGTACGTGCATTTTGTACCCAATAAAAGTGACCCCTTTTTAAAAAGGCTTGCTACACTATATTTTGTATTATAAGCAGGGCTGTTTCTAGCCAATTTGGCTCCCAGTGCGAGATTTAAAAATGCGCCCCCCCATGACATAAAAAAATGTGCCCCCCCCCCACACCTAGAGAAAAAAACAAACTTGCGCGCACAACCGGCAAGGGGGCGTTGCCTCATCTAAATGGGTGTGGCCTCATTTAAATGGGCATGGCCTCGTCTGAAAAGACTACCTCACAATCCAGTTTTTGACCCTGCTCCAACAGATCACGACTACCACAGAAAAAAAAAATTCTACCATATTAAGCCCCACACAGTAATGCCCTTGATACATTAAATCCCCACACTACGGCAGGCAAGAGTCCGCATTTCACACATTACGGCAGGTGTCCCCATTTTACACATTGAGAGAAAGAGAGAGAGAATACTTAGAGGCGATTACCGCTCTTCGGCCCGCCTCACCAGTCGCTCCTCGCGCCGGCCTTTCCCTCTTCCTAACTTGGATCCCCCTCTGTACCCCGCTCGGGGGGGGAGGGGGGGGGGGAGTTTAGCGGAGTGACGGGGTTGCGTCGTGACGTAACGACGCAAACGCGTCATTCCGTGAAACTCCGCCCCCCCGAGCGGGTTACTCTGGGAGAAATAGGAGGGGGAAGCAGGGAGCCACGGTTAGTGCCACGGCGGGCTCCCAGTGCGGTTGCACTGCTCGCCTGCCCCAAGAAACTGCCCTGATTATAAGTACCTCCATTAATTATCCTTGCTAAAGGATTAGGAGGTGCTTATATTTTCTGTTACGTAGATTCTAAGCTGGACTTACCACTGAGTTCCCTGAAAAAGGAATGATTTTATTGTGACCACTTGGTTTCATGTGACAAGAAGGCAACAGGATTCCCTGGTTCTTCATTACACGGTGAATCAACTTTCATGTTATGACTCTTATACATGGGTGACATTTAACATGGTTACTGGAGAGCGCTACTATCAATATATACTTATTTTTCTTCTGTCTATTCTATAGTGTGTTTTTGGATGCACACTTGTGTATTTTGTGTAGCTGCACTTCTGTTTTTATTGTGCACTGTATTTTGAAAACTTTTTTCCCATCTCTAGGCCAAACGTTTTATTGAGAAATTCTGCAAAGATTATTAAATGTAGTAAATTATGCTTATATGTCATCCTTGTGTTCAGTTATGTCATGGTGGGCTGGGTTGTGTTTCTGTGTCCGCATATTTTATGACTGGCAGCTGCCAGCACTGGCTTCATTTAACACATTGGGCCTGATTCTGAGCTGTATGTAACGCAATCAGGAACAAGTAACTGTGCACCTGAACAAACCATCTTGCAATGTAAGGGGCTACATTTTTTTGCATGAAGGGTAAATACTGGATGCTTGTGCATGTAGCTCACAATGCTGGATGGGATGCAGTCAGGATACCGCTTGTTGGGATCCCTGCAGTCAGATTAACGACGCCGGAATCCTGACACTATTTGGCAGGCCGACACCGTTATCCCGAATAGGTACACATCCCAGCGTCGGAATCCCGACAGTTGGGAAGCCAAACGTCCTGCCACCGCACCACTAAGGAGGTAAGCCGCGCGCAGGGGAGGGTTAGGTTTAGGCTCCGGGGGTAAGTTAGGGTTAGGCTGCAGGCTGGGAGGGTTAGGTTTAGGCAATGGGAACGGGAGGTTAGGGTTAGGCACTAAGGGGGAGGTTAGGGTTAGACAGCAGGTAGGGAGAGTTAGGATTAGGGGGATAGGGGAGAGGGTATAGCACCACTTACCCACCCCTGGGCCTAATTCAGATCTGATCGCTGGGCTGCATTTTTTGCTGTGCTGCAATCAGATATTTACCGTCTACAGTGGGAATGTGTATATTCGCCGTGCAAGTATGCGATCGCATGTGTAGCTGAACTGCAAAAATCCATGTTGTGCAGTCTGTGCACAACCCAGGACTTACACCTCCAGTGCAATGAGAACGGGCTGATCAGGGCCGGAGCTGACGTCAGACACCCTCCCTGATAATGCTTGGGCATGCCTGCATTTTCCCAAACACTCCCAGTAAATGGTCAGTTGCCACCCACAAATGGCCTCTTCCTTTCAATCACCTTGCGAACGCCCGTGCGTTCGGATTTTTCACACCATCCCATCACTGACTGGCGATGCCAGTTATTCTCTGATGCGCGTGCGCATTGCGGTGCATATGCATGCGCTGGTATGACCTGATTGCCCGCTATGCGATCAGATCTGAATAACGCCCCCCACCCCCACCCCCCGTCGGCTTCTTCACTATCGGGATCCCGATGCCGGTATTTTGAATGTTGGGATCCCGCCGCCAGCTTCACATACTGATCCCTGCTGGACAGCTTCATTTTTTTTTTACAATGTATACTTGAGTATGGACACACCCCTCCCAAAAAGGGCCGTCTTTTCGTATATGGGCACAATGGGCTCTTGCCCAAGGGCCCCAGGAGTATAAGGGCCCTATGCTGATAGCTGAGGGTCCCCTTTTTCCAGGGGTACCAGAGTCTTGAAAATCGGCCCTGGGGAACCGGAGATATTCGACATGAAAGCAGTGGTCCCTGTCAAAGTCGAAAAATATCCTCTTACATATGCCTTGTACTACCCCCTCATGCACATGCCCGCCGCACGTGCATGCGCTCTGCCGTGCGTGCACATATCCGCAAATTGCGTAAGATCGCTCCGGCGATCACGCGCGGTGTATGCGCATTTACGGTAGAGTTTGTGAGCATCTAGCGGGCGACTCGATCATAACATATTTTACCCACATAGGGTGTTTTATAGTGAATATTCCCCTTAACAATGTTGGAAAGTATGTTTAGTGTAAACGGTTCTTGGACATAGAAATTCCTCTTTGCATGATGGGAAGGGTCAGATAAAGGTAGAACGGTGGTGTCTAGTATCCAGCTGTAGAGTATTTTATTGGTAACATTTCGGTGTTGGTTAGGAAGAGATTGCTCGCTCCTGCGCATAGTTATGTACAAAAGTAGTTTATAGATATTTACTGTATTTGTTGTTCATTACCCATGCGGCGGGAATCCTAAGGATACCTCCCACCTGAACAGTTGGAGAAAGGCACAGCCCACCTGTTCGAACCAACCTATGACCTTTTGTTATAATGCAGAGACACATTCCTGTGTCCAATGAACCATGAGATTATAAGGACCATTGTATTGTTACTGTATGTTGTGTATATAAAGACCACCATTGCCTGTCCAGTCACTCACTCCCTCTGCAAGGTTTTCACATTGAAGGCTGAGGGCTGGATTCAGGACGCGCCTGCGAATCATTCCCACGTGTGTAAGTTCTCTGTAGCCATTTTGTTATCCTCTGTGTTTGCCATTTGTTCTCATTGTGTACTCATTCTGTTTTCTTGTATTTGCGATCGTTCGCTATTGTTCATATTTTTCTCGTTATTCTGTTTAGATTTTATGTTAGTTTTGTAGTGTATAAGCTGTACTGTTTTTCCCCTTTTTACTCAAATAGAATCATCCACTGGGTGTTAGAGCCCAAGTGGTTTTTGTATCCTAACCAGGTCTTGTGTTTTCACTAGTTACTGTAAAGGGTTTACTGAGCGTCTCAATCGCTCAATCAGCGTCTCATATTATCAAGGTTAACAAGCATTACATCGTTATATTACATTGCCAAGGTTTATAGGGTAAAGCGTACCCTTAAGGTGTGTTGTTACTAAGGGTTACTGTGTAACATTCTGTGAGCGTGCGTGTCGCTCGTGCGTCGCGCCCACGGCCTAGTGTCCACTACGCTAGCTGCGTACCCTTACGGTACACAGTGCGCCAATAGTGTACTTAGTCCATAATAGAATATAGCTTAATGTTTTTAGGTAATAATTGACTTTATCAATTGGGGGCATCGTCCGGGCCTCCTCATATCCGCAGCCAAGCGGAACCAGGCAGACTTTATCCATCAGCAAAGGGCGTGAAGGTAGTATCCCCTGTTAGCCGTTTGGTGGTTGGGGATACGGTAAGTGCTGATTAGATAAGCGTCTGCTCCGCTTGGTTTGTAGGGATGCTGGTGGGATCCGGAACCGAAAGGTAAGAACGTTAAGCTATTGTCTTTTAAATCTGTTTAAATTTCTGTATTGGTGAAAATTGCGCACGCAACACACGCACAATCTTGTATTTCCATTTGCGTATTTTCACATATCTACCTTTCTGTTTGCCATTAGCATTGATCACGTGCTGAGAAAATTTGTTGCTATTTAGTTAAAAGTAAAAGTAATACTTAAGGGAGTAATTGTAAAACACACACCCAGTTATAAAGGTTTATGTGGTGTTTGGTAAACGATTATAGTTAAAAATCGTTTGCATTTATAGAAGCGTGTTATTTCTGTCACTGCGGACGTATCCGGCCTGTGTACACGTGTCTCTGACCGAGTGCGAGACAGCGTACGCAACGCAAAGGCCTACCCACGTGGCGTACATTACGCAACGTGCGTACGGATATGCCCACTAAATACAAATCACACGATAGCATTGTTTTAGTAGTAGATACGGAAGCCACGAGATAATAGCACAAATTTGTTTCAGTTTCCAAAATTTAGTTTAAAAAGATCCTCCTCTCGTTGCATTACCTCTGGGATTAGCCTGTGTTACCTGAATGAAAGATATTTTCTGTACAGAAAAATCAAAGTATATATCAAGTGAAAGAGCGTGTGTATGCAAGTAAAGTTTTTTTGGTGTGAACCTTGAGAAAAATCGAGATCTCGTAGAAGGATACCCGTGAAGTGAACACGTG
The DNA here is from genome assembly GCF_028390025.1 of Pseudophryne corroboree. Taxonomy (NCBI): domain Eukaryota; kingdom Metazoa; phylum Chordata; class Amphibia; order Anura; family Myobatrachidae; genus Pseudophryne; species Pseudophryne corroboree. The sequence continues at coordinate 702,766,137 of NC_086446.1, read as the reverse complement.
GTGGCGTGGGAGAAGGCCATCTCACGTTTAAAGTCCATAAGGTAAGAGGAGCAATTAGTGTTACAGCAGACCAGGAGGTCCGCGAAAGTCAGAAAGCCGTTAAAAGTACTTATACGCAGTTTCTGAAAACCCTGACTTAAGAAAGGTCAGAGGTAGTGAGCGCAGCCCTGGGGGTTGGCGCAATACCCATATAGGCCCGTTTTGAGAATACGCTCCGGCTGAAGGTTTCGCAGCCTAAACAACCGATTCCGCTAGTCGTTCTGCGGATAAGTAATAGTTACTTATACGCATTGCGACTGTACCGCATGTAATTGTGTGCATTAGTTGGTTACCTTGATACCCATTACGCAATTTGCGTACGCTTTGCAGGATCATAAACACTATTTGTACATTCTAACGTGATTTGTGTAGTTTATTTTTTTATTTTTAAGGGAGGTTCGCTGTTCACTCAGGAATTCTCCAGCAACTGATACCTACTGGGAAGGGTAGCATACTCCCACACGCCCCAGTAAGTAGAGGTTACATAGGGGCCATGGGTTGAGTACGCCAGCGCTGAAGCAGTGTGTGGGCATATTGGTCGACGTGGGCGAGAGTGGGTGAAGGCACTCGTTGGACTTTCACCGTCGCCTTACCTCTGGGAACATGGTTTTTGTAGGAATTCGCTGAGAATGCAATACCTGCAAAGAATGGGGGCCAGTTGCTTAAGTAAGGGACGATGAACCAAGGTTCAGGTTGATATTATTCCGCGGCCAGTCGAGTCAGCGAGGTACGTAATGTGTGAGAAATATGGATCACACGCAGAGGTTTTATGCAATGAATGGGAACGTATGACTGTGAACGATGGGGAAAAGTTTCCCAGGGTAGGCAGTTTTAATCCTGAGGTTTTGCAAAATTTAAGGAGAAGGATATGTCTAATAAAGTCCGGCAAGCAACGGATTAGACATTATGATTATTTACAGTTATGGCAAGAGGAAGGCGAGATACAAAGAGGATTAGCTCAAGCAGCTAATTCCAATCCTATCAGGAAACTGATAGCTACCGCACCACCACCACCATACATAACAGGAGAGAAAGTGGCTACAGAGAATGACATACTGGTATATGATAAAAGTGCACTTAATAAATGTATAAATGATAAGAGTAAAGTAGATAAGTGTATTGATACTAATGTTAACCCGTGCAAGTTGTATCCTGTCTTAAACTTCCCTCAGGACTGCGACCAGGAAGATGAGCCTACCACAATATCGGCACTCTCTCTAGCAGCCACCATAAGTGAGACTACAGTGGGCACGGCCCAACCAGTAAGAGGAGTAGCAAAGGCCCCTAGTGGAGGGACAGGTGAGGTCGTGTCCGCAGGTAAGTACGGTACTGTACATTATGCAGAAACAATTACACCACACATTGTAGAATCAACCCAGAGTGATGTGATTGAGCTTAATCCTGTCAGGGTGATTGCAGTCCCAAATGGAAAAACTGACGCTACAGGAGTCACTCCCATCAGGAACATTGCAATGCATTGTCCCTTTTCCCGGACAGAATTAAGAACAATTATGTCTGAATTCCCTGATCCTAGGAAAGATCTAGTTGCAAGCCAAAGGTTCATTAGAGAATTAGGTAACTCCGCAGAACCCAATAACAAAGATTGGCGGACATTGCTGAGGGCATGCTTGCCCCCCAATATCGACTCTGCGAAGTTTATCACTGATTGTAGGTTAGATGAAGAAGTACCTCTCACTGATGAGTACAATCAGGACAATGTAAAACGTATCAACCTGCAGCTAAGAGTATATTTCCCAACTGTTGTCAAGTGGAACAAAATCTTCTCCATAAGACAAAAAGAAGGGGAAAATGCTTCTGAGTAATTCCATCTGGCACTGCAGGAAATGGCTAGGTACACTGGAATAGAAGACATTAAGACAAATGTGCACCATAGGGAAGTAGCAGTTTCTGTGTTAATGGATGGTTTAAAGGAAGTGTTGAAAACAAGGGTACAGACCACTCAACCCAACTGGAGAGGTATGTCGGTGGCTGCTTTGAGAGAGACCGCTATTGAACATGATCGGAACATCATGAGACACAGGGAGTCACAGGGTGATAAGCTGATGGCAGTAAGTATACAAGCCCTTACAACGAAGCCACCTCAGCCTAAGCTCCAGACCCCTGTGGGTAAGTCAAATGTGATAAAATGTTATAACTGTAGCAGAGAAGGACATATTGCACGGGATTGTATGTTTAACGACCCATATAAGGTATACCAACCCCCTAGACAACGACATGACACACGTAATTGGGATCAGGGACCGCAGAGACGGAGTTATGAGCCACATGCAGGGGAAACAAGAAGGTACCCACCAAAAAGAGACTGGCAAATCTCTGAAAATTCCCAGTTACCTTCTTCACATGTTGTAGCTGCCAGCGCGCTGCGGGGAGGTCACCACATGCAATAGGGGTGAGGCCACACCTGTAGTCTGCAGCCAGTGAAATGAATTGTGAGCCTTGGAAGTGAACCCGAGGTCACAATTGATGTAGCTGGTAGATCTCTACCTTTCCTTGTAGACACGGGGGCGGCCAAGTCAGTGTTAAATTCAACAGTGGGTATGAAGACCACTGGTAAAACAATTCCAGCCATGGGAGTAACAGGAGTAGTACAACACTACCCTTTAAGCAAACCAGCAGAGATTACGATAGGGCCTTTGCAGACCAAGCACTCCTTTTTGCTAGCTGCATCGGCTCCGACTAATCTACTTGGGAGAGATTTACTGTGCAAGATGGGGTGTGTCATATATTGTACTCCTGGAGGTGTGTTCTTAGATATACCCGAGAATCACGCTCAGGAAGTACAGGATATGCTAGACTCCCCACAAAGGCTAATGTCACACACTGCTGTTACAGATAGGTGTCCGTCCAAGGTAGAGAAAATGATTTCCTAGATACCAGAGTCACTTTGGACCAAGGATGGACAAGACACTGGATTAATGGCAAATGTAGCTCCTGTAGTAGTTCAAGTAAAAGATGGTAGGATAGCTCCAAAAATCCCACAGTATCCTCTGAAGCCAGAGGTGGAGTTAGGAGTTTACCCAGTAATAGAGCGCTTGCTACAACAGGGCATTCTGGTTAGGATGTCCAGCACTGCCAATAGTCCCATCTTCCCTGTGAAAAAGAGCGGGGGGAGGGGTTACAGGCTAGTGCAGGATCTAAGGGGGATAAACAAAATAGTTGAGAGCCAATTCCCCGTAGTGCCAAATCCAGCTGTTATCCTTATGCAAATCCCTCCCACTGCGAAATTTTTCACTGTGATTGACCTCTGCTCCGCTTTCTTCTCGGTACCTCTGCACCCTGACAGTCAATATTTGTTTGCATTCACATACAGAGGAGTACAGTACACCTGGACTCGCTTACCACAAGGTTTCATTGACAGCCCAAGTATTTTCTCACAGGCTTTGCATGATTGTCTACAGCGGATCAATATTAATACAGTATGTAGACGACTTACTGCTGTGTTCTGATTCACTCGAATCGTCCTTGAAAGACACGAAACAGCTTCTGCTTCATCTTTCTGATACGGGACACAAGGTTTCAAAGGATAAGTTGCAATTATGCCAGACCAAGGTAAAATATTTGGGACATTGCTTGACGCAAGGACTGAGACACCTCACTGCTGATAGAGTACAGGCGATTCGCGACATGACTCTGCCGCAAACCCATCAACAGATTCGCACTTTCCTAGGAATGTGTGGGTACTGCCGTAACTGGATCCCAGGGTTTTCCATACTAGACTTACCTTTACAAGAGATGGTCTCATCAAACAAACCAGATCGGATTTCGCACACAGATGAGTCCGAACTGGTATTTGAGAGACTCAAACAGTGCCAGCTTTAGGTATGCCAGATTATGGGAAGCCCTTTGAACTGTACGGTACAGAAAGTGCTGGGTGTGCGGCAGGTGTCTTAACCCAGAAGCATGGTGATGCCAGCAGGCCGGTAGCCTACTACAGCGCTCAGCTAGACACGGTAGCACGATCCCTCCCCACATGCTTGCGAAGTGTTGCAGCGATAGCATTGCTAGTGAGTAAAAGCGAAGATGTAGTGCTAGGACACAACCTGACCATTCATACACCTCATGCAGCGTCAGCCTTACTGAATTCTGCCCAAACCAGACACGTCTCATCCGCACGGTTTACAAGGTGGGAATTAGCACTAATGGCCCCTGTAAACATCACCATAAGGAGATGCAGCGCACTAAATCCTGCAACGTATCTCCCAGGTGTGCCTGGACAGGCACAAAGGGTGGGGGATGAGAGTAATGGTGAAGGAGGATTTAGTACAGACACTGACACACATGATTGTATGGAATATTTGACCCAAAATTTCACTGCAAGGCCTGACATCAGTGACAACCCACTGGAAGGTGTAGATTTTACTTGCTACACTGATGGTAGTTGCCACAGACAGACGGACTCGGGAGACTTATGTACTGGATACGCAGTCGTAGATGACAAAGGCACCATAGAAGCGGAACCCCTGGGCCCACCTCACTCAGCACAAGTTGCTGAGCTGGTCGCCCTAACCAGAGCATGTGAATTGGCTAAAGGTAAGTCAGCCAATATTTACACGGATTCTAGGTATGCCTTTGGAGTAGTGCATGATTTCGGGGCCCTATGGCGCCTCAGAAATTTCATGACGGCAGCTGGCACACCCGTGGCGCATGCGACCCACATCAAAAGACTCTTAGCAGCAATACAGGAACCTGACAGAGTGGCTGTTATCAAGTGTAAAGCCCACACATACAGCCAAGACCCAGTGTCACTTGGTAACAGCCGGGCAGACGAAGCTGCTAAATTAGCAGCCAGTACCCCCATACAGACAGACATCACACAACTGATGGTATTCAATACCGTCAGCACACAGAAATTGAGTGAAATGCAAGATTTGTGTTCTCCACAGGAAAAGGCAGTCTGGAGGTTTAAAAGGATATGGCCAGGAGTCCTCAGGACTCTGGACAGATGGACAGGGTAAGCCAGTGGCACCCAGAGCATACCTTCAGAGTTTAGCGGAGGCGGCACATGGGCTGACTCATCTAGGTAAAGAAGGTATGTGCAAGTTGGTAAGAGCCTACTGGTGTGCACCAGGATTTTCTTCCCATGCGAGTAAGAGGGCAATGACATGCCTCACCTGCTTGACGAACAACATTGGAAAGGCGATACCAACAGAACCATCCCATATTCCGCCAACGGACGGCCCTTTTCAGGTAATACAAATTTATTTCATACAATTGCCACCCTGTAGAAATTTAAAGTATGTATTGGTTTGTATTGATGTGTTTTCAAATTGGGTTGAAGCGTTCCCCGCTGCCACAAATACCGCTATGATTACTGCAAAGAAAATTGTGCAGGAATTTGTGTGCAGGTATGGTATCCCTAGGATAATTGAAAGTGATAGGGGTACCCATTTTACAGGTGAAGTCTTTCAGGTAATGTGCAAATTAATGGGAATTAATAGTAAGCTGCATACTCCGTACCGCCCACAGGCGAGTGCGAAAGTGGAAAGAGTAAACAGCACTATTAAGAACAAGTTGAGCAAAGTAATGGCTGAAACTGGATTGTTGTGGCCAGAAGCTTTGCCACTTGTATTGTACAGCATCAGAACCACTCCCAGGTTCCCTCTTAATCTGTCCCCCTTTGAAATTCTTTTTGGTGGACAACCCCATGTAATGATTGACCCCCAGGATGATTTGAAATGTAACAATGAAGTCACTGTAAAGTATTTGGTTAAGATGAGCAAGCAGTTGAGGAATCAGAATAGCAATCTAAAGCTGGTGATTCCTGATCTGCCAGACAGTAATTGTCATGACATTGAACCTGGGGATTATGTAATGATTCGGAATTTTCTACGCTCAGGTTGCCTGATTGACCGTTGGGAAGGACCGTACCAAGTCTTACTGACCAGCACGACAGCATTGAAGGTTGCCGAAAGAGAGACTTGGGTCCACTCGTCCCACTGTAAGAAGGTCGCTGACCCAGAGAGAGCCCGTGACAAAGAGCAGAGTGTGGAGGAAACCATATCACTGGAGTGTCTGTTCCGGGAAGGCTGAGAGGCAGGACTGTTGTCACGGCACCTGAGCACAGAGAACCACAATATCGGAGGCGGTTGTCGCGCCAAGTTTTCTTTCCCTTCTAGTTGTTTCCTTTCCCCCATTACAACTCTTTCTTTCTCCTCCTAAGATGGACTCGCCCCAAGAGACTGCAGTTCGTGTTTTCCTGTTGACCCTGTTGTTGACCAGAGCAGTCTGTTTCGTTGAGAGTACCAGTGAGGTCGAGAAAGGATCTGGAATGGGTTCTGATGACCAGGATGGATTCGTAGAATTCCAAGAGCAACACAATCACCGAGCAAAGGCGAGTATCAGAAAACGATCTGGTAGCCATGATACTAACAGACATTGTGAAGGATTGTTAGCTGAAGAGAATTGTATATGTAGGAATTGTGACAACATAGTTGAGGACGGGTGCATCCAGAGATGTCAGTCCAGCATTAATATCAATATGGACCGTCATCCATTGAGTGACTACCACTCATTAGTGGGTAAGGTTTTAAACCAAACGGAATGCTGGGTGTGCTCACAAGTACCTCAAGGTCATAGAAAGTCAGGACTAGTGCCATACTCTTTAACGATAGATGAGGTACTTGAATTAAGGGGTGGGAGACCGGTGGACAAGAAATTTAATATTTCTAGGCCTCCTAGTTTGAAGCTCCACCAATATCATGTGGATAGGTCCCTAATATGTTTTAACATTTCTAATCCCCGAAAGCCGGGAAATTGGGAAGTAACATGGAACAACCGAACTATGACATTCTCACACAGAGCCGATAGAATGCCCATTGACTCAGAGCTTATACGCCAAATAGCCAACAGTGGAAGATATTTCCAAAATAGGTACACTCTAGGAAGTAGGCCCATGCGAGTTGGAGAAGTATCACCAGGATACTGTGCGCATATCATACAACCTGATACGTGTACTAGTCAGATGAGAGAATTAGGGATAGGATTTTTCACCTGGAAGGTTTGTAATATGGTGATGTCATATTCTGTCCCATATGTCCTCCCCGATGATGCATATTTCATATGTGGGAGGAAGGCATATAAGTGGCTTGCCCCAAACTCAGAGGGATTGTGTTACATTGGAAGAGTGTTACCGGAAGTAATGACCATTACCCATGATAGAATGAAAGACGTTCACCGCAATGCTCAAGCTCCTTACACTCACACCCATTACGAACACATTGTAAAGAGACACCTTATAGATAGGACAGAGCATGCAGCCTCTGATTTGATCCACGAATACACCGGGATTCAACTCCTGCTCGCGCTAGATATCACCCGTACCGCCAGAGGAGTTATAAATTTTAGGTATATTACCGCGCTAGCGAACCTGATAGACAATATCACCGAGATGTATGATGACACCTTTAGATATACTGGGAGAGAATTGCAAGCTTACAAAACGGAACTGATCCAGCACAGGATGGTTCTCAAGTACATCACAGCAGTGACAGGAGGGTATTGTGTCACCCTAGCAACTCAGTATGGAGTGAAGTGTTGTATGTATATCACAAACAGCACTGAGGACCCAACCGAGGTCATAGATCAAAAGATGGACGATATCTTGCAATTGAAGTGGGAGTTCCGAAGGAGACACAACCTTACCCTTGCTTCTGTGGGTAATGAACTGACCGGCTGGGTATCATGGTTGAACTCACGAAATTGGTTCTCAGGGTTAGGAGAATGGGCTCAAAATGTTATCGTTACTGTAGGGAAATTCCTCTTATGTATCCTAGGAGTTGTCATAATGATTGGTTTGATATTCAGATGTGTTCGAATTTTAATGTATTGCAAGCGAAGTACCAAATTGATGAGTTTGAGGAGCGAGGGCATTGTAACAACAACTAGTTTAATTTCTGACCCATCAATCGAGACAATGTTGTGATAAAACGTGATTCCACGGTCCATTTCTTTCACCCGTTTCTCCTTTGTTTTCCTCCAAGGTAAGAAGACACCGACTCGGAAGAAGATTTTGATGACCCATTATACAGACCATTGATGAACTTTGTCACAGCCATTTGATGAACTGTTAGAGACTGTAATTTTTATGGACACTTGAAGAGCTTTGCTTGCCACTCAGAAAAGATACAGTTATCCGGACAAGACTTCGACAAGACATCAACAAGACTCCAACAGACGCCCAAGGACGACCACACATATATATTAATACGAATGCATTTATAAAGCATGTTTCTTATCTTCATCTCTTCTATCTTCAGGTAGTGACACACATAGTTGACAGGTGATATAGACATATATATTAGCACTCACATACTTTCCCCCTTCATGTATCATTAACTAATGTGCACCCCATTTGTTGGAGCTAAAGGCCAAAAAGAGCTCGGTAGAGTTTGTTAGCCCACTTACAGACCCTTAATACGGGATAAGAAGGATTCAATGTATACTTCGCAATACCTCGAAGCTTTATTATAGAACATGTACGGTACGATGATACATGACCCCTCAGACATGGATTTCATACATACATGCTTTTTACTATCTCACTGGGTCATACATTTCCCACCTCCTCCTCTTCTCCCTACTCCCAATCATAATAAGGTATTTCATGGTAATATATTTTTCTGCTTAATTGTTTAGATAGTGGCAGTTATTGTTGACTGCCAAAGGGTGGACTGTCAAAGTCGAAAAATATCCTCTTACATATGCCTTGTACTAACCCCTCATGCACATGCCCGCTGCACATGCATGCGCTCTGCCGTGCGTGCACATATCCGCAAATTGCGTAAGATCGCTCCGGCGATCACGCGCGGTGTATGCGCATTTACGGTAGAGTTTGTGAGCGTCTAGCGGGCGACTCGATCATAACATATTTTACCCACATAGGGTGTTTTATAGTGAATATTCCCCTTAACAATGTTGGAAAGTATGTTTAGTGTAAACGGTTCTTGGACAGAGAAATTCCTCTTTGCATGATGGGAAGGGTCAGATAAAGGTAGAACGGTGGTGTCTAGTATCCAGCTGTAGAGTATTTTATTGGTAACATTTCGGTGTTGGTTAGGAAGAGATTGCTCGCTCCTGCACATAGTTATGTACAAAAGTAGTTTATAGATATTTACTGTATTTGTTGTTCATTACCCATGCGGCGGGAATCCTAAGGATACCTCCCACCTGAACAGTTGGAGAAAGGCACAGCCCACCTGTTCGAACCCAGCTATGACTTTTTGTTATAATGCAGAGACACATTCCTGTGTCCAATGAACCATGAGATTATAAGGACCATTGTATTGTTACTGTATGTTGTGTATATAAAGACCACCATTGCCTGTCCAGTCACTCACTCCCTCTGCAAGGTTTTCACATTGAAGGCTGAGGGCTGGATTCAGGACGCGCCTGCGAATCATTCCCACGTGTGTAAGTTCTCTGTAGCCATTTTGTTATCCTCTGTGTTTGCCATTTGTTCTCATTGTGTACTCATTCTGTTTTCTTGTATTTGCGATCGTTCGCTATTGTTCATATTTTTCTCGTTATTCTGTTTAGATTTTATGTTAGTTTTGTAGTGTATAAGCTGTACTGTTTTTCCCCTTTTTACTCAAATAGAATCATCCACTGGGTGTTAGAGCCCAAGTGGTTTTTGTATCCTAACCAGGTCTTGTGTTTTCACTAGTTACTGTAAAGGGTTTACTGAGCGTCTCAATCGCTCAATCAGCGTCTCATATTATCAAGGTTAACAAGCATTACATCGTTATATTACATTGCCAAGGTTTATAGGGTAAAGCGTACCCTTAAGGTGTGTTGTTACTAAGGGTTACTGTGTAACATTCTGTGAGCGTGCGTGTCGCTCGTGCGTCGCGCCCACGGCCTAGTGTCCACTACGCTAGCTGCGTACCCTTACAGTACACAGTGCGTACTTAGTCCATGATAGAATATAGCTTAATGTTTTTAGGTAATAATTGATTTTATCATCCCCATCCAAGCCTGTTAATTGCTATTCCCAGCAAGATATCTCAGGTTCTGTCTGACTTTGAGTTTTTCTGATGGCATACTCCAAAAGCTGGGACTCTCTACATTCGGTGGACACTGGCAGCTTGTCTCTACTATGCTCAGAACCAGAGATATCAGCCTTCAAGCAGCTGGTCCCTGCCCCAGCTCCACAAGCCTAATATGCAGTTTTATATATTCGTCAGGGGATTGCTTTGGCTGCTGAACTCTGATCCCCAAGTCCCCAGTACCTCCTGATAGGTGGAACTATCTGGATTTTTATCCAATTCAAAGCTAAGAAATCTATTTTCAGGAACTTGGGATATCTGCAGTCAATCAAGCTGCCCTCCCACCAGAAAATGATGACTATTAAGCCCACTCCACTGTACACTCTCCCCTACGTATTAAACACCCCCTACCACCCTGGAAGTCATATACCAGGGCTTCTTCATTCAGCCCAATGCCCCCTTCTACAGTTTAGCCCCATCTGTGCAGTAAAGGAGTAATTAGCAGAAATTACTGCTCCAGGTCCTACATGTGAGCGGAAGATAGAACACCCCCTACTGCCGCTGATAGCACCCCAAATCCCTACCTCTGGAGGATGGATAGGGTGTCCAGTGCATTGCTGTGCCTAGGGGCCTACACTGCTGTTAAGACGGCCCTGCTCCCAAATCTAAATCTCTCTGCACATCTTATATCTGCCCCACATGTACTGCGACATGGTTTGTCCAGGTGCACAGTTACTTGTTCCTTCTTTCTTTATTCCCAACTCAGAGTCAGGCTTATTAACAGGAGCATATTAAGAGAGGAAGGGGGCCCGTATGCAGTTTCCATAAGGGCTCCCTCATCTCTAGTTGGCAGCACAGAATCTGAGCACTAGGGTCACTAGAAGACCCTAGTGCTGTGCCAGGTCTCCAGGAAAATGGCTGCTGCACCTCTTTCCTGGTGATTTCTGCAGCACTGCTACCAATGACACAGGACTCCAGATGGGTATGTAAGAAATGGGTGTGCGGTGTGGGCCCATCCAGAACCCAGGAGCCCGTGTGCACCGCACACCTTTCACCCATTTCAGATATGCCACTGCCCATTGACCATATAATTTGATTTGGTCCTGGACCACCAACCCATTTTTTTTTCTTTACTTGAAGCCCGAGGTGCGTAGCTTCATCAGCCAGTGCAAAAACCGTGCTGGGGGCATAGGACTTTTGGACCCTCTCCAAAAGGAGTAGGGCCCCGTAACTCCCCAAAGAAAAAGGATCTTCGGGTCCCCCCTTGCCGAAGCGCAGATGGACCCGCCTGGAGCCAAAAGGCCCCTTAGGGGGCAAAGGTCTTCAGACTTTGCTCCGCCTCACGGCTCGGGGTCGTCCCTTTCTCCTCAGGGTTGGGCGAAGCTTCCAGCTGGGGAACGAAAAACCTCCAGCTCTCCCCAAAAGAAGAGGGCCTCGGCAACTAGTGGAGAGGGTGGCCCGTAAGGATGTCACCTAAACCTCGCCAAAACGTGACACACACACACACACACAAAAAACATAAAAAGGTGTAGTGGAGTGCAAAAAAAATGCAAACACACGTGAAAAATAAATAAATAAGCCCCAGCCAGAAGGCCGGGTGCAAAGTCAAAATTGTCCTTTCCCTAACCAGAAGGCCAGGGCAAAGGAAAGTGGGGGCAGTCAGAAGAGGTTAAGTGAAAGTGCAAGTGTCGTATTAGTGCAGGGTGAAAACAAAACACCAGTGCATTTTCAGGCTCCCCTTAAACCAGGGACACATAACACCTCGGGTTTCAGGCTGCTCCCGATCTCCAGCCAGACCAAGCTTCATACCTGCTCCACATGGTGGGTCTTGATTCCACACCAGGGGCCTCTCACTCCCCCAGTGTAGGAACAGACACGACACCATGAGGACCAGACGAGCAGGTACTACACTTGGGGGGACATGTACTATGCAGTGAAAAAGTGGAGAAGTGAGCCAGTGGAGAAGTTGCTATGGCAACCAATCAGCATTGCTGTAACATGTATATAATATAAAAGTATACAGAGCAGCTGGTTGGTTGACATGGGCAACTTCTCCACTGGCTCACTTCTCCACTGTTATCACTGCTTAGTACATGTTCCCCTTGATCTTAGCCAAAAGGCCCCATAGCAAGTGCGCTGCGGCAACCAGTTTGGGAAACACTGCTGTAACAATATAGCCAAAGCCACATTACTAGTGTAATACTGTCATGGAGGAGCAGCAGCTGACATAAGAAGTTGCTGGTTGCTCTTCCACCAGTGGTTACTGCTCTGTTTGGAGGCCCCTTGGGTGCATTAAAATTAAACACAAAATTGGCGGACTATGCAGCTGCCTAGATTTGCCTAATTGTAGTACTGTATCACCCACATTAATATGTATCTTGAAATTATAAAGCTCTAAAGCATTGATACTGTACTTACAATTTAAAATATGTGTTTTATATAAAATCAGGGATATTATCAGTTTTATCCAGTCACAGTTTGGAATTGTTCACATAAATTCTGAGGACATTTTCAGGTTAGTTTTTAATATCCGGAGATCTACTATAGGGGCTATGAAGGAGCCGTAGGAACAACTTACCTTATACACAAATGTACATACAAAATCAATAAAACCAACTTGAAGCTTGGGCAGCTCCTCAGCTTTGTTCCTGTCCATCATTGGCTGAAAGGAAAAGACACCAAAAAATGAATTTGTGTCAAACACTTTCCATGCGCAAGTTAGAACTGTAAACTTTTGCAGTATGCAATCAGAACATTATAAATGCATGCTGAGAAAAGAATCAGAAAATGGTGAAGGGAATGAGTAAATATATATTACTACAATAAGACCTATAGTATGTTGCAGCATCAAAACAGCAGAAAATAAAACATTTATATTATAGGACTGGAAAATTATCTAATCAATGTTTGTCTGCCCAGATCACTGTATATGACAGCAACCAAATATTGGTAACAAAGGCGCCGAGCCCGTGATGGCGCCGGAGAGGGGTAAGGGGGAGGGGCGGCAGGTGGCCCGCGGGCCAGCGGCACAATGGAAAGGAGGGGCGGGCAGGTGTGCCCGTCCCCTCTTTCACACCTACAGGCGCTGGTAGCCTGTAGAAGGCGAGGGGGCCGGCCGGATAGCGGGCGGGTTAAATAGGAAGGCGGGGGGGAGGAGGCGGCCACTGAGAGGGGAGCACAGAGAGTGAGGAGAGCGAGCCAGCGGACGGCAGCAGCGGCGGTGCTACGAACGGCGGCGGAGAGGATCCACGGAGGGCACCAGCATCCGCCGAGCAGGAGGAAGAAGGTCACTCGCGGGTGAGTGCGGCTCGGCGGGTACGAGAAGAGGCAGCAGCGGGGGGACGGAGAGACGTCGGGCACAGGCTGCGGAAGCGACTTCCGGTCGCGCGGCGGCTCCGGAGGCTGGGTGCAGCGCGTGGGGGCCAGAATAGGGTTGCATTTCGGCGGACAAGGCCACCAGCAGGATCGGCACCGCAGGGCAGCTGCAGAAGCCACATTGCATCCCCTGCAGAAATAGAAAAAGGAAAGCAGCATGGATGGGCCAGCAGAGAGGGGGGTCAGAAGAAGGAGCATACCCCACAGGTTCAGGGAGGAGACGGAGGACAGCGCAGGGTTGCACTTTAACCCTGCAGGGAGGGAAGGAGCACGTCAGCAGCAGCACAGAGAGAATGATGCAGGAGCTCCCCCTGGCGGCAGGAAAGGAAGAGGACAGCTGCAGGAGACGAAGAGAAGGAAGAGCAGCTCCAATCCGGCAGCCAGGGCTGCGAAGAGGAAGAAGCAGCCGGCAGCAGCGATCGCCAGCGAGCAGCAATACGGGGTGAGTGACCTGCCGCCCATTTACGAAGATATCCCCGCGGCAGCGGAGTCAGACGGACCTGACTCCGGGGGGGAGGGGCGGAAGGGTTGGGGCAAAGTTTTGAGCAGCGCCAATCCCACTTCACCCGCCACACAACCGCAAACCCCAGCCCGTAGATGGGAGAAAGGAGAGGGCGGCACATCATCAAGCGGCCGTGATGCGTGGGTACAGGAGGCTTCCACCCAGCTGTTCAAGGAGATGTCACAGCTTCCGGCGGCGGGGCAACCGGACAGGAGGAGGCATGACAACGGACACCGTCACAGCAAGGAGAGGCATCACAACGGGCACGGAAGCAGGGAGTCATCTTACGGCCGGAGATCACCGCGTTACCATTCGCCACCGCCCAGCCCTCGTCATCGGCACAGCCTGCATTTCACAACACGCAGGTCATCACCGGTCAGGGGTTACAGCCGACACGCATCACCGCCGGAGGCATACATCACATCACGGCACGGCTGTCGAGGGTGCAGCTGCAGCAGGAGAGAAGACAGGCAGGAACAGCGTTATCAGTCGACGGGAGGAGGGCTGCGATCAGTGCAGCACAGCAGCCAGCACAGCACACCGACAAGACAAGGCGACAGGGAGGCAGTGCACAGGAACTTGCAAGTCTTCGCCACGCCAGCAAGATCAACGCACGGGAGCAATACGGCGGTCCACGGTACCATCACGCCACAGGAACGGCAGAGGGCATACACGCAGCGGCCAGGAGGCGCGGAATTCCAGCGCGGAGAGGGCGTCATGGGCTACGCTACGGCCGGCGATGCCCCAGCAGTCAACACGGTCCAAGTGGCCACCACACCGAAGACAGCATCCGGCGCGACGACCAGCGCGGACGGTCCAGCGAGGGAATCCTCACACGGGACGGGTGAGACCAATGTCGATATGAACAGTTTGTGTAATGTTATGGTGTCCCCAGATATATCGCAGAATGTTGGTAACATGATGGTTAAGTTCACGGGGGTGGTCGGTAAGGGCGGAGCAGGTCAGGCGAGGGAGCAGGGGGATAGCGCAACGGATTCAGACGAGGACGAATCATGTAGAGTGTTGAGGGAGCAGCTAAAGTTAGCTAGAGCGACATGTAAGAAAAGGAAGGGGCTTACGCCGGGGACAGATGCGGTTAGGGAACAGATGGGGCAGGTGCAGCAGGAAACGGCTAAGAAATTTTTGCAGACAGGATCCAGTGTGGGTTGCGAGTTTAGCGCAGTGGCAGGCCACTTGCCAAAACAAATCAGAAAGGAGATAGAAAAAGGGGGTTTTGTCGATATATGTTCATTGACAGAGAAGGGCTTGAGCGACAAGGAAAAGGCAAAACCGAAAGGGGGTACACAAGTCAATAGCTACAAGACTATTGAGAACTGGCTGAGCGGAATGTTCGCTTACTCCGGCTGTTACATAGAAGCGTACCCCGACGTAGCGATGAGCATGTTGAAATATACAGATTTTATATACTCTGTGTACAAGGAACAAGGGGGATCAGTCTGGCTGAGGTACGACGAGAGTTTTAGAGCGAAGGCAGAGGGCGGTAAGCCCATCGACTTCGGAGTTAGGGACCTCGACGCGTGGCTCAAGGCATTAGCAAGCGGTATAGCGGAGAAGGCGGCACCGGCACAAGCAGCCGGGGCAGGGAGGCCTGGCACGCAGAAACATGACCTCAAATGCTGGGCGTTTAATGAATCTCAGTGCACCCGCGCGCAGTGCAAATTTAGGCACGCATGTTCCTTTTGCAACGCAAGTCATGCAGCAAAGGATTGCTATAAGAAGAGAGCAAATCACCCAAGAAAACTACCCGCGGCAGCAGGGGCTGGGAAAAGCGTTTAGCCCAGTGAATTTAAGCAGGATCCTGGGGTGGCTAGCCAGGTATCCGAAGCAGCAGGAAGCCAAATTACTGCGGGACGGTTTTAGGGAGGGCTTTAGGATACCAATAATAAGAGAGGTCCCGCCCACAGAAAAAATAAGAAACCTGAAATCCGTCAAGGAGCAACCGGGGGTGGTACGGGAGAAGATCGCAAAGGAGCTAGAGTTAGGCAGAATGGCGGGGCCATTTGCAGCCCCACCATTACAGGATTTGATAGTGTCACCTTTGGGACTGGTCCCAAAGAAGGCACCGGGGAAGTTCAGGCTCATCCAGCACCTGTCTTACCCCGAGGGAGGGTCGGTAAACGACGCACTGGACAAAGAGCAATGTTCAGTGCAGTATCAATCCTTTGACCAGGCGGTCAAGATGGTGAGAGCACAAGGGAAAGGAGCTCTCATGGCAAAGCTAGACATTGAGTCGGCCTTCAGACTGCTTCCATTGCACCCAGAGAGCTTCAGGTTGATGGGTCTAAGTTTTGACGGGGTTTTCTTCGTGGACAAATGCCTGCCAATGGGGTGCGCCATTTCATGCGCTTTCTTCGAGGCATTTAGTTTGTTCCTGCAAGGGTGTTTGCAGGAACGCGCTGGGGCAAGGGCCATAGCGCATTATCTAGACGATTTCTTGGTGGCGGGCCCACCAGAGTCGGAGCAGTGTAGCCACCTTTTACGAGAGCTACAGGGTATGCTGGAAGAGTTCAGCGTACCCATCGCGGCGGAGAAAACCGAAGGCCCGACGGAGGTTATATCCTATTTGGGCATAGAAATTGACACGGTTAGGCAGGAGTGCAGACTACCAACAGAGAAGGTGGTAAAGTTGGTCAGGGAAGTGAGCGACTGCGCAAAGGCCAAGAAGGTCACGCTGGGGCAGTTGCAGTCTTTGCTGGGGAGCCTGAATTTCGCTTGCAGGGTGATTCCAATGGGCAGAATCTTCAAGAGGAGGCTGGAACAAGCCACAGCAGGCAGGGCATCAAAGCACCACTTCATACGCATCACCAGGGAGCTTAGGGAGGACCTGCGGGTGTGGGAGGAGTTCCTCTTTCAGTTTAACGGGGTGCAAATCTGGCCCAAGGAAGTAGCACCAAACCGGGCGCTGCAGTTATTCACAGACGCAGCAGGAGCTACGGGGTTTGGGGCATACTTGCAGGGCGAATGGTGCGCCCAGCGATGGCCACCAGAATGGGAGACCGCAGGGATCACCAAGAACTTAGCGGCATTGGAGTTGTTCCCGATAGTCGTGGCAGTCGACATATGGGGTAAAGTGCTGGCAAACAGGCAGATCCAATTCTGGTGCGACAACATGGGGGTGGTGCAAGCCGTGAACAACCAGCGGGCATCATCGCCGCCGGTGGTCAGGTTGCTCAGGAGGTTGGTGGCAGTTTGTTTGCACCACAACATAACATTCAGAGCTAGACACGTGCCAGGGGAGAAGAACGTAATAGCGGACGCATTGTCCAGGCAGAAATGGGAAGTTTTTAGGACCGCAGCGCCAGGAGCAAGCGAAGTAGGTTTAACATGCCCCTCCTATCTCTGGCAGATAGTCGATCAGAACTAGATAAATTGGTGGAGCGATCCCTGGCGCCAAAAACCTGGAAGGCCTACAAGGCCGCATGGAGAAGATGGCGGCAGTTCCAGGGGGAGGGGGAGATGGAAGCCAAGCCTCCGCAGCAACAAGTGTTGGCGTTCTTGGACAAACTCAGAAGGGAGCAGACGTCCAGGGCAGGAGCAAACACGATACTAGCAGGGGTATCCTTTTTCCAGAAACTGGCAGGCGAAAGGGACGAGACGAAGAGTTTCGTAGTACGCACGATAATGAAGGGCTGGGCAAGGGCGGAGGTTAAGAAACCAGACGCTAGGGAACCAATCACAATCGAGAGGCTGAGGAAACTGATAGAAGCGGTCCCAAGCGTCTGCCGCGACCAGAGTGAGGCAAGGTTGTTTACAACGGCTTTTATTATGGCTTTTAGGGGGGCATTCAGGGTTAGCGAGTTGGTAGCGCAGTCCAAAACAGCAAGGGAAACAGGGCTGCAGTGCAGTAGCGTTACCGTAGCGGAGGACACAGTACTGTGTAAAATACGCAGATCAAAGACAGACCAGAACGGAAAGGGAAAATGGGTGCAGCTGCGCAGGCACGACGACGCTGCGGTCTGCCCGGTAAGGGCGGTCGAAGCATTTAGGATAACAAGGCCGGCAGGAGGAGGGAATTTTCTGGTACACAAGGACGGGGCGGCGCTCACTAGGTACCAGTTTGCAGCAGTGTTGAAGAAATGTGTAGGAGCACTTGGCTGGCAGGCAGAGAGATTCGGGACACACTCGTTTAGAATAGGGGCGGCCACGTCAGCCGCTAACGAAGGGTGCGCGATCGAAGAGATCAAAGCATTAGGCAGGTGGGGGTCCAACAGCTACAGGCGCTACATTAGACCCCTCAACGACGAAACAGAAAACATCTAACGATCATGTCCCCCCCTCTCCCACACAGCCCCATCCGCAAGAAAAAAGGAGGCGAGGCGGATATGGATCGTCGGTCACTCATACGTTCACTGGGCGGCAGCACGGGCCGCCGGGAGGCCGTATGGAAAGCAGTTGGGGCTAGCGGAGAAAGAGGGGAAGGTATGCTGGTTTGGGCAGAGAGGGATGAGGTGGCACGGCTTGAGGGGCACCCTGTTATCCGGGGAAGAGGCGACAAGCAGCCCCGATACCATAGTATTACACCTGGGGGGCAACGATTTGGGCGACATGAAATCCCTAGACTTAATCAGGACAATACGGGACGATCTAGCATGGGTAAGCGAGCGATGGCCGGGCGTAGAGCTAATATGGTCTAACATCATTCCCAGGCTAGCTTGGCGCGGAGCTCGGAAAGGGGCAGGAGTGGAGAGGGCTAGGAAAAGGGTCAACGCGGCCGTGGGCAAATGCGTGGCCGCACTAGGGGGACAGGTCATACGGCATAAGGACATCAGTCAAAAGATCGGGGGCATGTATAGGAGCGACGGGGTCCATTTGTCGGACATTGGGATTGACCTTTTCAATAACGCGCTTCAGGAAGCACTGGAGGCCGGGGGTCAGTAGCTGGTTGCAGGGTGGGGGCTTCGGGTCTCGGGGGAGGGGGGCAGCCGAGATCCTCGTGTGGCGGGAAGAAGCGGTGCGCAAGGCATGGCGAACGGGGGGAGCCAGCCGAGGTTGGCAGATTCACCCTCGGTGAACGGGCGCATGCTCGGCTCCAGCTTTGGACGGTTGGGCCAGGGAGCTGCGCGCCAGGTGAGCGTGATATGCGCCAGGAGGGCTGGTTCCCCAGGGGCGTTGCCGCGGTGCCTACAGGGTAGGCAGGGCACGCCCCCAGGAAATCGGGAGGGGTCAGGGACCCAGGGGCGCCTTGCCCACCACTTCTATCCGTGCCCCGCAACCTTGTAAGGTAACATGTAAGGTAATGGAAATAAACTGTGGCCAGTAATTCGATCCAAAGGAAACGTGTCAGACTCTTTATTTCAAGGGGAGCTTATTAGCTTATGTGAGCGGAAACAAAGGGGGCCGCCGTAGGTCGACCTCTCCCCCTTATGGTAACAAAGGCGCCGAGCCCGTGATGGCGCCGGAGAGGGGTAAGGGGGAGGGGCGGCAGGTGGCCCGCGGGCCAGCGGCACAATGGAAAGGAGGGGCGGGCAGGTGTGCCCGTCCCCTCTTTCACACCTACAGGCGCTGGTAGCCTGTAGAAGGCGAGGGGGCCGGCCGGATAGCGGGCGGGTTAAATAGGAAGGCGGGGGGGAGGAGGCGGCCACTGAGAGGGGAGCACAGAGAGTGACCCACCCACCCACCCATTTAGAAAAGGTGTATATAGGTACATATACTTACAGTTCAGAGTTTTATCGTATAAATCGTTGCAAGTTATAATACGGTCGTATGTTTAATGTGTTAAGGAAAATTAAGGAATACGTATGTCACAGTCAGCGGGCGGCGGGAAGAAGCGGTGCGCAAGGCATGGCGAACGGGGGGAGCCAGCCGAGGTTGGCAGATTCACCCTCGGTGAACGGGCGCATGCTCGGCTCCAGCTTTGGACGGTTGGGCCAGGGAGCTGCGCGCCAGGTGAGCGTGATATGCGCCAGGAGGGCTGGTTCCCCAGGGGCGTTGCCGCGGTGCCTACAGGGTAGGCAGGGCACGCCCCCAGGAAATCGGGAGGGGTCAGGGACCCAGGGGCGCCTTGCCCACCACTTCTATCCGTGCCCCGCAACCTTGTAAGGTAACATGTAAGGTAATGGAAATAAACTGTGGCCAGTAATTCGATCCAAAGGAAACGTGTCAGACTCTTTATTTCAAGGGGAGCTTATTAGCTTATGTGAGCGGAAACAAAGGGGGCCGCCGTAGGTCGACCTCTCCCCCTTATGCGTATTTTCCAGTTCTGCTATATGGGATGCAACTAGGGAAAATTAGCACAACATGACTTTGACCATTTCAGGGGTCACTTCACGGTCATTGTGGAGATTTGTGTCTCCCTCCTTGATGGTCTGCACAGCTCATAGAGACACCTCAGGATATGTAAGCGCTTGTGGATGCATACAAATCTGAAAAGGTTCATTGAACAAAAGTGTCCATCAAAGTCCAACCTCCAGCACTGTAGCAGGGATTTACGGGACCCTGTGCCGACCACGCCCCCTGAACGCATGGCATCATGACGTCATGCCGAGAGGGCGGGCCAATGGCATCCTCAGGATGCTCCGGAGAACTGTACAAGCTGCAGTGTGCATGTAAGGAGCATTCAAAGGACAGTCCAGAAAGCACTGCTGCAGCGATATTAGCTGCAGGATGGCATTCCAAGCCAGATGCTGGAGGGACTGTGTGGGCAACAATGATGCCCGCTGACAAAGCCCTGCCCTCTGTGCATTGGCACTGCTCGCACGCCCTTAGTTATAGCCATTCCAAACTCCTACCACTTGTATATGTATGTGTATGTGACAGGGAATATCGTAGTGTCCACAGTAACGAGTAGCTCTGTTCGTGTCACATGTCAAGTGGACGGTGCATAATGTGAAATAGATGTTCCTAGATGGCAACTGCGCAGCAACTATTCAGATGCATAGAACAGCTGAGTCATCTGGGAGTGCCATGGGCATGTAGCCTGGCTTCCCTGACAATTTCAGGCATCTGGGATGCTGGATTCTGAGGGATCTTTTGCAAGGGGTGGGTGAAAGGCCCAATAGTCACGATGATAGCTGCAGCACGGATGGAAAAACAGTGGGCAGCGTGATCCATACTAACAAAGACAGGCGGATAGTAGCAATAGCTTGTCATAGTAAGTACTGTATGCTGCCAGGGTCGGATACAAAATCACCTTCCAATGCCCAACAGCGGGATAACAGATTTCTATTTGTACTTCAAATCATACAATAAAAAGCTATAAAATACACATAAATGCCACATAAGTCCCAATAACTCATCTTTCTCATTATTCGTTTAGGACATAAATTAAGTTAACCTGAACAGTATTTTAGTGTAAAACATAAGTTTAAATGAATGAAGTGGGAGCTAGAATGTTTCTGCTGTTCCAGTCTGGCTCGTTTTCCAAACCATTCCCCAAACCACCATATTAGATGGCGACTGCTTTCATGGTAGTGTGTCTAAACACCGTGGAATGACCGTGTACCATAATATGTGCCTGTTATTCAAGTAGATATAGTGCACATAACAAAACATTGCAGGGCCGCAGATGAGTCCTAGCATCATCATAACATGTAATACTAAAACTAAATAATAGGGCGGATGTAATGAAGCCTGAGATGGCCGGAGGTGCAAGATGCCAGACGATCTCAGATGATTTTTTAAAGGGGCAATCACTAGTTACAAGGCAAGTGATTGCCCCATTAAAAAACATTCGAGATCGGACGGCATCTCACACACCCCGGTGATCTCGGACTTCATTACATCTGGCCCTATATATGTATCCATCACCACAATATATAAACTGTACTACAATATAAACATGACAATGTCTTACAATAGGCTGTTGTTGAAGCACCGTTCTCTCCAAGTCTCCTTGTTCCCAGAATTCATTTGCTACCATAAGGGCAACCTAAATGTGAATAACGGCACTTTTATTCAATGTATTGAAACAATAATAGAAACAATATTCAGACATTTTCTGAAATACGTAATTTTATTTTTTGGAATGGTCCCTTTTGCAAATTAAGGGCTAGATTTACTAAGGTGAGAGTTTGGCCCATAAATTAAAATTGCCAATAATACTAAAGCAAAACCTGGCGTCAGTGGCGTAACTACTGCCCCCGCAGCCACTGCGATGGCTTGGAGGTGCAGGGCTGCGGGGGTGCCGCCGCCACTGATTGCTGCTGTTTTGGGAAGGAGTTGGAGGGCACAGTCTGTGTGTCCCTCCTGGGTCTCCGGCAGCAGCGTCGAGTCTGTTAAATGAAGTGCCTGTTCGTGAGCTCTGATTGGCTCACGAACCAGCACTTCATTTGACAGACACGCCGCTGGAGACACAGGAGGGATTCACAGGAGAGGCATGCGTTGTGCCCTCCCGCTCCTTCCCAAAACAGCAGAGGCTGTGTACCTAGCACTGGGGGGTCATATTTGGCACTGGGGGTATAAGTGTACCTGGCACTGGGGGGGCATATTTGGCACTGGGGGTATATGTGTATCTGGCACTGGGGGGGGGGCATACTTGGCACTGGGTGTATGTTTGTAGCTGGCACGGGGGGGGGGCATATGGGGCACTGGGGGCATATGTGTATCTGGCACTGTGGGGGAATAGCTGACACTGGGGGCATATGTGGCACTGGGAGCACAGCACTAGCAATAAGCATTACCCCCTGGTTACAAGCACAACACCCAGCTTATGAAATCCCTGGCAACAAGCATTACCCCCTAGCAATGAGCATGACACCCAGTGCATGAAACCCCTGGCAACGAATATTACCCCCTGGCAACAAGCTTGAAACCCAGCACATGATACCTCTGGCAACAAGCATAACACCTAGCACATTAAATCCCTGACAACGAGCATGACACCCTGAGCATGAAAACCCCTGGCACCGTGCATGGAAGCAAGAGCATGAAACCCCTGGCAATGAGCAGGTAATTTAAAAGTAATTAGAAGCCTTACTGTAGGGCTTAATGTGTAATGGACATTGCGGTGTGTGGCATAATGTATCACGGACATTGTGGTGTGTGTCATAAAGTGTCACAGGCATTACGGTGTGTGATACTCTATCACGGGCATTGTGGTATGTGGTATAATGTCTCAGGGGCACTACAGTGTGTGGCATAATGTATAACTGGCATTGGGGTGTAGTATGGTATGCCGGCGGCCGGGCTCCCGGCGACCAGCATACCGGCGCCGGCATACCGACAGCGTGGCGAGCGCAAATGAGCCCCTTGCGGGCTCGCTGTGCTCGCCATGCTGCGTGCACGGTGGCGCGCTACGCACGCCACACTATTTATTCTCCCTCCAGGGGGGTCGTGGACCCCCACGAGGGAGAAAATTTGTCGGTATGCCGGCTGTCGGGATTCCAGCGCCGGTATACTGTGCGCCGGGATCCCAACAGTCGGCAACCTGAAGACCACCCCTGGCATTGCGGTGTGTGGCATGCGGTATAACAGGCATTGCGGTATGTGTTACATGCATTACGGTGTGTGGTATACTATATCACGGGCATTGTGATATGTGGTATAATGTCTCCGGGTCATTGCGGTGTGTGACATAATGTATCACGGACATTGCGGCGTGTGCCATAATGTGTCACAGGCATTGTATGTGCTATACTGTATCAGGGGCATTGCAGTGTTTAGCATAATGTATAACGGGCATTGCGATGTGTGGCATAATGTGTCACAGGCATTACGGTGTGTGGCATAATGTGTCGGGGGCATTATGGTGTGTGGCATATTGTGTCATGGGCATTATTGTGTGTAGCATAATGTCTAAGGGCCATTGCAGTATGTGGCATAATGTATACTGGGCATTACTATAAGGAGGAAAAATGACAAATAATGTAAGGGGCATGAATCAGGATTATTTTTTTTCCTGTGGTGGCCAACGTCTGGGCGTGCAGGTTGCAAAACTGGGGTA
Organism: Pseudophryne corroboree; assembly: GCF_028390025.1. Taxonomy (NCBI): domain Eukaryota; kingdom Metazoa; phylum Chordata; class Amphibia; order Anura; family Myobatrachidae; genus Pseudophryne; species Pseudophryne corroboree. Next base: position 702,742,316 of record NC_086446.1, on the reverse strand, counting down.
TAAGGTAGTCCTTTTCCTGCAATGCCACACCCCTTTATGCAAAGCCATGCCCATTTGAGCAAGGCCATGCTCCTTTTTGCGATCCATGCAGATTCATCACTTTACTAGTACCAATTTGGGGGGGGGGGGGGGGGGCAGAGATTGTTTTGGCTTGGGGGAGAAAAAATAAGAATTTACTTACCGATAATTCTATTTCTCGGAGTCCGTAGTGGATGCTGGGGTTCCTGAAAGGACCATGGGGAATAGCGGCTCCGCAGGAGACAGGGCACAAAAAAGTAAAGCTTTACTAGGTCAGGTGGTGTGCACTGGCTCCTCCCCCTATGACCCTCCTCCAGACTCCAGTTAGGTACTGTGCCCGGACGAGCATACACAATAAGGGAGGCATTTTGAATCCCGGGTAAGACTCATACCAGCCACACCAATCACACCGTACAACTTGTGATCTAAACCCAGTTAACAGTATGACAACAGAAAGGGCCTCTTAAAGATGGCTCCTTAACAATAACCCGAATTAGTTAACAATAACTATGTACAAGTATTGCAGATAATCCGCACTTGGGATGGGCGCCCAGCATCCACTACGGACTCCGAGAAATAGAATTATCGGTAAGTAAATTCTTATTTTCTCTATCGTCCTAAGTGGATGCTGGGGTTCCTGAAAGGACCATGGGGATTATACCAAAGCTCCCAAACGGGCGGGAGAGTGCGGATGACTCTGCAGCACCGAATGAGAGAACTCCAGGTCCTCCTTTGCCAGGGTATCAAATTTGTAAAATTTTACAAACGTGTTCTCCCCCGACCACGTAGCTGCTCGGCAGAGTTGTAATGCCGAGACCCCTCGGGCAGCCGCCCAAGATGAGCCCACCTTCCTTGTGGAGTGGGCTTTTACAGTTTTAGGCTGTGGCAGGCCTGCCACAGAATGTGCAAGTTGAATTGTGTTACAAATCCAACGAGCAATCGACTGCTTAGAAGCAGGTGCGCCCAACTTGTTGGGTGCATACAATATAAACAGCGAGTCAGATTTTCTGACTCCAGCCGTCCTTGCAATGTATATTTTTAAGGCTCTGACAACGTCCAACAACTTGGAGTCCTCCAAGTCGCTAGTGGCCGCAGGCACCACAATAGGTTGGTTCAGATGAAATGCTGATACCACTTTAGGGAGAAAATGCGGACGAGTCCGCAGTTCTGCCCTATCCGAATGGAAGATTAGATAAGGACTTTTATAAGATAAAGCCGCCAATTCAGATACTCTCCTGGCAGAGGCCAGGGCTAGTAACATAGTCACTTTCAATGTGAGATATTTCAAATCCACCTTTTTCAATGGTTCAAACCAATGGGATTTGAGGAAATCTAAAACTACATTTAGATCCCACGGTGCCACCGGAGGCACCACAGGAGGCTGTATATGCAGTACTCCCTTGACAAAAGTCTGGACCTCAGGGACAGAGGCCAATTCTTTTTGGAAGAATATTGACAGGGCCGAAATTTGAACCTTAATGGATCCCAATTTGAGACCCATAGATAATCCTGATTGCAGGAAATGTAGGAAACGACCCAGTTGGAATTCCTCCGTCGGAACCCTCCGATCCTCGCACCACGCTACATATTTTCGCCAAATGCGGTGATAATGTTTCACGGTGACTTCCTTCCGTGCCTTAATCAAGGTAGGAATGACTTCTTCTGGAATGCCTTTCCCTTTTAGGATCTGGCGTTCAACCGCCATGCCGTCAAACGCAGCCGCGGTAAGTCTTGAAAAAGACAGGGACCCTGCTGTAGCAGGTCCCTTCTCAGAGGTAGAGGCCACGGTTCGTCCGTGAGCATCTCTTGAAGTTCCGGATACCAAGTCCTTCTCGGCCAATCCGGAACCACTAGTATTGTTCTTACTCTTCTTTGCCGTATGATCTTCAATACCTTTGGTATGAGCGGCAGAGGAGGAAACACATACACTGACTGGTACACCCAAGGAGTTACCAGTGCGTCCACAGCTATTGCCTGTGGATCTCTTGACCTGGCGCAATATTTGTCCAGTTTCTTGTTGAGGCGAGACGCCATCATGTCTACAATTGGTCTTTCCCAACGGTCTATTAACATGTTGAAGACTTCTGGATGTAGACCCCACTCTCCCGGATGAAGATCGTGTCTGCTGAGGAAGTCTGCTTCCCAGTTGTCCACGCCCGGGATGAACACTGCTGACAGTGCTATCACGTGATTCTCCGCCCAGCGAAGAATCTTGGCAGCTTCTGCCATTGCACTCCTGCTTCTTGTGCCGCCCTGCCTGTTTACATGGGCGACCGCCGTGATGTTGTCCGACTGAATCAACACCGGCTTTCCTTGCAGGAGAAGTTCCGCCTGGCTTAGAGCATTGTAGATTGCTCTTAGTTCCAGAATGTTTATGTGAAGAGACTTTTCCAGACTCGTCCATACTCCCTGGAAGTTTCTTCCTTGTGTGACTGCTCCCCAGCCTCTCAGGCTGGCGTCCGTGGTCACCAGGATCCAATCCTGAATGCCGAATCTGCGGCCTTCTAATAGGTGAGCCTTCTGCAACCACCACAGAAGTGACACCCTTGTCTTTGGTGACAGGGTTATTCGCAGGTGCATCTGGAGATGCGACCCTGACCATTTGTCCAACAGATCCCTTTGGAATATTCTTGCATGGAATCTGCCGAATGGAATTGCTTCGTAAGAAGCCACCATTTTTCCCAGGACTCTTGTGCATTGATGTACTGACACTTTTCCTGGTTTTAGGAGGTTCCTGACCAGATCGGATAACTCCTTGGCTTTTTCCTCTGGAAGGAAAACCTTTTTCTGAACCGTGTCCAGAATCATTCCTAGGAACAGCAGACGAGTTGTCGGGATTAAATGGGATTTTGGAATATTCAGAATCCACCCGTGTTGTCTTAGCACCTCTTGAGATAGTGCTAAAGCTGTCTCCAGCTGTTCTCTGGACCTTGCCCTTATTAGGAGATCGTCCAAGTATGGGATAACTAATACGCCTTTTCTTCGAAGAAGAATCATCATCTCGGCCATTACCTTGGTAAAGACCCGAGGCGCCGTGGACAATCCGAACGGCAGCGTCTGAAACTGATAGTGACAGTTTTGAACAATGAACCTGAGGTACCCCTGGTGTGCGGGGTAAATCGGAACGTGTAGATACGCATCCTTGATGTCCAAGGATACCATAAAGTCCCCTTCTTCCAGGTTCGCTATCACTGCTCTGAGTGACTCCATCTTGAACTTGAACTTTTTTATGTAGAGGTTCAAGGACTTCAGATTTAGAATAGGCCTTACCGAGCCATCCGGCTTCGGTACCACAAATAGAGTGGAATAATACCCCTTTCCTTGTTGTAATAGGGGTACTTTGACTATCACCTGCTGAGCGTACAGCTTGTGAATGGCTTCCAACACCCTCTCCCTTTCGGAAGAGACGGTTGGTAAGGCAGACTTCAGGAAACGATGAGGAGGATCCGTCTCTAATTCCAACCTGTACCCCTGAGATATTATCTGCAGGATCCAGGGGTCTACCTGCGAGTGAGCCCACTGCGCGCTGTAATTTTTGAGACGGCCCCCCACTGTCCCCGAGTCCGCTTGAGAGGCCCCAGCGTCATGCTGAGGTTTTTGCAGGAGCCGGGGAGGGCTTCTGTTCCTGGGAAGGAGCTGCCTGTTGGTGTCTCTTCCCTCTTCCTCTGCCTCGTGGCAGGTACGACAAGCCCTTTGCTCTCTTATTTTTGTAGGAGCGAAAAGGCTGCGGTTGAAAGGTCGGTGCCTTTCTCTGTTGGGGAGTGACTTGAGGTAAAAAAGTGGATTTCCCGGCAGTAGCCGTGGCCACCAAGTCTGATAGACCAACTCCAAATAACTCCTCCCCTTTATACGGCAAAACCTCCATGTGACGTTTTGAATCCGCATCGCCTGTCCACTGTCGTGTCCATAAGGCTCTTCTGGCTGAAATGGACATAGCACTCACCCGAGATGCCAGTGTGCAAATATCCCTCTGTGCATCACGCATATAGATAAATGCATCCTTTATTTGTTCTAACGACAGTAAAACATTGTCCCTATCTAGGGTATCAATATTTTCAATCAGGGATTCTGACCAAACTACTCCAGCACTGCACATCCAGGCAGTTGCTATAGCTGGTCGTAGTATAACACCTGCATGTGTGTATATATTCTTTTGAATAACTTCCATCTTTCTATCTGATGGATCCTTAAGTGCGGCCGTCTCAGGAGAGGGTAACGCCACTTGTTTGGATAAGCGTGTGAGCGCCTTGTCCACCTTAGGGGGTGTTTCCCAGCGCGCCCTAACCTCTGGCGGGAAAGGGTATAATGCCAATAACTTTTTTGAAATTATCAACTTTTTATCAGGAGCAACCCACGCTTCATCACACACGTCATTTAATTCTTCTGATTCAGGAAAAACTGTTTGTAGTTTTTTCACACCATACATAATACCCTGTTTTACGGTATCTGTAGTATCAGCTAAATGTAACGTCTCCTTCATTGCCAAAATCATATAACGTGTGGCCCTACTGGAAAATACGTTTGAATTTCTACCGTCGTCACTGGAATCAGTGCCCGTGTCTGGGTCTGTGTCGACCGACTGAGGCAAAGGGCGTTTTACAGCCCCTGACGGTGTTTAAGGCGCCTGGACAGGCATTAATTGATTGTCCGGCCGCCTCATGTCCTCAACTGACTGTTTAAGGGAAGATAAACCATCACGTAATTCCACAAATAAAGGCATCCATTCTGGTGTCGACCCCCTGGGGGGTGACATCTGCATATTTGGCAATTGCTCCGCCTCCACACCAATATCGTCCTCATACATGTCGACACCACGTACCGACACACACCGCAAACTCACAGGGAATGCTCTAATGAAGACAGGACCCACTAGCCCTTTTGGGGAGACAGAGGGAGAGTCTGCCAGCACACACCACAAAGCGCTATATATACAAGGGATATCCTTATATTAAGTGCTCCCTTATAGCTGCTTTAATATATATATATAGCCATTAATGTGCCCCCCCTCTCTGTTTTACCCTGTTTCTGTAGTGCAGTGCAGGGGAGAGACCTGGGAGCCGTTCTGACCAGCGGAGCTGTGACAGAAAATGGCGCCGTGTGCTGAGGAGATAGGCCCCGCCCCTTTTTCGGCGGGTTCTTCTCCCGCTATTTTTCCAGTCAGGCAGGGGTTAAATATCTCCATATAGCCCCTATGGGCTATATGTGAGGTATTTTTAGCCTTGTATAAGGTTTATATTTGCCTCTCAGAGCGCCCCCCCCCAGCGCTCTGCACCCTCAGTGACTGCCCAGTGAAGTGTGCTGAGAGGAAAATGGCGCACAGCTGCAGTGCTGTGCGCTACCTTATGAAGACTGAGGAGTCTTCAGCCGCCGGTTTCCGGACCTCTTCACGCTTCAGCATCTGCAAGGGGGTCGGCGGCGCGGCTCCGGGACCGGACTCCACGGCTGGGCCTGTGTTCGATCCCTCTGGAGCTAATGGTGTCCAGTAGCCAAGCAGCAAATCCACTCTGCATGCAGGTGAGTTTACTACTTTCCCCCTAAGTCCCACGTTGCAGTGATCCTGTTGCCAGCAGGACTCACTGTAAAGAAAAAAACCTAAACTAAACTTTCTCTAAGCAGCTCTTTAGGAGAGCCACCTAGATTGCACCCTTCTCGTTCGGGCACAAAATCTAACTGGAGTCTGGAGGAGGGTCATAGGGGGAGGAGCCAGTGCACACCACCTGACCTAGTAAAGCTTTACTTTTTTGTGCCCTGTCTCCTGCGGAGCCGCTATTCCCCATGGTCCTTTCAGGAACCCCAGCATCCACTTAGGACGATAGAGAAATATCTAGTTACGCCACTGCCTGGTGTGTTTTACATTTAATACTATTGCCAGTTTAATTTTCATGCTCAGGCCCAGCAAATATTGACGGCTTGCAAGAGCTGCTGCCTGGTAAATCTGTCCCTAAGACATTTTTATTATCTGGCCTGAAATATATAGTCAGTTTTGTGTCTTAGTTTGTCCATTTGTTTTTATATAGGTTGGTTTTGTAAAAACTCCCTTATGGGTGCAATTTATTGCCATGGCAGAAGAGCAATAACCAGCCCCCCATCCCCCCACCCCGCCCCTATACTGGCCCAGAGCAGGAAGGATTAACTGGGATACGGGCATGTGTGAGATGGCGATCTGCCTTGCACATGGGCAGTGTAACTGAAACAGCAGACTTTCAGTTCCACTTGTTACAAAAATAAAGGTGGTACACACACAGCGACGCGCCAATATATCGGTAGATATATTGGCCATCGGCTGTGCTGCGGGGCTGACGCAATATGTCTGTGAACAACTGAGTTCACAGACATATCGCCCGTACACACTGGCCGACGGACCCGCTATATATCGGCCGTTCAATAGAACGGGCGATATATCGCCCAGTGTGTACCCACCTTAAATGTTTTAAAATGCACATATATACTCAAATAAAGACAAAAATAGCCACATCTTAGACGTTAAAAATCGTCTCTGTTATCATCATACTCAGTTGGCATTGGAAATAACAAAATACATATTATAGCGCTGCTTGTATCACATCTATGCATGTTAAATAGGCTTTCCATCAATCACTTGTACAGATTGGCATAAAAAAGCCCTTTGGACAATGAGTGCACCCATTTCATTGGACCATTTTATGAGACACACCAGCCCCTACAGTGTAATTGATTATTCAATCAGTGACAACATCATACGAGTGTGTGTAGACATTGCTGTTTTAATAAGAAACTAACTGCATGTGAAGAGCAAAAGGAGAATAGGAAAGACAAAAGATTGAAGTGACTTTGTCTGACCTTGTCATGGACAGGGATTGAAACCGGTAGCCCCACTGCTATCACTGAAACTATGAAGGCATGGTAGCACTGGGTGACTATGTCATGGTGTTACGAGAAGGAGAAAATGGAGACAACCGCCAACTCTCAGCAACTCATGGTATTACAAGAAAGAGGACATGGAGACAACCTCCAGGTCCTAGCAACTCATGGTATTATGAGAAAGAGGTCACGGAGACAACCTCCAGCTTTCAGAAACTCATGGTGTTAAGAGAATGAGGACATGGAGACAACCTCCAGGTCCTAGCAACTCATGGTATTACAAGAAAGAGGACACGGAGACAACCTCCAGCTTTCAGAAACTCATGGTATTACGAGAAAGAGGACATGGAGACTACCACCAGCTCAGGCAACATGCCAGCATCTCCTTGCTGCACTACTAATATTGTTATCTTCATGTTGGAAAGAATTTAGGTTGTCCAGAGGACAAATAGGGGAGCATCTCAATATTAGGTAGAGGGACTTATTAAAGTGGTGGCCACTTGGTGTAAGGACATCATCACTTTATTTAAATAACTTTTTTCAATGACCATCCAATTCTTATTGCTCATCACAACATCCAAAAGACTCTGCTGCCTTCTCCTTGTAGCCAGTAGTACGGATTAGTGTATCCCTACCTTACTCTGTACTTCCCAGGGCTTAGTAATGGCAGACAGGTCACACCCTGTCATCATCATGGCCCTGTATGACACAAATACATTTATTAAGCTCACATGAAAGAAACAACAATGATTTAGATTTTATTTTGTGTATTGCTAGCTACGCACATGATTATCTCCTTTTTAGTGGGGTCAGTGATAATGTATTTTATTGCTTCATCCTCAGTCGTCATCTTCTCTGTCGTGTCAACAATCTTCTGAAACATCGTTCTTTTCCTGCGACAAACCACAGTAAGCAGATATTATGATATTCAACAAGACTCGATCATCATTGCACTGTCCCACCACTATCTTGTTCGGCAGATGTTATGACATGCATCTGCGTTTAGAAAATGTGATGGGCAAATTACACCTACAATCTGCCGCTCAGTATCACCTACGGATATAGTTCTCCAACCCTTCTACTGTAACACAGTTTTATCAGTTTTCTATTGAGCATCAGCTGTCGCTCAATAAATTATAAACCGTATAAACTGATTTTGTGCAGAAATCTTATTTAGAGTTATCCCAGTAAGTTGTGGTACCCAGAGGTACTGATATGGGTATGTGGTACTATGAGGTATAGCCACGCCCTCATCTGTGCGGCAGTTTATTATCTCAATGGAAGGCCAATATGCACGCTGGGGTATAGCCACTCCCTTATTAGCCACACCCCCTTAGGTACTGGATCCAAGAACATTTTATGGTGATCCCGGAGATACCCAACAAAATAATTTTAAGTAGATAAAGTCAAGGAAAAATAATAACTTGATATTGACATGAGACTCTTAATTTAAAATCAAATCTTCAAACAAGATCTTTTGTCATCGTATAGCTCCTGTTGTATTCCTGAACGTTAAACATAGTGTATATTGTCTATGTTCTTCCTACTGTATTCAAGTTGTTTCAATAAAGGAAGTGGCTGGTGCTAAAAGCAAACTATGACCAATCACAAATCATAATGGAACAGAACCAATTTCCACATTCAATATAAAAATCAGTCAAGTACTGTATATGTGTAAAACCTGCCTATATATGAGTTAGAGTCATACATCGATCGAGGTTGTTCCACATGCAAGAGAGCTGGCAAGGAACCCAGGGAGACATTTGACTTCCTGAGTCAATTCTATTTACAGATGAGGGTTGGCACTGACAGAAGGAAGGGTCTGTTTTCAGTGCTGCAAATACATAGTTGTCAACATCTGAATATAATAACACAAGTGATGTTAATATATGTATAAACTTCCTGTAAATAATACATGTATAATAAGTGAGTTCATATAACAAGCCTAGTAAGGAGTGTTTTCACCTTTAACGTAGGGCATACAACTACAATACTGCTGTAGAATATCTTACTACAGTATCTAATATTATTAAACCTTTAAATGTTGATGATGAGAAAGATTTGTCCTGGTTCCACGGTATACCTGACACTGTTGGGAAATGTCTGCAATTAACCAAGAGGGCTAGCAAATCTTCTGATGGGCAAGTTAATGTAGAATGATACAGGTGCAGGTATGATAAGCATATGGTATGCCCCTACTGAAGGTTTTTGGGAGAAATATGTTATTGCTAGTAATTTTAAGCAATGTTTTCATTCATAAAGCTTTGATTTGTCTGTCTGTCTGTCTGTCTGTCTGTCTGTCTGTCTATCTATCTATCTATCTATCTATCTATGATCACTTTAATTTACAGAAGCTCTCAAATTTAAAATTTCCAATATTACATTACAGTTGGCAGGTGAAACACATTGTGTAGTCTACATTGACTATTGGAGACTGTACCTTTAATAAATATATAAAGATGACGGAATACATACTGGAGACGGGAGACGGGAGTCACTATACCGACAGCGGCATCCCGTCAGCCGAAATCCCGGCACTGAGGCAGCGAGTCCCTTGCGGTGTTGCTTCGCTCGCCACCGGTTATTTTCCCACTCGAGTGGTGGCGTGGACGCACCACCTGAGTGGAAATACCGGACTGCAGTTGGGATGCCGACTGACGGCATTTCTCTGAACGCTGTGATCCCAACAGGCATTATATTACTGCATCCCAAGATGACAACTATACAGTTAGTGCACCCAGGTGCTATATATCTGTTACTGTATTGCTGGAAATTACTAGCAATAACATATTTCTCCCAAAAACCTTTAGTAGGGGCATACCATATGCTTATCATACCTGCACTAGAGATGAGCGGGTTCGGTTTCTTTGAATCCGAACCCGCACGAACTTCACTTTTTTTTTTCACGGGTCCGAGCGACTCGGATCTTCCCGCCTTGCTCGGTTAACCCGAGCGCGCCCGAACGTCATCATGACGCTGTCGGATTCTCGCGAGACTCGGATTCTATATAAGGAGCCGCGCGTCGCCGCCATTTTCACACGTGCATTGAGATTGATAGGGAGAGGACGTGGCTGGCGTCCTCTCCATTAGAATAGATTAGAAGAGAGAGAGAGAGAGAGAGATTGTGCAGACAGAGTTTACCACAGTGACCAGTGCAGTTGTTGTTAAGTTAACTTTTATTTAATATATCCGTTCTCTGCTATATCCGTTCTCTGCCTGAAAAAAACGATACACAGCAGTCACACAGTGTGACTCAGTCTGTGTGCACTCAGCTCAGCCCAGTGTGCTGCACATCAATGTATAAAAGCTTATAATAATTGTGGGGGAGACTGGGGAGCACTGCAGGTTGTTATAGCAGGAGCCAGGAGTACATAATATTATATTAATTTAAAATTAAACAGTGCACACTTTTGCTGCAGGAGTGCCACTGCCAGTGTGACTAGTGGTGACCAGTGCCTGACCACCAGTATAGTAGTATATTGTTGTATACTATCTCTTTATCAACCAGTCTATATTAGCAGCAGACACAGTACAGTGCGGTAGTTCACGGCTGTGGCTACCTCTGTGTCGGCAGTCGGCACTCGGCAGGCAGTCCGTCCATCCATAATTGTATAATTATATACCACCTAACCGTGGTATTTTTTTTTCTTTCTTTATACCGTCGTCATAGTCATACTAGTTGTTACGAGTATACTACTATCTCTTTATCAACCAGTGTACAGTGCGGTAGTTCACGGCTGTGGCTACCTCTGTGTCGGCAGTCGGCAGGCAGTCCGTCCGTCCATCCATAATTGTATTATTATAATATATACCACCTAACCGTGGTTTTTTTTTCATTCTTTATACCGTCATAGTGTCATACTAGTTGTTACGAGTATACTACTATCTCTTTATCAACCAGTGTACAGTGCGGTAGTTCACGGCTGTGGCTACCTCTGTGTCGGCAGTCGGCAGGCAGTCCGTCCATCCATAATTGTATTATAATATATACCACCTAACCGTGGTTTTTTTTTCATTCTTTATACCGTCATAGTGTCATACTAGTTGTTACGAGTATACTACTATCTCTTTATCAACCAGTGTACAGTGCGGTAGTTCACGGCTGTGGCTACCTCTGTGTCGGCAGTCGGCAGGCAGTCCGTCCATCCATAATTGTATTATAATATATACCACCTAACCGTGGTTTTTTTTTCATTCTTTATACCGTCATAGTCAGTCATACTAGTTGTTACGAGTATACTACTATCTCTTTATCAACCAGTGTACAGTGCGGTAGTTCACGGCTGTGGCTACCTCTGTGTCGGCACTCGGCAGGCAGTCCGTCCATCCATAATTGTATTATAATATATACCACCTAACCGTGGTTTTTTTTTCATTCTTTATACCGTCATAGTCAGTCATACTAGTTGTTACGAGTATACTACTATCTCTTTATCAACCAGTGTACAGTGCGGTAGTTCACGGCTGTGGCTACCTCTGTGTCGGAACTCGGCAGGCAGTCCGTCCATCCATAATTGTATTATTATAATATATACCACCTAACCGTGGTTTTTTTTTCATTCTTTATACCGTCATAGTCAGTCATACTAGTTGTTACGAGTATACTACTATCTCTTTATCAACCAGTGTACAGTGCGGTAGTTCACGGCTGTGGCTACCTCTGTGTCGGCAGTCGGCAGGCAGTCCGTCCATCCATAATTGTATTATAATATATACCACCTAACCGTGGTTTTTTTTTCATTCTTTATACCGTCATAGTCAGTCATACTAGTTGTTACGAGTATACTACTATCTCTTTATCAACCAGTGTACAGTGCGGTAGTTCACGGCTGTGGCTACCTCTGTGTCGGAACTCGGCAGGCAGTCCGTCCATCCATAATTGTATTACAATATATACCACCTAACCGTGGTTTTTTTTTCATTCTTTATACCGTCATAGTCAGTCATACTAGTTGTTACGAGTATACTACTATCTCTTTATCAACCAGTGTACAGTGCGGTAGTTCACGGCTGTGGCTACCTCTGTGTCGGCACTCGGCAGGCAGTCCGTCCATCCATAATTGTATTACAATATATACCACCTAACCGTGGTTTTTTTATACCACCTAACCGTGGCAGTCCGTCCATAATTGTATACTAGTATCCAATCCATCCATCTCCATTGTTTACCTGAGGTGCCTTTTAGTTCTGCCTATAAAATATGGAGAACAAAAAAGTTGAGGTTCCAAAATTAGGGAAAGATCAAGATCCACTTCCACCTCGTGCTGAAGCTGCTGCCACTAGTCATGGCCGAGACGATGAAATGCCAGCAACGTCGTCTGCCAAGGCCGATGCCCAATGTCATAGTACAGAGCATGTCAAATCCAAAACACCAAATATCAGAAAAAAAAGGACTCCAAAACCTAAAATAAAATTGTCGGAGGAGAAGCGTAAACTTGCCAATATGCCATTTACCACACGGAGTGGCAAGGAACGGCTGAGGCCCTGGCCTATGTTCATGGCTAGTGGTTCAGCTTCACATGAGGATGGAAGCACTCAGCCTCTCGCTAGAAAACTGAAAAGACTCAAGCTGGCAAAAGCACCGCAAAGAACTGTGCGTTCTTTGAAATCCCAAATCCACAAGGAGAGTCCAATTGTGTCGGTTGCGATGCCTGACCTTCCCAACACTGGACGTGAAGAGCATGCGCCTTCCACTATTTGCATGCCCCCTGCAAGTGCTGGAAGGAGCACCCGCAGTCCAGTTCCTGATAGTCAGATTGAAGATGTCAGTGTTGAAGTACACCAGGATGAGGAGGATATGGGTGTTGCTGGCGCTGGGGAGGAAATTGACCAGAAGGATTCTGATGGTGAGGTGGTTTGTTTAAGTCAGGCACCCGGGGAGACACCTGTTGTCCGTGGGAGGAATATGGCCGTTGACATGCCAGGTGAAAATACCAAAAAAATCAGCTCTTCGGTGTGGAGGTATTTCACCAGAAATGCGGACAACAGGTGTCAAGCCGTGTGTTCCCTTTGTCAAGCTGTAATAAGTAGGGGTAAGGACGTTAACCACCTCGGAACATCCTCCCTTATACGTCACCTGCAGCGCATTCATAATAAGTCAGTGACAAGTTCAAAAACTTTGGGTGACAGCGGAAGCAGTCCACTGACCAGTAAATCCCTTCCTCTTGTAACCAAGCTCACGCAAACCACCCCACCAACTCCCTCAGTGTCAATTTCCTCCTTCCCCAGGAATGCCAATAGTCCTGCAGGCCATGTCACTGGCAAGTCTGACGAGTCCTCTCCTGCCTGGGATTCCTCCGATGCATCCTTGCGTGTAACGCCTACTGCTGCTGGCGCTGCTGTTGTTGCCGCTGGGAGTCGATGGTCATCCCAGAGGGGAAGTCGTAAGCCCACTTGTACTACTTCCAGTAAGCAATTGACTGTTCAACAGTCCTTTGCGAGGAAGATGAAATATCACAGCAGTCATCCTACTGCAAAGCGGATAACTGAGTCCTTGACAACTATGTTGGTGTTAGACGTGCGTCCGGTATCCGCCGTTAGTTCACAGGGAACTAGACAATTTATTGAGGCAGTGTGCCCCCGTTACCAAATACCATCTAGGTTCCACTTCTCTAGGCAGGCGATACCGAGAATGTACACGGACGTCAGAAAAAGACTCACCAGTGTCCTAAAAAATGCAGTTGTACCCAATGTCCACTTAACCACGGACATGTGGACAAGTGGAGCAGGGCAGGGTCAGGACTATATGACTGTGACAGCCCACTGGGTAGATGTATGGACTCCCGCCGCAAGAACAGCAGCGGCGGCACCAGTAGCAGCATCTCGCAAACGCCAACTCTTTCCTAGGCAGGCTACGCTTTGTATCACCGCTTTCCAGAATACGCACACAGCTGAAAACCTCTTACGGCAACTGAGGAAGATCATCGCGGAATGGCTTACCCCAATTGGACTCTCCTGTGGATTTGTGGCATCGGACAACGCCAGCAATATTGTGTGTGCATTAAATATGGGCAAATTCCAGCACGTCCCATGTTTTGCACATACCTTGAATTTGGTGGTGCAGAATTTTTTAAAAAACGACAGGGGCGTGCAAGAGATGCTGTCGGTGGCCAGAAAAATTGCGGGACACTTTCGGCGTACAGGCACCACGTACAGAAGACTGGAGCACCACCAAAAACTACTGAACCTGCCCTGCCATCATCTGAAGCAAGAAGTGGTAACGAGGTGGAATTCAACCCTCTATATGCTTCAGAGGTTGGAGGAGCAGCAAAAGGCCATTCAAGCCTATACAATTGAGCACGATATAGGAGATGGAATGCACCTGTCTCAAGTGCAGTGGAGAATGATTTCAACGTTGTGCAAGGTTCTGATGCCCTTTGAACTTGCCACACGTGAAGTCAGTTCAGACACTGCCAGCCTGAGTCAGGTCATTCCCCTCATCAGGCTTTTGCAGAAGAAGCTGGAGGCATTGAAGAAGGAGCTAACACGGAGCGATTCCGCTAGGCATGTGGGACTTGTGGATGCAGCCCTTAATTCGCTTAACAAGGATTCACGGGTGGTCAATCTGTTGAAATCAGAGCACTACATTTTGGCCACCGTGCTCGATCCTAGATTTAAAGCCTACCTTGGATCTCTCTTTCCGGCAGACACAGGTCTGCTGGGGTTGAAAGACCTGCTGGTGACAAAATTGTCAAGTCAAGCGGAACGCGACCTGTCAACATCTCCTCCTTCACATTCTCCCGCAACTGGGGGTGCGAGGAAAAGGCTCAGAATTCCGAGCCCACCCGCTGGCGGTGATGCAGGGCAGTCTGGAGCGACTGCTGATGCTGACATCTGGTCCGGACTGAAGGACCTGACAACGATTACGGACATGTCGTCTACTGTCACTGCATATGATTCTCTCAACATTGATAGAATGGTGGAGGATTATATGAGTGACCGCATCCAAGTAGGCACGTCACACAGTCCGTACTTATACTGGCAGGAAAAAGAGGCAATTTGGAGGCCCTTGCACAAACTGGCTTTATTCTACCTAAGTTGCCCTCCCACAAGTGTGTACTCCGAAAGAGTGTTTAGTGCCGCCGCTCACCTTGTCAGCAATCGGCGTACGAGGTTACATCCAGAAAATGTGGAGAAGATGATGTTCATTAAAATGAATTATAATCAATTCCTCCGCGGAGACATTGACCAGCAGCAATTGCCTCCACAAAGTACACAGGGAGCTGAGATGGTGGATTCCAGTGGGGACGAATTGATAATCTGTGAGGAGGGGGATGTACACGGTGATATATCGGAGGGTGAAGATGAGGTGGACATCTTGCCTCTGTAGAGCCAGTTTGTGCAAGGAGAGATTAATTGCTTCTTTTTTGGTGGGGGTCCAAACCAACCCGTCATATCAGTCACAGTCGTGTGGCAGACCCTGTCACTGAAATGATGGGTTGGTTAAAGTGTGCATGTCCTGTTTTGTTTATACAACATAAGGGTGGGTGGGAGGGCCCAAGGATAATTCCATCTTGCACCTCTTTTTTCTTTTCTTTTTCTTTGCATCATGTGCTGATTGGGGAGGGTTTTTTGGAAGGGACATCCTGCGTGACACTGCAGTGCCACTCCTAGATGGGCCCGGTGTTTGTGTCGGCCACTAGGGTCGCTAATCTTACTCACACAGTCAGCTACCTCATTGCGCCTCTTTTTTTCTTTGCGTCATGTGCTGTTTGGGGAGGGTTTTTTGGAAGGGACATCCTGCGTGACACTGCAGTGCCACTCCTAGATGTGCCCGGTGTTTGTGTCGGCCACTAGGGTCGCTAATCTTACTCACACAGTCAGCTACCTCATTGCGCCTCTTTTTTTCTTTGCGTCATGTGCTGTTTGGGGAGGGTTTTTTGGAAGGGCCATCCTGCGTGACACTGCAGTGCCACTCCTAGATGGGCCCGGTGTTTGTGTCGGCCACTAGGGTCGCTAATCTTACTCACACAGCTACCTCATTGCGCCTCTTTTTTTCTTTGCGTCATGTGCTGTTTGGGGAGGGTTTTTTGGAAGGGACATCCTGCGTGACACTGCAGTGCCACTCCTAGATGGGCCCGGTGTTTGTGTCGGCCACTAGGGTCGCTTATCTTACTCACACAGCGACCTCGGTGCAAATTTTAGGACTAAAAATAATATTGTGAGGTGTGAGGTATTCAGAATAGACTGAAAATGAGTGTAAATTATGTTTTTTGAGGTTAATAATACTTTGGGATCAAAATGACCCCCAAATTCTATGATTTAAGCTGTTTTTTAGTGTTTTTGGAAAAAAACACCCGAATCCAAAACACACCCGAATCCGACAAAAATAATTCGGTGAGGTTTTGCCAAAACGCGTTCGAACCCAAAACACGGCCGCGGAACCGAACCCAAAACCAAAACACAAAACCCGAAAAATTTCAGGCGCTCATCTCTAAGTCCTGCACCTGTATCATTCTACATTAACTTGCCCATCAGAAGATTTGCTAGCCCTCTTGGTTAATTGCAGACATTTCCCAACAGTGTCAGGTATACCGTGGAACCAGGACAAATCTTTCTCATCTTCAACATTTAAAGGTTTAATAATATTAGATACTGTAGTAAGATATTCTACAGCAGTATTGTAGTTTTATGCCCTACATCAGGCCTGGCCAACATGTGGCTCTCCAGCTGTTGTAAAACTACAAGTTCCATCATGCTTTGCCACAGTTTTGCTATTAGGGAATGCTAAAACTGTGGCAAGGCATGCTGGGATGTGTAGTTTCATAACATCTGGAGAGCCACAGATTGGCCAGGCCTGCCCTACATTAATGGTGAAAACACTCCTTATTAGGCTTGTTATATAAACCAGTATGGTGTATTTGCTACCAGGACAACTAATTTACCAGTCTACCTGGTGTGACTGGCATTACTCCGTGGTACACGTCATGCACTTACTTGAAATACAAAGCCAGGTCTGTTGCTATGATTGCGACTTCAAACAGATGAATCACATTTTCAAACTGTCGCTTGTTTAGATTCTGGAAAATGTTTAAACTCTGCAAGATAATAAAGTTTGAGTTATCTCTGGTGACATCATGTCTGATCCAGGGCACAGCCAGAGGCACACGGATAATGACACAGTGACTAATGATACAATACAGTATAAGGCTGTAATTACAGTAGACAGTGCTGTTATCATATAGCCCCACACTTCAGGGCAAAAACACCCCTCTACCCAAAATCAAAAATTATACAGTGTCTGACTCACATACAACTTGAACTCAATGGAATAACAATAGCACATAAATACAAGTATATAAAAAAACCCTCACATCTCTGTAAATGTATTATTCATAGCATTGTATTTACAAGTCTCCTTCTGTGGTATACTGTGCATACACTTTCTAATTAGATCCAATGCCATAATTATCTGCCACCACAATCCCTTTACACCACACAGCTAACACAATGGCTGTATCCTTTTATCACTGTCACTACTCTGTAGTTTTAGTTGCAAGAATGAGATGTTTAAGAACCCTCTGAGGAAGGACCTATCACCAGCATAATACATTTGACCAGCTCCTAACATAAAGGACCACGGGGGGTAATTCAGAGATGATCGCAGCAGCAAATTTGTTAGCAGTTGGGCAAAACCATGTGCACTGCAGGAAGGGGGGGAGATATAACGTGCAGAGAGACTTAAGGGGGGTACACGCGGAGCGATAATCTAAGCAATCTGACTAGATTGCTTAGATTTTCAGCAAGATCTCTCCATGTGTACCCCCCACAGCGATAGTGATGCGCAGCCCCGCGCATCGCTATCGCTGGTGCTAGATTGAGCCTGCAGGCCAATCTAGCGGGTCGCTCACTTCACCCACTGGATGAAGTGGGCGCTCCCCCCGCACGCTCAGCACACATCGCGCTGTGCTGAGCGGCGGGAGAGATGTGTGCTAAGCGGTTCGCTCAGCACACATCTCTCCTGCATCGGCCCGTCTATATGGGCCTTTAGATTTGGGTGGGGTGTGTTCAAACTGAAATCTAAATTGCAGTGTAAAAATAAAGCAGCGAGTATTTACCCTACACAGAAACAAAATAACCCACCCAAATCTATCTCTCTCTGCAAATGTTATATCTGCCCCCCTGCAGTGCACATGGGGGTAATTCCAAGTTGATTGCAGCAGGAAATTTTTTTAGCAGTTGGGCAAATCCATGTGCACTGCAGGGGGGGCAGATATAACATTTGCAGAGAGAGTTAGATTTAGGTGGGTTATTTTGTTTCTGTGCAGGGTAAATACTGGCTGCTTTATTTTTACACTGCAATTTAGATTGCAGTTTGAACTCACCACACCCAAATCTAACTCTCTCTGCAAATGTTATATCTGCCCCCCCCTGCAGTGCACATGGTTTTGCCCAACTGCTAAAAAACTTCCTGCTGCGATCAACTTGGAATTACCCCCATGGTTTTGCTCAACTGCTAACAAATTTGCTGCTGCAATCAACTCTGAATTAGGTCCCACAACTGATACAGATTCATACTAATTAAATATATTATTTTAGTTGCAAATTTTCAGATTTATTCATCATCACCTTATTATTATTATTATTATTATTATTATTATTATTATTATATAATTTATGTATCTATAAATAATTTTATATATAGCTTTGGTTTGTTCGATTTTAGACTCATCCTTCCATTTATTTCAGAACCCTCTTTTTATTTACAAAAACAGTATGTACTAACTAAACCCAAACAAACATGAGGCCAAACAATTAAACAACATTAAATAACATAGCATTGAAATGAAATAAACAAAAAGGAAAGAAACTATATATATAATCTACGGTAAAGAATTTACTGAATATACAGGTCTTCCGAAAAATGGTGTGGACGCCGTTTCCCGACAGACAGGTAAGTTTAGTGAATGTGTGTAGGCTGTGTGGTGTGGGTCTCCATGTACACCGTACACCCTACACCCATTATAAATACGCCCATGAAACAGAATATTGTTAATGGACGCACAGACCCAGAATTAAAACAAAAATAGACAGGTAGTGTTATTTGTACATGTAAAGCAGTGTTTCCCAAACTTGGTCCTCAAAGCCCCCTAATAGTTCTAGTTACAAGGATATCCATGCTTGAGCACAGAAGACAATTGAGTCTATTTACTAAGCCTTGAAGAGAGATAAAGTGGACTTAGATAAAGTACCAGCCAATCAGCTACTGTCATGTTACAGGCTGTTTTTAAAAAAATCACAGGAGCTGGTTGATTGGTACTTTATCTCTGTCCATTTTAGCTCTCTCCAGGGCTTAGTACATAGACCCCTTATATTACATGGGTGGTATTCATGTGACCGCTGTTCAGCTGACCGACAGTCACATGACCTCCTCCACCATCCCGAAGGCTTACTATCCCGATGGTCGGCATGCCGACCAACAGGGACTATTTCCACTCGTGGGTGTCCACGACACCCATAGAGTGGGAATAGAACCCGTGGCGACCGCAGGTCGCCACCGAGCCCGCAGCGTGGAGAGCGCAGCGAGCCCGCAAGGGGCCTGCTGCACTCGCCCCTCCCTGCCGGGATCCCGGCGTCAGTAAGCTGACCGATGGTTTACTGACCGCCGGTCAGCCGTACTACACCCATGATACATATACAGGGCTTAGTACATAGACCCCTTAATAACTCAGTCATTTTTTATTTTGGATTTGAGAGCTGAGATTGGAAAACACCAGGTGCAGGCTGGGTCAGGAGCAGGGTGGCATCTGCTTGAAGCCGCAAGCTGCATACATTACTGGTGGCTGGGAGACGTGCAGAGAATGCTGTCTGGGCCCGGGTGCTCCGTTTTGTTTGTACAAACGACGAATGATATATCATATCGATCATCTGCAGGTATGTACACACAAAATATCTGTGACGTCTTTCATACATACAGTATACTGTGTCACTCACATCTTATTGTGTCTATAGATGACCAAACCGTACCATGCCACAGGAACTCCAGCCATCCGCCAATCACAGTGGTGGGATGTCTCAACACACTGATTGGTGAATGGCTGGTTGGAGTTATTCACCAATCAGAGTGCAGAAGTCTGCAAGGACAAATAAAGAGGGACAGAGAAGACAGCAGGTAGGGGGAGTAACTTGTTTGGGTAGGAGAGAGAACGGAGGTTGTTTTCAGAAGTGGTGCTTGTTTTGAATTAAGGAGTGGGGTTGCAGATTTTATAGGTGAGGGTATAAAAAAAAAACTTCACATGTGTCACCAGTGACTGACGGAGATATCTGTGAAATAGTAGCCCATAGGCTAGTATAGGATAACGCCATAATGCGTTATTTATTGGAGCCAATCTCAGAATTGTTTTGCATTCCAGAAGTGAGCAAAACAAAAGCACAGCAGCCCCCATAGAAAGTTGTGGGGTCTGCATTCATGGACCGAAAATGTAGGGACCGTAGCAGACATCGGACACCTTGAATACAGTTTGGTCATTTGGTCACTCCTTATGCTTTCATAATGTGCAGCACTCGATTTTCTACCATATATTTTTCTTTCACAGTATTGCTTACCATTGACTATTTGCCTGTTCATTAATGTACATACAGTATTAGAATTTTGAGTTTCCTATGCTTAGTCCTATATTTCCATTACAAAACTGTTATACTCACTGATCTGCATCTGCAGCTTATGGCGATTTCTTTCTCTATTTGTCCAGTCACTTAACTTCTGAATGTACTTGATTTTAATGTTTGCTCTGTTCTTTTGCTAATTGCTTTATATTTATCAGTTAACATTCACTTTGTTTTGAATGTCCCAGTTTCCTAGCAACTAGGTGTGCACTCGTGTTACCATTAAGCTTATACTTTTTGTTGCAGATTGTATTACAGAGTGTATGTATATATATATATATATATATATATATATATATATATAGTGACAAGAACACTGGAATAGTGTTTGAGGGCAGGTATGTTTGTCCCAGGTTCTTGTCTTACATGTTTTAGAAAATAAACTTCTAGGAAAATGTTTTGTTTTAACCTTTTCAGTTTGCTGGAAAAGCTGGATAAGGGCCCAGAGAGAGAAAGAGGGCAAGTTCCAGACATTGGGCCCAGTTCGGGTCTTTGGCCTGACAGACGGCTAATCAGGATTTCAGCTGTTTAAGAGTGTTATAGGGCTGCTAGCCTGATCAGTGTGGGCAGACTGCCAGGGGAGACTGCAGTACCTCTGTGAGAGGATCACGCTTCCTTATACAAGTGAGCCATACAGTATTGACTGGAAAACTTTATGTTTTGTTTAGAGACAGTTAGGAACGTCTTCTGTTTAGTTAGTGCCGGACAGGCAAGGTATTTTCTTTTGGTGTTTGTTTTATTTTCTGTTTAATAAAACTGGTTGCGGCCAGTTGCACCACAAACTGAACTTGTATGATTTCTTGGCTGCTGCTTTCTGCTGTCTACCCCAGGAAACGGCACCCTGCTCCCCTACAGTGTTACAATATATATATATATATATATATATATATATAATGATCCAATTCAGCCGGCACTCCCATAAAGGTGTAAACGCCCCGGTGTCCTGTTCATAAATATTTCATATATGTCCAAGAAGAACGGCACTCAGGGACTGTCATCATAGCAAAAAGGTTTGTATTGAAGTCAGATCAAACGTAAATGTTTTCGGGGACACAGCCCCTTCGTCAGGATCACAGACAATAACAGTGGCGCCCTGTGCTCTTCACAGATGAAAGCAGACCAATGTTATTGTCTGTGATCCTGACGAAGGGGCTGTGTCCCCGAAAACGTTTACGTTTGATCTGACTTCAATACAAACCTTTTTGCTATGATGACAGTCCCTGAGTGCCGTTCTTCTTGGACATATATATATATATATATATATATATATATAGTATATATTTTTCTTTCTCTCTCTCTCTTCTTTAATATTAATCACATGTAATGTTTGTATCCTTTTGTTTACTTCATTCCGATACTATGTTATGTATGTAATTGACATCATATTTGTTTTGGGGTTTATTTGGTTGTAAGTAAAGAGAGGGGGCTGCTCAGTGCCCAGCAACTTAAGAAAGGGACGTGTCTATTAATGACATTTCTCTTACGTCCTAGAGGATGCTGGGGACTCCGTAAGGACCATGGGGGGTATAGATGGCTTCGCAGGAGACATGGGCACTTTAAGACTTTAGAATGGGTGTGCACTGGCTCCTCCCTCTATGCCCCTCCTCCAGACCTCAGTTAGATCCTGTGCCCAGTGGAGACTGGATGCACTGCAGGGGAGCTCTACTGAGTTTCTCTGAAAAGACTTTTGTTAGGTTTTTTATTTTCAGGGAGCACTGCTGGCAACAGGCTCCCTGCATCGTGGGACTGAGGGGAGGGAAGCAGACCTACTTAAATGATAGGCTCTGCTTCTTAGGCCACTGGACACCATTAGCTCCAGGGGGTCGGAACGCAGGTCTCACCCTCGCCGCTCGTCCCGGAGCTGCGCCGCCGTCCTCCTCACAGAGCCGGAAGATAGAAGCTGGGTGAGTATGAGAAGAAGACTTCAAAGGCAGCAGAAGACTTCAGATCTTCAATGAGGTACACAGCCATTGCTCCCAACACACACACACACACACACGCACACACACACACACACGGCACTGTACGGGTGCAGGGCGCAGGGGGAACGTCCTGGGCAGCAATTATTACCTCAAAAACAGCACTGGCACAGGTCTCAGATACTGCGGAGGCAGTATAGTATAAAATCCCCGCCAGTATAAAGAAATTGAGCGGGACCGAAGCATCATTGAGGGGGCGGGGCTTGATCCTCCAGCACTAACCAGCGCCATTTTCTCCACAGCATGCTGCAGAAAAGTGCTCCCGGACTCTCCCCTGCTGAAAACGAGGGGGGGGGGGGGGCACATTTATTTGGTGCAGATTGTACATGTATTTATATATATATATATATACACATTGCTCAAAAAAATAAAGGGAACACTAAAATAACACATCCTAGATCTGAATGAATGAAATATTCTTATTAAATACTTTGTTCTTTACATAGTTGAATGTGCTGACAACAAAATCACACAAAAATTATCAATGGAAATCAAATTTATTAACCCATGGAGGTCTGGATTTGGAGTAAGCCTCAAAATTAAAGTGGAAAAACACACTACAGGCTGATCCAACTTTGATGTAATGTCCTTAAAACAAGTCAAAATGAGGCTCAGTAGTGTGTGTGGCCTCCACGTGCCTGTATGACCTCCCTACAATGCCTGGGCATGCTCCTGATGAGGTGGCGGATGGTCTCCTGAGGGATCTCCTCCCAGACCTGGACTAAAGCATCCGCCAACTCCTGGACAGTCTGTGGTGCAACGTGGCGTTGGTGGATGGAGCGAGACGTTGTCCCAGATGTGCTCAATTGGATTCAGGTCTGGGGAACGGGCGGGCCAGTCCATAGCATCAATGCCTTTGTCTTGCAGGAACTGCTGACACACTCCAGCCACATTAGGTCTAGCATTGTCTTACATTTGGAGGAACCCATGGCCAACCGCACCAGCATATGGTCTCACAAGGGGTCTGAGGATCTCATCTCGGTACCTAATGGCAGTCAGGCTACCTCTGGCGAGCACATGGAGGGCTGTGCGGCCCCCCAAAGAAATGCTACCCCACACCATTACTGACCCACTGCCAAACCGGTCATACTGGAGGATGTTGCAGGCAGCAGAACGTTCTCCTTGGCGTCTCCAGACTCTGTCACGTCTGTCACATGTGCTCAGTGAGAACCTGCTTTCATCTGTGAAGAGCACAGGGCGCCAGTGGCGAATTTGCCAATCTTGGTGTTCTCTGGCAAATGCCAAACGTTCTGCACGCATAGGCGTGCGCACGGGGGGTGCCTGGTGCGCACAGGCACCCCCTAATGAGCAGCACCCTCCACACGCGACGTGATGTCTGCAGCACAGTGATTGCTACTCATTCCTGTGCCTCCCTACTGCTGAGCCCGCCACCCGGTCAGGACAGATAGATATATGGCATTTTATGTGAACGAGTGACACTACTTTTCTTTCCTGGCCGTCGGCCGCGATGTGTACGTCATTGTCTAACATCCTCCTGGCTCCGCCTAGTGAAGTGACGTGATGCTGCGCGCCCTCCATCCCTGCCCACCCGCGCTCTCTCTCTCTCGCCTCCTGGCCCCACTATCTCCTCCTGTGCCGGCGTGCCACAATACAACAGCCTCAGGCAGCCTGCATTGATCTCACTTGGGCTTGGAGTTGGAGCCGAGGATAAATTCCGACAGTTCAGTTGAGGCGACTCAGCGAGTAACAGTAACCACACAGCTCAGTCAGTGACTGTTAACTGGCCAGCTCCTGTACATTAAAAGTTACAAAAAAAAGGAGATCTGTACTCTGTAGGACTATAGGTGCCCTCAGGGAAAAAAAAAAGAAAGAAAAGAAGCCTGCGTTTACTGACACACACACATACAGTATGTATGTATGTATGTATCTATCTATCTATCTATATATATATATATATATATATATATATAGTGAAGAAAAGAGGCGGCACTCAGGCAGACTTGATGAAAAAAATAAGTTCGTCATTTTTTCCATCAAGTCTGCCTGAGTGCCGCCACTTTTCTTCACCACATATTGAGGAATAATTATTTATCTGGGAGGGCACCACAGCACTATACATCAAAAGAGGAGTGTCAGGACAATTGTACATATACACACACACACACACACACACACACACACACACACACACACGCCATGTTTTCTATAGTGCTTACAGGGAAGGGGTATATGGATAAACTGTATGTATGCAATTTGAACCTTGACAAAGGTTCAGTGAGGACTGAAAATGTCAGTGTGATGATTTCATCCATGCTTCAATAAAACTTTGTGATCTATGGAAAGACTGGTGAGTGCACTCCTAGACTTAAATATATATATATATATATATATATATATATATACACAAAAGCTGTTTAATATGTATTAAATCTGTAATTCTGTCATTTTTATTACTATAAACTATTTATATCCCTCGAAATCTGATTAATAATGTGTTATTATTACTTATATAGTAATGGTAAGCACTGCTGGGGGCATTATGTGTATTTGGCACTATTGGGAGTAATATGTGTATTCAGCATTGCAGGGGGCTTATTGTGTGGTGTAACGAGAATTTCGGCTCATACTGCGTGGCGTAACGAGAGTTTCGGCTCATACTGCGTGGCGTAATGTGAATTTTAGCTCATACTGCGTGGCGTAATGTGAATTTTGGCTCATACTGCATGGCGTAATGTGAATTTTGGCTCATACTGCATGGCATAATGTGAATTTTGACTCATACTGCGTGGCGTTATGTGAATTTCGTCTCATAATGTGTGGCATTATGTGAATTTCGTCTCATACTGTGTGGCGTAAGGTAAATTTCAGCTCATACTGTGTGGCATAATGTGAATAAGGGGCATTACTGTCAGTAGGTGGTGAGCATGGGGACATGTGTGACAAAAGCTGATGACCTGTATATATAGAGAGTCTGATGGCATAGAAAGAGGCAAATGTGGCTCTGATGGCACATGTGTAAATTATAAACTTTACTTGTGTTATAGTAAAACTGAAATGTTTGGCCCCCTAAATCTTCCGTACTTTTCAGAGTGGCCAACTCAAAATCAGGGTGTAGGTGCTGAAGGGTGCAAGGGATGGGGAATGTATATGCACTCTACTCTCTAGTTCCGCCACTGTGTCAGGGATAGGTTGGAGAAGTGTAATCAGCAACAGGGTCAAGGCAGCTAGGACTTAGGGTTATGCCGTAGCAGACAGTCAGTATCTGATGGTTGTCGCACCTTTATGTTTCATTTTATTTCTCTGGGGTGTATTATATCTACTTTCTTATTAGAAATTTGGGAGAAATTAGATTTAAGCCATGTGATTTTACTGAGGGAATGTAAAATAGATGATATGTCCCTGGGCGGTGCTGGACACGCCCAAAAGGTAGTGTTAGACACACCCAAAAGGTGGTGCTAGACATGCCCAAAAGGCGGTGCTAGTCGCATGCTCCTCCGATGGTGCACCCCCTAATAAAATTAGCTGCGTACGCCTATGCCTGCACGGTGTTGGGCTGTAAGCACAACCCCCACCTGTGGACGTTGGGCCCTCATACCACCCTCATGGAGTCTGTTTCTGATTGTTTAAGTAGACACATGCACTTTTGTGGCTTGCTGGAGGTCATTTTGCAGGGCTCTGGCAGTGCTCCTCCTGTTCCTCCTTTGCACCAAGGCGGAGGTAGCGGTCCTGCTGCTGGGGTGTTGCCCTCCTACAGCCTCCTCCACGTCTCCTGATGTACGGGCCTGTCTCCTGGTAGCGCCTCCATGCTCTGGACACTGCGCTGACAGACACAGCAAACCTTCTTGCCACAGCTCGCATTGATGTGCCATCCTGGATGAGCTGCACTACCTGAGCCACTTGTGTGGGTTGTAGAGAGGTCATACAGGCACGTGGAGGCCACACACACTACTGAGCCTCATTTTGACTTGTTTTAAGGACATTACATCAAAGTTGGATCAGCCTGTAGTGTGTTTTTCCACTTTAATTTTGAGGGTTACTCCAAATCCAGACCTCCATGGGTTAATAAATTTGATTTCCATTGATAATTTTTGTGTGATTTTGTTGTCAGCACATTCAACTATGTAAAGAACAAAGTATTTAATAAGAATATTTCATTCATTCAGATCTAGGATGTGTTATTTTAGTGTTCCCTTTATTTTTTTGAGCAGTGTATATAAAGCGCTATTTAGGCTGGGACCTTGGTTTCAGTATATTGTGGCGCTGGGTGTGTGCTGGCATACTCTCTCTCTGTCTCTCCAAAGGGCCTTATTGTGGGTCAGTCCCCATATTTATTTATCCCAGTGTGTTTGGGGATGTTAGTACGTGTGTGTCGACATGTCTGAAGCGGAAGGCTCGTCTAGAGAGGATGCAGAGCAGATGGTGGTGGTCTCTCCGTCGGCACAGCCGACACCTGATTGGGTGGACATGTGGAATGTTTTGAATGCTAATGTGGCTTTATTACAGATTGGACAAAGCAGAGTCCAAAGACAAGCAGGGAATTAACCCATGGCTTTTACTGTGTCCCAGGACTCTTCAGGGTCCCATAAACGTCCCTTTACCCAGTTAGCAGACACTGATACCGACACGGATTCCGACTCCAGTGTCGACTAGGATGATGCAAGGTTGCACCCATGGGTCGCGAAAGTATTCAATATATGATTATTGCAATAAAAGATGTTTTGCATATCACAGAGGATTCCTCTGTCCCTGACACGAGGGTCTGCATGTTTAATGAAAAATAACTCATCTCATGAGCTGACCGTTTTATTAAAAAAAAAAGCTTGGGAGACTCCTGACATTAGACTGCAGGTTCCCAAGGGAATTATTATGGCGTATCCTTTCCCCTCAAAGGACAGGTTACGGTGGGAATCCTCGCCCACACTGGACAAGGCCTTAACGCACTGGTCCAAAAAGGTAGCATTACCGTCCCCTGATACGGTGGCCCTATAGGATCCTGAGGATCGTAGGCAGGAATCTACCGTAAAAATCAATTTATGCGACTACGGGAGCCCTATTTAGACCTGCAGTAGCGTCGGCATGGGTAGGTAGCGCAATTACAGCTTGGGCTGATAACTTGTCTTATGACATTGACACCCTAGATAAATATAGTATGGTGTTGACCTTAGGTCACATCAAGGACGCAGCACTATATATGAGAGAGGCTGCGAGAGATATTGGGCTTTTGGGTTCAAGAGCTAATGCCATGGCAGGTTCTGCTAGTAGGTCCCTGCGGACCCGTCAATGGACAGGTGATGCTGGCTCAAAGAGTCATATGGATGCTTTACCTTGCAATGGTGACGTTTTTATTTGGGGAGAGCCTCACGGACCTGTTTTTCACAGCTACCGCGGGTAAGTCGTCTTTTTTGCCTTGCGTTCCTCCACAGCAAAGGAAACACCCTAATAACAGATGCAGTACTTTCGGTCGCGTAAGTTCAGAAAGGGGCGTGGCTTTCTTTCCTCGCCAGAGGTAGAGGGAAAAGAACACCGGCTACGGCTAGTTCACAGAAAAAATGTCCTCCCCGGCCTCTACCAAATCCATCAAAGAGGTGCTTCCACACCGATTTTCAAATCGGCCTTGCCAGCTACTTCCCCGGAGAGGAAAATAGTTTTGGCTGCCATATTAAAGCTGTGTCAACAGCAGGTGTTTATCATGGTTCCCCTAGTGCAACAGGGAAAAAGGGTTTTATTCAACCCTATTTGTGGTCCCAAAGCCGGATAGCTCGGTCAGACCAATTCTGAATCTAAAATCCCTAAACCTATATTTAAAGAGGTTCAAATTCCAGATGGAATCTCTCAAGGCAAGGATATCCAGCCTGGAAAGGGGGGATTTTATGGTCTCACTAGACATAAAGGATGCATACCTTCATGTGCCCATATATCCTCCTCATCGGGCGTACCTAAGATTCGCTGTACAGGATTGTCGTTACCAGTTTCAGACGTTGCTGTTTGGGCTTTCCACGGCCCCGAGAATTTTCACCAAGATAATGGCGGAAATGATTGTGCTCCTGCGCAAGCAAGGGGTCACAAGTATCACATACTTGGACGATCTCCTGATAAATGCGAGTTCAAGGGAACAGTTATTAAAAACCGTGTCTCTCTCCCTGAGAGTACTACAACAGCACAGCTGGATTCTAAATCTACCTAAGTCGCAGTTGGTTCCGACGACTCGGCTGTCTTTTTTGGGCATGATTCTGGATACGGGAAAACAAAGGGGTTTTTCTCCCGGTGGAAAAAGCCCAGGAACTCCAGAACATGATCAAAGACCTATTAAAGCCAAAAAGAGTGTCAGTTCATCAATGCACTCGAGTATTGGGAAAGATGGTGGCGGCCTACGAGGCCATTCCATTCAGCAGGTTCCATGCAAGGACTTTTCAGTGGGACCTTCTGGACAAGTGGTCAGGGTCCCATCTGCAGATACATCGGAAGATACCCTGTCCCCCAGGGCCAGGATTTCTCTCTCTCTCTCTCTCTCTCTCTCTCTCTCTCTCTCCTGTGGTGGCTCCAGAGTACTCCCCTTCTAGAGGGTCGCAGGTTCGGCATTCAAGATTGGGTTCTTGTGACCACGGACACGAGCCTCTGAGGATGGGGAGCAGTCACACAGGGAAACAATTTTCAGGAGGCTTGTCTACACATCAATATGCTGGAATTAAGGGCCATATACAACGGCCTCCGACAGGCGGAGAATCTTCTTCGCAACCTACCTGTTCTGTTACAGTCAGACAACGTCACAGCCGGGGCGCATGTAAACTGCCAGGGCGGGACAAGAAGCAGAGCAGCAATGGCAGAAGCCACCAAGATTCTTCTCTGGGCGGAAAATCATGTAAGCGCTCTGTCAGTGGTCTTCATTCCGGGAGTAGACAACTGAGAAGCAGACTTCTTCAGCAGACACGATCTCCATCCAGGAGAGTGGGGACTTCATCAAGAAGTCTTTGCAGAGGTGACAAGTCGTCGGGGACTTCCTCAAATAGACATGAGGGTGTCACGCCTCAACAGAAAGCTTTGGACGTATTGTTCCAGGTCAAGGGACCCTCAGGCAGTGGTAGTGGACGCCCTGGTGACACCGTGGGTGTTTCAGTCGGTCTCTGTGTTCCCTCCACTTCCTCGCATCTCAAGGATATTGAGAATCATAAGACGAACAAGAGTGCAGACAATGCTCATTGTTCCGGATTGGCCTGGATTTCAGATCTTCAGGAAATGATCACAGAAGATCCGTGGCCTCTTCCTCTCAGGGAGGACCTGTTACTACAGGGGCCCTGTGTGTTCCAAGACTTACCGCGGTTACGTTTGACGGCACGGCAGTTGAACACCAAATCCTAGCTGGGAAAGGTATTCCGGATGAAGTCGTCCCTACTCTTATTACAGCTAGGAAGGAGGTAACGGCGAAACACTATCACCGTATCGGGAGAAAATATGTGTCTTGGTGTGAAGCCAAGAATGCCCTAAGGATGATTCTCCACTGAGTAGTTTTCTCCATTTTCTGCAGTCAGGTGTGGATATGGGCCTGCAATTAGGCTCCATTAAGG
Source organism: Pseudophryne corroboree (assembly GCF_028390025.1). NCBI lineage: Eukaryota > Metazoa > Chordata > Amphibia > Anura > Myobatrachidae > Pseudophryne > Pseudophryne corroboree. Next base: position 702,712,351 of record NC_086446.1, on the reverse strand, counting down.
TGCAGATTTTGGGTTTATCTATATTCTTTCAGAAGGAATTGGCTTCTCTCCCAGAAGTCCAGACTTTTGTAAAGGGAGTGTGGCTCATCCAACCTCCTTTTGTGCCTCCAGTGGCACCGTGGGACCTTAACGTGGTGTTACAGTTCCTTAAATCACACTGATTTGAACCTCTTCAAACAGTTGAATTGAAGTTTCGCACTTGGAAAGTGGTCATGGTATTGGCCTTGGCATCTGCAAGGCGGGTGTCCGAATTGGCGGCTTTGTCTTACAAGAGCCCCTATCTGATTTTCCATGCGGAATGAGCAGAGTTGAGGACTCGTCCTCATTTTCTGCCTAAGGTGGTTTCGTCATTTCATATGAACCAACCTATGGTGGTGCCTGTGGCTACGGGTGCCTTGGAGGATTCCAAGTCCCTTGATGTAGTCAGGGCCTTAAAGATTTATATTGCCAGAACGGCTAGGGTTAGGAAAACAGAAGCACTGTTTGTCCTGTATGCAGCCAACAAGGTTGGCGCTCCTGCGTCTAAACAGGCTATTGCTCGCTGGATCTGTAACACGATTTCGCAGGCTCATTCTACGGCTGGATTGCCGGTTCCAAAATTCTGTAAAGGCCCATTCCACTAGGAAGGTGGGCTCCTCTTGGGCGGCTGCCCGAGGCGTTTTGACATTACAGCTTTGCCGAGCTGCTACTTGGTCGGGTTCAAACACTTTTGCAAGATTCTACAAGTTTGATACCCTGGCTGGTGAGGACCTCATGTTTGCTCAATCGGTGCTGCAGAGTCATCCGCACTCTCCCGCCCGGTCTGGAGCTTTGGTATAATCCGCATGGTCCTTACGGAGTCCCCAGCATCCTCTAGGACGTAAGAGAAAATAAGATTTTTCTCCTAGTACGTAGAGGATGCTGGGCGCCCGTCCCAGTGCTGGAAAATTCTGCAAGGCTTGTATATAGTTGTTGCTTACATAAGGGTTATGTTACAGTTGAGATCAGTCTCGGGCTGATGCTATTGTTCATGCTGTTAACTGGTTTAGTATATACCATGTTGTACGGTGTGTATGGTGTGGGCTGGTATGTATCTCGCCCTTAGATTAACAAAAATCCTTTCCTCGTTCTGTCCGTCTCCTCTGGGCACAGTCCTAACTGAGGTCTGGAGGAGGGGCATAGAGGGAGGAGCCAGTGCACACCCAATCTAAAGTCTTAAAGTGCCCATGTCTCCTGCGGAGCCGTCTATACCCCCCATGGTCCTTACGGAGACCCCAGCATCCTCTACGGACTAGGAGAAAAAGATTTACCGGTAGGTTTAAAATCTTATTTTTACCACTGACTAGAATAAACTTATACTCCTTCACTACTCTCCCTGAAGAAGTCTAGACAGACAAAATGCGTTACAATTTGCACTGTCTGGACACCTTCATCCTAAAACTGGATCACCCAATGTTTTTTTCATATATGCATACTGCCATATGTTTTTAGTGTGTAGTAAATCTCTGTAAAAAAAAATATATTACAATATGATCAATGTTTCTCTCTCATAATGTGGAGAGATTACTAATGCAAAATACAGTAATTGATGGAAGAAAAAGTACATTTCGGTATCCAGAAAGATAAATGCAGGGAAGCCTAAATCTAACTATCTATCTATCTATCTATCTATCTATCTATCTATCTATCTACAGTATCTATCAGTATCTCATATTTGCTCTATCTATCTATCTATCTATCTATCTATCTATCTATCTCAATAATGAATTATCCCTGTTCCTTACAGCCCCACACAGCGTTTCATCCTCTCTTACTCCTATTACTTCCATTTCTATACCTTCTACTGAACTTATCACTTTTCCCTTCACTCTTCTCTATGTCCTCTTATTCTCTTCCATTTCTCCTCCATTTACCTCCTTCACTTTACCCTTACTGGGCATCTGCGCCCTATTGTTATTACCCCATACCCTCACACTTCATCACTAAGCCACATGTGCTAATTGTTAGCACATTTTCCGTCCATCCACTATCATTCATGCAAACAATTACCCAACTTTGGATAACTCTGTTCAGTGTGAATTATCATATTATATTTTGTTATTCACAGACTGCGCTCTTCCACCACTCAGGCATCCCATAGCAGAATAATGCACTAACCACCTTACTTTCAATTTGCTCCCTCACCCACCGACTATTTACCTTTTTAAAACATGGGCCATTTTTGACTACATTTCCTGCAGGCCAGATCATTACCTTTGAACTTCTGGTGGGTGTTCTGAGATTGGTATATCTCCACAGCACTGTACTAATTGCCTTACACATATATAAGGTCAGATAGGTTTTGCTAGTAGGACAGTCAGCCCACTAAATGATCCCACTACACTAAATGGTCCCACTAAACCACTTGATGGTGGCTCTGTGTATGAGTGTAACAACAATATACAATCACCTCATCTTCCAGCAAAGTCTTGCTAAACTCTAAGTGATGTCTCTCTAAGATTGAGGATCCATGAAGCTTTGCTAGGGGTGCCTGGGACCTGGAAAGAAACAGAAGGCCTGTCATATACTACAATGCATTTGGACCATAGGCTGCTTTTGGAGCTCCACAGCACTTACTTCATTTGGTACAAATTATTGGTTCCTCTGTGGTCAATATCGTGGCAGAAAGCAGCCGCCACCATGGCAAAGGCCTCCAGGTCAGAATAATATTTCTTGAGTTTACCTGTCTTTGGAAAATTAATAGACTCTCATTAATTACATTATGTAGGTGGGCTGTATAACATACACATTGTACAGATACTGCAGCACTTATTTAGGAGCATGTAAAGTGTTGAGAGAAATATTTTAATATCTTTAGAATACCTTATATTCCAGCATTAATTAGAATCAATATATAGTCCCCATTTATCAAGCCTTGGATGGTGATAAGTAGCACGGTGATAACGTACCAGCCAATCAGCTCCTAACTGCCATGTTACATGCTGTGTTTGAAAAATGACAGTTAGGAGCTGATTGGTTAGTACTTTATCACTGTGCTATTTATCACTCTCCAAGGCTTGATAAATCTGGGCCTATGTAGGCTAACAAGACTTTGGAGAGATCCATAACGCGTGTTTCCATAATAATGATGATCAGATCACTGACTGACCAGCAAGAATCTGCTTGTTTTAGTAGAGGGAAGGGCAAAAAAACAGACAGGGAAGCCCCAATTTATTGAAACTATCACTAATGCTGCCAGTATATGTGGTTACATTTGCAGAAGTGCTGAGACAGAGGGAAGGGGTAGATGTATTAAAGGTCGATATGGGGGGAAGAGGTATCAGCGCACATTATGTGCCCTGATACTGCTCCCCCCATGTATAACAGCGGCGGTGTGTGTACAATGACAGGGCGCTATTTGCCCCTGTCTATATCAGTGCTGCTATCTTTTAGATATCATGCGATACGCAGGGCAATGTAGAAACGGTCAGTGGCACTGACTATTCTGACACCTGCAGCTATCGATTTCAACAGCTGCAGGTGTCGTGACCATATATTCCAGTAGGGACAGCGCTGTCCCTGGATGTGGCAACTGCTGGCTACGGGCTGCACTGGAGCCAGCCAGGCAGGGAGACACAGCACATTGGCAGTAAGTTGATGCACTCTGTGTTTAGGCAGGGATCGACAGAGGAGGAAGTTCTCACTCTCCAGCTTCGGCAGGCAAGATTTAATACATCTTGTCGATGTTCCTTCCTGCTTCACTGTAATGCATCTACCCCAAAATACCAGGGCTCCTCTAGGGGAATAAGAGTGCAGAGTATGCCTCCCATAATCCCAGGCAACATAATCATTGACAAGATGTAGAACTCCACCCCCCTCCCCTGGTTCAGGTCCACCCACTGTCATGGCCTCACTTTCACACAGACAGATTTAGTAAAGCATATCAACACACCAGGGGGGGGGGGGGGGAACATAACATACGGTAGGCAAGTAAGAGAAAGGGGTCAAGAGCATGTCACATGAGCAGGGTCAGGTGGGTGTAAAGCAAAGTGACAGTTGGACGGCCAGTGGCTTTTGGTCAGGGGGTTGGGAGACAGTGACATTTTGTTACACTGAAGAGGAGGATGTGGAGGAGATGAAAAAGAGATAATGTCCAAAGCATGGACAGCATCTCAGAATATTGGAAATGGCCTGTTGCTCCAGGTTAAGCCAAAGTGACTAAACGGGTGACGAATATCACGCATGATATTTTCAAACTCATGTTTTTTATTCATATAGCTCCGTCCAATACTGCACTAAATGTCTGTGCAGCAACAAATTTTTCATATTTACCTTTCCTAATTTTTTGCATTATTTTAATTTATTTTTGTAAGTGACCCCGGTAGGTTTCAATGTTTCAATCATTTGGGTATTGGTGCCAGTAATTGGGTCAACAAACTGTTCCTGATGCTTCACTGTCAAGTGAGTGTAGATTAAGCAAGACCATTTTACAATATCCCCATACGCTGTCCATTCATCTGACATTCTCTCTCTGTTTCTCCTCCACCTCCTCCTGTAACAAAATGTCACTGTCACTTGCCTTCCATCTGTCACTTTGCCTTACCAAACTCCTGCGTATGTGAACTTCCCAAATTAGCTACTTATCTATAAATCAAATCTTAATATTATTACGCATTTCGCTGGCGTGGTCGCATCAGAAACGACCACGCCAGGCTTGGCTTTCCCTGACAAATAGAAATGACCAAAGCGTGCTACTGGAGATAATCTTTCAGCAGTAGCTAATCTCAGAGGGACTTCCCATACTTCTGCACCCTTCTTCCCTCCTCCAGTGCCTGCCGTGTAGCCGATCAGTGCTGGTTGGCAGCCTGGCGCACCCACATTCAGCAGCTGCAGGGAGGAGCAGCCACCGGGAAATGTAAAGCTATGATGTTGCAATCGTCCAATCATTGATGGCCCATTATATAGCAACAACCAATATTTAGTAAAACTGATATTAATGTTATGTGTTTGAAAAAAACTTTTTTCTCTGGCTGGGTCCACAGGTTATCCACAGGATAACATTGGGATATGCCGGAGCGACAGCGGAAATGGCACCAAATAGTCACAAGCTTCCTGGCCTCCCAGGATGCATCGGGCTCCTCCATATAATCCCGCCCACCGACTCAGTCAAATCAGTTTTTTGTTTGGTGCGGCAGGAGCCGGATCATGGTCACAGGGCTGCTGCTAAGGCAGCCCTAAGCTTTTGTTATTTTATTTTTATAGTCTAACTAAGTTTTGGGTGATCTTTCCTAACAGCGTCTTAAATGCATGCTGAAAAGAGTCGCTCCAACAACTCCCCACCGGGTCGCAACAACGCTTACCCGCGGGTATTAGTGCGGTCTCAACAGGCGTCTGTGTCGGATGTTCTAGCAGGTCCAGCAGACGTTACCAGGCTGTGGCCGGAGCATGGGGAGAAGGTAAGGCATCAATTCCACTTACTAGAGGAATTCGGACACAGCCGCTCTGTATTGGAGGAGACTACCAAACAGTGGCTGATGCGCCGCCACCCTTAAGTGCAACAGCGCTATGCTGCAGGAATCATAGGTGCCAGGACAAGGCTGAGGCCGTGATCCTTGTGGTTTATGTCAGCAGGGGGAGTTAGACGCTCTCCTGGTCACCCCTCCCCCCAGTTCATGACCAGTTTCCGTGCGTCTCCTGTCCATGAACTGATGACCTCACTTCCGTCTCAGACACTACCACGAGGGTACTCGGTCCAAGCTTAGACGTTGTGATTGTGTACACTAGAGTTGCCGGTGAGACCGGGTCACAGACAGGAGCATCTGCATACACTCATCATTCACTGAGCTTCTGGGTCCGTTATTGAGCGTCTGTGTCTCTCATCAGTTACCGGAGCGGCAGTGTACACCAGTAACGTCTGAATCCATTCAGCGTCTGTCGGGCGTATTGATTGATTCTGGAAGTGGGGTGAGTCTCCCTGTATCCCACTCTGAGTAAGGGTTATACAGTACTAAAATTCTTTCTACTTGTTAGTATGAATAGTTAATTTTGGTACACAATGCATATGAGACCTGTACAGTACTGTTGTTTTCTGCATAACATGTCTGAGAAAACTTGTGATAATAGCTGTTCAAAAACAGAAGTGCAGTAATTGTAATCCTACATACTAGAAAAGTATTCTGTGGTTGATTATATTCTCATATGACAATGTCTAATAATTAACATGTGACTGACTGCTAGTGTAATTGCTGACTTTTATATGTTTGTCAAGCATGGTTTCTGAAACTCAACTCAGGTGCTCGGATTGTGGTCAGGTTGATATCACTTCTATATCTATATAGGTGATTTTAAGTCACAGAGAGTGTAGTATTTGTAAAAAAAAAAACCGGATTATTTACCATGTCTGTGAGTGGCAAAAGACGAGGATACTTTATCAGGGACACCCTTAACATGCTTATCTGGTAAAAGGATTTTGCATGGAATAGCCCAGTATCTTACTTATGAGGGGCAACGCCCTGCAAGAAGCGGTGTGGTCGCACAGACCTTGTCTACAATAGCTAACAGATTAGCACCTGCAGTTCCATCCCTGGGAATAGGTTACACTATTAACCCATACATGCAGCTCCCTCCTTATGGTTTGATGCCAACATCTTCTACAAGTTGCCAGGCTATTAATACCAGGGTAGATACATCCATGTTACAGACTACACAAGATGATACAACAGATGAGGATACAGTGTATTCAAATACCCCATATGATGACCAGTCGGAGGGCTTCAGCACAGAGGATATAGCTGAGCTCATTGATGCCATGAAAGCTATTGTGTCTGGAGGAACCAGCCAAGGCAGTGTCAAAATCTAAGACACTTAAGTTTAAACGTCCAAAATCGGTTAAGACTGAGTTTCCCGAGTCAGAGGATCTAACGGAAATTATGGAAGGACCGTGGGCTACTCCTAATAAAAAGTATAAGATTCCAAAGAAATTGGATTCTTATTATCCTTTTTCAGCTGGGGACTGTTCAAAAAGGGAGGTTCCTCCTAAGGTAGATGCACATATTGTACGACTTGTGCGTAAGTCTGCTTTACCATTACCGTCTACCTCACTGGATGATGTCACAGATAGAAGAGTAGATGGTTTCTTGAAAAATATTTAGTCTCTCTCTAAGGGGTGAAAGCAGTGGTAGAATGGGCGGAGGAATTAGAGAGTGGCCTCGCCATACCTACCAGGGAGCAGGAGTCTCAGCTAGGCTATATAAAACAAGCTGCGCAATATTTGGAAGAAGCAGCAATTGATATGGGTACGATTGCTTCTAAAGCATCAGCCTTAACGGTAGCCACTCATAGAGCAGTCTGGCTACGTACTTGGAAAGCGGATGCAGAATCCAAGAAAGCTCTTGAAGCGTTGCCTTTCACTGGGAATATCCTGTTCGGAAAGCAATTGACAGATATCCTGGAGTCGGAAGCTAAATCCAAGAAAGTTAGTTTCCGGCTAGCTATGCCCCTAAATCGAGGGGAGCAAAAGTTCGGCCATTTCATGGCAAGGCAGATCTAAAGGAAAGGTTGAGACTAACCAACCCCAGTACAATAAATCAGCTAGGGGCAAGAAGCAGTGGGCCAGTAGACGGCCAGCTTCCAAACCAGAGCAGAAGCCATCAGTTTGAGGGTACGAGCCTCCGCCTGGAGGATTCCAGGGTTGGGGGCCGACTCCTTCACTTTGCACACATTTGGCGCCAGTCGACGACAGATGCTTGGGTGTAGAAGGTGGTATCTCTTGGTTATGGTTTCCCTTTCAGGAAGCAGCCTCCTCAAAGGTTCTTTTGCATCAGCCTGTCTCGCATAGAGTCAAAGGCCAGGGCTTTGCAAGAAGCAGTTCAGAAATTGCTTCAGTCTGGGGTAATTATCCCGGTACCCCTGACACAAAGGGGACGGGGGTTTTACTCAAACCTGTTTTTTATCCAGAAGTCAAATGGATCATTCCGACCAATTCTCAACCTCAAATGATTAAACGAATACATTTGGGTTCCAAAGTTTCACATGGAGACGTTACGCTCCATAGTATTGGCCATGGAACCAGGAGATTACATGGAATCTCTGGATGTACAGGATGCTTACCTGCATGTGCTCATAGCACGGTCACATCAGTGTTACCTCAGGTTTGCCATCCTCCAGCAGCATTATCAGTTCCAGGCTTTGCCGTTTGGGCTACCAAGAGCCCCCAGGGTATTTACCAAGATTATGGTGGTTATGGCATCTTATCTCCGCAAGCAGGGAATAAGAATTTTTCCATACCTAGACGATCTGTTAATCCTGTTTATTTGTAAATGTGACCAACGCTCTAGTTATATAAGTAATACTGGGGTGGCAGCAGTACGTGTGAGAGGTTAAACCCAGAAACCTCCAGTAATTAAAGTTCAAACAGGATTTACACAACTGCGCCTGCTTGCAAAATAAATTGTCAGTTTAAGTGAAAGAACCACGGAATAATGGCCCTCATTCCGAGTTGTTCGCTCAGTATTTTTCATCGCATCGCAGTGAAATTCCGCTTAGTACGCATGCGCAAAGTTCGCACTGCGACTGCGCCAAGTAACTTTACTATGAAGAAAGTATTTTTACTCACGGCTTTTTCTTCGCTCCGGCGAACGTAATGTGATTGACAGGAAATGGGTGTTACTGGGCGGAAACACGGCGTTTCAGGGGCGTGTGGCTGAAAACGCTACCGTTTCCGGAAAAAACGCAGGAGTGGCCGGAGAAACGGTGGGAGTGCCTGGGCGAACGCTGGGTGTGTTTGTGACGTCAACCAGGAACGACAAGCACTGAAATGATCGCACAGGCAGAGTAAGTCTGGAGCTACTCTGAAACTGCTAAGTAGTTAGTAATCGCAATATTGCGAATACATCGGTCGCAATTTTAAGAAGCTAAGATTCACTCCCAGTAGGCGGCGGCTTAGCGTGTGTAACTCTGCTAAATTCGCCTTGCGACCGATCAACTCGGAATGAGGGCCAATATGTAGTATGAAAAAAACTGACGTTTATTTGTATATAAATAGTATAGGGTCAAAATTTTCATTTACCCAAATACATGAAAAAAATGATAGTGATAATCATGAAGTTAGGCAAAGAATGATGATAAAGAAAAATAAAAAATAAAAAATAAAAAAATTATATAAAAATAAAAAATAATGATAAAAAAATGTAATATAAAAATGAAAAATAGGAAGTGGAAATGAAAAAATTGGAAAAAATATGTCTAAGTCCCAAAATGTCTGGTGTGAGCAGAGTGTGGCGTCCCACCTCTTTTCCATCTTACTGTCGTTTTGTACTATCCGGTATCACAGTATAAAATAATATTTCTGGATTAGCAGGAATGTTGAATTTCACAGTTGGTCACAGTATCGCTGTGGGGTACCCCAATCTGGACAGTGGTGGGATGAGGTGAGCAGGGTGAAGGTAAAATTAAATATCCCCGGACTCCCCGCTAACCTCCTCCGTCCTGTGCAGCAGGAGACGTCCGCAAACACAGACGTCTGCCAGTGTTCAAAACCGGAGGGACGCGGTCATGCCTCTGGGGGGAAGGTATCAACGACTTCTGGACCCACAAGGGGACTGTCCGCCGTGAACCTTCCCTCCTACGGGGTGTATTACCTTTTCTCCTGCGCTCGATCCCGTCACACACTTCCACTCCTTTCTTCTGTCTTCTCTCAGCCTGATGATCGGTGTTCCGCTCTCAGGTCTGTGTCCTCTCGGCCGTGCGGCTCCGTTTCTCCTCCACAGTGTCTCTTGCGAATTAGTTTGTTCCGTCCAGATATATTTTAAATACTGTTGTTTTCTATAGATGATATGGAGAGTGGTGATGCAATGCTCAGTTCCTTCTCCAACGCGTATCGACCCGTTTGGGTCTTCCTCAGGGAGTCCTTATTCACCATCTTAATTGAGGGCTTTTTATGCCCAAACTTGATTGTGTCATCCCAAAAGGGGGTGTGTCCATACTACCTCTGTATAAGCTAAATGGATACAATGTGTGTTTGGATTTGTCACATAGTAAAACAGGCTTGTATAAGAAAAACGATGATTGCTATTTGTGACTGTGTGCAAAAATAACTAATAATAATTATTATTTTATTCTATTTTATTTATTTTGTTATATACATTATTAGTTATTTTTGCACACAGTCACAAATAGCAATCATCGTTTTTCTTATACAAGCCTGTTTTACTATGTGACAAATCCAAACACACATTGTATCCATTTAGCTTATACAGAGGTAGTATGGACACACACCCTTTTGGGATGACACAATCAAGTTTGGGCATAAAAAGCCCTCAATTAAGATGGTGAATAAGGACTCCCTGAGGAAGACCCAAACGGGTCGATACGCGTTGGAGAAGGAACTGAGCATTGCATCACCACTCTCCATATCATCTATAGAAAACAACAGTATTTAAAATATATCTGGACGGAACAAACTAATTCGCAAGAGACACTGTGGAGGAGAAACGGAGCCGCACGGCCGAGAGGACACAGACCTGAGAGCGGAACACCGATCATCAGGCTGAGAGAAGACAGAAGAAAGGAGTGGAAGTGTGTGACGGGATCGAGCGCAGGAGAAAAGGTAATACACCCCGTAGGAGGGAAGGTTCACGGCGGACAGTCCCCTTGTGGGTCCAGAAGTCGTTGATACCTTCCCCCCAGAGGCATGACCGCGTCCCTCCGGTTTTGAACACTGGCAGACATCTGTGTTTGCGGACGTCTCCTGCTGCACAGGACGGAGGAGGTTAGCGGGGAGTCCGGGGATATTTAATTTTACCTTCACCCTGCTCACCTCATCCCACCACTGTCCAGATTGGGGTACCCCACAGCGATACTGTGACCAACTGTGAAATTCAACATTCCTGCTAATCCAGAAATATTATTTTATACTGTGATACCGGATAGTACAAAACGACAGTAAGGTGGAAAAGAGGTGGGACGCCACACTCTGCTCACACCAGACATTTTGGGACTTAGACATATTTTTTCCAATTTTTTCATTTCCACTTCCTATTTTTCATTTTTATATTAAATTTTTTTATCATTATTTTTTATTTTTATATAATTTTTTTATTTTTTATTTTTTATTTTTCTTTATCATCATTCTTTGCCTAACTTCATGATTATCACTATCATTTTTTTCATGTATTTGGGTAAATGAAAATTTTGACCCTATACTATTTATATACAAATAAACGTCAGTTTTTTTCATACTACATATTATTCCGTGGTTCTTTCACTTAAACTGACAATTTATTTTGCAAGCAGGCGCAGTTGTGTAAATCCTGTTTGATCTGTTAATCCTGGCTTAATCCCAGGAGTTACTGTTGGGCCATCTCCAACAGACAATAGCTTGTCTACAAAGACACGGATGGCTCATAAATTGGGAGAAGTCGTCCCTGAATTCATCATAACGGATGGTTCACTTGGGGGCCATATTGGATTCAAGTCTACAAAGGATTATGTTACCGGAGAAGATCTCCAAGGTACAGGTAGTGACTCAGGAATTGTTGCAGTCAGACAGTTTCAGTCCATGCAGCAATGCGACTGATGGGTCTGATGGTGTCAACATTCGACATGGTGGAATATGCGCAATTCCACTCCAGACCCTTACAGCACCTCATTCTAACCAGATGGGATGGAAGACATCAGACAATAAAGAGACAGATGATAAAGCTTCCAGTAAGCGTAAAAAGGTCACTAGCTTTGTGGCTACAGACGGACCATCTAGACAAGGGGAGACCCTTTTGGATAGCAGATTGGCAAGTACTGACAATGGATGCCAGTCTTCAAGGCTGGGGAGCAGTGTTCAAAATTGTTTGGCTCCAGGGAAAATGGACCACGAAGGAAAGTTGCCTGCCAATAAATTTGTTGGAAATAAGGGCCATATATATGGCTCTAGTTCAGGCAAAAGACATTCTGCGGGGAAGACCAGTCCAGATACATTCAGACAATGCAACAGCAGTAGCGTACCTCAACCATCAGGGAGGAACTCACAGCAAAGGACTGATAGAAGAAGTAACTCACATACTAAGGTGGGCAGAACTTCATCTTCCGACATTGTCCGCAGTGTTTGTACCGGGAGTGCTAAACTGGGAAGCGGATTTTCTCAGTCGACACACCATTCAGGAGACCGAATGGGCATTACACCCGGAGGTATTTCAAACTCTAGTAGACAGATGGGGTCTGCCAGAGATAGATCTCATGGTATCCCGTTGGAACAACAAAGTTCCAGCATACGGGTCGAGAACAAAGGATCCCGGGGCGATCCTTGTAGACGCACTGTCAGTGAAATGGGAATTTTATCTGGCATATCTATTTCCTCCTATCTCCCTGTTGCCCAGGGTAGTGAGGAAAGTAAAGCAGGCAAAGGGAGCCATAATTCTAAAAGCTCCAGCCTGGCCCAGAAGACATTGGTACATAGATCTGCTAAGGATGTCCCTGGAAGCTCCAATTCTGCTTCCTCAACGTCCAGATCTACTGACGCAGGGGCCTTGTTGTCACAGCCATCTGGAATGGCTGTCTTTGACGGCGAGGCTGTTGAAACCTCTATCCTAAAATCAAGAGATTTTTCACAACAGGTAATTCAAACCATGCTTAGAGCAAGAAAGCCTTCTTCAGCTCAGATTTATCATCGAATATGGCAGGCCTATATTCTTTGGTGTAACAAGGGAGGTATGAATTCAAGATCTTTTAAAGTATCCAGGATTTTGGATTTTCTCCAAGCAGGAATGGATAAGGGTTTAAAAGTGGCTTCTTTGAAAGTTTAAGTATCAGCATTAACTGTATGGTTTCAGAGAAAGATTGCGAACCTGCAGGATGTGCGTACTTTCTTTCAGGGAATGTTGCACATTCAACCACCGTTTGTTCCTACTGCAGTACCCTGGGATTTAAATTTGGTTCTTAAATTCCTTCAGGGGGCTCCGTTTGAACCACTTAAGAGAGCAGATCTTAAATGGTTAACGGCTAAAGTTCTTTTTCTACAGCTAGAAGAGTGTCAGATTTAGGGGCACTATCGTGTAAGTCTCCTTTTCTGATCTTTTATCCAGATAAAGCAGTTCTCAGTACTAGATCTGGTTATCTTCCGAAGGTGGCCTCAAAGTTTCACCTGAACGAAGAAATTGTAGTCCCGGCTTTTCAGGTATCGGGACTGTCTGCGGGAAAAGCGTCGCTGGATGTAGTCCATGCATTAAGAATTTACGTGGATCGTACTAGTGCCATCAGAAATACAGATTCTCTCTTCATTCTCTATGGATTTCCCAAAAGAGGATGGCCTGCTACTAAACAGACGCTAGCAAGATGGCTTCGAATGACAATTTCAGAAGCATATTCTCGTGCTGATCTCCCTGTTCCGGCTAATGTCTCTGCACACTCTACACGTAGGGTAGGTCCTTCATGGGCAGCACAGCATGGTGTTTCAGCAGAACAGATTTGTAAGGCAGCCACATGGTCTTCCATTAACACATTCATTAGACATTATGCCTTGGATACTTTTGCCTCTCATGACGCAGAATTCGATCGAAAGGTTCTCCTGGCTAATCAGGAGCGTCCCCACCACTAATAATGGCTTTGGGAATCCCAATGTTATCCTGTGGATAACCTGTGGACCCAGACGGAGAAATATACCGTTTTGGTAAGAACTTACTGTTGATAACGGGATTTCTCCTATGTCCACAGGTATCCACAGAGATCCCACCCTGACGCACACCTGATTTGAGGATCTTGACAATCACTAAACCTCTTCCCTCTTGTATGGAAGGGTGTGCATGTGTGTTCTTATTGCCTGAATAGGGTTCTACATGATACTCCTGCCTAATTGCTGTGAAAACAACTGATTTGACTGAGTCAGTGGGCGGGATTATATGGAGGAGCCCGATGCATCCTGGGAGGCCAGAAAGCTCATGACTATTTGGTGCCATTTCCGCTGTCGCTCCGGCATATCCCAATGTTATCCTGTGGATACCTGTGGACATAGGACAAATCCCGTTATCAACGGTAAGTTCTTACCATAATGGTATATATTTCAATAAAATCACGTTGGATACATTTTAAATAGATGTTCCTAACCTAAATTCAAACAACAAAAAAATGACAATTACTGAGTAGCTTTTGGAACAAATATTAACCCGTTAAGTGGATAACTTTATAACACTGAGCGACAATTCCTCCATTCATTTTGCTGGTGAAGCTGGACACACATACTGTATTGTGGTTTTCGTCAGCCAATTTAAATATGCCTGATTATATTGATTAAATTGTGCATAGCCCTAAATTGTCTGTATGACCATATTATCTATCGATTTGTTTCATTGATGAATAGATCTCTCATTGTGTAACCATATTTATAGATATTATATAACACAAACCATGAAAGCAAAGACAATGAAAGCAGAGGCTGATACACATTCTGAGAAAGAATGATCTAAAATATAAACAGACTAATAGTTTCACCCTGTATAAATCTGATGTGCCTGCAGAGGAGTGGTGTGTTATATTATATATTCGCTCCAATTTTTATTTTTTTTAACTCTGAGATGTTGCTAAATACTCGAATTCATTGAAAAGTCATTACAAGTAACCAATGAGAAGGTAAGCGCCGTAAACCACAATAAAAGGTTGGATGTTGTTGATGATCTAAGTGCGTAAACATGTAATGGAGATCAGATTTTTATAAGAGGTAGACAGGCAAAGCAACTATACAACTGGAATGGTCATGTGATCTAAGACATCTAATGAAGGTCAGTGCTACAGAGGGGAAGGGTTGGCTTTCAAGAAGATTCACGGATGAGTCCCCCCACCCCCCATTCACTGTATGTGGCGGCAGCATAACACAGACCCCAGTAGATTGCTTGCTAGATCTGCAATTCAGAGCTTCTGCTGGAGAGGAAGATTGGTTGTGCCAGCAAGCTGTCATATATTGTGGATGGCTTCCTGCTCACTGATTTGTGAGTAGCACAAATCATTCACCAATTGTTGTGCATGTACAGTAGCTCCCTACACTGTGATTGGTTGATGGCTAGATCTATCCACCAATTAGAGTCTCCAGTAATTCCCTATTCGGTGTGACGGCTTCCTAGCACAAACAATTGTCATTTTTAAAACGTCAATGTCAGTTAAGGGCTGAGTGGTTGGTACTTTATCTCTCTTTACTTTGGAGTCTATGGGGTCTATTCATGAAGCAGTGAAAAGAGTGGAGAAAAGGATCAGTAGAGAAGTTGCCCATGGCAACCAATCAGCTTTGAAGGGAGCCTGTATCAACTACATACTATAATATGTAAGGGAGATGCTGATTGCTTCCCATGGGCAACTTCTCTGCTGGTCTGTTTCTCCACTGTTTTCACTGCTTCATGAATAAATCCCTATGTACTAATCCTTGGAGAGAGATAAAGTGGGGAGAAATAAAGTACCAGCCAATTAGCTCCTGGCTGCCATGTTGCAGGCAGTGTTTGAAAAAAGACATTTAGGAGCTTGTTTGTTGGTACTTTATCTCTGTCCACTTTATCTCTCTCCAAGGCTTAGTAAATAGACCCCAATGTCTTATATTAAAAAGTATATTTAGCATGTCCAAATTGATCATATAGCATGAGATAAATCTATTTAATTAGTCAAAAATATTCCATGCGAAGATGTCCACTAAAACATTACATACCATTAGCAGTGTAAACATTGTTTGTCCTACATTAAACCCATGTCGCCAGTTGTGGTAAGTAATGTCTCGATATCCTTTTCTCACTGTGTACATCCATTTTGTTAAGACCTATTGAGAAAATATATTCATCACATTATTGATCCCCACAGTTGTCTAGCAAATGTCTTTCATTGATAAAGATGAGCTACAGTATTATGCTGTCAACCAACATACAGAGGCTACTTACCTGATATCTCTATTATTTATTTACAGTTTCTTATATAGCACAGCATATTCCATTGCGCTTTACAATTGGAAACAACAGTGATAAGACAAACTGGGTAATAACAGACAGCCATAGCGGTAGGAAGGCCCTGCTCGCAAGTTTACAATCTATAGGGAATTAGGAAGAATACACAATGATAGGCACTATCTACATACCCTCCAACATGACCCATTCCATTAGGTACAAAATGTTCTGTTCCTCGACTTTCTTCCAGTGGTGGCTCCAGAGACGGGGCTGCAGCACAGTCCAAAATTTAAGTAGGGGAGCTACACCATCTGCTTCCCCAAACATTGCCATACATCACCGCGCAGGACTCACTGACAGTTGGTGTGGCTCCCCTTTTTGAATTTTGAACTGTGCTGCAGCCCCACCTCTGTAACTGCCATTGGCAAGAAAAACCAGGAACAGAGCATTTTGTACCTAGTGGAATGGGTCATGCTGGAGGGCATGCTATCTATAGCATAGCGGTCCCACCAGATTGTAAATACAGTCCTGATGGGATGCAATTAGATATGAATGCTTCCGAAGGTTATGTGGGCAGTTCAGGAATTTGATAGGCTCTCCTGAAGAGGTGAGTTTTTAGGGAACGCTTGAAAGTGTGGAGGCTGGAGGAGAACCTTATCATGCATGGGAGGGCATTCCATAGGGTGGGTGCTGCCCGAAGAAAGTCCTGCAGTTGTGATTGGGGGTGAGTGATCCGTGCAGATGAGAGACGCAGATCTTGTGCAGAGTGGAAAGGACGATTTGGGAGATATTTTGAGATAAGCGAAGAGATATATGTTGGTGTAGTTTGGTTAATAGCTTTATATGTGAGTAGAAGTATTTTATATTGAATATGGTAGAATATGGGCAACCAGTGGAGGAACTGACAGAAAGGATCAGTAGACGATGAACGTCTTGCTAGGAAGATTAGCCTCGCAGCTGCATTCAGAATGGATTGTAGTGGTGAGAGCCTATGTTTGGTAAGACCAGTCAGGAGACTATTACAATAATCAATGTGGGAGATAATGAGAGCATGGATTAGAGTTTTTGCAGAGTCCTGTGTAAGATATGGTCATATTTTGGATATGTTTTTTAGATGCATGTAACATGATTTAGAGACAGGTTGAATGTGGGAAGCAAAGGACAGTTCAGCCTCAAGGATGACACCTAGGCAGCGAGGTTGTTGGGTAGGGTAGATTGTTGAGTTGTCAACAGTAATGGAGATATGATGTTGGTAACTACTCTTGGCTGGCGTGAATATGATTAATTCTATTTTGGAAATGTTGCTGTTGCAACAAAGTAAACCCTGTTTATTTATTTTATTACAAGATACCAGTTATGTATATAGCACAGACATATTAAGAGGCCCATACATCTGCGATTGATTGGGGCTATTTGTTGTTTTCCCAATGACTAGGGATTGGTATAATCATACATGTTGGAGATCCCTGATTCACTGATAATGGGCAAAAAATATTCAGACTCTGCAAGCCTGGCATTTTTTGTATATTGAATTTCCCTGGTCTCACAATGAATTGCTGATCATTGATGTTCACTGATCGGCATTTTGATTGGTGGATCAGATCACCGTTGGTAGACCGGGCAATCAGCCCATAGATGTGTGGGCTCCATTATCCAGCTCTTTACAGAGAATATTTCAGTCTGCCAAGCTGTTTTCCTTACTCAGAATTGCCCTATTCTGTCTCCAGAATATCCACATATCTCACACAATATACTGTAATTCATGCACTCACTATCTCCCACATGGACTATTGCAATCCCTTCATACTAGCCTTTCCCTAAACATACTTAACCTTTTGCAATCCATTATGGACACAGCAACCAGGCTAAATTTATTTGCTCTGTATTTACATTAGTTGCCTGCACTTTACCTATTGCATTATAAATTACTACAAGAAACATCCTGGAGAAAGAATACATTTAAGAAGCAAAATGCCTTTGGAACTACAACTGCACTACTAGCAATCTGATTTCACTTTAGAGTATTTCCTCTATTTGCACTTGTTACTGCCTTACTCTCATCACTATACTGTGCATCCTATTTGTAATATCTCACCATCTTAAATTCTGTTATTTAGTTTCTCTTCACCACTTTTCCTGCTTCACCTACTAATACCCCCAACTTCCTGTACTTATCCCCACTACTACGTCCCACATCTCTATACGCTGCCCTCTGCCCCTCTTCCATTACTCTGATACATATATTTTCAGCTTAGTCTTCTAGATCCTCCACATTGCTACCTAACTGCTTTACTCCCACACAACACCCTCACAACATGGCTGACTCCACAGAGCATCACCCCAGTGATGTCATTTGTTCCTACATTGTTGCATCCTTCATACAGTACCTATTGAACTAGCAATGCTGTGCTGTATCAAGGAAACAGTATTCTTCCTTGTGACCTGTCATGCGGTATCCTTCCTAGTGACCTGGAATTTGGCATCCTTCCTTGTTACCTGGCATGAGGCATCCTTCCTAGTGATCTGGCATGCTGCATGCTTCCTAGTGTCCTGACATGCAGCATCCTTCCTTATGACCTGGCATGCAGCATCCTTCTAGTGACCTTGCCTACGGCATCCTTCCTAGTGACCTGGCATATGGCATCCTTCCTAGTGACCTGGCATGTGGCATCCTTCCTAGTGACCTGGCATGTGGCATCCTTCCTAGTGACCTGGCATGTGGCATCCTTCCTAGTGATCTGGCAGGCGGCATCCTTACAAGTGACCTGGTATGCTGCAACCTTTCTAGTGACCTGGCATGCGGCATCCTTCCTAGTTATCTCACATGCTGCCACCCTTCTAGCAGCCTGGCATGCAGCATAATTCCTAGTTACCTGGCATGCTGCATCCTTCCTAGCACTGCAACCTGGCATGCAGCATCCTTCCTAGTGACCTGGCATGCTCAATCCCTCCTAGTGACCTGGCATGTGGCATCCTTCCTAGTGACCTGGCATTTGGTATATTTTCTTGTGACCTGGCATGGGACATACTTCGTAGTGACCTGATATACAGCATCCTTCTTAATGCACTAGCAAATCAGCATCCTTCCTAGTGACCTAACATGTTGCATCCTTCCTAGTGAACTAACATGTTGCATCCTTCCTAGTGACCTAACATGTTGCATCCTTCCTAGTGATCTGGCATGTTGCATCCTTCCTAGTGACCTGACATGTTGCATCCTTCCTAGTGACCTAACATGTTGCATCCTTCCTAGTGACCTAACATGTTGCATCCTTCCTAGTGACCTGACATGTTGCATCCTTCCTAGTGACCTGACATGTTGCATCCTTCCTAGTGACCTAACATGTTGCATCCTTCCTAGTGACCTAACATGTTGCATCCTTCCTAGTGACCTAACATGTTGCATCCTTCCTAGTGACCTAACATGTTGCATCCTTCCTAGTGACCTAACATGTTGCATCCTTCCTAGTGACCTGGCAATGCAGCATCCTTCCTAGTGACCTGGCATGCTGCATCCTTCCTAGTGACCTGGCATGCTGCATCCTTCCTAGTGACCAGGTATGCAGCATCTTTTCTAGTGACCTGGCATGCAGCATCATCCTAGTGACCTGACACACAGCATCCTTGCTAGGGACCTGACATGCAGCATCCTTCCTAGTGACCTGGTATGCAGCATCCATCCTAGTGACGTGACATGCAGCATCCTTCCTAGTGACCTGGTATGCAGCATCCTTCCTAGTGACCTGGCATGCAGCATACTTCTTAGTGTCCTGGCATCCTTCCTAGTGACCTGGCATGCAGCATCCTTCCTAGTGACCTGGTATGCAGCATCCATCCTAGTGACGTGACATGCAGCATCCTTCCTAGTGACCTGGTATGCAGCATCCTTCCTAGTGACCTGGCATGCAGCATACTTCTTAGTGTCCTGGCATCCTTCCTAGTGACCTGGCATGCAGCATCCTTCCTAGTGACCTGGTATGCAGCATCCATCCTAGTGACCTGGCATGCTGCATCCTTCCTAGTGACCTGGCATGCAGCATACTTCTTAGTGTCCTGGCATCCTTCCTAGTGACCTGGCATGCTGCATCCTTCCTAGTGACCTGGCATGCTGCATCCTTCCTAGTGACCTGGCATGCTGCATTCTTCCTAGTGACCTGGCATGCAGCATCCTTCCTAGTGACCTGGCATGCAGCATCCTTCCTAGTGACCTGGCATGCAGCATACTTCTTAGTGTCCTGGCATCCTTCCTAGTGACCTGGCATGCTGCATCCTTCCTAGTGACCTGGCATGCTGCATCCTTCCTAGTGACCTGGCATGCTGCATCCTTCCTAGTGACCTGGCATGCTGCATCCTTCCTAGTGACCTGGCATGCTGCATCCTTCCTAGTGACCTGGCATGCTGCATCCTTCCTAGTGACCTGGCATGCTGCATCCTTCCTAGTGACCTGGCATGCAGCATACTTCTTAGTGTCCTGGCATCCTTCCTAGTGACCTGGCATGCGGCATCCTTCCTAGTGACCTGGCATGCTGCATCCTTCCTAGTGACCTGGCATGCTGCATTCTCATACTGTAGTATTAGTTCAGTTCACAAAACAGTTGCCTCCATTTTATGTAACAGATCCACTTTAATAAGGGACTTTTACTGAGAAGATAAAATAATGTGACGTGTTTTTGTTTTGGTTTTATATTTTTATATATAATGAACTGTCTCCACCTAAAACCACCTTAAATAGTGGTCCACTGCTCATGGTCTACAGGCAAGTGCTGTGTACTCATCTCCCCAGGATACAATTTGCCAGCCAGCCTTAGCCCACACCCACCTGCCATGTCAGCTACTCCCTCTGCATCAAGAATTCTCTCCATTGTATTGGTAACCCAAACCATTCTGCATATACTTTGTCTACTAATACATTACACAACCATACATGGCAAGAGTTGGCGAAATAACCTACAGTAGAAGCCATTCACACGGGAGTAGTATGCAAGGTTCACCACACTTAGGTTGACAGTGTCTAGGTCGACCACTATTGGTCGACAGTAAGTGGGTCGACATGGTTTCTAGGTTGACAGGGACTCTAGGTCGACATATACTAGGTCGACATGACAGAAGGTCGACATGAGTTTTTGCACTTTTTTGGGTGTCGTCTTCTTCGTACAGTTACCGGGATCCCCAATTAGTGCACTGTGTCCCCTCGCATGGCTCGCTTCACCCACGTGGATCGAAAAGTATGAAAAAGTCCAAAAAAAAGAAGTGAAAACCTCATGTCACCTTTTGTCATGTCGACCTAGAATATGTTGACCTAGGGTCCCTGTCGACTTAGAAACCATGTCGACCTACTTACTGTCAACCAATAGTGGTCAACCTAGACAGTGTCGACCTAAGTGTGGTCGACCTAGATACCGGATACCCTTTCACACTAGCATAAACACATTACATCTGTAAAATGGGTGGTCTTCAGTATGCCGACTGACGGGATCCCGGCGCACAGTATACCGGCGCCGGGATCCCGACAGCCAGCATACTGACACTTATTCTCCCTCGTGGGGTCCACGACCCCCCTGGAGGGAGAATAAAATAGCGTGGCGAGCGCAGCGAGCCCGCAAGGGGCTCATTTGCGCTTGCCACACTGACGGTAAGCCGGCAGTCGGGCTCCCGGCGCCGGTATGCTGGTCGCCGGGAGCCCGACCGCCGGCATATCGTAGTGAACCCCTGTAAAATATATGGACTGTAAAATGATGCATTATTTATAATGGTAACCATTCCTACTAATCATCTGACAATGAAATGCCATAAAACACGTGCGTTTATAGCAACAGTCCTTGGAAAGTAGGATTTTGACACTTGCCTTTGCACTAACCCATTCACAGGCTCATCACCGGCAGTCTTTATATAACAGTTTACCCTGATACTGAAATAACAGCTCAGTACGTATAATAGATTTGGAGTACATTAAACGAGTGTACATTAAGAAATGCTTAATCCAACAATTAATTTCACCAGTAATATATTTGTATAGGTCTGATGACCCCAGCAGGTCACTGGTGTGTGCAGTGAAATAACCAATCTGTAATCCAAACATAGGAAACTGTGGGGCTATACCAGAGCCGGCCATAGGCATAGGCAAACTAGGCAATTGCCTAGGGCATTTGATATGCCTAGGGGCATCATCAGCTTCTGCTGATTAAAATGATATGCGGCATGCCTATATTCTGTGTGTGGCATTTCATATGCAGATACAGCCACAGTCTCACACAGTATATAGGCATGCTGCATATCATTTTAATCAGCAGAAGCTGCTTGTGCATCCTAGCCACATAGCAATGCAAATAAGATGCATTTTCATAAAAAAGGTGCCCGACATTAGCATTGAGGCAAGATTTATGAGGACACATCTATATCCAAGCACAGGCAGAGGTCACAGTGTTAGTGGCAGTGTGAGTGCTGTGTGCATGTGAGTGGGTTGGTTGTGCAGTAGTGTTCACAATATGTGTAAGGAGCATTATGTGTGTCATGTAAAATGCATTAATAATGTGCAACATATGTGTAAGAGGCACTATGTGTGTCATTATGTGTATAAGGGCATTAATAATGTGCGGCATATGTGTAACAGGGTACTACTGTATGTGTGTCATTATGTGTATATAGGGGCACTAATAATGTGCAGCAAATGTGTAGGGGGCACTATGTGTGTCATTATGTGTATAAGGGCATTAATACTGTGCGGCATATGTGTAAGGGACAGTATGTGTAAAAGGGCAATAAAAGTTGTCATAATGTGAAAGGCGCATTATGTTTATAAGGACATTAATGTGTCTCATATGTGTAAGGGGCATTACTGTGTGGAATTATGTGTATAAATGCATTACTAATGTGCGGCATTATGTGTATAAGGTGCTCTACTATGTGGCGTTGCAGATATAAAGGGCAGTACTGTGTTGTCTAATGTGAATAAAGAGCAATAGGGTGTGGTGTAATGTGAATAAGGAGCAATTCAGTGTGATGTAATGTGAATAAGGGGCTCTACTGTGAGGAGTAACGTTTATAAGGTAAAGTGATACTACTGTAGGATGTAATATGAATTATGGACACTATTGCATGATCAAATGTGAATAAAGTTGCAGTACTGTGTGGCGTAATTGGAATTGGGGTTTCTATTGTGTGGCCATGCCCCTTGCCAGCAAAAACACTCCCCTGTTTGGACTGTGCGCCAAATGTGCGAACTGTTCCTATTTAAAATATAGGGGGCACAAACACCAAAATAAGGACTGCTATGGGTGAGGGGTGATGGTGCTGGGAAAGAGGTGCAAGGTCAGTGGCGGAACCAGCGGTGGTGCTAGGGGGCATCAGCCAAAATCTTGCCTAGGGCATCATATTGGTTAGGGCCGGCTCTGGGCTATACTGAGTCGGACAGCAAAGGGTGAGTTTTTGCATACAGTGCCTGCGCATTTTTGTATTTCTCCATCCTATTCCTGTTTGAGTTGTACAGAACTTGGACGCATCTTTCTTTCTTTCTGTAAAATTGGGTGTTTCGAGGCGGCAAATG
Source organism: Pseudophryne corroboree (assembly GCF_028390025.1). Taxonomy (NCBI): domain Eukaryota; kingdom Metazoa; phylum Chordata; class Amphibia; order Anura; family Myobatrachidae; genus Pseudophryne; species Pseudophryne corroboree. Next base: position 702,688,948 of record NC_086446.1, on the reverse strand, counting down.
GGTGGCAAAAATGCAGGCACATGGAACCCCCCTGTTTTGTGGGTGTGCCATGTGAGTGTAATGGAAAGCCTGTTTATAATAGATCTCTAGTAGCTAGCATGTTGCTTGTGCAAGTCATAATACTAATGATGACTCTTGCGGTGATTGGCATTAAATCAATGGGCCTTATTCAGATGTGGTTGGCGTTGCTATTGCTGCTGCTGACATAGAAGCATCAGCGACAGCAGTAATGTAGTAATGCAGATGGGGGCGTCACACCTCATGCTGGATTACTGATCCAAACTGCATCCTAGGACGCAGTATCGGATCATTTCCAACACCATCGGCCAGCTGCGTGACCCATGGGGGCCACCGCAGGAGCTACCATGAGACCAAGTAATCTCCATCTTCTGAAGGAGATCCAGTCCTTGTCCCTCCCCCGCAATGGCAGCGCCCCCTCCCCACCCTCCAAACGGAAGCAGACTGTCAATCACTGACAGCCTGCTTCTGTCCTGCATCCTGTGACGTAGGACCCATTCGCGCATGGGTTCTGAGCATGTGCAAAGTACCGAAACATCTGTACTTTACGGCGCAGGATGGGTTTCTGAATCAGGCCCAATGAGTGGCACAGGTTTCACTGCCACAGGCCCAAACCCTCGCATTAGCTTAATGGATTCTGGCATTAGCATAAGGTACGGTAGTAAATCAGGCTTCTGCCGCTGCTCACAGCTACAGTCATGCTGCATTTGACTGTTTTCAGGAGAACAAGAAGTGTTTCCAGTTTCCAGCAGGGTTCTTCAGCTGCTACATTTGCCCATTTAGAGGCCTTATTTGTGAGGTTCCCATTTAATAGCATATGCTACGCCGACATGAGAAACAGACTTCAAGTAACATAGTAACATAGTAACATAGTATCTGAGGTTGAAAAAAGACAATTGTCCATCGAGTTCAACCTATTTGTGGTGTCCTATGCATGATGATTTGACGAAAATTTCTGACTGATGCTGCTGTCAGCCGTTGCATTTTATCCCTATTTATAGTAACTATAATGCATGACTATGCACCATACCCCTGGATATCCTTTTCCAATAGGAATTTATCCAACCCATTCTTAAAGGTGTTGACAGATTCCGCCATTACAACTCCCTCGGGCAGGGAATTCCAAACACGTATTGTCCTTACCGTGAAAAAGCCTTTACGCCGTATTGTGCGGAATCTCCTCTCCTCTAACCTGAGCGAGTGTCCACGAGTCCTCTGTGTTGATCTAACCAAAAACAGGTCCCGCGCAAGCTCTGTGTATTGTCCCCTTATATATTTGTAGATGTTGATCATATCCCCTCTTAGTCTCCGCTTTTCCAATGTAAACATGCCTAGTCTTTCAAGCCTTCCCTTGTATTCCATCGTCTCCATGCCCTTAATTAGTTTGGTCGCCCTCCTCTGTACCTTTTCAAGCTCCAGGATATCCTTTTTGTAGTACGGTGCCCAGAACTGTACACAGTATTCAAGGTGTGGCCTCACTAGTGATTTATATAACGGGAGTATAATACTCTCGTCCCTAGCATCAATACCCCGTTTTATGCATGCTAATATCTTATTAGCCTTCTTTGCTGCAGTCCTACTTTGGATACTACTTCTTAGCTTGCTATCTATGAGGACACCTAAGTCCTTTTCCAGTACAGAATCCCCTAATTTTACCCCATTTAGTAGGTAGGTGTAATTTTTGTTCTTGTTACCACAGTGCATTACCTTACACTTGTCTGTGTTGAAGCGCATTCTCCATTTGGCTGCCCATGCTTCTAATTTAACTAAGTCGTTCTGAAGAGACTCGGCATCCTCCTCTGTATTTATAGCCTTACACAATTTGGTATCATCTGCAAAAATTGACACCACGCTCTCTAGACCTTCTGTTTGGTCGTTAATGAAAATATTGAACAATAGCGGTCCTAATACTGAGCCTTGCGGCACACCACTTAGCACTTCAGTCCAAGTTGAAAAAGATCCATTAACCAAGTAATTCAGTTATTTTTTTGTGACTGGGGTTGGACAAAAATAAACAGGGCAAGCCAACTTAGGTCTGGAGATGACTGCTTACCTCTGCAGGCACCTTAAATTTCTCCACAACTTTTAGTTCCACAAACAGTCTTATCCCACTTTTTATGAGCTCGTGTTCGGACACTGGCAGGTCACTGAAGTGGAATTCATAGAGTTCCAGTGCCGCTGGGTCTGGCAGCTCCTCTGCCTGTTCAAAGGAAGATAAACATTTCTGAGCATATGGATCTTGTTAGTCGGATCTACAACTCAGCTCCTAATGTATTGATTTGATTTTCAAAGGTTCCTCTTAATCCTTACTACTTATAATTGCCATTTGACAAAACTATTAAAAAAACAACAAAAAGGCAGAATAAATGCATTAAATAGAGGGTTATATACCCAAATTGTAATAATAGAATATGTTATGTCTATTTCAAAAATCTGTAGTTCTCTATCATAGCAATTCAGCATCCTGAAGACTACATGTACACACAAAAAGAAATTATCTGCAATGTTAAGTCATACATTCAAGTTACAGGAGATATGTACAGTATATGCTAGTTTGGAGGAGAGAAGTGAAAGGGGAGACATGATAGAAACTTTCAAATATACCAAGGGTTTTAACAAAGTTCAGGAGAGAAACATTCTTCAAAGGAAGAGAAGTATTAGAATTCGAGGACATACACTGAGACTGGAGGGGGGGAGGTTCAGGGGAAATGTAAGTAAAAATTACTTCACAGAAAGGATAGTGGATAAGTGGAATAGCCTCCCATCAGAGGTGGTAGAGGCTAAGACTGTAGAGCAATTTAAACATGCTTGGGATAGGCATATGAATATCCTTACAAAGAATTAAGGTTCAAAAAGGGTTGAGATTACCTAAAAGATAAAAAAAAGGGGGCAGACTAGATGGGCCAAGTGGTTCTTATCTGCCGTCAAATTCTTTATTTCTATGTTTCTATGCTATTTATATATCAATGACTACAATGGAGGGGATTTATCAAAGCATGTAGAAAGAAAATGTGGAGAGAGATTCAATCAGCTTCTGTCATTTTTCAAACACAGCCTGTAACACGAGTTAAGGGCCGTATTCACGGGCAGATCAAGGGGGAGATGTGTGCTGAGCGAACCGCTCAGCACACATCTCTCCCCCCGCTCAGCACAGCGCGATGTGTGCTGAGCGTGTGGGGGGAGCGGGGGGGGGGCTCATTTCACCCAGCGGGGGTGAAGTGAGCAACCTGCTAGATTGGGCCAATCTAGCACCAGCGATAGCAATGCGCCCATAGCAACCAAAGTTGCCCATAGCAACCAAAGAACCGTCATTTTATAGACTGCGCTAGATAAATGACAGATAGAAGCTAATCGGTTACAACTCCATTTGATTTCCCTCCAAGGCTTGGTTCATCTGATGACTGGACATGCCCAAAAATTACAAATTTTAATCCCATTAATTGGCCCAATTTGTTCATATTGCTGCAGATATGATTAGCAATGACCAAATACACTTTCATTATAGTAACAAAGATAAGGATCAGTGGGTCTAGTGATCTCCTACAGAAATACTTGCCAATATCTTCACTAGTTCTTTCTCTTCACAATCTTCTACATTTCTTTTTAACTTTTCTTTGGTTTTCTAAAAAGGAAAATAAAATTTTGGTTACAATAATGCCCTTCAGTTGTGTTCTAGTGAAGAATATACAGTAACTTGAAGACACTTACTAAGATACTCTGAAGTTCTAGAGGGGTACATTTCAACTGGTACATCAGCATCTCTTGGGCAATGTCTTTCCTATTCTCCAGTTTATTCATTTTCTCATAGGTATCAGTGTTCAGAACAGACCACCCAAGGAACTGTGTCAGGGCCTGAAACAGGACACAGTCACCATCAAGCAGTGCTAATGCAAGACAAAGTCTTCACAGTGTTCTAAGGAACAGTACATTGACATTATGTCGACATTAAAAATGTCAACACCATAACATCTACATGATCGAAATGACAACCTCCAGTCTGTCAACATTCAACCAGTCAATGACTAGTCGATAACATAATGTCAGTATTGTGAATGTCGACAGCTAGAATGTTGACACAAGGCTACAATTAGGGTTAAGGTTAGATTAGGGTTATAGTGTGGCTGTAATGGGGTATAGGATAGAGTTAGGTTAAGGCTATGATTAGAGTTAGGGAAGAGATAAGGTTAGGGTTAAGGTAGAGTTAGGATTAGGTTGTGATTAGGGCTAAGGCAGAATTAGGGTAAGGCTGTGATTAGGGATAAAACAGAGTTAGGGTTAGACTCTGATTAGGGTTAGGATAGAGTTATGGATAGGCTGGGATTAGGGTTAGGGTAAAGTTAGGGTTAGGCTGTGGTTAGGGTAGAGTTAGGGTTAGTCTGTGATTAGGTTTAGGGTAGATTTAGGGTTAGTTTGTGGTTAGGGATAGGGCAGAGTCAGGGTAAGTCGGTGATTAGGGATAGGGTAAAGTTAGGCCTAGGCTGTGATTCGGGTGAGGATAGATTTAGGTTTATGCTGTGATTAGGATTAGGGTAGTGTTCAGTTTAGGCTGTGATTGGGACTACGGCAGAGTTATGGTTAGGCTGTGGTTAGAGTTAGGGTTACTCTGTGATTAGGGTTAGGTTAGCGTTAAGGTTAGGCAGTGTGGTTGGGTCCCAGTCCCGAGTCAGCTCCCCCTGTTCTCCCCACATGGTTGATGGTGGCCGCAACACTGAAGGTGCTAACCCCTATGCTGTGGAACCATGTTTTAATAGATTTACCAATGCAAGGTGCCATTTTGAATCAGAAATGGCCACTGCAAGTCACATCATCGCCACGTCTCCAGGCGCTGGCTCATATTAGTCAGTGCAAGATGCGGGAAGGCAGTTCAACAGTGGAGAGAGAGCATGGGGGATCTCTTGAAGAAAAAATAATCCAGAAGCGAAAAAGAAGATTGAGGAGATCCCGCACTAATGAGTCCTTTTACAAAAAAGTTTAAGCAGGCAGCCACTAGCCAACTGAAGTTCAAAGAACTGACGCCCACTAGAAGTGGGATCAGTGAGGATGTCAGAAGCCCTGGTGCAACATTGGCCATGGCTTACACAGACCACTGCTCACTGGGTGAAGACTACAGGAAGCCCGGAAGTGGTGGGAGTGTTCCCATCTCTGATGAAGACCAAGCGGTGTGCATGGGTTAACCCGGCTTGGTTCAGCCAAAGACTACAGGACTGCTAAGTCTACTTTTGTACCTTCCAAGTCCATCAGGATTTGGGCACCAAGCCCTTGGGTACATTCAGGCATTAGGACTATGGTACTATAGGTGGGCACTAAGCTCAGGTGCATAAAGGGCAGTAAGGTCCTTGACTGTCACCTGGAGCATCATTGAAAGCCTGAGGTGAGAGTGAGTGCACTACAGAAGGCCACCCCTCACAGAGGCATAGGTAGGGACTAAAATAACTAACTTGGAAGATAAATTGGTCCAGGCACCAAAATAGCTGAATACGCTAGTTGAGGTCAGGGCCTGCAGAAAATATGATCATCAAAGTTATGAGCCAAGATTGAGATTGTAGTAGAGTGGTCAAGGCCAATAGCTAATGATCAGAACTAGAATCCTATGCAATGAGTGCTGAGAAGGGGAGCTTCTGAATTGCAGTGAAGTATGATATCACAATTCTGAGTCAAATACAATTACATACTATACAAGCTTATGATGTCATTGCATACTGATGTCAAGTGCACCTGAAACCCAATACTTAGTAAAGATGTAACTGTGTTGAGCTAAATATTTTGGATGGATGAAAGGAAACTGTCCCTGGAAAACCAAGACAAACTGGAGTCTTTTAAATAAAAACATTAACTATATTTATATTTTTAATACATTTACTTACTTCTGTGATTTGCTCATCATGTTCATCAAAGGGTTTTCCATCTTTTCTATTGTAAAATGTAGCCACACCAACAATCTCTTCCTTCTTGTTTACAATTGGCAGAGAAAGCACATTTTTGATAGACCATCCCGTCTCATCCACTGGCCCTTTCTAGAAACAGTAAGCAAAGAGTTGATGCACTACTGAGCAACAAACATATTCTCCAGAGAGGTACAAATCAAGAAACGTAGAATATGTGATCAATTCCTAACATAACATACTAGCAAACAATTATATTATGGGGTATTCAACTAGTAAGAAATTAAATTACTTCTCATGTTGCAGTTTGCTGGAGGTGAAAAATGTACGTCTGCAAAAATTAAGTTGTACTAAAAATGATCTATATAATAATTCTATTGGGGGGTGGGATGCATTGGGGGGGGGTGAGGTAGAGCAGGGCTGGAAAGATTGGAAAGAATTGGAGAGAGCGGGGTGGCTCGGGGATGGGGGGAGGTGTAGTTGTTACTGAGGTGACCCAGCATATGCTGGGTGCTTTTCCTAATAAATAAATAAAAAAAGAAGGACAATTAGTGGATATATGAAAATCTAAATAAGTAAAAGTGTACTTCACCTGAAATTTGAAGAAGTCATCTGCTGGTGCATTCATCATGTTACAAATCTGAAGTGTGAAGGAAAATATGTAAATTACAGACAGATATTACATGTTAAATATGCTTTACATGAACATATTGAGTTGCTACTTTGGCAATTGGGCTGAACAACCAGATCAAACGGAGCCACATACAGTACTGTGAGCCAAGAGGAGCACAAATTGCAATTATGTGCCAGTTCATCAGCAATTTCATCAGATTGGTTGAGAGACAATTGATTATTTAAAAATTGTAATTTATTTAATGCAGTGCATTAGGTTTGTATGTAACATTACTTATACTTCAGAAACAGGTACGGTACAACTGTAGATATAATTTGCCTGTTGTCAGGTAATGCCATTAGGCTAGCTGAAGTCCTTCCCATGTTATTGTGCTTTTCCAAGACAACTATTTTAATGCCTCTAGATACTAGGCACTTATAATGGACTGTGTCTAATTGGTATTTACAACCAGAGCGAAACAATGCATCCACAGGCTCCATAGTAAAACTTAGGTAGGTACCTGGCAATGCCATTGTAGCTTTCTTCATTACTAACATTAACTGTTAGCTTTGGCCATAAAGTGAAGACCAATCTGTGTACATTGGGATATAAACAATGGCAGAACCCCCATAGGTGCACCTCTGGTCCCCTTAGCACCACACACACAATTTAAGAATATTTTAAGGTAAACAGAAACCTAATTCCACTGTGTCTACCTCACAACACTTTAAAAGCCAAAACTGAAACAAAAGTAGCTTCCGTACCAATCAACATAGACTCCACCCTTGATCCATTGAGACCCACCCAGATAAAACCAAACACACTCATATTTCATAGAAGCCACACCCTCTTTCCTGACATGCAACACACACAGTGTCTACTGGTAGAGAAACGTAATGCATACAATATAAAGGAATGGTGCAGTGTTTTCTTGTAGTGTTCAAACAACAGACTGATAAACAAAGCATCTAATTACTCAGAAGATAAAATCACACTACGCCCATGCAGTTTGAAAATAAATATATGTTTGTGTCCCTTTAAAATGAAAAACAAAGGAAAAGGCAACTTACAAATCCGTTCTCAGCAACGTACGATGGCAGCCCGCTGACAAGAGACCAGTGATCCTCAGGTGGCGTCCTTTAATTGCAGAACATAATACAAGTTACCCTGCAGGTCTGATATGTTAAAGCAATGACTATCACTTTATCACTATATTACAATCGCTAATGTAATATTCTCTTACGGGATAACTTTAATCTCTTCTTTTCCATGCAAAAGATAATCAATAATCTTGTAAAAATTAACTTCCTGAGCAAGAAAGAAAAACAATTGTGAATGTATACTCATGGCAATCAATGTAAATGAAAGAAGTAAAACTTACTGTATTTTCAAAACCCATGCGTGTGCTTAATATGTAAATATAGAACATATATGTCACAACAATATTATTAATCTGATATCTCAAAATGTGAAAACAACTGCAATTTCAATCATTATTCTCAAGGCCTGACTAATCATATATAGTATAGTGTTGCAGAGAAATCAATTAATGGTCCTGAGCAAAAAAACAAGTAGCTTTGTATCTGGAACCCAACCCTGTTGCAGCACAAGGGGTACAAATACAATTATTATTATTTTTTGCATGCAGGGTAAATACTAGATGCTTTTACATGTACTGTAGCCCACAAATACTGGGCAGCTTCATATTAACACGCCCCTTTCAAATATAAATCTCTCTGCACATTATATCAAAATACAGGTTGAGTATCCCATATCCAAATATTCCGAAATACGGAATATTCCGAAATACGGACTTTTTTGAGTGAAAGTGAGATAGTGAAACCTTTGTTTTTTGATGGCTCGATGTACACAAACTTTGTTTAATACACAAAGTTATTAAAAATATTGTATTAAATGACCCCCAGGCTGTGTGTATAAGGTGTATATTAAACATAAATGAATTGTGTGAATGTACACACGCTTTGTTTAATGCACAAAGTTATAAAAAATATTGTCTAAAATGACCTTCAGGCTGTGTGTATAAGGTGTATATGTAACATAAATGAATTGTGTGAATGTACACACGCTTTGTTTAATGCACGAAGTTATAAAAAATATTGTCTAAAATGACCTTCAGGCTGTGTGTATAAGGTGTATATGTAACATAAAAGCATTCTGTGCTTATATTTAGGTCCCATCACCATGATATCTCCTTATGGTTTGCAATTATTCCAAAATACGGAAAAATCCGATATCCAAAATACCTCTGGTCCCAAGCATTTTGGATAAGGGATACTCAACCTGTATATCATAAATCAAAATACAGTATATCCAGTGTACAGGTTACTTTACAGTATATAGCCTGGCTTTCTTTCTGCATGCAGTTTCCTCATTCATTAGAATAATACAATCTTTCAGCCTTTCCACCCGTTATACAGTAAATAAAATGACTGCCAAGCTGAAGTCTATTTTCAGAGAATCAAGAAAGAAAAGAATTATATAATTTACAAAAACAGCAAAATACTTCGTCATGGCATTGGCAACTTTACAAATGCATGTAATGTAGGGGTGTTCCTAATCACTGTTCCATCTAAGAAAAATATAAATTATAAACACACTGGGCCAAATGTAATAGAGTGAAAGTTTCAGAAAGTGAGAGATTTGGTAAGGTTTTTCAGTCTTTTTTAAAGTGGCAATCATTTACACTGCAAAACCAGGCTGATCTTCTTGTAAATGGTTGCCACTTTAAAAAAAAAACTGCAAAACCTTACCAAGTCTCTCACTTTTTGAAACTCTCACTCTATTACATTTGGACCACTGTGTTGTTAATTATATAATGCAATAACATTATCTGACAGCAACGTATGACAGCAATACAGACTTTTGAAGCAAATGAAATAAATAAATAAACTCTTTCCATTTTGCTGTCTGAGATAATGGGCACAGATTGCCTTGTTATAGAACAGACCCTGCCAACATCTCCCTCCTCACAGAGACAAATAGTCCTACTTTGCAAGTGAAGTGCACTTTTTTTTAAAGCACAGCATTCATGTGTAAATGTGTGTGACTGATAGTGCATATTAAATCAGAAGTAATTTGTTTAAATACCCTTACATTTATCTCCTTTGTACAGTGGAATATCTGTCATTTTGTTGCTCAGTGATGTCACTAGCTCCAAGTGAATTGGCTGTATAGGCTATATTCTCAGAAATATTGATTTAGACCAAAACAAAATGGCTGCCTCCACTTTACATTGACCATAAGTATGTTTAAAGAAAGTCACAAGCAGGAAGCATTCGTTAATAGTGTTTTCTGAATGTTGAGTAGAAAAATATGCATTTATCAAACAAAGGCCTTACAAACCCTTCCATCGGGGGTCTTTGGTCCTTTATAAGGTGGTACTTCTCCTAGTTTAATTGGCCATTCTTCATAGAACTCCTACACAGCCAGAAGAACATGTAAAAATGAGACGTACAAGAATAAGACAAGAATAACAAGAAAACAATAAGAATAAGGCATTTATGAAGGTTTCGTATTGACAGAAAACTTTATGGTCCTTATCAGGGGTAGATGTATCCATTCTGCTGTAAATGAAATGTTGCCACTCTCATCCTTTACACATAATACCGTAAACATTTATATTCATGTAATACATTGTAAACACATATTTACATTTCATTTTTATCATTATTAAATACACCTCCAGTTTGAAAAAATTTATGTTTTTAAAAATTATATATATTTTTTAGTTACATTTTGTAGATACCTTAATATAAATCTGTACATGCGTACTTAGGGGTAAATTTACTAAGGTGGGAGTTTTTTTTAGAACTGTTGGTGTTGCCCATAGCAACCATTTAGATTCTACTTAACATTTACCTAGCTGCTTCTAGAAGATAATAGATAGAATCTGAATAGTTGCTATGGGCAACATCACCAGTTCTAAAAAACTCCCATATAGCGCTAATGTTTGCATTTTTTGTTAGATACTTTAACATTCTCTTACAGTATATGTAAAAAAATAAATTATTTAAAAGCTAAGTGGGATGTAATTCTTGAGCACATAAGAAATAATCAACATAGAGAAATTGTGAATTTGGGGCTGACATTGCGTGTAAATTACATTTTTACTAATTTACAATGGTGCCAGAAACAGTTGTAGATAAGAACTTTGTGTCACCCACAGGTGCATTTGACACCACAATATCCCAACACCAGCTCAACGTCAATACTCTGTGATATTCTCATTATATGCTGCAGATTAGTTGCAAGTTCAGACACGCTTCACACTCAGGAGTTGGATGAGCAGAAATAATCTGTGCTGCTGATTGGCTGTAGTTTCATCTATCTCTACCCACTTTGGACTTTCCCATAGCAACAATCAGATTCTAGCTATTATTTCATAGATAAGTGTAGCTAGAAGGCAATTGGTTGGTATGGGTAATTGCTCCACTTTTCCTGTTTAGAAGATTTGAAACTTCTCCCGCTTTATCTCCCGTGCACTTATGGCCAGTGCTACCATTAGGTGATCTCAGGAGGTTGCCTGGAGCAGCAACATTTTGTATTAGCCTGAACAACTAAGGGCTATATTTATCAAAGAATATTTGCAAGATATCCCAAATATTAAGAATCACCTATATGTATAAACTGGATGTAGTCAGGTGACCACCAGTCGGGATCACGGCGGTCAGCATACTGACTACGGGAATCTGGCTGCCAGGATGCCGGCAGGGTGCCCAGGACTATTCCCACTCCCGGGTGTCCATGACACCCACAGAGTGGGAATAGAACCTGTGGCAAGCCACCGTGCCCTCAGCGTGTCAAGCGCAGTGAGCCTACAAAGGGCTTTGTTGCGCTCGTCCCCCTGTCGGCATCCTGGTGGCCAGGATCTAGGCATCGATATGCTGACCACTGGGATCCCAACCACCAGTCACCCAACCCGTATAGACACTGGGGACCCTGGCAGATATCAGATATTGGCTTTCAACAGCAAAAGCAACCCCCATAAGTTTCAATGAGGGCTGTTAAAATACAGAATTTACAAAGCATTCCAGAGCCTGGCCTGGTAGCTGACAGTGTTAGCAATATCCCTAGCATTTCCTCGCACCACATACAGGTGTGCATGAAAACTAACGATAGGCAAACATTGCAGGATATCGGCAACACATTGCTTCTAATTGAATTTGCTCCTTAGTGTCCCAGAACCACTGCATCCCCATAGATTTGAATTAAACCCTCCCTCTCCTTTTCTTATAGGCTGATTAGGGGGAGTGTTTGTGTGTGTTTAATTGTCTAAATAAATTCAAGTGTGCCCTGCACACGTCTTACAATCCATACTGATGCTGCCATCCATACTCTTCCACAGTTAGGCTGGGAGAGTGACGCTTGGCTTTTAGGAACACTATCAGTAATGGTATGATGGGGGAGGGCATAGTCCAAAACGGAAGGGTGCCAGGGACCCTTCCACCTGCCCTATGTACACCCTTGTTGTAGCCAGCTTTAAGAATCATTCTCAGCAGAGTAAAACATTTTTGTTATCACCCTATCTCTGCTCTGTGTGGTCGGACCATTTTTAATCATGTTTTGCAAGACATGTAAAAATATTAATGTATGTGGAGCCAGTCACCTTTTCCTTCGTCATGTCCAGCAATGCAACTGAGTAGCGCTCGCAGTTCAAGTATATCCTGACAGTGTATAGAGCTTTGTGGAATTGCCGCTCAATGTCCGTCAGTTCCTCAAACACCTTGTTGGCGCTCCAAAGCAAGATCTGTGCAGAGCGAACAAAGTTACTGCTTCCAACAAGACAAAACAAACTGTTATCATAGTAAACTCATATTCAAACAAATGTTTTATTATTTATAATCACAGTTGTGTCTTCTGCTCTTGTGCAGTTTACACGTTACCAAGATCATTTCCAAGTTTTGGGCGGACATCCCCTGGGAAATTTTGGCCCATGCTGACCAGGTTGGGGATGTTCTCATAGTGGAACTTCACCCTGTGGGTCTCTTTGTTACTGTGGGTCCAAATCAGCTTAAGGTAGCCTAGTATTGGTTGTTGTTCTTGTGCAGAAGACCCCACGTTGTTTGCCCTCAACATTATTCATAACCAGTCCCGAATATGAGCACTTGGATCAATTTTGGTTTATGGAGGGTGGGGCTGTTCTGTATTTTTTTTGTTTTATTATTTTACTCACCAGCCATCATCACCATCACCAGTATGATTATGAAGTTGAGATAAACGTAACTCAAAATACTGCGATAAGAACATATTTTAAGCGTACGTTCTGGTTGCAAAATTGCATTCAACTGTACATATATAAATAGGTCCAAATGCACAACACCAATGATCTCTATCTCTTATTTCCAAATTCTGTTTAATACATTAAAATTTTAATTAAATATGTCAGTATATCTTTGCAGTTGTCAGTACAGATGTGTTCTCATGTACCTATCCTTTTTGCACCAAGTCTCCTGTGTTTCAGAACTTTTCACTGAAATTTATATCTTAATTCGCTAACAGTGTACCTAGGGGCTCATTTCATTAGTGGTGCTCCATCCAATCAGATCCCAACTGTCATTTTTCAAACACCTGACAGTTACAGTTGACAGTTGGGAGCTGATTGGCTGGAGCACCATTTATCATACTAAACAAGTTTTAAAACTTGTTGCGTATGATTCAACTTGTTGATAAATCGGCCCCTTAGGGGTCTGTTTACTAAGCCTTGGATAGAGATAAAGTCACTGGAGATAAAGTACCAGCCAATCAGCTCCTAACTGCTATGCCACAGGTTGTGTTTGAAAAATGACAGTTAGGAGCCGATTGGCTGGTACTTTATCACCAGCGACTTTATCTCCATCCAAGGCTTAGTAAATAGACCCCTAAGTGTCTGATTTAGTGATGTATGCCAATGCATTTGCAGCTACGTCTTTGTACATAGCAACTGTGCGAAAATATGTAAATGTCACAGCTGCCTGGATTTGTATTTAGATGCCCACTGGCGGCTTTGCAAATTCCAATGGCTGGGTACAAAGACGTAATCAGGCTTAGGGATAGGCTACAATTAAGGTTAGGCTGCAGTTAGAGTTAGTGTTAGGCTGCAATTAGGGTTAGGGTTAGGCTGCAATCAGGGTTAGGCTGCAATTAGTAATAGGGTAGAAATGGGGTTAGTGTTAGGCTGCAATTAGAGTTAGGGATAGGCTATAATTAGAATTAGGCTACAATTAGGTTTAGGGATAAGCTCCAATTAGAGTTAGGCTGCAATTATGGGTAGGGTTAGGCTACAATTAGGGTTAGGTATAGGCTACAAATGGGGTTAGTGTTAGGCTGCAAATTGGGTTAGGGATAGGCTACAAATGGGGGAAAGTGTTAGGTTGCAATTAGGGTTAGGGTTAGGCTGCAATTAGAGTTAGCGTTAGACTGCAATTAGGGTTAGGCTGCAATTAGGGTTAAAGTTAATTTTAAGCTAAAATAGTACTGTAGGCATTCTGAAAATGTTATTTAAGTGTCAGCATTGTGGGTGTTGACTTGTAATCTGTCAACATGTTGGACATATAGAGATGCTGAATGCCGACATATCATACTCAACCCACTATCTTAGTATTTTATTTTTAGTCTATTTATAAATTATTGGAATTAAATAATAACATAGGTAAGGGGTTAAAAACTACTCCAAGTGGGTGGTTTAATTTAAAAAAATGTAGGAAGACAGGATATGCAAAATGGAAAATATGGATCAACAATAGAACCCTGGAGGGCATTTACAAAGGGCAAAATATACCATGGACAAGTGAGATAACTGAAATAGTATAAAGGTATGGAGAAGCCATATTTTTGAGGCTTTGCGGTATGGAAAATGACCATTTCCACTCAGAAAAAAGATTTCAGTTTTGCACCAGCTCGAGCGAGTGATCTTCTGGTCTTGTCCTTTGCATATGCAAAGTTTAATAACAACAACAGACAGTCCCAATGTTCCCTCAAGCTATGATCATTCATATCCATATATGAGCCTAAATGCATCTTAATTAAGTCATGTTTTAGTAGCATACTTGTTTCCTCACCCGGAATGTCCAGGAAGCTTCTACAAATCATATGACACTCCCGGCTGCCAGAAGTGGGTACGTTTCCCAGCGCTGCCTGCCACTTGGTTGGTTGAAGTGGGCGGTACAGGGGGCTGATGATGCAATTCAGCAAGTATGTTAAAAGAATGAGTACAGTAAAATGTTGATTTAATGGAATAGGTGGTGCTAATGTGGCGGTAGGTCGAATTTTTATGTGGATTGATTCCAGCCACTCCACATGCCTAAATTACCAAGAGCGCTGAACTGTTGCAAAAACCCAGATGGTTTGCAGTACGCATGGAATGCTCAAAGTCTCCCTGACAGTCACACAACCTGTATCAAACAATCGCTCTCTATCCAATGCACAGCTCTGATAGGCTTCTTCATTACTTAGCTCCAAAGCATGAACACTTAATTGGAATCAATCTGTTACCTGGCTTTTCCTGGCTTCAACGCCATGGAGGTAGGACACATGGAAGTGTTTAAGAACAATGGATATGAAATTTAGATATTTTGTGAAGACCTGCAAAACATGATAAAAAAAAAACCATGTATTACATTTGTATGTAATAGGTAAATGTTGTGCTGCACTTGTAAGAAATAACATTATGTTACCTCTTCATCCTCCTTTGAAAAAGCTGGTGCATTCTGTTTGTTAAGGGCCATTATAACAGCTAGAACCTCCGTTCCATGTATAATAGGTGTAGCCAACATATTGTTTGTAGTAAACCCGGTCTGCTTGTCTGCAAAGTCTGAGAAATGTGTGTTCTGCACAGAAAAAGACAATGTGATTCCACTTAATATACACAAACTGTAATAGCAGACTACTGACTTCCAAAAATTTGCTGCTAAAAAAATTGCTGCTTTATATCTCACAGCTACTGTAAATCACCAAAATCCAGACACCAGTCGCAACTAGCAAGTCATTTTATGTGTCCCAAAGGTGTCAGTAATGTGTTGCCATCCACTGTAATAGCTTCACTGAGATACAGAGCTGTACAGGAATACTCTCATCTTGAGTAGAACTGTGGGGGAGATGTAAGAAGAGATGGCAACTGTCAAATACATTACAGGTTGAGTATCCCTTATCCAAAATGCTTGGGACCAGAGGTATTTTGGATATCGGATTTTTCCGTATTTTGGAATAATTGCATACCATAATGATATATCATGGCGATGGGACCTAAATCTAAGCACAGAATGCATTTATGTTTTATATACACCTTATACACACAGCCTGAAGGTAATTTTAGCCAATATTTTTTATAACTTTCTGCATTAAACAAAGTGTATCTACATTCACACAATTAATTTTTGTTTCATATACACCTTATACACACAGCCTGAAGGTCATTTAATACAGTATTTTTAATAACTGTGTGTATTAAACAAAGTTTGTGTACATTGAGCCTTTAAAAAAATAAAAGTTTCACTATCTCACTCTCACTCAAAAAGTCCGTATTTCGGAATATTCCGTATTTCGGATATTTGGATATGGGATACTCAACCTGTATAACCAGCGCTATTTGGCTGTGCTGCATAGCCAACCAGAAGATATTATTAACGATGTCATGTTGCTGAATGCAGCAATGTATGTTAGATTGTGCCATTGTACCACTGCATTGGGCAGAATGTAAGAATTCCACAATATGTCGGCCCTTTGGCCGGCATATCGGATGGGAACACATCACTCTGATGTGTACCTGACCTTACAACGAGCCTCGACATGTATGTATTACATACCGATATGTGTGCTAACTTGTAGCGGCATCCCAAGAGGTCTGGCTACACACAAGAGATCTCACATTGGTTGCAGGAGCTGACCAGGAGGTAAGATACATTGCATCAGTAGTAGGCTGATGTGCTGTGACTCGGCAGGGATCACTGGAGGTGGGAGTTTTCCAGTGGTGCAAGTGGGCGGGTACGGGTGGGTACGGCGTACCCGTAAGAATTTAGCCGTGGGTACGCCGTACCCACACCGACGGGCCGCCGCTCCTCTTCCTTCCCTCCCTCCCCCACGCCGCACCGCCGCACACGCCTCTGATGTGAGGGCAGGAGAGTGCAGCCTGCGCCTCTCGTTCCCCTCAGTCTCCGGTGGGTGTTTCAGTTTACTTCAGCGCCGATCCGTGAGCCAATCAGAGCTCGCACCCGCGAGCTCTGATTGGCTCACGGATCGGCGCTGAATTAAACTGAGACACCCGCCGAAGACTGAGGGGAACGAGAGGCGCAGGCTGCACTCTCCTTCCCTCACATGACAGACAGGAGGACAGCGACGGCAGCGGTGAGTAGGGGAGGGGGGCATGTTATACCTGGCACTGGGGGGGCATGTATACCTGGCACTGGGGGCATATCTGGCACAGGGGGGCATATATACCTGGCACTGGGGGCATATCTGGCACAGGGGGGCATATATACCTGGCACTGGGGGATATCTGGCACAGGGGGGCATGTATACCTGGCACTGGGGGCATATCTGGCACAGGGGGGCATGTATACCTGGCACTGGGGGCATATCTGGCACAGGGGGGCATATATACCTGGCACTGGGGGCATATCTGGCACAGGGGGGCATGTATACCTGGCACTGGGGGCATATCTGGCACAGGGAGGCATATATACCTGGCACTGGGGGATATCTGGCACAGGGGGGCATGTATACCTGGCACTGGGGGATATCTGGCACTGGGGGGGCATGTTATACCTGGCACTGGGGGATATCTGGCACTGGGGGGGCATGTTATACCTGGCACTGGGGGATATCTGGCACTGGGGGGGCATGTATACCTGGCACTGGGGGATATCTGGCACTGGGGGGGCATGTATACCTGGCACTGGGGGATATCTGGCACTGGGGGGGCATGTATACCTGGCACTGGGGGATATCTGGCACTGGGGGCATATCTAGCACAGGGGGGCATATATACCTGGCACTGGGGGATATCTGGCACAGGGGGGCATGTATACCTGGCACTGGAGGATATCTGGCACTGGGGGCATATCTGGCACTGTAGGGGCATTTCTGTATCTGGCACGGGGGGCAATGTATATCTGACACAGTGGGGGCATTTGTGTATCTAGCACTGTGGGGCAATGTGTATCTGACACTGTGAGGCAATGTATGGCACTCTGGGGGCATTTCTGTATCTGGCACTGTGGGGCAATGTGTATCTGGCACTGTGGGGCAATGTGCATCTGGCACTGTGGGGCAATGTGCATCTGGCACTGTGGGGCAATGTGTATCTGGCACTCTGGGGACATTTGTGTATCTGGCACTGTGGGGCAATGTGTATCTGGCACTGTGGGGCAATGTGTATCTGGCACTCTGGGGACATTTGTGTATCTGGCACTGTGGGGCAATGTGCATCTGGCACTGTGGGGCAATGTGTATCTGGCACTGTGAGGCAATGTGTATCTGACACTCTGGGGACATTTGTGTATCTGGCACTCTGGGGACATTTGTGTATCTGGCACTGTGGGGCAATGTGTATCTGGCACTGTGGGGTTATATGTATCTGGCACTGTGGGGCAATGTATATCTAGCACTGTGGTGCAACGTGTATCTGACACTATTGGGGTCATACGTGTATCTGCCCCTCCCCCATATGTGTACCACGCCCCCATTTTCATTGGCCACGCCCCATGTGGCATTTGGCCACACCCATTTTTTTGCACGCGCGCCTTCGGCGCGCGCACACAGTACCCGTAACACATTTTTTCTACTTGCACCACTGGAGTTTTCACTCCCCCACTCCAGCAGCTGAGATGTTAACACATCTCGTTGGTACTGCTTCCCCTTGATCTACATAATGAAACTGACTGCAGAGAAAAATGGTGTCATCAAGTTGTCACGCTGGACATTCTCTTGGAGTTTAAAAAGGTTGAAGGTGTTTGTGGATGGGATTTTTTACGCAGGACATGTCTGAATCATGGACTGGAAATTGTTTGACTTATTATGGGCAAGTGGAAATATACATACTGTACATATGAGAAGTGGTTGATCTCTATCCTGAGAGCTGCGCTAGGTTACTATCTGTATTGTTGTGTCTACATACTGTATGAAGGTGTTTGTGAGGACCACCTTGATAACCTCTAGTTACACTCATTACTGAGGGTTTTACAATTTTTACTGTGCAGTCTTAGTCATGCCAGTCAATGATTAAAACTGTATATATCACATACAGCATAAAAAGATTCTTTTCTTATCCAAACTGAAAATAGATCTCATAGATCTACAATCAAATATTGATGCTTTCAACAAATGTCAGGCTTCACTATTATTTTGGGAAAACTTTGGCCTTACCTGCTGTATCTGTCCAGATGTAACACATTGGACTGGAGCAACCATTTTTCACATTTAGGGGGGCAACTGAGGCAGTTAGAGTACATACCTGGGCATCATCCTACCAAGGTCAACACATAGTAACAAAACTTCCAATGTAAACAAACTCCCAATAACATAACAGCAACAAATCTCAAAACAAGGTCATTTTATCTTTAATTCTATATGCAAACTTCATTAAAATGATAACCTTCACAAACAATACTGTCTTATTCAAATGTCACCTACAGTATTCTTCTGCTCAGAAAAGAGAAATGGGGGTAAAGGGGGAAGGGAATTTCTGTTGCACTGGAAAAAATAATACCTTACCTAAGCGGGTGGTATAAGGGAGCCCCTTTTTTTTAATAGAAATATAATTGTTTAATTCACAAGTGGGGGTGCAACCACAGATCGTATATGGTACAAGCACAAGCAGAAAGAAAAAAGACGATCTGTTAGGTGGTGCACTGGGTTTTAAAATTTAACTTTTATTTCCTGTCCTAAAACATGGTTGATCTATCATACTAGATCGAAAAACATTATGCGAAATATTACAAACATATATGTGAAAAGATTACGACAATGTGAGACGATACAGAGAAGAATAAATATGAAAAAGAATTAAAACAGCCTTGGTGTCTCTACTGTGTCTATTTGTTATATATTTATTGTATCCTTTTATTGGTAATTTATTAAATAATGATGCTGAATGTGTTACTGAGTTTGTTCAAAAGAATTGGAAACTATGTTTCTTGTTGAAGCCCAGCTCTGGTTCTTGGCAGTAAGCCAGATCACATTCTGAAACAATGTTTGCTACAGCACAGTAATATTTTTACTGATAGCGTCTTGGCTAAAAAGGAAAGCATGCATATGTTCTGCACTGTGATCTTTTAGTGTGCAACTCCTCCAATTTAAATACAGGTGCTGTTATCCTGCAGCAGTTATAGAGTATAATTCAATGCTGACAAATTGCTTGTGTCGGCCATAGTCTCTGCGGTTAAATAACCTTCATTTTCACTAGTTCTCTCCTGTGGCCCGCAAGGTGTCAGTTTATACTACTATTGCCTTATAGTGAACCTGGGGATATTAGCGCTTTTAATCCCCTGTCTACTAATGTAATATATGTACAAATTATGTATATAATCAAATAGACAGTATGTTGTTGGTTTATGCTGCGTATAACTGTAAATGCATGAATTTAGAGGATCCTTCTATATGCCATTAATACAGTAATAGTAATCAGGTGTGCTATAATATGAATCCGTGTTGGAATAGACAGATTTGTGGGGCTACCAGTAATGTTTCAATACATTGTAATTATAATTCATTACTTGCCCCCGTATCGGTCTATCTTAGAGTGTACTCACATTAGATTCTCTTACTATAATATAGAGAATTTATTTGCATCTATAATAGAGGCAAATCAATATGTTGGATAGGTGGTAAAAATGTAATTCAATGTTAGTCTCTTTCTAGAGTACACTAATTAGGGAAAGCATTTTATTATCATAGTGAGTGACTCTCAGAGTTTTCATTCTCCATAATTTTAATAATTCCGTCAAGAGAGCATCACTAATTAATATGTCCAAAATACCTCCACTCTATTAGTGCCCAGATATTATAAATATATAGTATATGATGATATAATACTATATGCGGCACCACTGTTTACAGATTCTATATGTGCAGGTGGTGTTTCTCCCTAATATAACTTCCACTAAGCATTTATAAATATTCTGGTTTCACTGCACTAAATTGCACCATGTGATCTACTGTTTTTAATATCGTGCTTTCTGCCTATGGTATGCAGTATTTCTGGCTGAGCACTAATAGTAAATACTAGATTCAAAGGTAACACATTCAATTTAAATAAAGATCAGTAGGACACCAGGCTGGAGTCCTACGTACGTTTCGCATGCAGGCTTGTCGAGGTAACCGGAAGCAGCCTCCGACTGTCCTTTTTAAAGTACCCACTACCAATCGCTATGCGTCGCGGGATTTAAAAATTAAACGAGCGCCAAAGTCCGTTGAGATCCATGATCTCTTTATGTATTAGTTGCCCTGCATGTTAATTAGGTAAGTACTGCTAGAGTATACACTTTATCATCATTGTCACTTTTAAAATCATAATCGGATTCACAACAACACACCATCCTCACTCATAGGTCACGCACCAATGAACACAACTACATGGTGTTTAATATAGAAAACATTTAGACAATTAGTCTGATAGAACAGTAATATCACATAAAAATGCGCATCTAACTATATATAGGTAAAAACATCTGGTATATATATATATATATATATATATATATATATATTTTATATTTTTATACTGTTTATATTTTTATATATTTTTTATATTTTTTATATTTTTTATTATAATAGAGCATCAGATAATTAATTAGCAATTAATAGCAATATTCCCAGGACCAACAAACTGGATACAAAACCAGTCCTTTCCATATATATTCACCCTTGTATAACAACATATAACTCATATAAATATAGCATTGATTGCTGTGATGTGAAAATATCTATCATCCTGAGCGATAAATAGTACTGTTTTCATCAAAGAGAAAAGATCAGTCTACTGCATCTCAATCTCGGCTTCACGTAACACGGCTCTCATGATTATTGAGACTTGGATTGGAGTCTGAAGGTACCCTTTGTGAAGGGGATAACAGGACCTCTCTAGCAGTACTTACCTAATTAACATGCAGGGCAACTAATACATAAAGAGATTATGGATCTCAACGGACTTTGGCGCTCGTTTAATTTTGAAATCCCGCGACGCATAGCGATTGGTAGCGGGTACTTTAAAAAGGACAGTCGGAGGCTGCTTCCGGTTACCTCGACAAAGCCTGTATGCGAAACGTACGTAGGACTCCAGCCTGGTGTCCTACTGATCTTTATTTAAATTGAATGTGTTACCTTTGAATCTAGTATTTACTATTAGTGCTCAGCCAGAAATACTGCATACCATAGGCAGAAAGCTCGATATTAAAAACAGTAGATCACATGGTGCAATTTAGTGCAGTGAAACCAGAATGTTTATAAATGCTTAGTGGAAGTTATATTAGGGAGAAACACCACCTGCACATATAGAATCTGTAAACAGTGGTGCCGCATATAGTATTATATCATCATATACTATATATTTATAATATCTGGGCACTAATAGAGTGGAGGTATTTTGGACATATTAATTAGTGATGCTCTCTTGACGGAATTATTAAAATTATGGAGAATGCAAACTCTGAGAGTCACTCACTATGATAATAAAATGCTTTCCCTAATTAGTGTACTCTAGAAAGAGACTAACATTGAATTACATTATTACCACCTATCCAATATATTGATTTGCCTCTATTATAGATGCAAATAAATTCTCTATATTATAGTAAGAGAATCTAATGTGAGTACACTCTAAGATAGACCGATACGGGGGCAAGTAATGAATTATAATTACAATGTATTGAAACATTACTGGTAGCCCCACAAATCTGTCTATTCCAACACGGATTCATATTATAGCACACCTGATTACTATTACTGTATTAATGGCATATAGAAGGATCCCCTAAATTCATGCATTTACAGTTATACGCAGCATAAACCAACAACATACTGTCTATTTGATTATATACATAATTTGTACATATATTACATTAGTAGACAGGGGATTAAAAGCGCTAATATCCCCAGGTTCACTATAAGGCAATAGTAGTATAAACTGACACCTTGCGGGCCACAGGAGACACAAGCAATTTGTCAGCATTGAATTATACTCTATAACTGCTGCAGGATAACAGCACCTGTATTTAAATTGGAGGAGTTGCACACTAAAAGATCACAGTGCAGAACATATGCATGCTTTCCTTTTTAGCCAAGACGCTATCACAGAGGTTCCCAAACTGTGTGCCGTGGCACCCTGGGGTGCGTCGGGACACTTGCAGGGGTGCCCTGGGTTGGTGGTCCAGGACCAATTCAAATTATTCATGGTCAATCTAATAGGCAAAACCAGTGCTGGTGGCTGCCAGTCATAAAATATGTGGCCAAACAGAAGTAAATCTTGTCCCTCACCACACAACTGACCCTAAGGATGACATATAAACGCGATCTACTTAATGTAATATTTCTTTCTAAATTTCTCAATAAGAAATTTTTGGCCTAGAGGTGCCGTAAAAAAAATTCTGATATTCTAAGGCGCCGTGATTCAAAAAAGTTTGGAAACCACTGCGCTATCAGTAAAAATATTACTGTGCTGTAGCAAACATTGTTTCAGAATGTGATCTGGCTTACTGCCAAGAACCAGAGCTGGGCTTCAACAAGAAACATAGTTTCCAATTCTTTTGAACAAACTCAGTAACACATTCAGCATCATTATTTAATAAATTACCAATAAAAGGATACAATAAATATATAACAAATAGACACAGTAAAGACACCAAGGCTGTTTTAATTCTTTTTCATATTTATTCTTCTCTGTATCGTCTCACATTGTCGTAATCTTTTCACATATATGTTTGTAATATTTCGCATAATGTTTTTCGATCTAGTATGATAGATCAACCATGTTTTAGGACAGGAAATAAAAGTTAAATTTTAAAACCCCGTGCACCACTTAACAGATCGCCCTTTTTTCTTTCTGCTTGTGCTCAGAAAAGAGATACAGTAACTAATATTTTTCAAAAATGTATTGGGCACATGAGCGAGGAGATTTGTTTCATTAAAGTGCAAAGACCCACTACCTCCCATGGTTACATTTACCTAATTTGAAAGACTATAAATTGGCATTAGGCATCATTGTATAGACATGCTATGGAGTAAATCAGACAAGTAAGACATACAGTAGATAAACACCGCAATGTAGGCAACATTTACACCCCAAAGATACATACATAGGGTCTTGATCAAAGTGAGATATAAATTATTATTATTGTTATTGTTATTATTATTATTATTATTATTATTATTACATTTCATTTATAGGGCTCCACAAGTGTTTCGCAGCACTGTACATATGGCAGACATTATAACAATACAGGGTTCACAGAACTTAACATTACATTAACAGAAAAACAAAATAGAGCACAGGTTCTCAGTACACACTACACACAATTCTCAGTACATACTACAGCCAAGATGAAAGGAAGCAAAGGAGTAGTCGTCATACTACTAGGGGTAGGCAGCCACTGGAAGAGATGAACAATAATGAGCGAGAGGAGATGCAGGTATGGACATTCCCTACGTAGGCTGTAATTGAAGTGTGAGAGAAGAGGGTTGTGGGAACAGGAGGGAAGAGGGCCCTGCTCCAAGGAGCTCACAATCTAGGGGGTGGGGGGAGACAGACAGGTGACATGAGGTGCGAGCAAGCTAAAGACAGTCTGATGGTAGGAAATAAGTGAGCTATAGATGGCTAAGGAATGAGGTAGTGGGTTGGGAGAGTGGCCTCAAAACTAGGTTATGTGAAAGGGTACGCTTTGATGAACAGGTGGGTTTTCAGTGCCCATTTGAAGCTTTGGAAGGTCCGGGAGAGTCTAATAGAGGGAGAGAGCTGAATCCAATGAAGGGGGGCAACACAGGTAAAATCTTGGATTCGCGCATGGGATGCAATGACCAGGGTAGAGGAGAGGCAATGTCGTTGGCCGACCAGAGTGGGCGGGAGGCAGTATGTAGGGAGATGAGGTTGGAGATGTAGGGAGCAGTGGAGTTAGAGAGGGCCTTGTTCGTGAGGGTGAGGAGTTTGAAGATGATTCTGTAGGGGAATGGGAGCCAGTGCAGGTTTTGTTGAAGAGGAGTGGCAAATGTAGAGCAGCAGGAGAGGAAGATAAGTCGAGTTGTGGAGTTGAGAACAGATTGGAGTGGAGTGGGATGGGAGCATGGGTGGCCAGTGAGGAGACTGTTGTAATAGTCGAGCCGTGAGATGACCAGTGAGTGGATAATAAGTTTAGTTGCACTCTGGGAGAGGAACGGCCTGATCCGAACGATGTTACGTAGCTTGAACTGAGCTTCAGGGAGCACTTAGACATCCAAGAGGAGATGGCTGAGAGGCAGCTGGATACCCGAGAGAGGACAGAGAGAGAGAGGTCAGGAGAGGAGAGGAATAGTTGCATATCATCGGCATAGAGGTGGTATTGAAAGCCAAAGAAGCTTAGGAGCACACCCAGGGAAGAGGTGTACAGGGAGAAGAGAAGGGGGCCCAGGACAGAGCCCTGTGGGACACCAACGGGGAGGATGAAATGGGGTGAGGTGGAGCCGGAGGCAGACACTGAGAAGGAGTGTTTAGTGAAGAGGTGAACCAGGCAAAGACAGTGCTGGAGAGGCCAACGGTCTGGAGAGTGTGGAGGAGGAGAGGATGATCTACAGTGTCAAAGGCAGAAGAGAGGTCCAGGAGGATGAGCAGAGAGCAGTAACCACTGGATATGGCAAAAAGCAGGCCATTGGTGACTTTGACAAGGACAGTTTGAGTGGCATGTAGAGAGCGAAAGCCAGATTGAAAAGGATCAAGGATGGAGTTGTCACAGAGGTAGCTGGTGATCTGGCTGTACACCAGCCTCTCAAGTAATTTGGAGGCAAATGGAAGAAGAGCGACGGGTCGGGAGCTAGCAGGTAAGGAAGATGTGAATTACTGCTTTTTTCAGCCACAAGCTGCATGTACTTGCTTTTTAACTGTGCCCCGGCCACTGTGTATGACAAGCAGAGGCTGATTGGCCATAGGGTTTAAAGGGAAGTTTCCCGGTGGGCCGACGCATCCGCGGGGCCTGTTTTGTTTGAGGACATGTGGTCCTTTTTAGACATAATGAATAAGATGACAAACAATTTGCATATATAAAAATTACTTTGCCACTTATCCTGTGATTGCAGATGATCTAGTATATGCTCTGTCTGCCTACTTGGCTGACATATAAGATTGAGTCAATAGTGATTGGGATACGGTTGGTGTAATAAGCAAGAAA
The DNA here is from genome assembly GCF_028390025.1 of Pseudophryne corroboree. Lineage (NCBI taxonomy): Eukaryota > Metazoa > Chordata > Amphibia > Anura > Myobatrachidae > Pseudophryne > Pseudophryne corroboree. Next base: position 702,663,095 of record NC_086446.1, on the reverse strand, counting down.
ATATATCTTTCTAAAGAATGATATAGTTTCCTAAATTCTGAAGGTGTATGATATAATGTGCTCATAATATTTAATTTTATTTCTTTTTAATTTCCCCCTTGATGCTGGACATGCCCACTATCTGGAAAGTCTTGGGGGGAGGGTGCTGCTGCCATGGCCCATGGCTAGACCTTACACCTCTGGTGCTGAGCATGTGGGGCCACTAGTACAATTTTTTACAGGGCCGCGTTTTGTTCCCAATCCGCCCCTGATGACAAGGGGCTGGAATGGGAATGCAGTCATAGCCAAAGTAGAGTAAGGGCGTGGTGTAGTCTTGAATTGCAAGTGTAGTAAACTGGCCAGCAAAAAGTCGCAAATAAAGTCGCTTGGAGTGGTTGGCCTTTTGTGTGCTTTGACCTTAGTGTAAGTTGAACGATGATGATGAGTGCATTTGATTGGTCGCACATGTATGAAGAATCACTAAGAGGCTGATTTGTCAACAAGTTTTGTCATACACAGCAAGTTTTAAAACTCGATGCATATAAATGGTGCTCAAGCCAACTAGCTCGCAACTGTCATTTTTCAAACACATAACAATTAGGAGCTGATTGGCTGGAGCACCATTTATCATACGCAATGTGTTTTAAAACTCGTTGCATATGATATTATTCATTGATAAATCAGCACATAAAACTGTGTTTTAAACATCACTGTGCACTGCAGTGCTCCTTTTACACAAATAAAGAACGTTTCATACTCAGCTGGGGAAGGGGGAGACTGCACAAATATATTTAAGTTTGGTCATAAAAATAAAAAAAAATCCTTATAGGCTACTGCTTTGTTTTCCATATTAGATATTACAGTTCACTTTGTTAGTCCCCATCTGCGCTATCTCGCTATTAACTGTAATGTGCTTCCATTGTGTACTCTGATTTTTAGCATTTTCAAATCTATCGGAGATAATCCATTAATCAGGATAATTTTTTAAGAGTAGCAACTAAATAGAACAAGACCAGATTTACAATGTAAATTGTCCTTGTAATGCCTTACATTTCTACTCCATCAAAACCTAACACTTTATTTCATGTATGGCACAAAGCTGGTTAATGTAGGCTAGGTGACATAATGGAGGTCATGCCTCAATACTAACATCGCCGATTAAAATTGCCCATTAATCAACTATTTCAGTTGAATATACTAAATATAATTTTGCTGTACCAGGACTGGGAAAATCCACTGGATGAACTCAAGAAAAGCACTTTCCCCAACCAAGGTGGCTGATTGGTTACACCACTTCCCACTGCAAACCTCATTCCTCCTACTTCCCATTTAAATAAAGCAATGGTGTCCAGACATTACCATAAAATTCATTTCAAAATACTACACAGCTCATTTATCTCCCAGTCTAATGTATTTACCAAAACTTTCCCTGACAAATGAATTCCCAACCTGGATTCATCTGGAGGCATATCACCGGCATCCTGCAGATATATACCAATGGGATCAGTATGAAATATCTACAATCAAAATCCAGATGGTCAAAATCCCGACAACAATTGACCGACAGTCAAAATCCCGACAAGGGCAAAAAACTGACAAGGTCAAAATACCGACATTGAAAAAAAATGACATGGGCAAAATACCGACAGTTAAAATGTCGGCAGGTCAGAAAGTCAACGCAAGTTTTTTATTGTGCGCTTGGCACACTATTATATTCCCCCTCCAGGTCCACTGGGATGGTGAAGTATGAACAAGTCTGTTTCAATGAAAAAATCATGTTGACTTTTTGACCTGTCGACATTTTAAATGTCTCTATTTTGACCTTGCCTGTATTTCAAATGTCGTATTTTAACCATGTCGGGATTTTGACCTTGTCGCGATTTTGACCATCAATTAATGGTTGTCGGTATTTTGACCATCAGAACTTTGATTGTAGGCAAATTGACCGCATCCCATACCGATGTATCTGGTAGTCAGATTGTACTAAAAGGTTTTATGCTATTACAAGTCCCTGCAAAAATACCCTCAACTTGTCTTCTATGGGCAACTTGGGCATCTTATATTGGTCCTAACTCTTTATAACATATACTTTCCTCCTTCACTCCTACTTCACTCGTAGTTCATTTGATTGACTCTCACAAACTGAATAACCAGGATTTATATTATATATTATTTGTGGATTTAAGATCTGTTAAAGATTACATGGCTGAATTGTTCCAATAAGAATACAATTATCATTGTGGTAAGATTTACTTTACCTACTTGTGTTGCAATTGTTTGAACAAAATAAATAGAGGTTATGTAGATGTAAATTAGTTGACGGTGAGAACCCCATTATTAGGGGATTAAAGCAATTAAATCCAGGTACTGTAAGAAGGAGGACACCATAATGGTAACCGGATGATAGGTCGACCTTAATTAGGCCAACAGTCTATAGGTCGACCACTATAGGTTGACATGCATGGACAAAATGTCGGCATGGTCACTATGTCGACATGTAAAAGGTCGAAAGTGCTTATGGTTGACAGGTATAAAAAGTCAATAGTTCAATATAGTTCAATCATCACTATATGGTCATATAATTAACTACCTATTCAGTGACCTTCCCTCTATTTCATGTTTCTTCAAGAACTATGTTCAAACATCACTATATGGTCATATAATTAACTACCTATTCAGTGACCTTCCCTCTATTTCATGTTTCTTCAAGAACTATGTTAATTTTTGTTTGTTCATTTTAAACTTTTTTCCTAGGTATCAGGTTTTAAAATGTAATCACAACCTATCATATTCCCACGTTTTGGGGAACTTATATGTTAAGGCTGCCCAGCAACTGCTGAATTTGGGTAAGATGGTTGTATTACACACCATCGTCCATTTCTTATATATAAACAACGCACTTGCTGAAGCTATATATTATACTTAAGTATCATTACCCTATTAACAATAATCATGCCTTTTCCTCTTATCCAGCTTCCTCAGGAACCAACTGTCCATATTGATTCACTTTCTGTTATTTATTAACATCAGCTAATAATTTTTTATATTTTTCTTCCCATTTTTTCCTTCTTTCCCTCCTATCATGTCTTCAGAATTTTAAATCTCTATTTACTCTTTCAGTGACCCACAACCGAATAAAGCCTTGAAGATTTGTTATAACAATTTTTTGGAGTACCACTCTGTGTATGCTGTGGCCACCCGATGACTCATTAACCAGTATGAACGCATCACACCGCTGTTAGCCTCTGACACAAACTACTCTGTGAACCTGGTTACCAAGCAACGGCTACCTAGCAACTCAAGATCAACAAACTTGCTGAGCACCAGGCACCAGTGAAACCGGAGAAGCGACTTCCGGTCAGACGTAACTTCCGGCCAGATGCGACTTCCAGACAGACGCGATCGCGAGACTTCCAGTCAGACGTGATTTCCGGTCAGACGCGATCGCAGGATCGCCAACGCTGATCTATTGAATGATCCGGCTGCATGTCAGCTACTTCTACATGATCCTATACATTAACTGCAAGAAAGGTTTCAGACACCCGATTTACCTAACAGTACAGTTCTTCCAATACGGAGATGACGTCACTAATATTGACTTCCGGTCTCCAACCAATCCGCAATTAGAATGACGCCAAGCCTCCTCTGTCCCCTCCCCTTTCTACCTTAAATACGGCAGCTATTCCTAATGCCCTGACACAGTGAACAAGCCACCCTGGTGAAACGGCCGTCTGTGCTCAGTGATGCTGAACCTTTTGTAGTTCAGATCACTCCCTGGTATCCCCTGGTATTGTATGTGTCCACTGGGACTCTCTGCATTACTACCAATTATTTAATTATTATTATTATATAATTTTTTTCTTTGTTTGCTAAAGTGATCCTTCGATTTTTCTTAGATTGCCATAGACCACTTTTTTCTTTTCCATATAAAATGCATATGTCTCTTAGCATTTTTATGTGCATAGCAGTATTTCGTATAATTTGTTTCTAAGCCTACTAATTTGTAATTTGTTCATGTTACTTATCAGCACTATATCAATGGCTATTCCGCTACCTAGTTATTTCATAACTATCATTATGTAACCTAATTTAGGCTCTTTTTCTCGTAATTTTCTCTATACTGGTCCTTTGGCTTAGCAAAGTAGCCTGTTATAAATCGACTTTTTTGAGTACATCATATTGTCTTCAAACCTTTATTTTCAATTGGTGAGCCTAACCTACCTCTCTCATCCACTGTCCGCTATAACATATAAGACAGTGGACAGCAGAAGGTGGGATCCCCTCCCTATCCTCTACTTATCTCACCTATATTTCGGTACCCTCTCATCCAGATGCGAGACCACTCTCTGCAATGCCTGTAGTAACAGAGAATCTGCGCTATTAACTGGACAGCAGAAGTACTCTTGTTGCTCATCCTCTATTACACTCTCTCATTTCTGTCATAGTGTTTCAATTACTGCCATATTCCAGCGGAAACGCCCAATCTCATCCGATCTTGGAAGCTAAGCGTTGATAAGCCTGATTAGTACCCAGCTGGGTGACCACTTGGGAATATCAGGTGCAGTAAAGATTTAACCTCTGATCACAAACAGCAGAAGTGTTAGAGCAACTTCCGAATTTTCAAAGTCTTTACCTGTTTCTTGGCTACTCCCTAATAACCTTAGATCACCACTATTTTTGGCAATCTTTGTTTTGTTTTCTTATGAATGTCGTTTGGAATCAAATTCTTACAAGGATCTTCTCGGTAGCAAACATAGCTTCGACCAGGGGATTACCATCATTTAATTATCATTTCAATTGTGAATTATATTTATAATTATACGTACCTGTGCCCTCTATCTTGATCAATTAGGCTAATAGATTTCTAATAACCCATTGTCACTACAATTGTGATTTCATTTCATTTTCATCTATTTGTGCCCTTTATCTTGATCAACCAGGCATATATTTGTTTTCCATATATTTTTCACCATAGGTGCTCCTAATTTGTTATCAGGTTTATCCTGATTTTTGTTAATTAATTTTGAATCAGATTCTTCTTTCCCTGTGTGGAATTTATCAACTACTTTATTTATTTATATACTTTATACATTTGAACACATTTTCTGTGAAGATTGTTACCAATATATGTATATTTTGTGTATTTGAACATTTTTCTGTATCAAACCTCCCTTTTTTTATGCGGAACTAAATTAAAAGTTAAGTTTTAATAAATTTACAAATTTCAAAGTGTGCCCCAACACAGAGTCTTTCTTTTTTCTCTTTCCTATTCAATTTATTACTGACTCTGGGAGCACCACCAACCTATAATAATTATCAGGTACCTTTTTAAAGGATCTCTATGTTTAGTATTGTTGGTTAGTCTAACAGTTTTCTACAAGTTTTGTACAAACCCATGTTCATTGCTATAATAACTTTCCTGTGCGGGACCAAACCAAACCTCTCTGTTAAAGGTATAAAAAGTCAACAGGTGTCAATTGTCGACACACATATGGCCAACACAGCTTATTTGGGTTTTTTTAAAAACGTTTTCATACTTTACCATCCATGTGGACTACGATTGAGAATAGTAACCTTGGGACTAATTCAGATCTGAACGCTGGGCTGCGTTTTTTGCTTCCCATGCGATCAGATAGTCACTGCCTACAGGGGAAGTGTATTTTTGCTGTGTAAGTGTGCAATCACATGTATAGCAGAGCTGCACAAACTGATTTTGTGCAGTGTCTGCGCAGCCCAGGACTTACTTATCCTGTGCGATTGAATCCTGCTGATCGGAATCAGAGCTGATGTCAAAAACTCTCCCTGAAAACGTTTGAATCCGCCTGAGTTTTTCCGGACACTCCCTGAAAACAGTCAGTTGCCACCCACAAAAGGCCTCTTCCTGTCAATCTCATTGCGAACGCATCATCCCATTCGCTGACCGGCGAAGACCGTTCTACCCGTCCGACACGCCTGTGCATTGCGGTGCATACACATGCGCAGTTCAGATCTGATCACCCGCTGCCGAAAACGCACAGCAGCGATCAGATCTGAATGTCCCCCCTAGTAACAAAGTGAGTCATGCGACGGGACGCAGCATACTAATTGGGGTTCCATGTGCTGTGACGGTGAAAACAACAACAAAAACGCTATGTCAACCTTTTTTGTGTGTCGACCATTTGTCATGTCGACCTTTTGGCCCTGTTGACCTTTTCCAGTGTCAACTTAATTAGAGTGGACCCTGTAATCCATACCCTTTCAATTTATTTTACTCACTTTGCTAATTTAATTAGTAGTTCTGGAGTCCACTGCCATTTCTGTGCTGACTACACCCCTTAGAAACACTTTGCTATCATTATGATAATTGAGAACAGGAGGGAATGTTGCTGCATTGATAGACGGGCTTGGGGGAACACAAAAGGAATGAGTAAGCAGAGAATAAGTAGAGTTTAAAAGAGCAGCCAGATCAATACCTTTAGGAAGCGGTGTCCATTAAAAAGAAAAGTCTTAAGGGCCCTACACACTGGCCGATTTTTTGAAAGATATGAACGATCTCGTTCATAAATGAACGAGAACTCGTTCATGTCTTTCAGTGTGGAGACTCCTGCGATGAACGATGCGCGGCCCCGTGCTCGTTCATCGCTGGTCTCCCGTCGGCTGTGCATGCAGGCCAATATGGACGATCTCGTCCATATTTGCCTGCACTTCAATGCAGCCGCGTGACGGGGGGAGTGAAGAAACTTCACTCCCCCGTCACTGCCCCCCCCCCCCCGCCGCCGGGTCGCTCGTCGGCCGTATCCGCCGTCGGGCAGCTCGGCGGCGGGTCGGCCAGTGAGTAGGGCCCTTTAGATGTTGAATAAGAAAGAGGTCAACTACGTCAAAAGCAGAAGACAAGTAAGAAATACTGTATGTGCGGCAGCTAAAAGATCAATTGTAAACTTTGGTCAGAAGAGTGCTATTGTGGCACCCCAGAGAATGATGTGTATGCCCCTTTAAAGCTGGTTACAGTTCTGCAGCATCAGAGGGGCAAAATGGTGGCACAGCAAGAGTTAAGCAAGGACCCTGGTCCGATCACATTGTCTGTATGCGGACAGCTAATTGGTCAGGGCAGCCTGGGAACAGAGGAACTAAGGTGGTCATTCCGAGTTGATCGCAGCCAGCAACTTTTCGCTGCAGCTGCGATCAACTAGTACACACCTATGGGGGAGTGTATTTTAGCTTAGCAGGGCTGCAATCGCTTGTGCAGCTCTGCTAAGCTAAAAAACATTTCAAGCAGAAGTAGACCAGCCCTGGACGACGATCTCTGCGATGCTGGGGCAGGCTTTGACGTCAGACATCCGCCCTCCGTTCTGCTGGACACGCCTGCATTTTCCTTACCACTCCCCGAAAACGGTCTCCAATGGTCCGGATCTGCCCAGGTACGCCTAATTCTTGTCAATCTTCTGTCACGATCCGGGTATCTGGACGCCATTACCTGCCTTTCAGATGTCTCCTGAGGCTCGCTCAGCGTTCCAAGGCCGGATCTCATCTGTGTCCACATACTGCACATACATCCTGTCACGCTGAGATGCTGTCATAGCGGCGCCATGTTTGAATCCTGCATGGCGTCTCCCGTTCTCCGCGGCCTCCGCCGCCGCTCCTGTGTTATAGGTGCAGGTTGTCAGTGTGGTGTTTCATGCCTGCCGCCGCCTCCATTGTCATCCACGAGTATCAGCATACATTTCTCAGTCTGGCGTCTCCTGTCCTCTGCGGCCGGCGCCGCCATTGCAGTTATGTTTCCACATGGTTTCCTAAACCAGTTTTCCCTCCAAGTTCTAACATGGGCGCAGCCATGTTGGATTCAATCACATGCTTCAGTTCCTCCAATCCACTGCCTGGAAATCTGCATAATTGCCCAGCCAATACCTGCATTGCTGCAGGTATAAGTATCCTGTGCCTGGGCCAGCAAATGGTCAGTGCTTTGTTTGTCATACCTTGTTCCAGTCTCTCTCCTGTGGTTGTGTTTCCAGGTTCCAGCTCCTGTCTCCAGCATCCACCAAAGAGACCCGCACCTGCCTACCATCCTGCGGTGCAGCCTGACTCTGCAGTCCTCCGTGGCTGATCCAGTTTCCAGCTTCCAGCTATTTCATCTGCTTCCAGCAGTATCCACTACCACCGGTAATCATCCTTCAATTCCTCTGTTTCCACGCTCCCTAGCATCTTACTATATTCACTCCGTGTTTCATCACCTGGCTGGTTCCACCCAGCATTCATTCAGTGACTTTATCATCTGGCTGATTCCATTCCGCATCCACTCCGTGTCTTACCACCTGGCTGGTTCCATCCAGCAATTACAACAGCTGATTCAAGTTACCAACTTCATCTGTTCCATCTACTGGCATGTTCCTTGGATATCTTCACTACTACAGCCAGGCCTGGTAAGGTTATTCCATCTAAGGACTGTAACAGCTGTTCTTACCTACCAGTGTCCTGTGTAACCATTTCATGGTCAGAGTGCTCCAGGAATCATATTATTTATCATTGCCATTATTTACCTTGAATGCTGTTTGTTTACACGGAGTCTGTTAATAAACTTTTATTTTGACTTTTACCTGGTTGTCATGGTCACACCTTCGGGTTTCCTTTTAACACTTACATGTCCAGGGGTCTGATTAAACCTCCCCGGTTTAAGTTCCTCTCAGCCCCTACAACTGAGGCTTTCTCCTGTCAGCCAAAACCCTCAGTTGTGACAGTAAGCACTGACCATATGAATCCAGCCGGAGACCAGGATCAAGCGGCTAGGCCGATGCAAGAACTGGCAGCCAGACTCGAACATCAGGAGGCTGCACAAGGCCACATCATCCGCTGTCTCCAGGATCTCTCTACGCGGCTGGATGGGATTCAAACGACCCTCCGTGGACCTGGCACGTCCGGTGCATCCACTACAGTGACACCAGCTGTAACCCCACCCACCTTACCCATTTCCATTCCACGTCTTCATCTCCCAACGCCAGCAAAGTTTGACGGATCTCCAAGGTTCTGCAGGAGATTTCTTAACCAATGCGAAATCCACTTTGAGCTTCAGCCTGGCAATTTCCCCAGCGACCATACTAAAATTGCCTATATAATTTCCCTTCTCAGCGGCTCAGCCCTTGACTGGGCATCACCTTTATGGGAGAAGTCTGATCCCCTGCTGTCCTCCTATACGGACTTTGTGGCAACATTCAGGCGCATCTTCGACGAGCCAGGCCGGGTAACCTCTGCTTCATCTGAGATTCTCCGTTTACGCCAGGGAACACGTACTGTGGGACAGTATCTCATACAGTTCAAAATCCTGGCATCCGAACTGGCATGGAACGACGAGGCCCTGTATGCTGCATTCTGGCATGGCTTATCAGAACGCATCAAGGATGAGTTAGCTACCAGAGCCTTGCCCTCTAAGTTGGATGAGCTAATTTCTCTTTGCACGAAGGTTGATCTACGTTTCAGAGAGAGAGCAACCGAGCGAGGAAGATCGTCTGCTCCAAAATCTTCTGCTCCTCCTCTTCGTCAACCATCTCCATCCAAGGATGAGCCCATGCAAATTGGCCATTCCCGTCTATCTCCCGCTGAGCGCCGAAGACGTCTCTCTGAGTCTCTCTGTCTCTATTGTGCAGCTCCGTCTCACATTATCAATGCCTGTCCCAAACGTCCGGGAAACTCCAAATCCTAGCTCGCCAAGGAGAGGGTCGGCTAGGAGTAATGATCTCCTCTCCATCTCCTCATGATTGTAATCTCCCAGTTTCGCTCCAAATTGCTCAACGTTACAGGAACGTCATTGCCCTCCTTGATTCCGGAGCAGCTGGGAATTTCATAACCGAAGCTTATGTTAAACGGTGGTCCCTACCCACCGAGAGACTTCCTTCGTCCATCTCCTTAACTGCAGTAGATGGCAGCAAGATTTTTGACGCAGTTATTTCTCTAAGGACTCTACCAGTTCGTCTGAGAGTGGGAGTTCTTCATGCAGAATTTATTTCCTTCCTAGTGATTCCAAGAGCCACACATCCAGTGGTTTTGGGCCTTCCATGGCTCCGTCTCCACAATCCGTCGATTGACTGGACGACTACGCAAATACTAGCATGGGGTCCCTCCTGTGCTAAGACTTGTTTGTCCAGAGTGCTTCCTGTTTGTTCTTCTTTCCCCAGGTCGTCTGATGTTCCACCTCCTCCATATCAAGACTACACGGACGTGTTCAGTAAGGCTTCTGCTGATATCCTTCCTCCTCATAGAGAATGGGACTGCCCAATTGATCTCATTCCAGGGAAGGTTCCATCTCGAGGCCGAACTTACCCGTTGTCTCTGCCTGAGACGCACTCCATGGAGGAGTACATCAAAGAGAACCTGGCGAAAGGTTTTATCCGACCTTCTTCTTCTCCAGCTGGCGCAGGCTTCTTCTTCGTTAAGAAGAAGGACGGTGGTCTGCGACCGTGCATCGACATTACTGTCAAGAACCGGTATCCTTTACCTTTGATTACAGAGCTCTTCGATAGAGTCAGCGGAGCAACCATCTTTACAAAGTTGGATTTGAGGGGTGCCTACAATCTCATCCGGATCCGTGAGGGTGACGAGTGGAAGACCGCTTTTAACACCCGTGATGGACATTATGAGTACCTCGTCATGCCCTTCGGATTGAGCAACGCTCCAGCTGTCTTCCAGCATTTCGTGAATGAGATCTTCAGAGACATCTTATACCGCCATGTCGTGGTTTATCTAGATGATATCCTCATCTTTGCCAATACTCTAGAGGAACATCGTTTCTGGGTAAAGGAGGTTCTGTCCCGTCTCCGTGTCAATCATCTCTATTGCAAATTGGAGAAATGTGTCTTTGAAGTTAAATCCATTCCGTTCCTAGGTTACATTGTGTCCGGTTCCGGACTAGAGATGGATCCTGAGAAACTACAAGCAATCCAGAATTGTCCGATACCCTTAACCCTCAAAGGGGTCCAGAGGTTCTTAGGGTTCGCCAATTATTACAGAAAGTTCATACGAGACTTTTCCACCATTGTGGCGCCTATCACTGCATTAACCAAGAAGGGTGCTAACCCGTCCAAGTGGTCTGAAGAAGCTACGCAAGCTTTTCATCTTCTAAAACAACGTTTCATCTCTGCACCAGTTCTGAAAAAGCCCGACACCGACTCTCCTTTCATCTTAGAGGTGGATGCCTCCTCCGTTGGAGTAGGAGCGGTGTTATCCCAGAGGGCTAAAGATGGCCATCTACATCCCAGCAGTTTCTTCTCCCGGAAGTTCTCCCCAGCTGAGCGCAACTATGCCATTGGCGACCAGGAGTTACTAGCCATCAAGCTCGCTCTTGAGGAGTGGAGATATCTGTTGGAGGGAGCTTCTCATTCAATCACGATACTTACCGACCACAAGAATCTTTTATACCTGAAAGGCGCACAATGTCTTAACCCCCGTCAGGCCAGATGGGCACTTTTCTTTTCCAGGTTCGACTTTAAACTCCAGTTCTGTCCGGGCTCTCAGAATCGCAAGGCCGATGCCCTTTCCCGCTCTTGGGAGCAAGAAAACGAGTCAGAGTCTTCAGACAAGCATCTTATTATTAATCCGTTGGCATTCTCCACGGTAGGGATGGACTCTACGCCCCCACCAGGGAAAAGTTTTGTGAAGCCGGTGTTAAGGAAGAAGCTCATGCATTGGGCCGATGCTTCCCGTTTTGCCGGACATACAGGCATTCAGAAAACCCTCGAGTTTATCTCTAGGTCCTACTGGTGGCCAACTCTGAAGAAGGACGTCAAGGAGTTTATTGCCTCTTGCCCAAAGTGTGCCCAACACAAAGTTCCCCGCCAGTCTCCTGCGGGGCAACTGGTTCCATTATCTGTTCCCAGTCGACCGTGGACCCATTTGTCGATGGACTTTGTTACAGATCTGCCTATATGCAATAAGTTTAATACCATCTGGGTGGTAGTTGACCGGTTCACCAAGATGGCACATTTCATACCCCTCACCGGTCTCCCGTCAGCTTCCAAGTTGGCCCAAGTGTTTATCCAAGAGATCTTCCGACTTCATGGTCTTCCTGAAGAGATCATCTCCGATCGTGGAGTACAATTTGTAGCCAAATTTTGGCGAAGTTTGTGTCAAGCCCTCCAAGTCAAGTTAAAGTTTTCTACAGCTTAACATCCTCAGACCAATGGTCAAACCGAGAGGGTGAATCAGGACTTGGAGGCCTTCCTCCGCATTTATGTGTCTTCCTCCCAAGATGACTGGGTTCAACTCCTTCCTTGGGCCGAGTTTAGCCACAACAATCAATACCATTCCTCATCCTCCTCAACACCATTCTTCATCAACTATGGATTTCACCCTAAGGTTCCAGAATTCCAACCGCTTCCAGCAACTTCTGTTCCAGCAGTGGATGTCACCTTGCGTCAGTTTTCAAACAACTGGAAGAATGTCCGCGCAGCCCTGCTTAAAGCCTCATTTAGGTACAAGAAGTTTGCCGATAGGAAGCGTAGAGCGGTTCCTGCTCTCAAGGTGGGTGATCGAGTATGGTTGTCCACGAAGAATTTGAGGTTGAGAGTTCCCAGCATGAAATTTGCTCCTCGTTACATCGGTCCTTTTAAAATTGAACAAGTCATCAATCCTGTTGCTTACAGACTCCAGCTACCTCCCTTCTTGAAAATACCCAGGACATTCCATGTTTCCCTGTTGAAACCGCTGATCCTGAATCGGTTTCATTCTGCACTTCCTCCAACTCCTAAAGTTCAGACTGAACGGGGAATCGAGTATGAGGTGGCCAAGATTCTGGACTCACGTTTCCGTTACGGTCAGTTGCAGTATCTTATTGACTGGAAGGGCTATGGTCCTGAAGAACGCTCTTGGACCAATGCGTCTGATGTCCATGCTCCTGCCTTGGTCCGGAATTTCCACTCGAAGTTTCCTCTAAAGCCTAAGAAGCGTCCTGGGGCCACTCCTAAAGGGGGGGGTGCTGTCACGATCCGGGTATCTGGACGCCATTACCTGCCTTTCAGATGTCTCCTGAGGCTCGCTCAGCGTTCCAAGGCCGGATCTCATCTGTGTCCACATACTGCACATTCCTCCTGTCACGCTGACATGCTGTCACAGCGGCGCCATGTTTGAATCCTGCATGGCGTCTCCCATTCTCCGCGGCCTCCGCCGCCGCTCCTGTGTTATAGGTGCAGGTTGTCAGTGTGGTGTTTCATGCCTGCCGCGGCCTCCGTTGTCATCCACGAGTATCAGCATACATTTCTCAGTCTGGCGTCTCCTGTCCTCTGCGGCCGGCGCCACCATTGCAGTTATGTTTCCACATGGTTTCCTAAACCAGTTTTCCCTCCAAGTTCTAACATGGGCGCAGCCATGTTGGATTCAATCACATGCTTCAGTTCCTCCAATCCACTGCCTGGAAATCTGCATAATTGCCCAGCCAATACCTGCATTGCTGCTGGTATAAGTATCCTGTGCCTGGGCCAGCAAATGGTCAGTGCTTTGTTTGTCATACCTTGTTCCAGTCTCTCTCCTGTGGTTGTGTTTCCAGGTTCCAGCTCCTGTCTCCAGCATCCACCAAAGAGACCCGCACCTGCCTACCATCCTGCGGTGCAGCCTGACTCTGCAGTCCTCCGTGGCTGATCCAGTTTCCAGCTTCCAGCTATTTCATCTGCTTCCAGCAGTATCCACTACCACCGGTAATCATCCTTCAATTCCTCTGTTTCCACGCTCCCTAGCATCTTACTATATTCACTCCGTGTTTCATCACCTGGCTGGTTCCACCCAGCATTCATTCAGTGACTTTATCATCTAGCTGATTCCATTCCGAAACCACTCCGTGTCTTACCACCTGGCTGGTTCCATCCAGCAATTACAACAGCTGATTCAAGTTACCAACTTCATCTGTTCCATCTACTGGCATGTTCCTTGGATATCTTCACTACTACAGCCAGGCCTGGTAAGGTTATTCCATCTAAGGACTGTAACAGCTGTTCTTACCTACCAGTGTCCTGTGTAACCATTTCATGGTCAGAGTGCTCCAGGAATCATATTATTTATCATTGCCATTATTTACCTTGAATGCTGTTTGTTTACACGGAGTCTGTTAATAAACTTTTATTTTGACTTTTACCTGGTTGTCATGGTCACACCTTCGGGTTTCCTTTTAACACTTACATGTCCTGGGGTCTGATTAAACCTCCCCGGTTTAAGTTCCTCTCAGCCCCTACAACTGAGGCTTTCTCCTGTCAGCCAAAACCCTCAGTTGTGACATCTTCTTTGCGGTCGGCTCTGCGATCGTTTCCTTCATTAGACGCGACGTAACCCAGCGACCCCTGTCGCCGGGCAACGTCACACACGCGCATTGCGGCTACCGCACATGCGCATTCTGGACCCGTTTGCACCACAGCGATAAACCGTTGCGTGCGAACGGGTCGGAATGACCCCCTAAATTACAAATGATTGGGCGCTGATCTTAACTGAATAGTAGATAGACATAAACATTTATCACCATTATACATATATAAGTGGTACTATGAAGCTCCCAACAGACACTGGGGTATCTACTAATAGACACAGAAATATAAAATCAATGATATAATACAATACCAAAGGAAAGCATTTAGAATATAAAAAACAATTATATATATATATATATATATATATACACACACATACAGGGGTTAAAGTGTGGGGGGGGGGAACGAGGTGGAACTGAGTTCCACCACCTGTAATGGCAGGGGGAACTAGTTCCCCCTCCTCCATTGCCCTGCACAGTAATTCCAACAGAAAAGCCAGCCCCTTCACCTACGTCAATTGATGATGCAGACGGCCCTAGTGTTACTGATGAGCTGCAGCCACCTCTGCCTTCCTCAGGTCCTGGTTCCCTTCCATTTACAGCCCACTCCTCCTGGTACTCACACACGCTGTGTCTGTTGGACAACATTCATCCCCTCCTCAGGTCCCAGTGGCTTCCTTTTCCAGCACGGCGTATATGATGTCATGCTGTCACTGCTGCTGAAGTGAAGAAGTACCATGAAGCGGAGCAGGCTCTGTGCCTCTTGAAGACATGAGAGGGGGCTGGAGGGACAAGAGAGGTGGGGAAGCTGCTGGAGGTATACAGGGCATGGAGCTGCTGAAAGGACACAGGCAGTGAGCTGCTGGAGTGACAGTGGCAGAGATGTGTATAAGGGGCACTACTGTGGGCATAATGTGAATAGGCGGCACTACTGTGGTCACTATGTGTAAGGGGCACTACTATTGTGGGCATTATATGTAAGAAGCACTGCTACTTTTGGCATTCTGTATATAAGTGGCACTACTACTGGGGCATTTTGTGTATAAGTGGCCCTTCTGTGGGCATTATGTATATAAGCAGCACTACTGTGGTCATTATGTGTAAGGGGCACTACTACTGTGGATATTGTGTATAAGGGGCACTACTGTGGACTTTGTATATAAGGCACATTTTGTGTATAAGTGGCACTTCTGTTGGCATTATGTGTTTAAGCGGCACTACTGTTGGCATTATGTGTAAGGGGCACTACTACTGTGGAAATTGTGTATAAGGGGAACTACTGGGAACATTGTATATAAGGGGCACTACTGTGTGGCATAACGTATATAAAGGGTACCATTGTGTAATGCAATGTGACTAAAGGACACTACTGCGTGACGTAACCATAATAAGTGGCATTACTATGTGGTGTAATATGAATCAGGGGCACTACAAGCAGTGTAATGTCAATAAGCTTGTGCTACTGTGTGGTGTAATTTGAATTAGGGGGTACTATTGCGTGACAAAGCTGCTTCTTTGTGAGATCAATGTCCCTTTAAAAAGTATGAGAAGTAGGACACTAATTTATAGTTTGCAGGGGGGGGTGCCGTAAACACTAGCACTGGTCTTGGCTCCGCTTAATGTGATGGGGAAGGGGTAGGTGGTGGGATGAGTTTCCCCACTTCTTCAGGACCACTTTAAGCCCTGTATATGTATGTAGATATATATATATATATATATATATATATATATTGACAAATCTCAATTACACATAGAATAAAAACACAATTCCCAAGTGCGCTATATTGGTTGCATGTACATAAAGTTTTCCAAGGAAATCCAGTTGAATGTACTCTGTACATTGGGCCTTTGTCTGGGTGATTTTTTTTTGTGAGGGGTAATCTGTTCTAGGACCCCAGGAACTATTATTCTCCAGTGTACAGAGTACATTCAACTGGATTTCCTTGGAAGACTTTATTTACATACAACCAATACAGCGCACTTGGGAATTGTGTTTTAATATATATATATATATATATATATATATAGAGAGAGAGAGAGAGAGAGAGAGAGAGAGAGAGAGACATAAACCAGTGATTACCATACGGGGGACCACACAAGCAGATAGGTTACAAGCGGTGGCTGCTCTCCCTCCCCCTGTAACCACTGACTCCCATTGACTCACCTATAACAGCCCACAGCAGGAGGCTTACTATATTGGCTTAATCTGAAGCCCGCACTATGGGGGTTATTCAGGTTTGTTAGCAAAACAAAAAAGTTAACAATTGAGCAAACCCATGCTTAAGTATCCACTGTCACCTGCTGTGCAGTGTAAAAAGGGTGTGGACAGCATAGTGCCAAATCCACAAGCTAAACCCTGTCAAGGGGCCCATAAAGACAGTCATTTCCCCTGCGTGGACACTGTTGGGATATTAAAGACTACATTATTGTGCAAGTGCATGTCATACATGTAATCTGGAAGAACTCAGTAATTTATGCAAGTGCAAGTAAATTTCTTTAACTAAGAGAGACTGAGTTTATCTAACCAAGAGACCCTCATTGTCAATTGAGTTATATTTTTCAAGAGACACTACCATCCCTTCGCTAACTAAGCCCTCTTTGGATAGAACTGAGATACATTGTCCTTATTACAACCTAGGATTCTTATTACATCTGTGTGCCAATTCGCCCATTAAGATGCTGTGACCCTACAGAATTCTACTAGAGCTTCAATGTTAATTGCCAGTGAAGATCATTATACCTTGGCTAGGGAAATCTAGAAAGTTATTAATCGTTATTGTTTAATGTGTTTTTCATTACTCTCCTCATGGTTTCAATTATAATATGTTAATATCTGACTGCGATTCAATTAATTGTCTTTTGCATTTCGAATGATCCTTTGTGGTATGAACTGTAGCCAATTGTCTTCTCTTTATTCTTCTTTGATGCCCAATTCTTCTTGTGATTATTTAAATTGAATGCCAGTTAACCAATCATCATCTTCAATCCAGAGTTCATTGCGGCTCAATAAAAAGACATCCTGTTGGAATTGCTGACTCACTCCTATTTCATATTACTCTATCCTACCTCTGTGAACACAGTACTACAGAACAAGGTATGAGGAGAAACTTTTCAGGTGAAAGGTCCTTCACATAGCCACCCAACACCTGTGTTACCTCTCTCAACCACTTAGACATACAGCCAACCCGGGGTGTTACACAAAGAGCAAGTATCAAGGGTACAGTAAGTACCAAGAAGAACAGAGAGTATCAAGAGTACAGTAAGTGATAGCATATGGAGAGATAGCAGTTGATAAGGCTGTAGCACACAGGAGTAATATTAAGAAATGAGAGCAATTAATGCATGCTTGTAAGATGAGTGATAAACAAATATAGGAGGAACTGGTTGAACACTTCAGGAATGTTAGACATTATCAGCGGAGCAATGATTTGTGGTCAGGGTAGGGAGCTGTCATAATCCATCCAGAGTTTTCACTGTAAAAAATTATTGGAACAATACAAAGAAGATATTGGGGCAGGTTTAACAGCGAGTGATATTTTTGTTATCACTCTTTATGAATGATAAATGGTGCTCCAGCCAATCAGCTCCTGTCATTTTTCAAAACACATGACAGGAGCTGAGTGGTAGGAGCACCTTTTACCATTCGTAATGAGTGATGACAAGAATTTCATTCATTAATTTATAACTTTGAAATATCACCTATGTATTATTCATATAAAATGTGTGTGTGTGTGTGTGTGTGTGTGTGTGTGTGTGTGTGTGTGTGTGTGTGTGTGTGTGTGTGTGTGTGTGTGTGTGTGTGTGTGTGTGTGTGTGTGAGAACCTGGCTCGGACACTAGCAATAGCAAGTGCCTCCCAAGACAACTGACCTCACCGCACTTCGCTGCAGTAGAGAGATGGATGGTCTAGGCTGTGAGATCTATAACGGGTGTCTTGAATGTTAGTGGTGCTTAGAAGCACTAAAGAGACATTTGGGATTACAGAGAAACTTGACAATCTCAAAAGAATACAAATTTTTGCTGCCTGAAAAAATAATATTAATGAACTAGAAAAGTACAAGTAAATGCATATATTTATTGCATAACTGTTATATGGGCTGTCATACGTATGGGTCTTACTGTATTGTATAGTATTTCTAATAAACTTACAATTCAAACCTGATGAAAGATTTGTTCTCACACCGAGGTTGGAATGTGATATACTGTATTGTGTATTTTCAACAACTTTGGGGTGATCCAGATCTGATTGTAGCTGTGCCAAATTTAGCACATCTACGATCATTTACTCTGACATGCGGGGTGATGCCCAGCACAGGGCTAGTTAGTCCGCCCCGCATGTCTGGCTCTGCATCCCCCCCCCCCCAGAAGGGTGCAAAAGCATCGCACAGCGGCAATGTTTTTGCACCCGGCGAATAGCTCCCTGCCTGCGCAGCTCCTGCGCACTGGCAGTGGGCGTACCGGGTCGCAGCTGCTGTGTGTGACGTCACGCAGCTGCCACAGCAGGCCCCGCAGTAGTCCCGACACACCTGAATTGTGCGGACCGCGCCCCGCCAAAGGCGTTCTAATCAAGCAGAGGCAATCGCAGCCCAGAGATGCTGATAGCATCTCACTGGGCTCCCTGGGTGCGCACGCGTGCGCACTCCACAAAGGGATTCAGACTGCAATCGCTCCAGTCTGAATTACCCTCTTTAAGTCTTAAAAATATTACAGTGACATTGGCTCTTAAACCAACACATCATCAGCATTCCAAAGTGTTTCAAGTGGGGTTTTTTTAGGAAATAAATAATTTTCTCTAACGTCCTAGTGGATGCTGGGGACTCCGTAAGGACCATGGGGAATAGACGGGCTCCGCAGGAGACTGGGCACTCTAAGAAAGATTTAGTACTACTGGTGTGCACTGGCTCCTCCCTCTATATGCCCCTCCTCCAGACCTCAGTTGGAATCTGTGCCCGGAAGGAGCTGGGTGCTTTTAGTGAGCTCTCCTGAGCTTGCTATTAAGAAAGTATTTTAGTTAGGTTTTTTATTTTCAGAGAGCTTCTGCTGGCAACAGACTCTCTGCTACGTGGGACTGAGGGGTGAGAAGCAAACCTACTAACTGCGGCTAGGTTGCGCTTCTTAGGCTACTGGACACCATTAGCTCCAGAGGGATCGAACACAGGAACTTAACCTTGGTCGTCCGTTCCCGGAGCCGCGCCGCCGTCCCCCTCGCAGAGCCAGAAGACAGAAGCCGGCGGGTTGAAGCAAGAAGACGTCAAAATCGGCGGCAGAAGACTCCTGTCTTCATATGAGGTAGCGCACAGCACTGCAGCTGTGTGCCATTGCTCCCACACTAACCCACACACTCTGGTCACTGTAGGGTGCAGGGCGCAGGGGGGGGGGGGCACCCTGGGCAGCAATTGAGTACCTCCTGGCAAAAAGCAGCATATATACAGCTGGGCACTGTAATATGCATGAGCCCCCGCCATTATTTTTACACAAAATCGTGGGACTGAAGCCCGCCGCTGAGGGGGCGGGGCCTTCTTCCTCAGCACTCACCAGCGCCATTTTCTCTCCACAGCTCCGCTGAGAGGAAGCTCCCCAGGCTCTCCCCGGCAGAAGCACGATAGAGAGGGTGAAAAAGAGAGGGGGGGGGCACATAAATTTGGCGTAAAACAATATATACAGCAGCTACTGGGTTAACACTAAGTTACTGTGTGACTCCTGGGTCATATAGCGCTGGGGTGTGTGCTGGCATACTCTCTCTCTGTCTCTCCAAAGGGCCTTGTGGGGGAACTGATTTCAAATAGAGCATCCCCTGTGTGTGTGGTGTCGGTACGTGTGTGTCGACATGTCTGAGGTAAAAGGCTCCCCTAAGGAGGAGATAGAGCAAATATGTGTGTGAGAGGGTGTCTCCGTCGACAACGCCGACACCTGTTTGGATATGTGTAAGTGCTAAGGTGAATTTATTGCACAAAAGATTAGAGAACAGACAGGAAATCTACCCATGTCTGTCCCTATGGCGCAGAGACCTTCAGAGTCTCACAATGCTCACTATCCAAAATAATGGCCCTCATTCCGAGTTGATCACTCGCAAGGCGAATGTAGCAGAGTTACACACGCTAAGCCGCCGCCTACTGGGAGTGAATCTTAGCTTCTTAAATGTGCGACCGATGTATGCGCAATATTGCGATTACAAACGAGTTAGCAGTTTTTGAGTAGCTTCAGACTTACTCTGCCTGTGCGATCAGTTCAGTGCTTTTCGGTCCTGGCTGACGTCATAAACACACCCAGCGTTCGCCCAGGCACACCCACCGTTTCCCCGGCCACTCCTGCGTTTTCTCCGGAAACGGTAGCGTTTCCAGCCACACGCCCCTAAAACGCCGTGCATCCGCCCAGTAACACCCATTTCCTGTCAATCACAATGCGAACGTGGGAGCGATGAAAAAGCCGTGAGTAAACTTACTTTCTTCATAGTAAAGTTACTTGGCGCAGTCGCAGTGCGAACATTGCGCATGCGCACTAAGAGAATTCTCACTGCGATGCGATGAAAATCTCCGAGCGAACAACTCGGAATGAGGGCCAATAAACACTGATATCGACACGGAGTTTGACTCCAGTGTCGACTACGATAATGCAAAGTTACAGCCAAAATGGCAGAAAAGTATTCAATATATGATTATTGTAATAAAAGATGATTTGCATATCACTGATGACCAGGGGCGGATCCAGAAAAAAATTACAGGGGGGGCACCATAAGGGGTGTGGCTTCGTTGGAATGGGCGTGGCTTCGTTGGAATGGGCGTGGTATTGCAGGAAAAGACTACCTTATACCCCAGTTTTGCAACCTGCACGCCCAGACGTTGGCCACCACAGGAAAGAAAAATAATCCTGATTCATGCCCCTTACATTATTTGTCATTTTTCCTCCTTATAGTAATGCCCAGTATACATTATGCCACATACTGCAATGGCCCTTAGACATTATGCCACACACAATAATGCACATGACACAGTATGCACACACCGTAATGCCCCCGACACATTATGCCACACACCGTAATGCCCCCGACACATTATGCCACACACTATAATGCCTGTGACACATTATGACAGGAATTGCAATGCCCGTTATACATTATGCTACACACTGCACTGCCCCTGATACATTATAGCACATACAATGTCTGTGACACATTATGACACACACTGCAATGTCCGTGATACATTATACCACACACTGCAATGCCCGATACATTATAGCACATACAATGCCTGTGACACATTATGCCACACACTGCAATGACCTTGAGACATTATACCACAATGCCCGTGATATAGTATACCATACACCGTAATGCCTGTGACACATACCGCAATGCCCGTTATACCCTATGCCACACACCGCAATGCCCGTTATATATTATGCCACACTGCAATGACCCTGAGACATTATACCACAATGCCCGTGATATAGTATACCACACACCGTAATGCCTGACAAATTATGACACACACCGCAATGTCCGTGATACATTATGCCACACACTGCAATGACCCTGAGACATTATACCACATATCACAATGCCAACGATATAGTATACCATACACCGTAATGCATGTGACATATTATGACACACACCGCAATGTCCGTGATACATTATGCCACACACCGTAATGCCCATTACACATTAAGTCCTACAGTAAGGCTTCTAATTACTTTTCAAATACCTGCTCGTTGTCAGGGGTTTCATGCACTGGGTGTCATGCTCGTTGCCAGGGGTTTCATGCTCTTGGTTCCATGCACGGTGCCAGGGGTTTTCATGCTCAGGGTGTCATGCTCGTTGCCAGGGGTTTCATGCACTGGGTGTCATGCTCGTTGCCAGGGGTTTCATGCACTGGGTGTCATGCTCGTTGCCAGGGGTTTCATGCACTGGGTGTCATGCTCGTTGCTAGGAGGTAGTCCTTGTTGCTAGGGCTGTGCTCCCAGTGCCACATATGTCCCCAGTGCCAGATATTCCCCGACAGTGCCACATATGCCCCCAGTGCCAGATATCCCCCCCCAGTGCTATATATGCCCCCAGTGCCACATATGCCCCAGTGCCAGATATTCCCCCCCAGTGCCACATATGCCCCCAGTGCCAGATATCCCCCCCCCACAGTGCCACATATGCCCCCAGTGCCAGATATTCCCCCCCAGTGCCATATATGCCCCCAGTGCCAGATATTCCCCCCAGTGCCATATATGTCCCCAGTGCCAGATATTCTCCCCCCCCCCCTCCCTGCCAAATATGCCCCCAGTGCCAGATATTCCCCCCCAGTGCCAGATATGCCCCCTCAGTGCATCCCCCCCGCTTCCTCCGCCGCCGCTCCCCCCGCTCCCCTGCTGTTAGGAGGGACACGGAGGGCACAGTGCACGCCTCCCTGTGTCCCTCCTGTGTCTCCGGCGGCCGCGGGTCACTCTAATAAAGGAAGTGCTCACGAACGGCACTTCCTTTATGAGACCCGCGGCCGCCGGAGACCCAGGAGGGACACAGGGAGGCGTGCACTGTGCCCTCCGTGTCCCTCCTAACAGCAGGGGAGGAAACGAGACCGCAGACTGACAAGCGGACGCTCGTCCGCATGTCAGTCTGCACTAAATCAGTGCACAAAATATAATAAAAATAAAAATACAAAAATCAACTAAAAATGACAGGGGGGGCACGTGCCTTGGTGCCCCCCCCCCCTAAATCCGCCACTGCTGATGACTCATTTGTCCCTGACACAAGGGTACACATGTTTAAGGGGAAGAAAGCTGAGGTAAATTTCCCTCCTCTCATGAGGAAAAAGAGCGGGAATCTCCAGACAAGAGACTGCAGCTTCCCACAAAGAATTCTCAGGCAGTATCCTTTCCCCACTAGGGCCAGGATGTGATGGGAATCTTCCCCCAGGGTGTCACGTTTGCCCAGAAGGTAGCCCTAGCTATTCTCAGGGATCCTGCAGATAGCGTGCACATTCTGGTACACTACTCAGACCGGCGATTGTGTCGGCATGGGTTTATAGCGCTGGGGCGGCGTGGACAGGTACCTTATCAGCAGAGCAATGATTTGTGGTCAGGGTAGGGAGCTGTCATAATCCATCCAGAGTTTTCACTGTAAAAAATTATTGGAACAATACAAAGAAGATATTGGGGCAGGTTTAACAGCGAGTGATATTCTTGTTATCACTCTTTATGAATGATAAATGGTGCTCCAGCCAATCAGCTCCTGTCATTTTTCAAAACACATGACAGGAGCTGAGTGGTAGGAGCACCTTTTACCATTCGTAATGAGTGATGACAAGAATTTAATTCATTAATTTATAACTTTGAAATATCACCTATGTATTATTCATATAAAATGTGTGTGTGTGTGTGTGTGTGTGTGTGTGTGTGTGTGTGTGTGTGTGTGTGTGAACCTGGCTCGGACACTAGCAATAGCAAGTGCCTCCCAAGACAACTGACCTCACCGCACTTCGCTGCAGTAGAGAGATGGATGGTCTAGGCTGTGAGATCTATAACGGGTGTCTTGAATGTTAGTGGTGCTTAGAAGCACTAAAGAGACATTTGGGATGATTTGCATATCACTGATGACTCATTTGTCCCTGACACAAGGGTACACATGTTTAAGGGGAAGAAAGCTGAGGTAAATTTCCCTCCTCTCATGAGGAAAAAGAGCGGGAATCTCCAGACAAGAGACTGCAGCTTCCCACAAAGAATTCTCAGGCAGTATCCTTTCCCCACTAGGGCCAGGATGTGATGGGAATCTTCCCCCAGGGTGTCACGTTTGCCCAGAAGGTAGCCCTAGCTATTCTCAGGGATCCTGCAGATAGCGTGCACATTCTGGTACACTACTCAGACCGGCGATTGTGTCGGCATGGGTTTATAGCGCTGGGGCGGCGTGGACAGGTACCTTATCAGCAGAAATTGAGACCCTAGTATGTATATGTATATATATATATATGTATATATATATATGTATATAGAGAGATATGTATATATATTAAAGATGCTGTCTTAAGAGATATATATAATCAAACATGCCCAAAGAGACATGAGTATACTGGGTCCTAGAGTCAAAGCTATGTCGATTTCTGCTTGACGTGTCCTGTAGAATATGCAATGGACAGATAAGGCCAACTTAAGTGGCATATGGAAGGCTGAGTATTGTGTGGAGAAGGGTTCTCGGACCTGGTCTCCACGGCTATAGCTGGTAATTCGGATATTTTGCCTTATATTCCTGCACAGCCTAGGAAAGCACGTCATTATCAAATGCAGCTTTTTGAACAAAGAAACAAGAAAGGCCGAGATGCGTCCTTTCTTGCCAGAGGCGGGGCCAGAGGAAAGAAGCTGCACAACACAGCTAGTTCCCAGGAACAGAAGTCCTCCCCGGCCTCTATGAAAATCCACCGCATGTCGCTGGGGCTCCACAGACGGAGCTAGGCCCGGTGGGGGCACGCTTTCGTAAGTTCTGCAACAAGTGGGTTCACTCCCTGTTAGATCCCTGGGCAATAGATATTGTGTTTCAGGGATACAAGCTGGACTTTGAGAAGATACCTCCTCACTGACGGCCCTGCCGGCTTCCCCCCACGAGAGGGAAACAGGGTTAACTGCAATGCACAAATTGTATCTTCAACAGGTGGTGGTCAAGGTTCCCCTCCTTCGACAAGGAGGGGGTTATTATTCGACCATGTGGTAGTCCCAAAACCAGACGGTTCAGTCAGACCCATATTGAATTTAAAATCCCTGAACATATACCTGAAAAGGATCAAGTTCAAGATGGAATCGCTAAGAGCGGTCGTTACAAGCCTGAAAGGGGGAGATTTTATCGTGACTCGGGACATAAAGGAGGCATACCTTCATGTCCCCATTTATCCACCTCATCAGGCGTACCTCAGAATTGCGGTACGGGCTTGTCATTACCAATTTCAGACGTTGCCGTTTGGTCTCTCCACGGCCCGAGAATATTCACCAAGGTAATGGCGGAAATGATGGTGCTCCTGCGGAAGCAAGGTGTCACTATTATCACGTACTTGGACGATCTCCTCATAAAAGCGAGATCAAGAGAGCAGTGGCTGAACAGCGTATCACTTTCTCTGGAAGTGTAACGGCAACACGGCTGGATTCTATATATTCCAAAGTCGTAGTTGGTTCCTACAGCTCATCTGCCTCTCCTAGGCATGATCCTTGACACAGACCAGAAAAGGGTTTATCTCCCGATAGAGAGAGCTCAGGAGCTCGTGACACTGGTCAGGAATCTATTAAAACCAAAACAGGTGTCAGTGCATCACTGCACTCGAGTCCTGGGAAGGATGGTGGCATCATACGAGGCCATTCCTTTCGGCAGGTTCCATGAGAGGACCTTCTAATGGGACTTACTGGACAAAGTGGTCCGGATCACATCTTTAGATGCATCGGTTAATCACCCTATCCCCCGGGGCCAGGGTGTCTCTCCGGTTGTGGCTGCAGAGTACTCACCTTCTCGAGGGCCGCAGGTTCGGCATTCAGGACTGGGTCCTGGTGACCACGGATGCAAGCCTCCGAGGGTGGGGGGCAGTCACTCAGGGAAGAAGTTTCCAAGGGCTGTGGTCAAGTCAGGAGACTTGCCTTCACATCAATATCCTGGAACTAAGGGCCATCTACAAAGCCCTAAGTCAAGCGGAGACCCTGCTTCACGACCAATCGGTGCTGATCCAATCAGACAACATCACCGCAGTGGCTCATGTTAACCGCCAAGGCGTCACAAGGAGCAGGGTGGCGATGGCGGAAGCCACCACAATTCTTCGATGGGCGGAGAATCACGTACGAGCACTGTCAGCAGTGTTCATTCCGGGAGTGGACAACTGGGAAGCAGACTTCCTCAGCAGGCACGACCTCCACCCGGGAGAGGGGGGACTTCATCAAGAAGTCTTCGCGCAGATTGTAGGTCGGTGGGAACTGCCACAGGTGGACATGATGGCATCCCGCCTCAACAAAAAGCTACAGAGGTATTGCGCCACGTCAAGAGACTCTCAGGCGATAGCTGTAGACGCACTGGTGACACCGTGGATGTTCCAGTCGGTTTATGTGTTTCCTCCTCTTCCTCTCTTACCCAAGGTGCTGAGAATCATAAGGAAAAGAGGAGTGAGAACAATACTCATTGTTCCGGATTGGCCAAGAAGGACTTGGTATCCAGAGCTGCAAGAAATGCTCACAGAGGACCCATGGCCTCTGCCTCTAGGGCAGGATCTGTTGCAGCAGGGACCTTGTATGTTCCAAGACTTACCACAGCTGCGTTTGACGGCATGGCGGTTGGACGCCGGATCCTAGTAGAAAAAAGGGATTCCGGATGAGGTTATTTCTACGCTGATAAAGGCTAGGAAGGACGTGACGGCTAAACATTATCACCGTATACGGCGAAAATATGTTGCTGGGTGTGAGGCTAGGAATGCCTCTACAGAGGAATTCCAGCTGGGCCGTTTCCTTCACTTCCTACAGTCGGGAGTGACTTTGGGCCTAGAATTGGGGTCCATTAAGGTCCAGATTTCGGCCCTATCCATTTTCTTTCATAAAAAACTAGCTTCTCTACCTGAAGTTCAGACGTTTGTAAAGGGAGTGCTGCATATTCAGCCCCCTTTTGTGCCACCAGTGGCACCTTGGGATCTTAACGTGGTGTTGAGTTTCCTGAAATCTCACTGGTTTGAGCCGCTTAAGACCGTGGAGTTAAAATATCTCACGTGGAAAGTGGTCATGCTATTGGCCTTAGCTTCGGCTAGGCGTGTGTCAGAATTGGCGGCTTTGTCATGTAAAAGCCCCTATCTGGTTTTCCATATGGACAGGGCAGAATTACGGACTCGTCCGCAATTTCTGCCAAAGGTGGTGTCAACTTTTCATTTGAACCAATCTATTGTGGTGCCTGCGGCTACTCGTGACTTGGAGGATTCCAAGTTACTAGATGTAGTCAGGGCTTTGAAGATTTATGTAGCCAGAACGGCTGGAGTCAGGAAAACTGACTCGCTGTTTATCCTGTATGCATCCAACAAGCTGGGTGCTCCTACTTCAAAGCAAACTATTGCTCGCTGGATCTGTAACACGATTCAGCAGGCTCATTCTGCGGCTGGCTTGCCGCCTCCAAAATCAGTAAAAGCCCATTCCACAAGGAAGGTGGGCTCTTCTTGGGCAGCTGCCCGAGGGGTCTCAGCATTACAGCTTTGCCGAGCAGCTACTTGGTCGGGTTCAAACACTTTTGCAAAGTTCTACAAGTTTGATACCCTGGCTGAGGAGGACCTTGTGTTTGCTCATTCGGTGCTGCAGAGTCATCCGCACTCTCCCGCCCGTTTGGGAGCTTTGGTATAATCCCCATGGTCCTTACGGAGTCCCCAGCATCCACTAGGACGTTAGAGAAAATAAGATTTTACTCACCGGTAAATCTATTTCTCGTAGTCCGTAGTGGATGCTGGGCGCCCGTCCCAAGTGCGGACTTCTTCTGCAATACTTGTTTATAGTTATTGCTTAAATAATGGTTATGTTATAGTTGCATCAGGTTTGTCTGATGCTCTGTTGTTGCTCATACTGTTAACTGGGTATGTTATCACAAGTTATACGGTGTGATTGGTGTGGCTGGTATGAGTCTTACCCTGGATTCCAAAATCCTTTCCTTGTAATGTCAGCTCTTCCGGGCACAGTTTCCTTAACTGAGGTCTGGAGGAGGGGCATAGAGGGAGGAGCCAGTGCACACCAGTAGTACTAAATCTTTCTTAGAGTGCCCAGTCTCCTGCGGAGCCCGTCTATTCCCCATGGTCCTTACGGAGTCCCCAGTATCCACTACGGACTACGAGAAATAGATTTACCGGTGAGTAAAATCTTATTTTTTCAAAGTATATACCCCCTCACTCATTTAAAACCAGCAATAATACGGTATCATAGGGGACTATTTACTAAGGCTTGGATGGAAATAAAGGGGGGGTATTCAATTTGCCCCAAAGAGACATCGGGAGTGAAAAACCCTGATGTTTCTTCAGGTGTTACGGTCCAGCTATTTGATTAGTTTGGCTGGTAACAAGTGCATTTACAACCATTTACGTTCAGTGAAACCTGTGTGTTTTCGGGTGAAATGGCCCCGTTTTTGGATGAAAACGGGGCTGTTAACGGGGATTTTTCTTCGCCTACCGGAGACAGGTGAAACAAAATCCATAATAAGGTGCGACACTTATCGGGGCTACTTAGATAGCCCCCGGCGGCGATACATTACACCCGACTTGCTGTCGGGGTAATTGAATATCGTTGAAAGAGATAAAGTACCAGCCAACCATCTCCTAACTGCCATGTCACAGGCTAGGTTTGAAAAATTACAGGAGCTGATTGGATGATATTTTGGGGGTCTATTTACTAAGTCTTGGATGGAGATAAAGTGGACGGAGTTAAAGTACCAGCCAATCAGACCCTAACTGACATGTCACAGGCTGTGTTTGAAAAATTACAGTTAGGAGCTGATTGGCTGGTACTTATCTCCTCTGACTTTATCTCCATCTTAAGGGGCCCATACCTTACAGATTTTTCTAAATGATTTGCAGGTCATTTTCAGTTAAACAGATCTGCCGGTCATTTTCAGTTAAACAGATCTGCCAATCTTGAAAGACTCATCAGTTTACTAGAAGTAGTCTGCAGATCTGCTGATTGTTGCCCACACACTAGCAATCTACAGTCCTAATTTATCTGTGAAAAGAAACATGTTGAAAAACGTGGTGTAGAGTATGATCTTGATCTGAGGCACCAACAGACTCAAAGCTTTGACTGTTCCCAGAATGCACAGCGCCGCCTCCTATATCACCCCGCCTCCCAGCACAGGAGCTCAGTTTTAGTTAACCAGCCCAATGCAGTAGCAGGAAAAGAGACGACAACAGTTAGTAGCCACATATACCACACTCTCATGACAAGAGAAGTGTCAGCGGCTAATGCCATATCAACCCAAAGAAGCTAAGTGAGTCAGGGTGGGTGCCTTGTGGAGCCCATTGTACCTCGCAGAAAGAGTTTTAACAAAGGTAAGTTCTTACCATAAAACTCGTTTTCTGCTGCGGGGTACACTGGGCTCCACAAGTCTGGACAATGGGGATGTCCTAAAGCAGTTCCTTATGGGAGGGGACACACTGTAGCGGGCACAAGAACCCGGCGTCCAAAGGAAGCATCCTGGGAAGCGGCAGTATCAAAGGCATAGAACCTTATGAACGTGTTCCCGGAGGACCACGTAGCCGCCTTGCACAATTGATCAAGGGTCACACCGCGGTGGGCCGCCCAAAAAGGTCCCACAGACCGAGTAGAATGGGCCGTAATGTGAGCAGGAGTTGACAGACCAGCCTTCACATAAGCATGTGCAATCACCATTCTAATCCATCTGGCCAGGGTCTGCTTGTGAGCAGGCCAGCCACGTTTGTGAAATCCAAACAAAACAAAGAGAGAATCAGATTTTCGAATAGAAGCAGTTCTCTTCGCATAGATACGGAGAACCCGTACCACATCCAAAGACCGCTCTTTGGGAGACAAATCAGGAGAGACAAAGGCTGGAACCACAATCTCCTGATTAAGGTGGAACGAAGAAACCACCTTAGGTAAATATCCGGGACGAGTCCTAAGAACCGCCCGGTCACGGTGAAAAATCAGATATGGGGAACTACAAGACAAGGCACCCAGATCCGACACTCTTCTAGCAGAGGCAATAGCCAGCAAGAACACCACCTTAAGGAAAGCCACTTAAGGTCAGCTGAACCAAGAGGTTCAAATGGAGGCTCCTGCAACGCCTCCAAAACCACCGACAAGTCCCAAGGAGCCACAGGCGGGACATAGGGAGGTTGGATACGCAACACACCCTGAGTGAAAGTATGAACATCAGGTAAAGTCGCAATTTTTCTCTGAAACCACACAGACAAGGCAGAAATATGAACCTTGAGGGAGGCCAGACGCAGGCCTAAATCTAGGCCCTGCTGCAGAAAAGCCAAAAGTTTGGCTGTACTAAACTTGCAAGCGTCATAATTGTTAGATGCGCACCAAACAAAGTATGAATGCCAGACCCTATGGTAAATCCGAGCAGAAGCCGGTTTCCGGGCCCACAATATAGTTTTAATGACCCCTTCAGAAAAACCCTTAGCCCTCAAGACGGAAGCTTCAAGAGCCACGCCGTCAAAGATAGCCGGGCTAGGTCCTGGTAGACACAAGGGCCCTGAACGAGGAGGTCTGAGCGTTGTGGAAGTAGAAGTGGACGCTCTGACGATAGGCCTTGCAGGTCTGAGAACCAGTGCCATCTGGGCCACGCCGTAGCTATGAGAAGCAGATTTCCTTTTTCTTGCTTGAACTTCCGAATTACCCTGGGCAAGAGTGACACCGGAGGGAACACGTACGGCAGCCGAAACCTCCACGGCACCGCCAGCGCATCCATGAATGCTGCTTGAGGATCCCTTGTCCTTGCTCCGAAGACTAGAACCTTGTAATTGTGTCGAGATGCCATCAGATCCACATCTGGAAGACCCCACCTTTCCACGAGGAGCTGAAACACTTCTGGATGGAGGCCCCACTCGCCGGCATGCACGTCCTGACGACTGAGAAAGTCCGCTTCCCAATTCAGGACTCCCGGAATGAATATTGCCGATATTGCCGGTAGATGGCGTTCTGCCCACTGTAGAATCCGTGAGGCTTCCTTCATTGCCAAACGGCTTCGAGTGCCGCCTTGATGATTTATGTAAGCCACTGTGGTGGCGTTGTCCGACTGTACTTGAACAGGACGGTTCTGAATTAAATGCTGGGCCAGGATCAACGCACTGAAGACTGCCCGCAACTCCAGAATGTTGATCGAGAGGAGAGATTCCTCCTTGGTCCACCGACCTTGTAAGGAGTGCTGCTCCAGCACCGCGCCCCAACCTCTTAGACTGGCATCGGTCGTCAACAGGAACCAGTTGGATATCCAGAAGGGACGGCCTCTGCACAATTGTTGGTCCTGGAGCCACCAGAGCAGCGACAGACGGACCTCCGCAGTCAATTAGATCATGTAAGACCTGATCCGGTGAGGCAGGCCGTCCCACTTGGCTAGAATCAGCTTCTGGAGGGGGCGAGAATGGAATTGAGCATACTCCACCATGTCGAATGCTGACACCACGAGGCCCAACACCTGCATAGCCGAATGTATCGACACTTGCGGACGAGAAAGGAAGCAACGAATTCTGTCCAGAAGCTTCAGGACTTTCTCCTGAGACAAGAACAACCTCTGGTTATGAGTGTCTAACAGCGCTCCCAGGTGCACCATGCTCTGAGCAGGGACCAGGGAGGATTTCTTCCAGTTGATGAGCCACTTGTGGGCTTTTAGAAACCGGACCGTCATATCCAGATGACACAGGAGAAGATCTGGGGAATTTGCCAGGATTAACAAGTCGTTCAGATACGGCAGTATCCTGACCCCTTGACGGCGGAGTACCACCGTCAGCACCGCCATAACTTTGGTGAAGACTCGCGGAGCCGTTGTTAAACCAAAAAGGTAACACCCGAAACTGTTAATGTAGGTTGCCAATAGCGAACCTCAGGTATTGTTGATGTGACACTGCTATAGGAATATGCAGGTAAGCATCCTGTATGTCCAAGGAGACCATGTAGCCCCCAGTGTGATTTCGATTTGTGGACGACATCTGCGATCTGTGAACCCCATACATTGCAGATTTATTGACACATTCATCAGCAAAACATCAGATTGTTCCAATTTATCACGGGTGTATGGGCCCCTTTAGCCTTGAAAAGTGATAAAGTGGAGAGTGATAAACTACCAACCAACCACTTCTAACTGCCATTTTTCATACAGGGCCTGTAACATGACAGTTAGGAACTGATTGGCTGGCACTTTATCACTCTCCACTTTATCACTTTTTAAGGCTTAGTACATCTGGTCCTTACTACATAGACCCCATAGGCTAGTATTGAAAAAAATGGGGGGAACCTGCTGCCTTTGTCCCCAAAATTTTTCAAATATCAATCTACAGTAGACTGGTCTTAAATGAATTAGGGGAAGCCTACAATTTGTTTTTCATTTGATTATATATATATATATATATATATATATATATTTATTAGAGATGAGCGGGTTCGGTTCTCAGAGTCCGGATCCGAGCCAGGGTCGGATTTTCCCTCTTGACTCGGAACCCCAACTCGGCAAAACGTCATCATCCCACTGTCGGATTCTCGCGGGATTTAGATTCCATATAAGGAGCCGCGCGTCGCAGCCATTTTCACTCCAGTCTCGGAGAGTGAGAGGACGTGTCCTCAGTGTGTTCAGTGTCTGTGTGTTGGGGCGGGAAAGGGGGGTGGCAAGTGTTGTACTGCTCAGTCCAGTCCAGTGTAGTCACTCAGTGTATTGTGCTGCATCAGTCCAGGCAGTCACAGTGTTGGTGTTCTCTGCTGCCATATATCCAGTGTAGCTGTATAAGTGGTGCTGTGTTGTGCAGACCAGTCCAGTGTAGTCAGTGTATTGTGCTGTATCAGTCCAGGCAGTCACAGTATTGGTGTTCTCTGCTACCATATATCCAGTGTAGCTGTATAAGTGATGCTG
Source organism: Pseudophryne corroboree (assembly GCF_028390025.1). NCBI lineage: Eukaryota > Metazoa > Chordata > Amphibia > Anura > Myobatrachidae > Pseudophryne > Pseudophryne corroboree. Next base: position 702,630,316 of record NC_086446.1, on the reverse strand, counting down.
TGTTGTGCAGACCAGTCCAGTGTAGTCAGTGTATTGTGCTGTATCAGTCCAGCCAGTCACAGTGTTGGTGTTCTCTGCTGCTATATATCCAGTGTAGCTGTATAAGTGGTGCTGTGTTGTGCTGTCCAGTCCAGTGTAGTCAGTGTATTGTGCTGTATAAGTCCAGCCGGTCACAGTGTTGGTGTTCTCTGCTGCCATATATCCAGTGTAGCTGTATAAGTGGTACTGTGTTGTGCAGACCAGTGGTAGTGTCCTGTGTCATCAGTAATTCCAGTGACGATATACGCTGCTGCAATATATATCCAGTGCTGCAGTATAACAATTATAACAACCTGTTGGGCTACATCAGACCAGTGGTAGTGTCCTGTGTCATCAGTAATTCCAGTGACGATATACGCTGCTGCTATATATATCCACCGCTGCAGTATAACAATTATAACAAGCTGTTGGGCTGCATCAGACTAGTAGTAGTGTCCTGTGTCATCAGTAATTCCAGTCATTCCTGTAACGTATATTGTCTCATATAACTCCCAAAAAATAATGGAGAACAAAAATTTTGAGGAGAAAATAGGGAAAGATCAAGAAGAACCACTTCCTCCTACTGCTGAAGCTGCTGCCACTAGCAATGACATAGACAATGAAATGCCATCAACGTCGTCTGCCAAGGCCGATGCCCAATGTGATAGTAGAGGGCGTGTAAAATCCAAATAGCCAAAGTTCAGTAAAAAGAACCAAAAAGAGAAATTTTAATCATCTAAGGAGAAACGTAAACTTGCCAATATGCCATTTATGACACTGAGTGGCAAGGAACGGCTGAGGCCCTGGCCTATGTTCATGGCTAGTGGTTCAGCTTCACATGACGATGGAAGCCCTCATCCTCCCGCTAGAAAACTTAAAAGAGTTAAACTGGAAAGAGCACAGAAAAGAACTGTGCGCTCTGAGATGGTATCGCAAATCCCCAAGGAGAGTCCAAGTGTGTCGGCGGTTGCGATGCCTGACCTTCCCAACACTGGATGGGAAGAGGTGGCTTCTTCCACCATTTGCACGCCCCCTGCAAGTGCTGGAAGGAGCACCCACAGTTCAGTTTCCGATATTCAAATTGAAGATATCCCTGTTGAAGTACACCAGTGTCAAAGTCGAAAAATATCGTTATTCACTATTGCCTTGTACTAACCCCAATGCACGTGCCCGCTGCTCGTGCACCGACTCCCCCGTGCGTACGCATCCCCTCAGGTTGCGTAAGGGACGCTCCGACGTCGCCTGCTCACGGAGATGTGTATTTACGGCGGTGTTTGTGAGCGACTAGCGAGCGACTCGATCGCAACATATTTAACTTTTATAGTGTGTTTTGTAGATAATATTCCCGTTAATAATGACTGCAAGTATGTTTAGTGTAAATGGTTCAGGGACTTGGGAATTCCTCTTTGCATGATACGAAGGGTCTGACAAAGGTTGAACAGTGGTGTCTAGTACCTAACTGAAGAGTATTTTATTAGAAACAATCCGGTGTTGGTTAGGAAGAGATTAATCGCTCCTGCGTATAGTTATGTCTATGAGTAGTTTATGGACATTTACTGTATTTGCAGTTCATTATCCATGCGGCGGGAATCCTGAGGATACCTCCCACCTGAGCAGTTTGAAATAGTCACAGCCCACCTGTTCGAATCCACCTATGACCTTTTGTTATAATGCAGAGGGACATTCCTGTGTCCAATGAACAATGAGATTATAGGACCATTGTATTGTACAGTATACTGTGTATATAAAGACCCCCATAGCCAGACCAGCTCACTTCTCTCCACAAAGGTTTTCCCAGTGATGACTGAGAGCTGGTTTCCAGATAGCGCCTGCGAGTCATTCCCACGTGTGTAAGTTTCTCTGTGGCCATTTCGTTACTCTGTGTGTATGCAATTGTTCTCTTTTTGTTATCCTTTAAAGGCCCGTACACACTGGTCGATGTATCGACCGTTCTCTTGAACGGCCGATACATCGCGGGACCGTCGGCCGGTGTGTACGGGCGATACGTTTGTGAACTCCGTCGTTCACAGACGTAACGCGTCGGCCGCGCAGCACTGCCGACAGCCAATATATCTAACGATATATTGGCCCGTCGCTGTGTGTGTATGGGGCGGTCGTCCGACCGCCCGTACACATGCTGCGGCGGCCGGCGGTGATTGACAGGTGAACTGGGCGGGCGCGAGCGCCTGCCCGCCCAGTTCATGACATCAGTCCCCCGACGGATCGGGCTGTGTGTATGCACAGCACACTGCCCGATCCGTACATAGATATATCTGCAGATCAATTGATCTGCAGATATATCTAATAGTGTGTACCCACCTTAAGTGTTTGCCATTTATTCTCTTTCTGTTTGTGTAATTGTGATCGTTCGCTAGTGTTTATATTTCTGTTTAGTTATTGTGTTTAGGTATTAATGTCAGGTCTGTAGTGTATAAGCTGTAAACTGTTTTTTTCTTTTTCCCTTTTACTTACTAATATCGTCTATAAAGGTGTTGGAACCTTAGCAAGTAGTGTGTGTTTTACTAGTTATTATATAGGGTTTCTGAGTGTCTTAATCGCTCCAACAGCTTTCATATCATCCAGGTTAATCAGCGTTACATTGTGGTAATATTACAGTACTAAGGCTTACAGCATAAGCATACCCTTTCAGTGTGTTGTTAATAAGGTTTTCTGTGTGTAATTCAGTGAGCGTCAGCGCCGCTCGTATCCCACTCTCACGGTACAGCGTCCGCTACGCCAATAGCGTAGCATTATGGTACTCGGGCCGCCTATAGCGTGCTCGATACTAAGCGTAAGCCGTGAGCGAACGTGCCGCTCGTGCGTCTCGACCACGGCCTAGCGTCTGCTACGCTAAGTGCGTACCATTACGGCACCTTGTGCGACTATTGCATACATTGTCTATAATAAGTATATAGCTTATGTTAAAAGGTAAATATTTAGCTTTATCAATTGGGGACTCGTCCGGTCCACCTCATATCCGCAGTCAGGCGAAAACACACAGACTTTATCGATCAGCAAAGGGCGGATAGGTACTATCCTGTAGTGCTGATCGGATGTGCGTCTGCGTCTGATTCTCTTGGTTTGTAGGGATGCTGGTGGAATCCGAGGAAGGTAAGAACATACAGCTATTGTTTTAAATCTGTTTTCTTTCTCTCTCTCTCTCTCTCACTCTGTTTGGCGCCAATTGCGCACACAATACACGCACACACACCTGTATTTTTATTTTGTGTATTTTCGCATAGTCACTCTCTTGTTGCCATAAGAATTGATTGTTAGACACGTGCTGAGGAAATTTGGTGCTACTCAGTTAATATTATAAGGAATAATATTTTAAGGGAGTAATTATAAAAAGCACGCACGCCGCATAGCAGATACTGTGTGGTGCTCGGTAAGCGATTACAGTTGAACATCGTTTACATTTATAGAAGAGTGTTATTTGCGTTACTGTGAGCGTATCTGGACTTTGTGCATACGTGTCTCGGGCAACGTGCGAGATTACGTACGTGACGCAAAGGCGTACACACGTAACGTATATTACGCAACCTGCGTACAGATACGCCCACTAAACTCAAATCACACGATAGCATTGTTTTAGTGTGGGCGGTATAGCAGCCACGCGATAATAGCACAAGTTTGTTCAGTTTCCAAAAGTTTTAGTTTAAAGAGAACCTTTTTCTATTGCAAAACTCGGGGATTGAACTACTGCCTGAATGAAAGTAATTTCTGTACAGAAAAATCAGTGTGCATATGAGTGAATAGGAGTGAGTGTGCAAATAAAGGTATTCTTTTGTGAACCCAGAAATCGGGATCCCGTCGGAGACCACATCAGGTGAGTGGACACTTGGTGGCGTGGGACTGGCTTGCCCACGTTAACATTATATAAGGTAAAGGAGCAAGTAGTAAGGTTAGAAAGCGCAGCCTGGGGGGTTGGCGTATTACCCATATTCCGTTCAGTAATAAAGCTCCGGCTGAAGGTTTTGCAGCCTAATCAACCGATTCCATTGGTCGCACGGCGAATAAATAATAGTTATTTATACGAAGTGCGACTGGACCGCACGCTACTGTGTACATTAGTTAGTTCACCTTGATACCCACTAAAATTTGCTGTGGGATCATAGACGCTATTTGTACATTCTAACGTGATTTGTGTAGGTTTTTTGTTATTTTAAGGGAGTTTCGCTGTTCACTCAGGAAATCTCCAACAACCAATATTTACTGGGGAGGGTAGCATACTCCCAACAAGCCCCAGTAAATAGCGGTTCACAGGGGCCCTGGGTTGAGTACAGCAGCGCTACTGCGTGTATTGGTCAACGTGGGCGTGAGTGAGTGAAGGCACTCGTTGAACTTTCACCGTCGCCTTATCTCTGGGAACTTGGTTTGTTTTGTAAGAATTCGCTGAGACAGCAATATCTGCAAACGATGGGGGCCAGTTGCTCAAGTAAGGGACGACCAACAAGGGTTCACGTTGGTGTTTGTTGGCCCAAAGGGTCAGCACGGTATATAATGTGTGAGAAATACGGATCACACACACAGGTATTATGCAAAGAATGGGAACGTATGACTGTGAATGATGGAGAACAGTTCCCCAGGGTGGGCAGTTTGAATCCTGAGGTATTGCAAAATCTAAGAAAAAGGATAAGTTTAATAAAATCTGCAAAACAGAGGATTAGACATTATGATTGTTTACATTTATGGCAACAGGAAAGTGAGATACAAAGGGAATTAACTTACACAGGTTGTTCTCACTCTAATAGGAAACATATGGCAACTGGAGAACAAATGGCTACAGAGAATGACATACTGGGATATGATGATAATTGTGCACTTAGTAACTGTATTAATGATAAGAGTAAATGTAATAACTGTAATAAATGTAATAATGATAGAAGGAAAACTGATAAATGCACAAATTCTAACCCGTGCAAGATGCACCCCATGTTAAACTTCCCTCAGGATTACAAGCAAGAAAGTGAGCCCAGCACGATGTCGGCACCTCTTCCAGCAGCCATCATACGAGACACCCAGGTGGGCACGGCCCAATCACTAAAGGCAGTAGTCAAGCCCCCTAACGGAGGGTCAGGTGAGGTCGTGTCCACAGGTAAGTATGGTATTGTATATCATGCACAGACAACTGCACCTCACATTGTAGAGTCAACACAAGATGGTGTAATTGAACTAAATCCTGTCAGGGTGATCACAGTCCCCAATGGGAGGACTGACGCTCAGGGAGTCACTCCCGTCAGAGACATTGCTATGCATTGTCCCTGGTCCCGGATGGAATTGAGAACAAATATGTCTGAATTCCCTGATCCCAGGAGAGATCTAGCTGCATGTCAGAGGTTTATTAAAGAACTGGGTAACTCCTCAGAACCCACTAACTAAGGTTGGCGAACAGTACTGCGGGCATGTTTGCCCTCCACTATTGACCCTTTGAAATTCATTTCTGATTGTAGGTTAGACAAAGAGAGACCTCTCACTGATGCATACAATCAGGAAAATATTAAACAGATCAACATTCAATTAGGAGTATATTTCCCAGCTGTTGTTAAGTGGAACAAAATCTTCTCCATAAGACAAAAAGATGGTGAAACTGCTCCTAATTATTTCAATCAAGCACTGCAAGTAATGGCTAGATACACTGGGATCGCGGACATTGAGGAAAATGTACATCATAGAGAAGTAGTGGTTTATGTATTAATGGAAGGTTTAACAAAAGTGTTGAGAACAAGGGTACAGACCACTCAACCTAACTGGAGAAATATCTCGGTGGCTGCATTAAGAAAGTCCGCTGTTGGGCACGATCGAAATATCAGCAAGCACAGGGAGTCGCAGGGGGGTAAGAAGCCCCAGACCCCTGTGGGTAAGTTGAATGTGTTAAGATGTTATAGTTGCCAGAGGGAAGGTCATTTTGCACGAAATTGTAGGTTTTGAAGACACACACAAGGTAGATAAACCCCCTAGACAAGAACACGAGCAAAGTTATGACACTCGAAAGTGTAATCAGGGATCACACATGAAGAATTTTGGGCCGCACCTGTAATGTGCAGCCAGTAAAGTTGATCATTAGCCTTAATAGTAAGCCTGAGGTTACAGTCAATGTAATTGGGAGGTCAGTTCCTTGTAGACACAGGGACGGCCGGGTAAACGTTTGTAATTTATCTTTAAATGTTTTCTTCTCATCTGTAACTTTCACCAGCAGACCTCAAACGTCACATGGCTACTTGGTCTTTTCAGAGGTCTACCTAACCCCAGTATGTCTTACCAGCATCATTGTGTTTGGCCAGACGCAAAGGGTGGAGAGGGGAAGTACTGGTGGGGGGGAGACTATGCAGAGATACTGGTGGACATGTTGATGCGACAGCCTGCTGATGAAAATCTGATAATGTTTTTTTCTCTTTTCAAATTGTTCTCTCTCTCTTTTTGTTCTTTCATGTTTTACGGATGGTATGTCACACATCAGTTAGACAAATGGTAATGCAAGATTTTATGCTCCTTACAGAAGGATCGCTGATTTGGAAAGAATATTGTATCACCGGAGTGTTCGTTTTGGGAAGACTGAGAGACAGCACCTTTGAGATGACATCTGAGCAAGAAGAACAACAAGACCAGAGGACAAATTATCGTAACAAGTTTTTTTTCCCCCTTCAATTATTTTCTGTACCCCCATTACAACTTTCTCTTTCTCCTCCTGTAAGATGGACTCGCCCCAAGAGACTGCAGTCCGTGTTTTCCTGTTGACCCTGTTGTTGACCAGAGCAGTCTGTTTCGGTGAAAGTACCAGAGAGGCCAAAGAGGGATCTGGAATGGGTTCTGATGATCAGGATGGATTCGTAGAATTCCAAGAGCAACACAATCACCGAGAAAAGGCGAGTATCAGAAAACGATCTGGTAGCCATGTTATCAATAGACATTGTGAAGGATTGTTAGCTGAAGAGAATTGTATCTGTAGAAATTGTGACAATATAGTTGAGGACGGTTGCATCAAGAAATGTCAGTCCAATTTTAATATCAACATGGACCGGCATCCATTGAGTGACTATCACTCATTGGTGGGTAAAGTGTTAAATCAGACAGACTGTTGGGTATGCTCACAAGTACCTCAAGGTCATAGAAAGTCAGGACTGGTGCCATATCCTTTAACGGTAGATGAGGTACTTGAGTTAAAGGGTGGGAGAACGGTGGACAAGAGATTTAATATTTCTAGTCCTCCTAGTTTGAAGCTCCAACAATACCATGTAGATAGGTCCCTAATATGTTTTAACATTTCCAATCCCCGAAAACCGGGAAATTGGGAGGTGTCATGGAACAACCAAACCATGACATTTTCACACAGAGCCGACAGTGGAAAATATTTCCAGTATAGGTACACTCTAGGAAATAGGATCATCCGAGTTGGAGAAGTATCACCAGGATACTGTGCACATGTCATACAGCCTGATACGTGTACTAGACAAATGAGAGAGGTAGGGATAGGACTGTTTACATGGAAGGTTTGTAATATGGTTATGCCATATTCTGTCCCATATGTTCTCCCCGATGATTCATATTTCATATGTGGGAGAAAGGCGTATAGGTTCCTTGCCCCAAACTCAGAGGGATTGTGTTACGTTGTGTCAAAGTCAGAAAAATATCTCTATGCACACTACCATATTTGCACCTCACACAGGTCCGTGCTGCGCATGCGTACGCTCTCCCGTACGTGCGCATACTCACAGTCGCGGGCACCCGCAGGCGCACGGTATGCGTATTTACGGTAGAGTTTATGTGATCGTAGCGTGCGACTCAATCGTTACATATTTTCACTATATAATGTATTTTGTAGATCATGGTCCCTTTGATAGATTCTGAAAGTTTAGTTAACATAGCATGTTCCTGAACAGAGAGATCCCTCTTTGTATTGTACGAAGGGTCTAACAGGGGTCATACAGTGGTGTTTGGTACCCATCGGAAGAGTATTTAAATAGCAATATTCCGGTGTTGGTTTGGAGCGGATTAATCGCTCGTGCGAATAGTTATGGACATAAGAAGTTTATGTCCATTTACTATTATTTGTTCTTATTTAGTCATGCGGCGGGAAACCCAGTATCCCACCCACCTGAACAGTTGGAAGCAGTCACAGCCCACCTGTATGAATCAACCTATGACCTTTTGTTATAATGCGAAGCCGAATTCCTGTGTCCAATGAACAATGAGATTGTAGGGACCATTGAATTGTATTGTGTGTGGGGCATAAATAGGCAGGCCGACCATATCCAGTTCACTCTCTTCAACGGTTCTCATTGCTGATAATCGGGAGCTGGATATCGAGGCGCATGCGATCGTTTCCCCTTGTGCGTAAGTGCTTCTCCGCAACTATATTGATCTTCCTGTTATTGTGGGCCAATTTCTCTCTCTCTCTCTCTTCTCCTCTTTCTCTCTTATTTTCCCTTAAATAGTAATTGTATTGTAATTCCTGTGTAGTTATCTGGTTAGGTAGTCTATGTTATATTGTAGTGTATGATTTGTATTTGTATTAATTCTTTTGCAAGTATATCATTCATAATATATATATTAGGCGTTGGACCCTAAGCCCAGGTATCTGTGTATTTCTTATAGTGTTAAGTATTCTCAGAGCGTCGGTGACGCTCATACAGCTTTTGAGTTAATAAGGTTACACTGTGTTGCATTTACACTCTATCTATACACTAAGGTTTTACAGCATATTACATTGTTTATGGTTTAGATTTAAAGGTTTAACATTGTTAGCGTCAGCGCCGCTGGTGATCTCCTCGTGGTCCCGAGCGTCCGCTACGCTATAGCGAATCATTACGTTAGTCAGCAGCCAATAGCGTGCCTGCCTGTGATCTCTTGGCCGTGAACGAACGTGACGCTTGAGCGTCTCGACTACGGCTAAGCGATTGTTACGCAACGAGCGTACCCTTACGGTACTTCATACGTAAATAGCGTACAGTGTTCTTAGACCTCATAAAGGGTATTATATAAGATAAATATTTAGCTTTATCAATTGCGGGCTCGTCCTGTCCTTCACACATCTCTGCTAGGTAATTTCAGCAGACATTATCCAGCAGCAAAGGGCGGGAGATCATATTCCTCGTAGTGCTGTTTGGATAAGCGTCTGCTTCTCTTAGTAAAGGGTGCTGAAGGAATCCGGGAACCGGAGGTAAGAACAACACGCTAGTCTCTTTTAAAACTGTTTATTTTTCTGTCTTGCGTACACACGCACGCACACATATATATCTGCATTTCTTTTTTTTCATTTGTGTATTTTCGTATATCACTCTCCTGTTTGCCAGTTTTATAGTTGATAAACGTGCTAAGAGAGATTTGCTGCTATTTTATAGTTTAAGAGTAAAAAGGTAATATAGTTAAAGTATAGACAAACACAGCTGTGCCTGAGAGACAAGGCGAAGTTAGTGTGGTGCGTGGTAGATGATAAAGGATCATCTACATTGATAAACGTATAAATTGTGTTACGGTGGATCTTTGCTTTGCGTACACGTGTCTCTAACAAAGGACTGAGACTTGCGTACGCAACCCAAGGGCCGACGCACGCAGCGTATATTACGCAACGGAGCGTACGGGTACGCCCACGTAACTCAAATCACAAGTGTTAATTTTTTTTTCAACGCGATAAATAGCGCAACGCGGTAAATAACGCAAGGCGATAAATCGCGCAAATCTATTTTAACATTCGAAATTTAAATTAACAGATCCTTCTCCTAATTGGTAACACATCTGGTCTAAAGAAAATTTCTGCGCAGAAATAGAAATAGAAACAAAAGTGTATATGTGGTGAGTGAGTGTTTGTTTTTACAATTTTTGAGGTTGAACCACAAGAAAAGTCGAGTTCTCGTGAGGTACATGCGTGTAAGTGACGTACATGGTGGCTAGGGAGGCATCCCTGGTTAAAACATACAATTTGAGCATTAGAGTGTAGCAGACCAGGAGGTCATACTGTAACAGACCAGGAGGTCATAGCAGACAAACAGGTTCATGTACAGCAGACAAGGAAGTCCGCTATACAGTCCACAGGCACAACACCTAAAAGGGTTGGTGCAACACCCATATAGGCCATACAAGCTCTGGCTGAAGGAATTCGCAGCCGTAATTTTTGATTCCACTGGTCGCTCCGTACATAAGATTAGTTGCTTATGTGCTGAACGATTGTACCGCACGTAATTGTGTACATTAGTAAACCTGACCGGTACTATTTGTGTACGAAGGTCATAAACGCTATTTGTACATTCTAACGTGATTTGTGTAATTTTTTTATTTTAAGGGAGGTTCGCTGCTCACTCAGGAACTATCCAACAACCAATAGTTACTGGAAAGAGTAAGTGTTCTTCGGATCACCCTCGCAGGTTCCAGTAAATAGAGGTTCAGGTCGCAGGGGCCCTGGGTCGAGTACGCAAGCACTATATCAGTGTGATCAGGTCGTATTGGTCGGCGTGGGCGAGTGAGTGGGGTACTCGGTAAACCGCCACCGTCAGCCTATTTTGAACATTTTGGTTTGCGTAAGGGTTGGCTGAATAAAGCAACACCTTCGAACTATGGGGGCCACTTGTTCAGGTAGGGGGCGATCAACCTCGGTTCGGGTTGATTCAGTGAACCGACCAGTCGGGTCGGCAAGGTACGTAATGTGTGAGAAATACGGAAGTCACACAGAAGCTTTATGTGATGAATGGGAGAGAATGACGGTACATGACGGGGAAAAATTCCCAAGAGTAGGTAGCTTCAGCACAGAAGTGTTAACGAATTTAAGGAGAAGGATATGTCTCATTAAATCAGCCAAGAGACGAATCAAGCATTATGATTATTTACAGTTGTGGCAACAGGAGGGTGACATACAGAGAGGATTGGCTCAGGCGGCGGGATCTGGCTCGATCAGAAAACTGATAGCCACGGCCCCACCGCCACCATACATATCAGGAGAGAAATTGGTTGCGGAGAATGACGCACTAAGGTGTAACACACAAACACTTAGCAACTGTGTAAATGTTAAAGATAATGTTAACCAATTAACCAATGCAAGTATTAATCCGTGCAAGTTGTACCCTGTTTTGAACTTTCCTCAGGAGTGTGATCAAGAGGACGAATCGGCAACAATTTCAGCGCTCTCTCTAGCAGCCACCATAGCAGAGACCACAGTAGGCACAGCTCCACCCCCGAGATTAGTAACAAAGGCCCCTAGCGGAGGGATAGGTGAGGTCGTATCAACGGGTAAGTACGGCACCATACACTATGCTGAAACTATTTCACCACAGCCTGTAGAATCTACACAGAATGAGGTTGTTAGAGTTAATCCTGTTAAGGTAATAGTAGTTCCAAATGGGAAAACAGACACTTCAGGAGTCACTCCTGTTAGGAACATTGCCATGTACAGCCCATTTTCCCGAATGGAATTAAGGACCATAGTGTCGGAATTCCCTGACCCTAGAAAAGACTTAGTAGCCAGCCAAAAATACATCAGAGACCTAGGTAACACTGTAGAGCCCAACAATAAAGACTGGCAGATATTGCTGAGAGCATGTTTACCCTCCAATGTCGACGCTGCTCAATTTTTAGCTGACTGTGGATTAGATCAGGATGTACCTCTTACAGAAGTGTACAACAAAGACAATGTAAAAAGAATAAGTTTACAGTTAAAGGAGTATTTCCCAGCCGTAGTTAAATGGAACAAAATATTCTCCATTAAACAGAAGGAGTCAGAAACAGCTGCAGAGTATTTTCACAGAGCATTATCAGAAATGGCAAAATACACAGGCATAGAGGACATTTAAACAAACATAAACCATCGAGAAGTAGCAGTATCGGTACTGATGGATGGTTTAAAAGAGTCATTGAAGACTAGGGTACAGACCACACAACCATGTTGGCGAGGTCTGTCTGTGGCTACTTTGAGAGAGGCTGCTATTGATCACGATAGGAACATCACCAGACACAGGGAACAACAAGGTGATAAGTTAATGGCAGTAAGTATACAGGCCCTGACCACAAGGCAGCCTTTGTTTATATCACCAAACCCTGTGGGTAAGTCAAATGTGGTTACTTGTTATTCTTGTCATAAACAGGGACACATGGCACGAGATTGTAGAGTGAAGAATTCACGAAACTCATACCAACCCCCTAGACAACGACACGACACACGACATTGGGATCAGGGTCCGCAGAAACGGAGTTATGAGCCACATACAGGGGAAACAAAAAGATATCCCCCGAACAGAGACTGGCAAGCCTCTGGTAGCTCCCAATTAACTCCATCACAAGTAGTTGCTGCCAGCGGGATTCAGGGAGGTCACCATACCCAATAGGGGTGTGGCCATACCTGTAATCTGCAGCCAGTAAAATTGATTGCAAGCCTTGGAAGTGAACCAGAAATTGCAATCAATGTAGCTGGTAAATCATTAAACTTTCTTGTAGACACAGGGGCGGCCAAATCAGTGATAAATTCGACAGTGGGCATGAGAACCACTGGTAAGACAATTCCAGCCATAGGGGTAACGGGAGTAGTCCAGCACTACCCTGTTAGCAAACCAGCCGAGATTACAGTAGGGCCTTTACATACCAAGCATTCCTTTTTGCTGGCTGCATCGGCACCGACTAATCTCCTGGGAAGAGACTTACTGTGTAAAATGGGGTGCGTCATTTATTGTACTCCTGAAGGTGTATTCTTGGACATACCTGAGAATCACGCTCAGGAAGTGCGAGACATGTTAGACTCCCCGTCAAAATTAATGTCACATACCATTTAGAGATGAGCGGGTTCGGTTTCTTTGAATCCGAACCCGCACGAACTTCACTTTTTTTTTCACGGGTCCGAGCGACTCGGATCTTCCCGCCTTGCTCGGTTAACCCGAGCGCGCCCGAACGTCATCATGACGCTGTCGGATTCTCGCGAGACTCGGATTCTATATAAGGAGCCGCGCGTCGCCGCCATTTTCACACGTGCATTGAGATTGATAGGGAGAGGACGTGGCTGGCGTCCTCTCCATTAGAATAGATTAGAAGAGAGAGAGAGAGAGAGAGATTGTGCAGACAGAGTTTACCACAGTGACCAGTGCAGTTGTTGTTAAGTTAACTTTTATTTAATATATCCGTTCTCTGCTATATCCGTTCTCTGCCTGAAAAAAACGATACACAGCAGTCACACAGTGTGACTCAGTCTGTGTGCACTCAGCTCAGCCCAGTGTGCTGCACATCAATGTATAAAAGCTTATAATAATTGTGGGGGAGACTGGGGAGCACTGCAGGTTGTTATAGCAGGAGCCAGGAGTACATAATATTATATTAATTTAAAATTAAACAGTGCACACTTTTGCTGCAGGAGTGCCACTGCCAGTGTGACTAGTGGTGACCAGTGCCTGACCACCAGTATAGTAGTATATTGTTGTATACTATCTCTTTATCAACCAGTCTATATTAGCAGCAGACACAGTACAGTGCGGTAGTTCACGGCTGTGGCTACCTCTGTGTCGGCAGTCGGCACTCGGCAGGCAGTCCGTCCATCCATAATTGTATAATTATATACCACCTAACCGTGGTATTTTTTTTTCTTTCTTTATACCGTCGTCATAGTCATACTAGTTGTTACGAGTATACTACTATCTCTTTATCAACCAGTGTACAGTGCGGTAGTTCACGGCTGTGGCTACCTCTGTGTCGGCAGTCGGCAGGCAGTCCGTCCATCCATAATTGTATTATTATAATATATACCACCTAACCGTGGTTTTTTTTTCATTCTTTATACCGTCATAGTGTCATACTAGTTGTTACGAGTATACTACTATCTCTTTATCAACCAGTGTACAGTGCGGTAGTTCACGGCTGTGGCTACCTCTGTGTCGGCAGTCGGCAGGCAGTCCGTCCATCCATAATTGTATTATAATATATACCACCTAACCGTGGTTTTTTTTTCATTCTTTATACCGTCATAGTGTCATACTAGTTGTTACGAGTATACTACTATCTCTTTATCAACCAGTGTACAGTGCGGTAGTTCACGGCTGTGGCTACCTCTGTGTCGGCAGTCGGCAGGCAGTCCGTCCATCCATAATTGTATTATAATATATACCACCTAACCGTGGTTTTTTTTTCATTCTTTATACCGTCATAGTCAGTCATACTAGTTGTTACGAGTATACTACTATCTCTTTATCAACCAGTGTACAGTGCGGTAGTTCACGGCTGTGGCTACCTCTGTGTCGGCACTCGGCAGGCAGTCCGTCCATCCATAATTGTATTATAATATATACCACCTAACCGTGGGTTTTTTTTCATTCTTTATACCGTCATAGTGTCATACTAGTTGTTACGAGTATACTACTATCTCTTTATCAACCAGTGTACAGTGCGGTAGTTCACGGCTGTGGCTACCTCTGTGTCGGCAGTCGGCAGGCAGTCCGTCCATCCATAATTGTATTATAATATATACCACCTAACCGTGGTTTTTTTTTCATTCTTTATACCGTCATAGTGTCATACTAGTTGTTACGAGTATACTACTATCTCTTTATCAACCAGTGTACAGTGCGGTAGTTCACGGCTGTGGCTACCTCTGTGTCGGCAGTCGGCAGGCAGTCCGTCCATCCATAATTGTATTATAATATATACCACCTAACCGTGGTTTTTTTTTCATTCTTTATACCGTCATAGTCAGTCATACTAGTTGTTACGAGTATACTACTATCTCTTTATCAACCAGTGTACAGTGCGGTAGTTCACGGCTGTGGCTACCTCTGTGTCGGCACTCGGCAGGCAGTCCGTCCATCCATAATTGTATTATAATATATACCACCTAACCGTGGTTTTTTTTTCATTCTTTATACCGTCATAGTGTCATACTAGTTGTTACGAGTATACTACTATCTCTTTATCAACCAGTGTACAGTGCGGTAGTTCACGGCTGTGGCTACCTCTGTGTCGGCAGTCGGCAGGGAGTCCGTCCATCCATAATTGTATTATAATATATACCACCTAACCGTGGTTTTTTTTTCATTCTTTATACCGTCATAGTGTCATACTAGTTGTTACGAGTATACTACTATCTCTTTATCAACCAGTGTACAGTGCGGTAGTTCACGGCTGTGGCTACCTCTGTGTCGGCAGTCGGCAGGCAGTCCGTCCATCCATAATTGTATTATAATATATACCACCTAACCGTGGTTTTTTTTTCATTCTTTATACCGTCATAGTCAGTCATACTAGTTGTTACGAGTATACTACTATCTCTTTATCAACCAGTGTACAGTGCGGTAGTTCACGGCTGTGGCTACCTCTGTGTCGGAACTCGGCAGGCAGTCCGTCCATCCATAATTGTATTACAATATATACCACCTAACCGTGGTTTTTTTTTCATTCTTTATACCGTCATAGTCAGTCATACTAGTTGTTACGAGTATACTACTATCTCTTTATCAACCAGTGTACAGTGCGGTAGTTCACGGCTGTGGCTACCTCTGTGTCGGAACTCGGCAGGCAGTCCGTCCATCCATAATTGTATTACAATATATACCACCTAACCGTGGTTTTTTTTTCATTCTTTATACCGTCATAGTCAGTCATACTAGTTGTTACGAGTATACTACTATCTCTTTATCAACCAGTGTACAGTGCGGTAGTTCACGGCTGTGGCTACCTCTGTGTCGGAACTCGGCAGGCAGTCCGTCCATCCATAATTGTATTATTATAATATATACCACCTAACCGTGGTTTTTTTTTCATTCTTTATACCGTCATAGTGTCATACTAGTTGTTACGAGTATACTACTATCTCTTTATCAACCAGTGTACAGTGCGGTAGTTCACGGCTGTGGCTACCTCTGTGTCGGCACTCGGCAGGCAGTCCGTCCATCCATAATTGTATTACAATATATACCACCTAACCGTGGTTTTTTTATACCACCTAACCGTGGCAGTCCGTCCATAATTGTATACTAGTATCCAATCCATCCATCTCCATTGTTTACCTGAGGTGCCTTTTAGTTCTGCCTATAAAATATGGAGAACAAAAAAGTTGAGGTTCCAAAATTAGGGAAAGATCAAGATCCACTTCCACCTCGTGCTGAAGCTGCTGCCACTAGTCATGGCCGAGACGATGAAATGCCAGCAACGTCGTCTGCCAAGGCCGATGCCCAATGTCATAGTACAGAGCATGTCAAATCCAAAACACCAAATATCAGAAAAAAAAGGACTCCAAAACCTAAAATAAAATTGTCGGAGGAGAAGCGTAAACTTGCCAATATGCCATTTACCACACGGAGTGGCAAGGAACGGCTGAGGCCCTGGCCTATGTTCATGGCTAGTGGTTCAGCTTCACATGAGGATGGAAGCACTCAGCCTCTCGCTAGAAAACTGAAAAGACTCAAGCTGGCAAAAGCACCGCAAAGAACTGTGCGTTCTTTGAAATCCCAAATCCACAAGGAGAGTCCAATTGTGTCGTTTGCGATGCCTGACCTTCCCAACACTGGACGTGAAGAGCATGCGCCTTCCACTATTTGCATGCCCCCTGCAAGTGCTGGAAGGAGCACCCGCAGTCCAGTTCCTGATAGTCAGATTGAAGATGTCAGTGTTGAAGTACACCAGGATGAGGAGGATATGGGTGTTGCTGGCGCTGGGGAGGAAATTGACCAGAAGGATTCTGATGGTGAGGTGGTTTGTTTAAGTCAGGCACCCGGGGAGACACCTGTTGTCCGTGGGAGGAATATGGCCGTTGACATGCCAGGTGAAAATACCAAAAAAATCAGCTCTTCGGTGTGGAGGTATTTCACCAGAAATGCGGACAACAGGTGTCAAGCCGTGTGTTCCCTTTGTCAAGCTGTAATAAGTAGGGGTAAGGACGTTAACCACCTCGGAACATCCTCCCTTATACGTCACCTGCAGCGCATTCATAATAAGTCAGTGACAAGTTCAAAAACTTTGGGTGACAGCGGAAGCAGTCCACTGACCAGTAAATCCCTTCCTCTTGTAACCAAGCTCACGCAAACCACCCCACCAACTCCCTCAGTGTCAATTTCCTCCTTCCCCAGGAATGCCAATAGTCCTGCAGGCCATGTCACTGGCAAGTCTGACGAGTCCTCTCCTGCCTGGGATTCCTCCGATGCATCCTTGCGTGTAACGCCTACTGCTGCTGGCGCTGCTGTTGTTGCCGCTGGGAGTCGATGGTCATCCCAGAGGGGAAGTCGTAAGCCCACTTGTACTACTTCCAGTAAGCAATTGACTGTTCAACAGTCCTTTGCGAGGAAGATGAAATATCACAGCAGTCATCCTACTGCAAAGCGGATAACTGAGTCCTTGACAACTATGTTGGTGTTAGACGTGCGTCCGGTATCCGCCGTTAGTTCACAGGGAACTAGACAATTTATTGAGGCAGTGTGCCCCCGTTACCAAATACCATCTAGGTTCCACTTCTCTAGGCAGGCGATACCGAGAATGTACACGGACGTCAGAAAAAGACTCACCAGTGTCCTAAAAAATGCAGTTGTACCCAATGTCCACTTAACCACGGACATGTGGACAAGTGGAGCAGGGCAGGGTCAGGACTATATGACTGTGACAGCCCACTGGGTAGATGTATGGACTCCCGCCGCAAGAACAGCAGCGGCGGCACCAGTAGCAGCATCTCGCAAACGCCAACTCTTTCCTAGGCAGGCTACGCTTTGTATCACCGCTTTCCAGAATACGCACACAGCTGAAAACCTCTTACGGCAACTGTGGAAGATCATCGCGGAATGGCTTACCCCAATTGGACTCTCCTGTGGATTTGTGGCATCGGACAACGCCAGCAATATTGTGTGTGCATTAAATATGGGCAAATTCCAGCACGTCCCATGTTTTGCACATACCTTGAATTTGGTGGTGCAGAATTTTTTAAAAAACGACAGGGGTGTGCAAGAGATGCTGTCGGTGGCCAGAAGAATTGCGGGACACTTTCGGCGTACAGGCACCACGTACAGAAGACTGGAGCACCACCAAAAACTACTGAACCTGCCCTGCCATCATCTGAAGCAAGAAGTGGTAACGAGGTGGAATTCAACCCTCTATATGCTTCAGAGGTTGGAGGAGCAGCAAAAGGCCATTCAAGCCTATACAATTGAGCACGATATAGGAGAT
Organism: Pseudophryne corroboree; assembly: GCF_028390025.1. NCBI lineage: Eukaryota > Metazoa > Chordata > Amphibia > Anura > Myobatrachidae > Pseudophryne > Pseudophryne corroboree. Next base: position 702,612,190 of record NC_086446.1, on the reverse strand, counting down.
GGAATGCACCTGTCTCAAGTGCAGTGGAGAATGATTTCAACGTTGTGCAAGGTTCTGATGCCCTTTGAACTTGCCACACGTGAAGTCAGTTCAGACACTGCCAGCCTGAGTCAGGTCATTCCCCTCATCAGGCTTTTGCAGAAGAAGCTGGAGGCATTGAAGAAGGAGCTAACACGGAGCGATTCCGCTAGGCATGTGGGACTTGTGGATGCAGCCCTTAATTCGCTTAACAAGGATTCACGGGTGGTCAATCTGTTGAAATCAGAGCACTACATTTTGGCCACCGTGCTCGATCCTAGATTTAAAGCCTACCTTGGATCTCTCTTTCCGGCAGACACAGGTCTGCTGGGGTTGAAAGACCTGCTGGTGACAAAATTGTCAAGTCAAGCGGAACGCGACCTGTCAACATCTCCTCCTTCACATTCTCCCGCAACTGGGGGTGCGAGGAAAAGGCTCAGAATTCCGAGCCCACCCGCTGGCGGTGATGCAGGGCAGTCTGGAGCGACTGCTGATGCTGACATCTGGTCCGGACTGAAGGACCTGACAACGATTACGGACATGTCGTCTACTGTCACTGCATATGATTCTCTCAACATTGATAGAATGGTGGAGGATTATATGAGTGACCGCATCCAAGTAGGCACGTCACACAGTCCGTACTTATACTGGCAGGAAAAAGAGGCAATTTGGAGGCCCTTGCACAAACTGGCTTTATTCTACCTAAGTTGCCCTCCTACAAGTGTGTACTCCGAAAGAGTGTTTAGTGCCGCCGCTCACCTTGTCAGCAATCGACGTACGAGGTTACATCCAGAAAATGTGGAGAAGATGATGTTCATTAAAATGAATTATAATCAATTCCTCCGCGGAGACATTGACCAGCAGCAATTGCCTCCACAAAGTACACAGGGAGCTGAGATGGTGGATTCCAGTGGGGACGAATTGATAATCTGTGAGGAGGGGGATGTACACGGTGATATATCGGAGGGTGAAGATGAGGTGGACATCTTGCCTCTGTAGAGCCAGTTTGTGCAAGGAGAGATTAATTGCTTCTTTTTTGGGGGGGGTCCAAACCAACCCGTCATATCAGTCACAGTCGTGTGGCAGACCCTGTCACTGAAATGATGGGTTGGTTAAAGTGTGCATGTCCTGTTTTGTTTATACAACATAAGGGTGGGTGGGAGGGCCCAAGGATAATTCCATCTTGCACCTCTTTTTTCTTTTCTTTTTCTTTGCATCATGTGCTGATTGGGGAGGGTTTTTTGGAAGGGACATCCTGCGTGACACTGCAGTGCCACTCCTAGATGGGCCCGGTGTTTGTGTCGGCCACTAGGGTCGCTAATCTTACTCACACAGCTACCTCATTGCGCCTCTTTTTTTCTTTGCGTCATGTGCTGTTTGGGGAGGGTTTTTTGGAAGGGACATCCTGCGTGACACTGCAGTGCCACTCCTAGATGTGCCCGGTGTTTGTGTCGGCCACTAGGGTCGCTAATCTTACTCACACAGTCAGCTACCTCATTGCGCCTCTTTTTTTCTTTGCGTCATGTGCTGTTTGGGGAGGGTTTTTTGGAAGGGCCATCCTGCGTGACACTGCAGTGCCACTCCTAGATGGGCCCGGTGTTTGTGTCGGCCACTAGGGTCGCTAATCTTACTCACACAGCTACCTCATTGCGCCTTTTTTTTTCTTTGCATCATGTGCTGTTTGGGGAGGGTTTTTTGGAAGGGACATCCTGCGTGACACTGCAGTGCCACTCCTAGATGGGCCCGGTGTTTGTGTCGGCCACTAGGGTCGCTTATCTTACTCACACAGCGACCTCGGTGCAAATTTTAGGACTAAAAATAATATTGTGAGGTGTGAGGTATTCAGAATAGACTGAAAATGAGTGTAAATTATGGTTTTTGAGGTTAATAATACTTTGGGATCAAAATGACCCCCAAATTCTATGATTTAAGCTGTTTTTTAGTGTTTTTGGAAAAAAACACCCGAATCCAAAACACACCCGAATCCGACAAAAATAATTCGGTGAGGTTTTGCCAAAACGCGTTCGAACCCAAAACACGGCCGCGGAACCGAACCCAAAACCAAAACACAAAACCCGAAAAATTTCAGGCGCTCATCTCTAATACCATTATGACAAATAGGACTCCCTCCCAAGTAGAAGAAATGACATCTCAGATACCAGAGTCACTTTGGACTAAAGATGGACAGGACACTGGATTAATGGCAAACGTAGCTCCGGTAGTTGTACAAGTAAAAGATGGTAGGATAGCTCCAAAAATCCCACAGTACCCTCTGAAGCCAGAGGTGGAGTTAGGAGTGTATCCCGTAATAGAGCGCTTGCTACAACAGGGCATTCTGATAAGAACGTCCAGCACTGCCAATAGTCCCATCTTCCCTGTTAAAAAGAGTGGGGGGAGGGGTTACCGGCTAGTGCAGGATCTAAGGGGGATTAACAAAATAGTTGAGAGTCAGTTCCCCGTAGTGCCAAATCCAGCTGTCATCCTAATGCAAATCCCTCCCACTGCGAAATTTTTCACTGTTATTGACCTCTGCTCCGCTTTCTTTTCGGTACCTCTGCACCCTGACAGTCAATATTTGTTTGCATTTACATACAGAGGAGTCCAATACACATGGACTCGATTACCACAAGGATTCATAGATAGCCCAAGTATATTTTCCCAGGCTTTGCATGATTGTTTACAGTCTTTCCAACCAGTGAGTGGATCAGTATTAATACAGTACGTGGATGATCTACTACTGTGTTCTGATTCATTGGAAGCATCCCTGAAGGATACGAAACAGCTCCTGTTTCATCTTTCAGACACAGGACACAATGTTTCCAAAGACAAGTTGCAATTATGCCAAACTAAGGTAAAATATTTGGGACACTGTCTAACACAAGGACTGAGACACCTGACCGCTGATAGAATTCAAGCAATTAGAGACATGACTCTGCCACAAACCCAGCAACAGATCAGAACATTTTTAGGAATGTGTGGGTATTGCCGTAACTGGATCCCAGGGTTTTCCATTCTAGCGTTACCCTTGCAGGAGATGGTCTCCTCAAACAAACCTGATCGGATTTCGCATACAGACGAGTCTGAGACAGCATTCGAGAGACTTAAACAGTGCCTAACGTAGGCACCAGCATTGGGTATGCCAGACTATGGGAAACCCTTTGAACTATACGGAACAGAAAGTGCTGGTTGCGCGGCAGGCGTACTAACCCAAAAGCACGGTGATGCCAGCAGGCCGGTAGCATATTACAGCGCTCAGCTAGATACGGTAGCGCGATCCCTCCCCACATGCTTGCGAAGCGTTGCTGCGATAGCATTGCTAGTAACGAAAAGCGAAGACGTCGTGCTAGGTCACAACCTCACAATTCATACACCACATGCAGTGTCAGCCTTGTTAAATTCTGCCCAAACCAGACACGTCTCATCAGCGCGGTTTACAAGATGGGAATTGGCACTAATGGCCCCCGTAAACATCACCATAAGGAGATGCAGTGCATTAAATCCTGCAACATATCTCCCAGGTGTGCCTGGACAGGCACAAAGGGTGGAGGATGAGAGTGGTGGGGAAGGAGAATTTAATACAAAGGAAGACACACATGATTGTATGGAATATTTGACCCAAAATTTTACCGCAAGGTCTGACATCAGTGACAACCCACTGGAAGATGTAGAACTTACGTTCTACACGGACGGTAGTTGTCATAGACAGTCAGACTCGGGAGACTTGTGTACTGGATACGCAGTCGTAGATGACCAAGGCACCATAGAAGCGGAACCGCTAGGCCCACCTCACTCAGCCCAGGTTGCTGAACTGGTCGCCCTAACCAGAGCATGTGAATTGGCTAAGGGCAAATCAGCCAATATCTACACCGATTCTAGATACGCATTCGGGGTAGTCCATGATTTCGGAGCCCTATGGCGCCTCAGAAATTTCATGACGGCAGCTGGTACACCGGTAGCGCATGCAGCTCATATAAAAAGGCTTCTAACAGCGATACAGGAACCCGACAGAGTGGCTGTTATCAAATGTAAAGCACACACATATAGCCAAGACCCAGTATCACTTGGTAACAGCCGAGCAGACGAAGCTGCTAAATTAGCAGCTGCTACCCCCAGACAGACAGACACCACACAACTGATGGTATTTAATACCATCAACACACAGAAGTTGTGTGAGATGCAAAATTTGTGTTCCACACAGGAAAAGGCAGTCTGGAAGGCAAAAGGATATGGTCAGGAGTCCTCAGGACTCTGGACGGATGGACACGGTAAACCAGTGGCCCCCAGAGCATACCTTCCATGTTTAGCTGAGGCAGCTCACGGGCTGACTCATCTGGGCAAGGAAGGGATGTGCAAGTTGGTAAGAGCATATTGGTGTGCCCCAGGATTTTCATCTCATGCGAGTAAAAGGGCAATGTCATGCCTTACCTGTCTGAGAAAGAACATCGGAAAGGCAATACCTACAGAACCATCTCATATCCCACCTGCCGGCGGCCCTTTCCAGGTAATACAGATTGACTTTATTCAATTACCCCCTTGTCGAAATTTGAAATATGTACTTGTTTGTATAGATGTTTTTTCAAATTGGGTCGAAGCATTTCCGGCGGCCACAAATACCGCTATGTTTACTGCTAAGAAAATTGTGCAGGAATTTGTATGTAGATATGGTATCCCTAGAATTATCGAAAGTGATAGGGGTACCCATTTTACAGGTGATGTCTTCCAAGGAATGTGTAAATTGATGGGAATTGATAGCAAGCTGCACACTCCATACCGTCCACAGGCGAGTGCGAAAGTGGAAAGAGTGAACAGCACTATTAAAAATAAACTGAGTAAAGTGATGGCAGAGACAGGATTGACATGGCCAGAAGCTTTACCCATTGTACTGTACAGCATCAGAACCACTCCCAGGTCCCCTCTTAATCTGTCTCCCTTTGAAATCTTGTTTGGTCGACAACCGCATGTTATGATTAACCCTCAGGATGATTTGAAGTGTAACAATGAAGTGACTGTAAAATACTTGATTAACATGAGTAAACAGTTAAGGAATCAAAATGATAATCTGAAGTTAGTGATTCCTGATTTACCAGATAGTAATTGTCATGACATTGAACCTGGGGATTATGTAATGATACGGAATTTTCTACGCTCAGGTTGCCTTATTGACAGATGGGAAGGACCATACCAGGTCTTATTGACTAGCACTACAGCATTGAAGGTTGCTGAGAGAGAGACTTGGGTTCATTCGTCCCACTGTAAAAAGGTTGCTGATCCAGAGAGGTCCCGTGATAAGGAACAGACGGTAGAGGTTGTATCACTGGAGTGTCTGTTCCAGGAGGATTGAGGCGGCACCTGAGCATTGAAAATCACAAGACCAAAAGCAGTTGTCGATCCCCTGTTCCCTTTTATTGTTTTTCTCCAACTTCCCATCCCCTCTCCCTCAAATTTTTTTCCCCCCCCTTCTCATTCTTTTCCGTTTCCTCCTACAAGATGGACTTGCCCCAAGAGACTGTGATCCGGATTTTCCTGTTGACCATGATGTTGACCAGAGCAGTCTGTTCCGGCGAGAGTACCATGGAGGTCGAGAGAGGTTCTGGAATGGGTTCTGATGACAGAGATGGAGGCGTAGTTTTCCAAGAACAACATAATCAACAAGCAAAGGCGAGTATCAGAAAACGATCCGAAAGCAGTGACCATAGAAGGAATTGTGAAGGATTGTTAGCTGAAGAAAACTGTATCTGTCGGCTCTGTAACAATGTCATTGAGGATGGGTGCATAAAGAAATGCCAATCCAGTTTTAATATCCATATGGACCGGCATCCATTGAGTGACTATCACTCCTTAGTGGGTAGTGTGTTAAATAAAACAGATTGTTGGGTATGCTCTCAAGTACCTCAAGGTCATAGCAAATCAGGGCTAGTACCATTTCCTTTAACGTTAGGGGAGGTACTTGAGTTAAGTGGTGGGAGACCGGTGGACAGGAGGTTTAATATCTCCAGCCCTCCTAGTTTGAAGCTCCACCAATACCATGTGGATAGGTCCCTATTATGTTTTAACATCTCCAATCCCCGAAAGCCGGGAAATTGGGAAGTGTCATGGAGTAATCAAACCATGACCTTTTCGCATAGAGCAGATAGAATGCCTACAGATACAGAGCTTATACGCCACATAGCCAGTAGAGGAAAATCTTTCCGGTATAGGTATACCTTAGGAAATAGGATTACGAGAGTTGGAGAGGTATCATCAGGATACTGTGCACATATCGTACAACCTGATACGTGTACTAAGCAGATGGAAGAATTAGGGTTAGGAGATTTCACATGGAAGGTGTGTAATATGGTTATGTCCTACTCCGTCCCATATGTTCTCCCCGATGATGCATATTTCATATGCGGGAGAAAGGCGTATAAGTGGCTTGCCCCAAACTCTGAAGGATTGTGTTATATTGGAAAAGTACTGCCTGAAGTAATGACTGTATCACATGTCAAAATGAAAGACATACACCGTGTTGCCCAAACTCCTTATACTCACACCCATTACGAGCACGTAGTTAAACGGCACCTGATAGAAAGAACAGAGCATCCGGCCTCTGACATGATCCATGAATCCACCGGGATTCAGTTTCTAATCGCGTTAGATATCACTCGCACCGCTAGAGGAGTGTTGAATTATAAATACATATCTGCGCTCGCCAATTTGTTAGATAATATCACTGAAATGTATGATGACACGTTTAGGTATACTGGAAGAGAACTTCAGGCTTATAAAACAGAACTGGTACAGCATAGAATGATCCTTAATTACCTCACAGCAGTGACAGGCGGATATTGTGTCACACTGGCAACACAATATGGCGTGAAATGTTGCACATATATTACGAATAGCACCGAGGACCCGGTCGAGGTCATAGACCAAAAGATGGACGATATTCTCCAACTGAAGTGGGAATTTCGCAGGAGACACAATCTCACTCTTGCTGCTGTAGGTAATGAGCTGACTGGTTGGGTGTCATGGTTGAACCCGCGAAATTGGTTCTCTGGTTTAGGAGACTGGGCTCAAGGAGTCATAATGGATGTTGGGAAGTTTCTCCTATGTATCTTAGGTGTTATCATAACGATCGGTTTGATATTTAGATGCGGTCAGGCTTTAATGAGGTGCAAACACCGTACCAGGGTAATGAGTTTGAGGAGTGAGGAAACTGTAATTCCAATGGACTTGATTTATGACCCAAATGTAGAAACAATGATGTGATGAAAATGCGATTTCTACGGTCCGTTTCTTTCACCTGTTTTTCCGTTTCCTCCAAGGTAAAAAGACCCACCTGGACGAGGAATTTGATGAGCCGATATACAGACAACAGATGGATTAAAGAAGAAGTTTTGACAACCTGATACACAGATTTTTGATAAACTATGCCATGGATCCCCAGTTTCCCTAGAAAATTTTAAAATTACGCTAGCCCAACACTTTTGTAAATCTATGGACATTGACAGCTTTTGCTCGCACCTTATGGGCAAAAGCACAAAGAAGACTGCATTCAACAGACACCAAACAAGACCTCAATCGACGAATGTACATTTACCTGACATAGAATACCACCGCATTTACCGTAATTATGTCTTTTCTTCATTTCTACAACCCTCAGGTAATGACACACATAGTCGATAGGGAATACAGGCACAGATATCAGCAATCACATATCTCCCCCATTCATGTATCATCAACTAAAATGTGCTCCCCCATTTTGTTACAACCAAAGCCGAAAAGAGCTCGGTAAAGTTTGACAGCCCATCCACAGACCCGTACCACGGGATAAGAAGGAATTCAAATGTATACTTCGCAATACCTCGAAGCTTGATTCAAAACACGTACGGCACGATGATACATGACCCCCAAGCACGGATTCATACACACATGCTTCTGCTATCTCACTAGGTCATACCCTTTTCCTACCTTCTCCTCTCCTCCCCTACCCAACCATGTAAATGTATTAACCCCTGACATATATTTTTCTCTTTTTTGAAATGTTTTAGAAGGTGGCAGTTATTGTTGACTGCCAAAGGGTGGACTGTCAAAGTCAGAAAAATATCTCTATGCACACTACCATATTTGCACCTCACACAGGTCCGTGCTGCGCATGCGTACGCTCTCCCGTACGTGCGCATACTCACAGTCGTGGGCACCCGCAGGCGCACGGTATGCGTATTTCCGGTAGAGTTTATGTGATCGTAGCGTGCGACTCAATCGTTACATATTTTCACTATATAATGTATTTTGTAGATCATGGTCCCTTTGATAGATTCTGAAAGTTTAGTTAACATAGCATGTTCCTGAACAGAGAGATCCCTCTTTGTATTGTACGAAGGGTCTAACAGGGGTCATACAGTGGTGTTTGGTACCCATCGGAAGAGTATTTAAATAGCAATATTCCGGTGTTGGTTTGGAGCGGATTAATCGCTCGTGCGAATAGTTATGGACATAAGAAGTTTATGTCCATTTACTATTATTTGTTCTTATTTAGTCATGCGGCGGGAAACCCAGTATCCCACCCACCTGAACAGTTGGAAGCAGTCACAGCCCACCTGTATGAATCAACCTATGACCTTTTGTTATAATGCTAAGCCGAATTCCTGTGTCCAATGAACAATGAGATTGTAGGGACCATTGAATTGTATTGTGTGTGGGGCATAAATAGGCAGGCCGACCATATCCAGTTCACTCTCTTCAACGGTTCTCATTGCTGATAATCGGGAGCTGGATATCGAGGCGCATGCGATCGTTTCCCCTTGTGCGTAAGTGTTTCTCCGCAACTATATTGATCTTCCTGTTATTGTGGGCCAATTTCTCTCTCTCTCTCTCTTCTCCTCTTTCTCTCTTATTTTCCCTTAAATAGTAATTGTATTGTAATTCCTGTGTAGTTATCTGGTTAGGTAGTCTATGTTATATTGTAGTGTATGATTTGTATTTGTATTAATTCTTTTGCAAGTATATCATTCATAATATATATATATTAGGCGTTGGACCCTAAGCCCAGGTATCTGTGTATTTCTTATAGTGTTAAGTATTCTCAGAGCGTCGGTGACGCTCATACAGCTTTTGAGTTAATAAGGTTACACTGTGTTGCATTTACACTCTATCTATACACTAAGGTTTTACAGCATATTACATTGTTTATGGTTTAGATTTAAAGGTTTAACATTGTTAGCGCCAGCGCCGCTGGTGATCTCCTCGTGGTCCCGAGCGTCCGCTACGCTATAGCGAATCATTACGTTAGTCAGCAGCCAATAGCGTGCCTGCCTGTGATCTCTTGGCCGTGAACGAACGTGACGCTTGAGCGTCTCGACTACGGCTAAGCGATTGTTACGCAACGAGCGTACCCTTACGGTACTTCATACGTAAATAGCGTACAGTGTTCTTAGACCTCATAAAGGGTATTATATAAGATAAATATTTAGCTTTATCAGTTGGAAAAGTGTTGCCTGAAGTGAATTTATGACCCGTCAATCGAGACAATGTTGTGATAAAATGTGATTCCACGGTCCGTTTCTTTCACCCGTTTCTCCTTTGATTTTCTCCGAGGTACCAAGAGATCCACCTGGAAGAAGAATGTGATGACCATTTATACAAGACCACTGATGAACTGTGTCACAGACACCTAATGAGCTTTTTAGAGACTGTACTTCTTTTTATGGACACTTGAAGAAGCTTTTTGTTTGCCAATAAACCTTAAAGCTACAGTAAAGATACGACCATCCGGACAAGACGTCAGACAAGACATCAACAAGACCACAATCGGCGACTGCATACTAAATCTCACATAGTTATATGACTGCATTTATAACGCTTGTTTCTTATCATCATCTCTACAACCTCCAGGTAGTATCCCACATAGTCGACAGGTGATTTTCACATATTAGCATCCACATACTCTCCCCCTTCATGTATCATCAACTAATGTGCACCCCATTTGTTGTAACCAAAAGCCGAAAAGAGCTTGGTAGAGTTTGACAGCCCATCCACAGACCCTTAATACGGGATAAGAAGGATTCAAATGTATACTTCGCAATACCTCGAAGCTTGATTTAGAACACGTACGGCACGATGATACATGACCCCTCAAACATGGATTTCATACACACATGCTTTCACTATCTCACTAGGTCATATCTTTCCCACCTTCTCCTCTTCTCCCTCTACCCAATCATAAAAAGGTATTCCATGATGACATATATTTTTCTGTTTGAATTGTTTAAGAAGTGGCAGTTATTGGTGACTGCCAAAGGGTGGACTGTCAAAGTCGAAAAATATCGTTATTCACTATTGCCTTGTACTAACCCCAATGCACGTGCCCGCTGCTCGTGCACCGACTCCCCCGTGCGTACGCATCCCCTCAGGTTGCGTAAGGGACGCTCCGACGTCGCCTGCGCACGGAGATGTGTATTTACGGTGGTGTTTGTGAGCGACTAGCGAGCGACTCGATCGCAACATATTTAACCTATATAGTGTGTTTTGTAGATAATATTCCCGTTAATAATGACTGCAAGTATGTTTAGTGTAAATGGTTCAGGGACTTGGGAATTCCTCTTTGCATGATACGAAGGGTCCGACAAAGGTTGAACAGTGGTGTCTAGTACCTAACTGAAGAGTATTTTATTAGAAACAATCCGGTGTTGGTTAGGAAGAGATTAATCGCTCCTGCGTATAGTTATGTCTATGAGTAGTTTATGGACATTTACTGTATTTGCAGTTCATTATCCATGCGGCGGGAATCCTGAGGATACCTCCCATCTGAGCAGTTTGAAATAGTCACAGCCCACCTGTTCGAATCCACCTATGACCTTTTGTTATAATGCAGAGGGACATTCCTGTGTCCAATGAACAATGAGATTATAGGACCATTGTATTGTACAGTATACTGTGTATATAAAGACCCCCATAGCCAGACCAGCTCACTTCTCTCCACAAAGGTTTTCCCAGTGATGACTGAGAGCTGGTTTCCAGATAGCGCCTGCGAGTCATTCCCACGTGTGTAAGTTTCTCTGTGGCCATTTCGTTACTCTGTGTGTATGCAATTGTTCTCTTTTTGTTATCCTTTAAGTGTTTGCCATTTATTCTCTTTCTGTTTATGTGTAATTGTGATTGTTTGCTAGTGTTTATATTTCTGTTTAGTTATTGTGTTTAGGTATTAATGACAGGTCTGTAGTGTATAAGCTGTAAACTGTTTTTTTCTTTTTCCCTTTTACTTACTAATATCGTCTATAAAGGTGTTGGAACCTTAGCAAGTAGTGTGTGTTTTACTAGTTATTATATAGGGTTTCTGAGCGTCTTAATCGCTCCAACAGCTTTCATATCATCCAGGTTATTCAGCGTTACATTGTGGTAATATTACAGTACTAAGGCTTACAGCATAAGCATACCCTTTCAGTGTGTTGTTAATAAGGTTTTCTGTGTGTAATTCAGTGAGCGTCAGCGCCGCTCGTATCCCACTCTCGCGGTACAGCATCCGCTAAGCCAATAGCGTAGCATTACGGTACTCGGGCCGCCTATAGCGTGCTCGATACTAAGCGTAAGCCGTGAGCGAACGTGCCGCTCGTGCGTCTCGACCACGGCCTAGCGTCTGCTACGCTAAGTGCGTACCATTACGGCACCTCGTGCGACTATTGCGTACATTGTCTATAATAAGTATATAGCTTATGTTAAAAGGTAAATATTTAGCTTTATCACCAGGATGAGGATATGGGTGTTGCTGGCGCTGAGGAGGAAGTTGACGATGAGGATTCTGATGGTGATGTGGTTTGTTTAAGTCAGACACTGGGGGAGACACCTGTTGTCCTTGGGATGAAGAAGCCCATTGTGATGCCTGGGAAAACTACCAAAAAAGCTACCTCTTAGGTGTGGAATTATTTCTCCTCAAATCCGGACAACAGGTGTCAAGCCATCTGTTGCCTCTGTCAATCTGTAATAAGTAGGGGTAAGGATGTTAACCACCTAGGAACATCCTCCCTTATACGTTACCTGCTGCGCATTCATCAGAAGTCACTGTCAAGTTCAGAAACTTTGGGTAAGAGTGTAAGCAGTCCACTGACACCTAAATCCCTTCTTCCTCCTGTACCCAAGCTCATACAAGCCACACCACCAACTCCCTCAATGTCAACTTCCTCAGTCAGGAACATCCGTAGTCCTGCAGGCCATGTCACTGTCAAGACTGAGGAGTCCTCTCCTAACCGGGATTCTTCCGTAGGATCCTTGAGTGGTACGCCTGCTGTTGCTGCTGCTGCTGTTGTTGCTGCTGGGAGTCGATCGTCATCCCAGAGGGGAAGTCGGAAGACCACTTGTACTACTTCCAGTAAGCAATTGACTGTCCAACTGTCCTTGTGAGGAAGATGAAATATGACAGCAGTCATCCTTTTGCAAAGCAGATAACTGAGGCCTTGACAGCTATGTTGGTGTTAGAGGTGCGTCCAGTATCCACCATTAGTTCAGAGTCACTTAAAGATTTGTTTGAGGTACTGTGTCGTCGGTATCAAATCCCAGCTAGGTTCCACTTCTCTAGGCAGGCGATACCGAGAATGTACACAGACGTCAGAAAAAGAGTCACCAGTGTCCTAAAAAATGCGGTTGTATCCAGTGTCCTCTTAACCACGGACATGTGGACAAGTGGAACAGGGCAGACTAAGGACCATATGACTGACAGCCCACTGGGTAGATGTATGGCCTCCCGCAGTGGCACCAGTAGCAGCATCTTGCAAACGCCAACTCATTCCTAGGCAGGAACATCATCGTAGAATGTCTTACCCCAATTGGACTCTCCTGGGGATTTGTGATATCAGACACCACCACCAATATTGTGCGTGCATTACAACTGGGCAAATTCCAGCACGTCCCATGTTTTGCACATACAATTAATTTGGTGGTGCAGAATATTTTGAAAAATGAGAGGGGGGTGCAGGAGATGCTGTCGGTGGCCCGAAAAATTGTGGGCCACTTTTGGCATTCTGCCACTGCGTGCCGAAGACTGGAGCGCCAGCAAACACTCCTGAACCTGCCCCGCCATCAACTGAAGCAAGAGGTGGTAAGGGGTGGAATTCAACACTCTATATGCTTCAGAGGATGGAGGAGCAGCAAAAGGCCATTCAAGCCTATACATCCACCTATGATATAGGCAAAGGAGGGGTAATGCACCTTACTCAAGCACAGTGGAAAATGATTTCAACGTTGTGCAAGGTTCTCCAACCATTCAAATTTGCCACACGTGAAGTTAGTTCAGACACTGCCAGCTTGAGTCAGGTCATTCCCCTCATCAGGCTTTTGCAGAAGCAGCTGGATAAATTGAAGGAGGAGCTAAGACAGAACGAATCCGCAAAGTATGTGGGACTTGTGGATGAAGCCCTTCATTCGCTTTGCCAGGATTCAAGGGTGGTCAATCTGTTGAAATCAGAGCACTACATTTTGGCCACCGTGCTCGATCTTAGGTTTAAAGCCTACGTTGTATCTCTCTTTCCGGCAGACACAAGTCTGCAGAGGTGCAAAGACCTGCTGGTTAGTAAATTGTCAACTTAAGCGGAACGTGACCCGTCAACATCTCCTCCTTCAATTTCTCCCGCCACTGGGGCTGCAAGGAACAGGATAACATTTCCTAGCCCACCCGCTGGCGGCGATGCAGGGAAGTCAGGAGTGAAAGCTGACATGTCATCTACTGTCACTGCATATGATTCTGTCACCATTGAAAGAATGGTGGAGGATTATATGAGTGACAGCATCCAAGTAGGCATGTCAGACAGTCCGTACGTATACTGGCAGGAAAAAGAGGCAATTTGGAGGCCCTTGCACAAACTGGCTTTATTTTACCTAAGTTGCCCCCCCCCTCCAGTGTGTACTCCGAAAGAGTGTTTAGTGCAGCCGGCAACCTTGTCAGCGATCGGCGTAGGAGGTTACTTCCACAAAATGTGTAGAAGATGATGTTCATCAAAATTACTTATAAAGTCTTCCGGGAATACCTTTACCAGCAATTGCCTCCAGAAAGTAGACAGGATCCTGTGATGGTGGATTCCAGTGGGGACGAATTAATACTCAGTGAGGAGGATGTACACGGTGAAAGGGGTGAGTAATCGGAGGATGATGATGAGGTGGACATCTTGCCTCTGTAGAGCCAGTTTGTGCAAGGAGAGATTGATTGCTTCTTTTTTGGTGGGGGACCAAACAAACCAATAATTTCAGCCACAGTCGTGTGGCAGACCCTGTCGCTGAAATGATTGGTTTGTTAAAGTGTGCATGTCCTGTTTATACAACATAAGGGTGGGTGGGAGGGCCCAAGGACAATTCCATCTTGCAACTCTTTTTCTTCTTTCCATCATGTGCTGTTTGGGGACTAGTTTTTTAAGTGCCATCCTGTCTGTAACTGCAGTGCGACTCCTAGATGTGCCAGGTGTTTGTGCCGCACACTTGTGTCGCTTAGCTTGGCCATCCAGCTACCTCATTGCACCTCTTTTTCTTCTTTGCATCATGTGCTGTTAGGGGACTAGTTTTTTTTGTGCCATCCTGTCTGTAACTGCAGGGCCACTCCTAGATGGGCCAGGTGTTTGTGCCGCACACTTGTGTCGCTTAGCTTGGCCATCCAGCTACCTCATTGCACCTCTTTTTCTTCTTTGCATCATGTGCTGTTTGGGGACTAGTTTTTGAATAGAGCCATCTTGTCTGCAACTGCAGTGCAACTCCTAGATGGGCCAGGTGTTTGTGCCGCACACTTGTGTCGCTTAGCTTAGTCATACAGCCACCTCGGTGCAACTTTTAGGCCTAAAAACAATATTGTGAGGTGTGAGGTGTTCAGAATAGACTGGAAATGAGTGGAAATGATTGTTATTGAGGTTAATAATACTGTAGGAGCAAAATTACCCCCAAATTCTGTGATTTTAGCTGTTTTTATGTGTTTTTCCCCAAAAATCATTAAGATCCCAAACCAAAACCAAAACACGAAAGGGTGGTTTTGTCAAAACCAAAACACGAAAATGGAATTAGAACCAAAACCAAAACACGTAAAGTGCCAGCCGCACATCTCTAATATATATATATAATTATATTTACTAAATAAACAGTGCCACGTACATTTGCAGCTCTCGTGTCAACTAGAGGCACCTTAATTGTTTTTCTGGGGCTCATTTCCAATGAGCTGTAAAGTTGCAACCTATAACATGTGTAAGGACAGTGACTTTTCGGCCAGGCATCTTTCATTCTGGACGATATCTGGTGACTTTGAGGTAATTCATGTTCTATTACATATGGTAACATGCAGCTCACTGGAAAAATGCCATATTGTACCGGTTTACACAGTACAATATGCCATTGGTATACACATAATGCCTCCATTCCGGAATGTGGGACATACATAAAAGCTTCTGTGCTAGAAAACATGCTAAACTAGTATTTATTAGAGATGTGCTCGGACCCCGTGTTTTGGTTTTGGTTCTTATTCATCACTGTGCTTTATTTTTGCCAAAACCTCCCTCAAGTGTTTTGGTTCGGATTCAGTGTTAAAAATCAATTTAAAATAAATCAATAGTAATTGATAAAAATCGTTTTTTGTTCAGTATAGATCCACAAACTTTGGGTGGAGGACTGCCGGACAGAATGGTGGCCCTGGTGGCCATGTTGTAGATAGCGCCAGATAGCTGACAGCTGGTATCCAGGCCAGAGAGTAAAGGAGAAGGTCTGCCTGGAGGAGAGGAGTAAGGACCCCAGCCCACCACTTTTACTCCCTCCTCTCATCTTTCCCAGAGTTCCCTGCACTTCTTACTTCTGTCTGCCAGTGACTGCCTGCCTGCTCTCTGAGGAAGTTCTGCAGCTTGCAACCATTGATGGGGATCTGAGGTCACACTGCAGATCTACTGTGCGCCCACGTAAGTCCTAAATTGTAATTAGTGCTATATTTGCTATATTTGTCACTGTCTTCCTGTCACCCTCAGCCTCTCCCTTTCTATGTCTCCCTATCACCCACTCCCAGTCATCCTCTGCCTCTCCCCATTACCCTTTTCCTCTCCCCGTCACCCTTTCCTTGTGAGCTTCTGCCTCTCGTTGTCACCCTCTGCCTTTGCCCACCACCTTCTGCCTATCCTTTTCACCCAGTCCCCTTCACCTCCTGCCTCGCCCAATCACTTTCTGCCTCTCCTTTTCACTCACTCCTAGTCGCCCTCTTCCTCTCCCTGTCGCCCCCTGTCTCTCCCCGTCACCCTCTCCCCATCATCCTATGTCTCCCTATCATCCCACCTCTGTCTCCCTTTCACTGTCCCCATCTTCCTCTTTCTCTCTCCATCTCCCTCTTTCTCTCTCCATCTCCCTCTTTCTCTCCCCATCTCCCTCTTCCTCTTCCCGGTGCCCTCTGCCTCTCTCTGTCACCCTCTACCTCTCTCTGTCACCCTCTGCCTCTCTCTCTCTCACCATCTCCCCTTCACCCCTCTCTCCCTATGACCCTCTTCCTCTCACCATCATTTTCTACCTGTCACTAGAGATGAGCGCCTGAAATTTTTCGGGTTTTGTGTTTTGGTTTTGGGTTCGGTTCCGCGGCCGTGTTTTGGGTTCGAACGCGTTTTGGCAAAACCTCACCGAATTATTTTTGTCGGATTCGGGTGTGTTTTGGATTCGGGTGTTTTTTTCAAAAAACCCTAAAAAACAGCTTAAATCATAGAATTTGGGGGTAATTTTGATCCCAAAGTATTATTAACCTCAAAAAACATAATTTACACTCATTTTCAGCCTATTCTGAACACATCACACCTCACAATATTATTTTTAGTCCTAAAATTTGCACCGAGGTCGCTGTGTGAGTAAGATAAGCGACCCTAGTGGCCGACACAAACACCGGGCCCATCTAGGAGTGGCACTGCAGTGTCACGCAGGATGTCCCTTCCAAAAAACCCTCCCCAAACAGCACATGACGCAAAGAAAAAAAGAGGCGCAATGAGGTAGCTGTGTGAGTAAGATTAGCGACCCTAGTGGCCGACACAAACACCGGGCCCATCTAGGAGTGGCACTGCAGTGTCACGCAGGATGTCCCTTCCAAAAAACCCTCCCCAAACAGCACATGACGCAAAGAAAAAAAGAGGCGCAATGAGGTAGCTGACTGTGTGAGAAAGATAAGCGACCCTAGTGGCCGACACAAACACCGGGCCCATCTAGGAGTGGCACTGCAGTGTCACGCAGGATGGCCCTTCCAAAAAACCCTCCCCAAACAGCACATGACGCAAAGAAAAAAAGAGGCGCAATGAGGTAGCTGACTGTGTGAGTAAGATTAGCGACCCTAGTGGCCGACACAAACACCGGGCACATCTAGGAGTGGCACTGCAGTGTCACGCAGGATGTCCCTTCCAAAAAACCCTCCCCAAACAGCACATGACGCAAAGAAAAAAAGAGGCGCAATGAGGTAGCTGTGTGAGTAAGATTAGCGACCCTAGTGGCCGACACAAACACCGGGCCCATCTAGGAGTGGCACTGCAGTGTCACGCAGGATGTCCCTTCCAAAAAACCCTCCCCAATCAGCACATGATGCAAAGAAAAAGAAAAGAAAAAAGAGGTGCAAGATGGAATTATCCTTGGGCCCTCCCACCCACCCTTATGTTGTATAAACAAAACAGGACATGCACACTTTAACCAACCCATCATTTCAGTGACAGGGTCTGCCACACGACTGTGACTGATATGACGGGTTGGTTTGGACCCCCCCCAAAAAAGAAGCAATTAATCTCTCCTTGCACAAACTGGCTCTACAGAGGCAAGATGTCCACCTCATCTTCACCCTCCGATATATCACCGTGTACATCCCCCTCCTCACAGATTATCAATTCGTCCCCACTGGAATCCACCATCTCAGCTCCCTGTGTACTTTGTGGAGGCAATTGCTGCTGGTCAATGTCTCCGCGGAGGAATTGATTATAATTCATTTTAATGAACATCATCTTCTCCACATTTTCTGGATGTAACCTCGTACGCCGATTGCTGACAAGGTGAGCGGCGGCACTAAACACTCTTTCGGAGTACACACTTGTGGGAGGGCAACTTAGGTAGAATAAAGCCAGTTTGTGCAAGGGCCTCCAAATTGCCTCTTTTTCCTGCCAGTATAAGTACGGACTGTGTGACGTGCCTACTTGGATGCGGTCACTCATATAATCCTCCACCATTCTATCAATGTTGAGAGAATCATATGCAGTGACAGTAGACGACATGTCCGTAATCGTTGTCAGGTCCTTCAGTCCGGACCAGATGTCAGCATCAGCAGTCGCTCCAGACTGCCCTGCATCACCGCCAGCGGGTGGGCTCGGAATTCTGAGCCTTTTCCTCGCACCCCCAGTTGCGGGAGAATGTGAAGGAGGAGATGTTGACAGGTCGCGTTCCGCTTGACTTGACAATTTTGTCACCAGCAGGTCTTTCAACCCCAGCAGACCTGTGTCTGCCGGAAAGAGAGATCCAAGGTAGGCTTTAAATCTAGGATCGAGCACGGTGGCCAAAATGTAGTGCTCTGATTTCAACAGATTGACCACCCGTGAATCCTTGTTAAGCGAATTAAGGGCTGCATCCACAAGTCCCACATGCCTAGCGGAATCGCTCCGTGTTAGCTCCTTCTTCAATGCCTCCAGCTTCTTCTGCAAAAGCCTGATGAGGGGAATGACCTGACTCAGGCTGGCAGTGTCTGAACTGACTTCACGTGTGGCAAGTTCAAAGGGCATCAGAACCTTGCACAACGTTGAAATCATTCTCCACTGCACTTGAGACAGGTGCATTCCACCTACTATATCGTGCTCAATTGTATAGGCTTGAATGGCCTTTTGCTGCTCCTCCAACCTCTGAAGCATATAGAGGGTTGAATTCCACCTCGTTACCACTTCTTGCTTCAGATGATGGCAGGGCAGGTTCAGTAGTTTTTGGTGGTGCTCCAGTTTTCTGTACGTGGTGCCTGTACGCCGAAAGTGTCCCGCAATTCTTCTGGCCACCGACAGCATCTCTTGCACGCCCCTGTCGTTTTTTAAAAAATTCTGCACCACCAAATTCAAGGTATGTGCAAAACATGGGACGTGCTGGAATTGGCCCAGATTTAATGCACACACAATATTGCTGGCGTTGTCCGATGCCACAAATCCACAGGAGAGTCCAATTGGGGTAAGCCATTCCGCGATGATCTTCCTCAGTTGCCGTAAGAGGTTTTCAGCTGTGTGCGTATTCTGGAAAGCGGTGATACAAAGCGTAGCCTGCCTAGGAAAGAGTTGGCGTTTGCGAGATGCTGCTACTGGTGCCGCCGCTGCTGTTCTTGCGGCGGGAGTCCATACATCTACCCAGTGGGCTGTCACAGTCATATAGTCCTGACCCTGCCCTGCTCCACTTGTCCACATGTCCGTGGTTAAGTGGACATTGGGTACAGCTGCATTTTTTAGGACACTGGTGACTCTTTTTCTGAGGTCTGTGTACATTTTCGGTATCGCCTGCCTAGAGAAATGGAACCTAGATGGTATTTGGTACCGGGGACACAGTACCTCCAACAAGTCTCTAGTTGGCTCTGCAGTAATGATGGATACCGGAACCACGTTTCTCACCACCCAGGATGCCAAGGCCTCAGTTATCCGCTTTGCAGTAGGATGACTGCTGTGATATTTCATCTTCCTCGCAAAGGACTGTTGAACAGTCAATTGCTTACTGGAAGTAGTACAAATGGGCTTACGACTTCCCCTCTGGGATGACCATCGACTCCCAGCGGCAACAACAGCAGCGCCAGCAGCAGTAGGCGTTACACGCAAGGATGCATCGGAGGAATCCCAGGCAGGAGAGGACTCGTCAGACTTGCCAGTGACATGGCCTGCAGGACTATTGGCATTCCTGGGGAAGGAGGAAATTGACACTGAGGGAGTTGGTGGGGTGGTTTGCGTGAGCTTGGTTACAAGAGGAAGGGATTTACTGGTCAGTGGACTGCTTCCGCTGTCACCCAAAGTTTTTGAACTTGTCACTGACTTATTATGAATGCGCTGCAGGTGACGTATAAGGGAGGATGTTCCGAGGTGGTTAACGTCCTTACCCCTACTTATTACAGCTTGACAAAGGGAACACACGGCTTGACACCTGTTGTCCGCATTTCTGGTGAAATACCTCCACACCGAAGAGCTGATTTTTTTGGTATTTTCACCTGGCATGTCAACGGCCATATTCCTCCCACGGACAACAGGTGTCTCCCCGGGTGCCTGACTTAAACAAACCACCTCACCATCAGAATCCTCCTGGTCAATTTCCTCCCCAGCGCCAGCAACACCCATATCCTCCTCATCCTGGTGTACTTCAACACTGACATCTTCAATCTGACTATCAGGAACTGGACTGCGGGTGCTCCTTCCAGCACTTGCAGGGGGCGTGCAAATGGTGGAAGGCGCATGCTCTTCACCTCCAGTGTTGGGAAGGTCAGGCATCGCAACCGACACAATTGGACTCTCCTTGTGGATTTGGGATTTCGAAGAACGCACAGTTCTTTGCGGTGCTTTTGCCAGCTTGAGTCTTTTCAGTTTTCTAGCGAGAGGCTGAGTGCTTCCATCCTCATGTGAAGCTGAACCACTAGCCATGAACATAGGCCAGGGCCTCAGCCGTTCCTTGCCACTCCGTGTGGTAAATGGCATATTGGCAAGTTTACGCTTCTCCTCCGACAATTTTATTTTAGGTTTTGGAGTCCTTTTTTTTCTGATATTTGGTGTTTTGGATTTGACATGCTCTGTACTATGACATTGGGCATCGGCCTTGGCAGACGACGTTGCTGGCATTTCATCGTCTCGGCCATGACTAGTGGCAGCAGCTTCAGCACGAGGTGGAAGTGGATCTTGATCTTTCCCTAATTTTGGAACCTCAACTTTTTTGTTCTCCATATTTTATAGGCAGAACTAAAAGGCACCTCAGGTAAACAATGGAGATGGATGGATTGGATACTAGTATTGGATACCTGCCGACTGCCGACACAGAGGTAGCCACAGCCGTGAACTACCGCACTGTACACTGGTTGATAAAGAGATAGTAGTATACTCGTAACAACTAGTATGACACTATGACGACGGTATAAAGAATGAAAAAAAAACCACGGTTAGGTGGTATATATTATAATAATAATACAATTATGGATGGACGGACTGCCTGCCGACTGCCGACACAGAGGTAGCCACAGCCGTGAACTACCGCACTGTACACTGGTTGATAAAGAGATAGTAGTATACTCGTAACAACTAGTATGACACTATGACGACGGTATAAAGAATGAAAAAAAAACCACGGTTAGGTGGTATATATTATAATAATAATACAATTATGGATGGACGGACTGCCTGCCGACTGCCGACACAGAGGTAGCCACAGCCGTGAACTACCGCACTGTACACTGGTTGATAAAGAGATAGTAGTATACTCGTAACAACTAGTATGACACTATGACGACGGTATAAAGAATGAAAAAAAAACCACGGTTAGGTGGTATATATTATAATAATAATACAATTATGGATGGACGGACTGCCTGCCGACTGCCGACACAGAGGTAGCCACAGCCGTGAACTACCGCACTGTACACTGGTTGATAAAGAGATAGTAGTATACTCGTAACAACTAGTATGACACTATGACGACGGTATAAAGAATGAAAAAAAAACCACGGTTAGGTGGTATATATTATAATAATAATACAATTATGGATGGACGGACTGCCTGCCGACTGCCGACACAGAGGTAGCCACAGCCGTGAACTACCGCACTGTACACTGGTTGATAAAGAGATAGTAGTATACTCGTAACAACTAGTATGACACTATGACGACGGTATAAAGAATGAAAAAAAAACCACGGTTAGGTGGTATATATTATAATAATAATACAATTATGGATGGACGGACTGCCTGCCGACTGCCGACACAGAGGTAGCCACAGCCGTGAACTACCGCACTGTACACTGGTTGATAAAGAGATAGTAGTATACTCGTAACAACTAGTATGACACTATGACGACGGTATAAAGAATGAAAAAAAAACCACGGTTAGGTGGTATATATTATAATAATAATACAATTATGGATGGACGGACTGCCTGCCGACTGCCAACACAGAGGTAGCCACAGCCGTGAACTACCGCACTGTACACTGGTTGATAAAGAGATAGTAGTATACTCGTAACAACTAGTATGACACTATGACGACGGTATAAAGAATGAAAAAAAAACCACGGTTAGGTGGTATATATTATAATAATAATACAATTATGGATGGACGGACTGCCTGCCGACTGCCGACACAGAGGTAGCCACAGCCGTGAACTACCGCACTGTACACTGGTTGATAAAGAGATAGTAGTATACTCGTAACAACTAGTATGACACTATGACGACGGTATAAAGAATGAAAAAAAAACCACGGTTAGGTGGTATATATTATAATAATAATACAATTATGGATGGACGGACTGCCTGCCGACTGCCGACACAGAGGTAGCCACAGCCGTGAACTACCGCACTGTACACTGGTTGATAAAGAGATAGTAGTGTACTCGTAACAACTAGTATGACACTATGACGGTATAAAGAATGAAAAAAAAACCACGGTTAGGTGGTATATATTATAATAATAATACAATTATGGATGGACGGACTGCCTGCCGACTGCCGACACAGAGGTAGCCACAGCCGTGAACTACCGCACTGTACACTGGTTGATAAAGAGATAGTAGTATACTCGTAACAACTAGTATGACACTATGACGACGGTATAAAGAAAGAAAAAAAAATACCACGGTTAGGTGGTATATATTGTAATACAATTATGGATGGACGGACTGCCTGCCGAGTTCCGACTGCCGACACAGAGGTAGCCACAGCCGTGAACTACCGCACTGTACTGTGTCTGCTGCTAATATAGACTGGTTGATAAAGAGATAGTATACAATACATACAACAATATACTACTATACTGGTGGTCAGGCACTGGTCACCACTAGTCACACTGGCAGTGGCACTCCTGCAGCAAAAGTGTGCACTGTTTAATTTTAAATTAATATAATATTATGTACTCCTGGGGGCTCCTGCTATAACAACCTGCAGTGCTCCCCAGTCTCCCCCACAATTATTATAAGCTTTGCCTTTTATACATTGATGTGCAGCACACTGGGCTGAGCTGAGTGCACACAGACTGAGTCACACTGTGTGACTGGCTGCTGCTGTGTATCGTTTTTTTTCAGGCAGAGAACGGATATAGCAGAGAACGGATATATTAAAATAAATAAAAGTTAACTAACAACAACTGCACTGGTCACTGTGGTAAACTCTGTCTGACTCTGCACAATCTCTCTCTCTCTTCTAATCTAATTTCTAATGGAGAGGACGCCAGCCACGTCCTCTCCCTATCAATCTCAATGCACGTGTGAAAATGGCGGCGACGCGCGGCTCCTTATATAGAATCCGAGTCTCGCGAGAATCCGACAGCGTCATGATGACGTTCGGGCGCGCTCGGGTTAACCGAGCAAGGCGGGAGGATCCGAGTCTGCTCGGACCCGTGAAAAAAACATGAAGTTCGTGCGGGTTCGGTTTCAGAGAAACCGAACCCGCTCATCTCTACCTGTCACCCTCTTCCTCTGCCTCTCCCTGTTATCCTCTACCACTCTCCCCATCATCCTCCCACCTGCCTTTCACCCTCTTCCTCTCCCCAACGGCCACTACCTCTCCCTGTCACCCTCTACCTCTCCCTGTCACCCACTGCCATCTGACATATTACTATTCTATACTAAGTCCCGCATCTGAGCTGCAGCCGCAGTAAAAAAAAAAGGATTTAGGGCCTAATTCAGACCTGATTGCTGTGCTGCAAATTACACTGTCCTGCGATCAGATAGTCGCTGCCTATGGGGAGTGAAAATTCGCCCTGTGCAAGTGTGTGAGTGCATGTGTACTCTGTGCGAAAATTCCCCTCAGTCAACGGACAGCTGCGAAACCGTTCGCATCATACTAACCATCGAATGTTTTTCCCATTCTGTGCAGTGTGTGCAGTCAATACTTACTCCTTCAGTGCGAAGGAATCAGGCTGATCTGGGAAGGAGCTGACATCACACACCCTCCCTGAAAACGCTTGGGAACGCCGGTGTTTTTCCAGACACTCCCTGAAAATGGCCAGTTACCACCCACAAATGTCTGCTTCCTGTCAAGCACCTTGCAAACAGCTGTGCAATTGAAATTTTAGCACCATCCCGTCGCTGTTTGGTGACACACATGCGCATTGCGGTGCATACACATGCGTGGTAGTTCGATAATAGCCCGCTGTGCGAAAACGCACAGCAACGATCAGGTCTGAATCGGGCCCTTAGTTTCCAGAACATGGAGGGTGCCATGTTTCCGGAGACCTGCGCATTCGCAGTAGAGTTTGTCACAATGCCAGAGTCTACTGCACCATGAAGAGAACGGGGCCTACCCGGAGTCTGCACATAGGCTTCCTCCTCTGTTAAAACGCCCCTGCACTACAATGTGGCATAATGCGTACTAAGGGAACTACAATGTGGAATAATGTATATTAAGGGCCACCCCACTGCTTCCCGGGCCACCCTCCCTCTCCAGAACCAAAAACAGGAATAGTTTGAAAATAATGATTGGTAGCTTTAATTTTGATTGATTTGTTGAATAGGTAAAATTTTGTTTTCTGTTTATCTGACTATTTTAATATTATATTATGTGGATCTGGCTTTTTCAATGTATTTTATGTAGATCCGGTTTATATGTGTGTCTATGTGTAGCATATGTGACTTTCCTTATATATTTAGTATAGATTCTGGTTTCTGTGTGAGTGTGAATTTACAGCAGTTTTCTCTCCTATCTTTCTCTATTTGTAGTTTACGAACAAATTGATGTCCCACGCCCACTGTAGCTCCACCCCCTGATCCACAGCACCGCCCTCCTCTACGGCCTAACTTTCCCTTGCAGGGACCTTTCCCATTTTGTCAGTCCTGGGTCCCACAATCCCTTATGGCAGCCCTGGATGCAACTGTACCTAATCCTGGAGTGTAGTACAGACAGACTAGTTACAGTAGCGCTGAGTTTGCAATGTATTTTACAAAAGTTGGATCACTGATGGTCGATGTTATCCCTGAATCTGATCAGCATTGGTAGACAAATAATCGGCCCGCAGATGTATGGCCCACATAAGACAGGTAAAGGAGGTCATTAAAGAAAAAAGATGCAGAATCTTAAAAGCTTTCAGCATATATACAAATGATTATAGACTTGTGAGCAGTGCCTCTGACCTCTGTGTCTTGTCGACATTTGTTCCCGGGCGATAATGAAGAAAAACGGAATATGTTGGCCCTATATAAATACTAGTTTCTCCAAAATTAAATAACAAGGAAAAGATACTATGCAACTATATACACTGGGCATATACACTGGTGGATTTTGCTAACAGGAGGCTGGGGATCAGAGTGGGCAGGCGGACGGCACAGGATTCCTGCAGCAGCAGCCAGCCCTGTAAGCCACTTCTGCTTGCAACTCCCAACAGCCCCTGGCCACGGTCTGTACCTCCTGCTTCTGCCTGAGACCTGGAGGGCAGCAGCCTAATCACCTGCAGCAAGGACACCATCCAGTACAGTAGCCTAGGCACCACAGGGTGCTTCATGGTGCATGGCTCAATCTCACCCCCTGCCTCCATGTCACCCACTGTCTCCATGTCAGCCATTTTGTCTGTCACCCCAGCCTCTCTTTTTCACCCACTGCCTCCATGTCACCTTCTATATCCCTGTCACCCTCTGTCTCTCTCTCACCCAACCCTCTGCCTCCATGTCAATCGCTATCTCTGTCACTCACTGCCTCCATGTCACTTTCTATATCCCTGTTATCTCTGTCTCTCTGTCACCCACTGCCTCCATGTCACCTACCATCTCTGTCACCCCTACCTGCCTATCTTTGTCACCCACTGCCTCCATGTCAATCACTATCTCTGTCACCCCTTCCTTTCTCTGTCACCAACTGCCTCCATGTCACCTACTATCTCCCTGTCATCCCTGTCACCCTCTGCCTTTCTCTGTCACCCACTGTCTCCATGTCACCGACTATCTGTCACTCCTGCCTCTCTTTGCTACCCCCTGCCTCCATTTCCCCCCCTATCTCTGTCACCCCTCATTTCTCTGTCACAAACTGGCTCCATGTCACCTACTATCTCCCTGTAACCCCTGCCTCCCTCTCACCCTCTGCCTTTCTCTGTCACCCACATCCTCCATGTCTCTCATTATCTTTCTGTCACCCCGCCTCTCTCTGTCACCCACTACCTCCTTCTCACCTACTATCTATCTGCCTTCCTGTCATCGACTGCCTCTCCCTGTCACCCACTGCCTCTGTCATCTACTGTCTCCCTGTGAACCTCTGCCTCTACCTGTCACACCTGCCTCTGTCTGTCAACCACTGCCTTCTCAGTCATCCACTATCTCCCTGTCACCTTCAGTCTCTCACTGTCACCCACTGCTTCTCACTGTCACCCTTTGCCTCTTCATGTCACCCACTGCCTCTCCATCTCCTACTATCTCTCCCCATCATCCGCTGCCTCACCCTCTGCCTCTCCCCTGCATCACTATCTCACCATCGCCTTCTGCCTCTCTAAGCCAAGGCATCACCCGCTTCCCATCATATGGATACAGCATTCCCTTTCATGTCACAACCTAGTTGCAATGCCATGCCCACTTTTCAAGGGGAGCCTGCTTTTGGCACGTGCTCAATTTCCCCCCCATATCCACCGCAACGCACTGTCACCCCCGCCCGCCCTGTGAATGCCTCTGCCTGTAAATCAGTCAGAGGCATTTGCAGCCAATGCAATCAGATTGCATTGGCTGCTATAGCACGCCCATGATGGGACCTGCACGTGCTCATTGCCGCCTGGAACAGGGTTATTGTGGTTGCATAGATTAGCGATGCAATCTGAATAACCCCCTCTGCTTTTTAGCAGAGCCTGCAATCCTTACTGAATATCCCCCATCATGTATAGTGCCCATCCCTGTGTATATAATGTCCATCACTGTCAAGGGAATCTTTTGAGAGGAGGAGGCCCATGTGCAGTCTCCTTCTGGGCTCTCTCCTCTTTAGCCAGCAGCGCTCTTAACTCTGGGCACTATACTAATGCGCATGTACAGGTCTCTGGGAAAATGGCTGCCGAGCCATTTTCCCAGTATTTTCTGCAGTGCTGCAGCTCCAACACAGGACTCCGGAGGGAAAGTATTGAAAAAAATGTGTGCACGGTGTGTGGTGTGGGCTCCCCTGCACACACTTTGCTCATTCTAAATACACCATTGATCACTGTGTATATAACTGTCACTGTGTGATTATACATATAATATATCATATGATTATACACATAATATACACTGTGTATATCCTGTCACTGTGTGATTATACATATATCACTGGGTGACTGTATATAAAGTATACAGTGTCCAGAAATGTGACAGTGATATGGTGCCAGCAAGACTTAGGGGGTCATCTACTAAGCAGTGATAAAAGTGGAAAAGTGAGCCAGTAGAGAAGTTTCCCATGGCAACCAATCAGCTGCTCTGTATACTTTTATAGTATACAAATTTTAAATGTTACGTCAATGCTGATTGGTTGCCATGGGCAACTTCTCCACTGGCTACTTCTCAGAGGCGTTTTAAGAGAGGAGGAGGCCCGTGTGCAGTCTTCTGCTTCAGGGGCCCCCTCCTCTCTGAATGATGCACAGCATTTAATACTTAACTTTCCGGAGTCCCCCAGCGGTGCCATCCTTCCCTGCGGCAGCGGCAATAGAGTCTGAGACCAGACTCTATTGCGCATGTGCAAACCTCCGGGAACACGGCGCGGCAGACATTTTCCCGAAGATTTTGCTACTGCGCATGCGCGAAACTCTGGAGAAAATGGCAGCCGTGCCATCTTGCTGGGGTTTTCAGCAGGCGCAATAGAGTTTGTTCCCCCTAGTGTTCAACTCTATTGCCCTGCCGAAAAGGGATGGCTCCGACGGGGGACTTCATAGAGGTAAGTATTAAGCAAATGGGTGCAGTGTGTGTGGGGTGGGCCCCCCTGGACCTGGGGGCCCGTGTGCCTCGCACACACTGCACCCATTATAGAAATGCCAATGCTACTTCTCCACTTTTATCACTGCTTAGTACATGTCCCCCTTAGACACTGTCAATTTGTCCTATCCCTACTGGTGCTCTAACATGGTGGCTAATCCTTCCTCCATGACTAGCCAGCACTGGGCATCCATTTTGTCTCAAGTACTGCCATCCATCTCCAGGAATAGGTCCGTTGCTTCCTTCTGCTCTACCCTGCCTCTATTTGTTCTTCTTCCTCTCATCCCTAGGACCAGGCCTGTCACCTCCTTCCCATTTACTTTGCCACTCTCTTCTGCTCCAGGGCTCTACAAAGACCAAAGAGTCTGAGTAATCCTCCTTCAAATTAAGTGCATGTGGAGGCATCCGGATGTTCTAATGTCATTAGGAGGGGGTGGGTTATGCTGCTTTCACATCGCAAAACCTGCTTTTGAAACGGTTCTTTAAACAGTGCTCTAACATGGTGGCTAATCCTTCCTCCATGACTAGCCAGCACTGGGCATCCATTTTGTCTCAAGTACTGCCATCCATCTCCAGGAATAGGTCCGTTGCTTCCTTCTGCTCTACCCTGCCTCTATTTGTTCTTCTTCCTCTCATCCCTAGGACCAGGCCTGTCACCTCCTTCCCATTTACTTTGCCACTCTCTTCTGCTCCAGGGCTCTACAAAGACCAAAGAGTCTGAGTAATCCTCCTTCAAATTAAGTGCATGTGGAGGCATCCGGATGTTCTAATGTCATTAGGAGGGGGTGGGTTATGCTGCTTTCACATCGCAAAACCTGCTTTTGAAACGGTTCTTTAAACAGTTCTTAAAACGTGTCTGAGCAGTTAAACCCCCTTCACATCGCATGTTGTAACCAGTATATTACCATTTCATTACCGTTTTGGCACCTTTCACACTGAACCCGTTTCACCCATAGAAAACAATGGTTGTCATTATAAATGGACTTTTCTGGCCCACACATTATTAATAATTATTAATTAATTAATTAATTATTAATAATTTGGATAGTCGTACGATGGAACCCAGCAGCTTGAAGCATTTTAACCATGTTTTTATATATGAGTGCATTCTTGACTGTCCCAGTTATTTGTCTGCAGATTTCCTCATCCCCTCTGATTCTTAGCAGCTCCCTCACCTCTTCATCACTCCAAGTTGCCATTGTATAATATATTTGCAGTAAGAAAACGCTTCTAAACCCACTCTCATGTGTCTCATGTGTTTTTCCTCCAGCTTCCTGCTTCTGCCTGGTGACATCACACATGGAGACAGCCTATCACCTTCTGTGGCTTGGAAATACCGTTTCTGAGCCTTTCACACTGCACAGTGAAACGGTTCTGAACCGGGTAGGACCCTGCTTTTTAACCGTTTCAAAATACCAGTATATTGAAAACGGTAAATTCAAGGTGGCCCTTTCACACCGCAGCTAGAACCGTCTAGGAAGGCTGAAAAATCGGCAATTTACCGGGTTAAAGCTGCGGTGTGAAAGGGGTATTAGTGTAGTGATATAGGCCATCATATAGGGAGGGAAAAGTGCAATGATATAGTGTGGGGAGGTAGTGTAGTGATATAGTACAGTGTGTTATAGGGTACAGAGGTATCGGTGATTTAGGGCATCATATAGGAAGGGGCATAGTGCAGTGATGTAGTGTAGGGAGGAATTGCAGTGATGTGATACAGTGTGTTATAGGGGTCAGTGATGTAGTGTTGGGAGGAAGTGCAGTAGGGGCTTTCAGGCACATAATGTGGCATCAGGGGGCTCTGAGGCATATAAGGTGTATGTGGTGTAGACAGCATACAGCATAGAAAGGGGCATGTGTGGGCATGAAATCCAGGAAATAAAATGGTTGTCACCCTACTGTGGTAGTAACCATAACCAGGGATTAAAGTATTCCTGACGGTGGTGAACTTATTTTTCCCGTCACCTGCAAACTATAAATTTCTACCCTACCTCCCATACATTATAAAGGGACAGTACGCACCGAAGGCTCGCATTGCAAAAAAAGGGGCTGGTCTCACAAGGAAGGGGCATGGTCACAGTTCAAATTACACCACACAGTAGCACAACCTTATTCATATTACACCACATAGTAGTGCCTGTTATTCATATTATGACACACAGGAGTGCCCCTTATTCACATTACACTTCACAATAGTTCTCTTTATACGTGTTATGTCACACAGTAGTGCTCCTTATACACAATACCCACAGCAGTAGTGCCCGTTACATATAATGCCCAAAGTAGTAGTGGCACTACACAAAATGCTCACAGTGAGTGGCAGTGCCCCTTGCACATGCCTACAATAGCAGTTCCCCTTACACATAATGCCCACACTAGTAGTGCCCCTTATATACATAATGCCCCCAGTAGCGCCCCTTATACACATCTCTGACTCTGTCACTCCAGCAGCTCACCGCCCAAGTCCCTCCTGTAGCCCATGTCATGTGTCCCTCCAACAGCTTCCCCACATCTCTCTGACCCTCCAGCCCCCTCTCATCTTGTCTTCAGCATGCACAAAGCCTGCTCCTCTCCATGGCTCTTCTTCACTTCAGTGGTGGTGACAGCATGACATCACATATGCCACAACAGAAAAGGAAGCTGCTGGAACCTGAGGAGGGAATGAACACCAACTGACAAGCACAGCATGTGTGTGTACCAGGGATGGGCCTCAGGCAGGGGAGGACTATGGAGCCACCAGGATCTGAAAAAAGGGGAGACGAATGCAGCTGAGGAAAGAGGAGGTGCATGACACTAGCACTGCCTGCATCATCTATTGACGTGGGTAGCTTTTCTGTTGGAATTATTGTGCAGGGTTGTGGTGGAGGCAGAACTAGTTCCACCTATCATTACAGGTGACAGAACTTAGGGGTCTATTTACTAAGCCTTGGATGGAGATAAAGTTGCTGGAGATAAAGGACCAGCCAATCAGCTCCTAACTGCCATGTCACAGGCTGTGTTTCAAAAATGACAGAGACGATTGGCTGTTCCCCACCACTTTATCCCCTGAGTCCCTACCAACTCCCTATCACCTACTGCCACTCCCTGTCACCCTCTGCCTCGCCCCATGTGTGAAGTCTCGGAGCAATGCTGCTGACATCAGACACCGATGAGTTTACCTGCACTTGCTGCACACCTCTCGGTGGCTGTCACTTCCTGTACAGGAGGTCAGTAGACTGCAGGACCACAGGGAAGGAAGGTGTTTTAAAATATACACTCAGCTTTGGGTTGCAACCCTAGATACCTTCTTCAGAGTAATTACTCTCTAATATCAGAATTTGACATTATTACCTTCTCAGCTTTGCTGGCTTTATTTGCCTACAGAAAATATGGCATCTGATTGCCATTCAAGTGGTTGCTGTCTGTACTGTTTGGTCGTCACTGGAATCAGGGATGTAACTATAAGCTGCCGGGCCCCACAGCAAGTCGCTGACATGGACCTCCCTCCCCAGGTCCTGACTTTCCAATGCCACCCTGGCCAGGTCCCGACTTTGTAATACCGCCAGCTTCCTCAACCACCAAGGTCCCGACTTATAATGATGCCAGGTGTCTGCCCCACAGAGCTCGCCTGGCTTATATGGGACTCTCCGGCACTGGTCACATACACTTACAGTCCATCCCTGCCTCCTGTTTGTATTTGTGAGATCCCAGTGCTGAGGACCCAGCCTCGGATCACCACCGTGACCATCGGTCACAATTCATGATGTTTTTAGGCAGCGGTCAGCCTATGTAAGCTGAAGGGCACCTGCATGTACAGCAGAACCTGTGTGCTTCACAGCAGAATCCAAGTGTGACCGCTGCTCTTCAAATTGAGCTCTGCGCAGCACCTGCTGTTGCTGCATATTCAGTTGTCTCTTTCCCAGGAGTCCTGCTAACACCTGCAATAGGGAACAGGATGGCTCCCGCCTGGTAACGCTCAGCCTGCGCAGCAGCAAGTGACGGTGCATCCACTGCTGCTGCTGGACTGTGAGATGGGGCCCACCAGTGAACGTTGATTCTGCATGCTGCAGAACCAACCACTAACCCACCAATCACTGTCACACAGTGTAGTTGTAGCCCTGACAATTCACTGTGGGCACCAAATTCCAACTTGCCTCCGGGTGACTAAGATGAACTCACGTCCCGCACACAAACACCATATTTATACGTATACCACTGGGTTTACATACAAATATGAATTATGCCCAATGTATTAAGGAGCAGATAACTGACCCCATGCATATAACTTATCTAACAGGGCAGATGTATTAAGCCTGGATAAGTGATAAACTAGTGATAAGTGCAAGGTGATAACGCACCAGCCAATCAGCTCCAATATGTAAATTGACAGTAAGGAGATGATTGGCTGGGGTGTTATCACCTTGTACTTATCACTGCTTTATCACTTCTCCAGGCTTAATACATCTGCCTCTGTGGGGTCTATGTACTAAGCCTTGGAGAGAAATATAGTGTACGGATATAAAAGTACCAACCAACCAACCAGCTCCTGTCAGTTTTCAAATACAGCCTGTAACATGACAGTTAGGAGCTGATTGGCAGGTACTTTATCACCGCCCACTTTATCTCTCGTCAAGGCATAGGAACACAGGGCCTGATTCAGGTTTGTTGGCAAAAAGCAAAACAATTTGTCCTGGTATTACCTTTCCTATCAGCCAGACATTTCTCATAGAGTTGGTAACATGTATTATGCAACAGAATAGAGAAACTTGGAACATGACATAGCAGTCAGTCTACCCAGGAACACAGAAATATAAGAAAAAACATATAATTAAACACTTGTGATCGTTCTTCATTAGAGTCAAGACTTTGATTTACAAGAGAGCGTCAGATATTCTATAAATCTATTGTCCTGTCAGTCATACAGTCACTAAGGGACTTGATATTACATTACTTATAACACAGGGCCTAATTCAGATCTGATCGCCACAGCAAATTTGTTAGCCAATGGGCAAAACCATGTGCAGTGCAGGTGGGGCAGATATGACATGTGCAGAGAGAGTTAGATTTGGGTGTGGTGTGTTCAAACTGAAATCTAAATTGCAGTGTAAAAATAAAGCAGCCAGTATTTACCCTGCACAGAAACAAAATAACCCACCCAAATCTAAGTCTCTCTGCAAATGTTATATCTGCCCCACCTGCAGTGCACATGGTTTTGCCCAATAGCTAACAAATTTGTTGCTGCGATCAGATCTGAATTAGGCCCGCAGTCCTGTCAAATTCATTCCACAACTTTCGTAATGTATAACGTCTGCTCTCCCCCGAGATATCCGGCAAAGTTCTGGATTGTAGTGATGCCTCTCAGACTGACATGATGATGCAGATCGTATCCTCAAGCAATGCCCCCCCCCCCCCTTCCAAGTGAGCACAGAGGGGAAAATTCAAGTTAAACATGCTTGGAAATAAATGTGGATCTCCACCCATATTAATTCACTCGTGAAGTCAGCTGTCAACAGCATCATCAGTGACCATTTGCCCCTGCCCTGTGCTTGGTCCAAGATTCCATATGAAGTTGGAGAGATCTCTGCATATTCTCAAATCTGACCTACAATCCCGTCTATGGGCCCACAACATGCCCAAGGCACACTAATTCTAGTTGAGAGCGCCCAGTTGCCATCCAGCCACATGCACTCCGCCGCAAGTAGAGATACAACTGAGATTTGTACACCTCTGAATCGCTGTAATTACTCTTGTTGGACACACACACATTCAAAGTCAAACACATTTATGGAATAATGTACATCAATGACTTTCTTCCCATAGGGTGCCTGGTTTTATGGTTAGCAATTAGCGTTCAGCCTTTGTTGGAATGTAATCCAATCCTAACATCAAATGTTTCAGCCAATCCAAAACTAGGTGGAAAAACGTAGCCTCAACAGATTAGTACTTAGGGTATGATGGTTGTAGCACAAGATTTACATCATGTGATCTGACTAGGGTAGAGCAGACCGATAATAAGTAATTTAATTGGATCATGCAGTCATCAGCTGATTTGCAAACAACGTAAATTGCCTCAACTCTGACGTCAGCTCATAAATATCTATTACAGGGGAACTCTTCAAAGAGACAGTAGGCCTATACTGCTTTTGCCAAGAGACATGGAGGAGACAGTGGTTTTTGACCAGTGAGAAGTCCTAGCAGTTATGTTATGTGCCCTTATACAGGGAGCTCAATCACATCTACTTAGACAAAGGCAAAATGTGGCTGACTCTCAGATTTCTCTACGCTCTGCTCCTAAACAACAGTTATCCTAAAGTGTCCACATCAGTTCTTAATATGTTTCCCTTCCCAGGCAATCTGGTAAGATTTTATTCATTGCTTTAAGAAATAAAAATGCCACAAGTGAGCAACTCACTGCGTTATTATCACTTAACCTGGTATTCTATAGCTCAGCACCGCTTGTTCCCGCTCCAAGACATCCCAGTGACTGCCATTCTGCATTCCACTGATAAATGAGCATGAAGTTTGTGGTACGATTACGTTTCTGGATTGTTGTTTTATTACGTGAACTGGGATTATTCTGTAGACGTTCTTACAGTAGATCAGAGCAATGGTCATCCTAGAACCATTGATGAACCAATAGGATCTGTCTCGTATTTTAATGGATGGGGCAGCTGTATCAAACCATGGAGAGAGATAAAGTCTAACCAATCAGCTTCTGTCACTTTACATGCTGTGTTTGAAAAATGACAGAAGCTGATTGGCTGGCATTTTATCTTTCTCCAAGGTTTGTTACATCTCCCCCATAAACAAAAACTGCTCCATAAATGACAGGTCCTCAGTGTGTAAAGAATTTATATTTTGGGGGAAGACTGGTTGCTAGGTCAGTATGAGGCACAGGTGACGATACCAGTGTTATAGTCATGGAATATTATTTAGGATTGACGTACAAATGTTGCTAGCCACTTCGGTAGTTACATCTGTGGAAAGCTCCATGGCTGTCTGTTTATGGTTTTTGTTTTTTTTCTAGAATTTTTTGGATTTGTACTCAATAATGAAAAACCTTCTCTGAGGCGTAAATGACCTAATTCTTTCACTGTTAGTTGTTGTATGACCCCATTTGCACTGCTGGTGATCTACAAATCTTTTTCTGCCAGCAACTGTAGACTAAAGAAACATTTATTTCTGTCCTCAGAACACCCCGAATACAGCGGAAGGTAGTTTACTAATCAGTGTGAACATTTTGTGACAGTGTAGCAAACATACTAGTAGATCTGAGGTTCTAGGAGGACAGATCTGACAGTACAATGTCAGTGTAGGTACCATGGTACATGCAAATATTATTTCATGAATGATGCCAAAAGGTGGATCCTACCATCGGTGCAACCGGGGAAAGCTCACCAGCATTTTAAGGGCAATATTCAACCTGGGTTACCTGCACAGAAAATGTTAACAGCAGGGGAGGGGGTTATTTACCAATATAACCCACCTAAATCTAACTCTCTCTGCACGTGTTACATCTGCCCCACCTGCAGTGCACATGGTTTTTCCCATTAGTGTGCTTTTTTGGTTTGCTAACAAACCTAAATAACCCTAATAATGCAGACTACAGTCTTCCTTTAGTAGACATCTACTGTATCTATGATCACATAAGGTGGGTTTCCCTGGTATCTAAAAAATAATGTATGTTTAAGATTCACCAAAGCTAACATATATGTTGGTTTATATAAAAAGCATAGTACTTATAACAATATATTAATAAATATACATAGGAAATGTCATGAAGTTATTTAAGATTTGAGTATATTTATCAAAACTTCTAAAAAGGAAAAGTGGAGGTGTTGTCCCTAGAAATCAGATTTTGGCTATTATTTGATTGAATGTACTGGGCAAATAACAGCTAGACTTTGATTGGTTGCTATGGGTGACATCTACACTTTTTATTTTTTAGAAATATTGATAAATAAGCCACAAAGTTGTGATCAAGAGATGTTTTCTAACACACATCAGCATTTCTACCTGTAATCTTACTGAAGGACACAGTATAATCTTTTAGCCTTCTTTTTGCAGGATTTGGTGGATAACAGACTACAACAGCTTGTTGAAAGCTAAACAGCAAATGTTAATACAACGCCAAGCATCTTATGTTGTGTCAAGCCATTGTCAAGTATGTAAATGCAAAAAAAACAACATAAAACTGTATACAGTAACAATTTAGACCAGTGGTTCTCAAATGCATGTGCCTAGGCACCCTGGGGGCTCTTCAGGGTGGGGGTGCCCTCAGTTGGTGGTCCAGGACCAATTCAACTTATTTACAGTAAGTGTAATAGACAAAAGTGTTGGTGGCTTCCAATCATAAAATATGTGTACAAACATAAGTGAATCCTGTCCCTCGCCACATAAGGGAACCCAAGGATGACATTTAAACCATATAAACATAATTTACTAAATTTAATATTTTTTTCCTAATTTCTCAATAAGAAACTTTTGGCCCCGGGGTGACGTGAAAAAAATACTGAAACTCTAGGACACCATGACTCAAAAAAGTTTGGGACTCACTTATTTAGACATTTATATCAAGGTCTAGTGGCCCTGGTGATACTGACAGGGCATCTGCTGTACGTAGGGAAATTCGTCTCCCCACGAACAAAACCTTGCATAAAAAAAATAAAGCTTTGAAAAAAAGTTAGAATGTAAATTGTGATAGTTTTATCAATATAAATTGCATTTTTGAATACTGATCATTTACCACTCCATGCGAACATTGCTAAATGGGCATTTTCCATTGGTATACATGGATTCCACAGCTTTGATCACCTACCTTTTTCACATCAGGTACATTGAACGTCTTCTTTGTATGAGCCACCCATCCCACAATACCAATGTCCAAAGGAAAAACTATTTCACCTTCAGGTGTTACCAGGTTGTCTTCGAACTTAGAGTTTTTTGTGACGTTGAAGAGGCGGGTGGCGAGCTCAGGTATTCCGTTCCTGGCCCTTTGTATGAAGAAGCTACAGTAGCTGGCTTGTAGGAGAAAAGCCAACCTTTGCAGAACCTTATGAATGGTCTTCTCCATGTTACTGGCATCTTGGATCTCTCTTACCAACTCCAACAAGATGTCGGTTTCTTCCAACTTTGACAGGTCATGAAACGAAACTCCATCTTTGATGTCCAACTGTTTGTTGTTGAACAAGGCCCCAACAGTCTCATTCCTTAACTTTCTGTCGAAATATTCCTTTGCGAACTGAGGGTTATTTTCTAGGTATTTTTCAACGTCTTCCTTCTTCAACTCCCCCATTTTGATGGAGATTGTTCCTCAGCAACACATGCTTGTTTTCACTATAAACATTTAAATGCAAAAACAAAACGTCATGACAAATTGGTCATTCTGACGACTATGTGCAATGATCGCACCATGTATCCTTGAGAGCTTAGAAAACCTTGCCAACCTTCTTGACGTCTGACAGAAGGCACTGGCTTAGTGTCTTCTTAGTGCAGGATTCTGAAGACAGCTAATTAAACAGATGTCAAGACGCTAAACCCCTGGCGTGCTTTTAGCCTGTAAATCCGGAGGGAATCATTTTAGACAGATCAATCCATTTTAAGATCACAACCCTGCTCCTCACTTAAGGTTCCACAGTAGAAAGTGCGGCTACAACAAATGTTTAATTCATGGCTGACACGTGGTGCAGTGACTGATTTACTGATTTGTGAATGGAAGATGTAATCACATTTTAGAGAGTCAAATCCTGTTGGAGGAAACTGCACACAAAGAAGGTGCTTAATGAAAGCAGCAACTGTGGTAACTTCTTGGTTAGATAAGTCTTTGATTTATTTACAGCTAGGAAAAGGGATCTAGTTGCTGTCTGGCATTTCACGGATAGTGATAGCACCGTGTGAAGAACTGCGCAGTGATGTTGCATCATTAAGGAGCTTCTAGTATTCTACAACATGTCCAAGCTGCTCCTAGCTGTGCCAGTGCTCAGTAAGTGGGGATAGTTTCACAAAAGGCTCCATTATGTTTGAAAGTTATATCAAACAGGTTTATAAACACAAGTTTAACATCATGGTTTACCTTTTATAACAAAGTTATAATGAAATAATGTTAGCAGTGAAACAAAGACATTTTGTCAAATGTACAGTATAATCCATATTTATGATTCTGAAAGCAAATGAGAGAAAACGATTGCGACACCAACGTAATCTTACATTGCAGGAAAGGGAGCTCAGCATTCAGAATAACAGCACAACGGAATCTTAATCTGACTGCTCTGATTTGTGTCCCCTGCCCAAAGCATGTACTCTCTGTACTGCCTCTAACCCTGGACGTGATTTAGAGGTACATGCAGAGTGGCAAATTCACACGCAGACTTGCAAAAATATGCTAATGACTCAGATACCGTCTTTTTCATAAAGACGCCCGCTGTGGCCGTCTTTTAGTTGCTGCCTATGTACAAGAGCAGGAACATCAGGTGCACAATGGGGGTCATTCAGGTGCGGTCATTGGTGCTATCACTGCTGCTCTCTTGGAAGCAGCAGTGATAGCTCTGTATGGTGTTGCAGCAGGAGGCGTCTAATACAAGTAGACTCCTCCTGCTACAGTAGTAATTCTACCTGCAAGCTGCTCGTCGCTGAGGCCAGGAAATATCCGTCCAAGGGTGGAGATTCCTGTCCTCTTCCCTCCCCCAAAACTGCGGGGGCACACGCTTCCATATTCACAAACGGAGGCCATCTCCACCCCCTCCTCACCCCCAGAATGGAATCAGTCCTGCGCATGCACAAAGTACCGATTTTAGGCAATGGTCGCAGGTGCAACCGCTCCTGAATGACCCTCACACCATCAAACCTCCAGACAACCCTGTGCTATCTCAGAATGAGCGCTTCAGCCATTGGCGTTTCTATAATGGGTGCAATGGGTCCAGGGGGGCTCACACCGCACACATTGCACCCATTTAAATACTTACCTAACCGGAGTCCAGCGGCGGGCGCAGCGTCCGCAGCAGAAATTGCCGCCAAAATGACTGCCGCGCATGCGCGGTAGCCAAATTGGTCTCCGGATCATGGTGGGCGCCATGTTTCCGGAGACATGTGCATGCGCAGTAGACTCCGGCACATTGCCGGAGTCTACAGCACCGTTCAGAGGAGGGGGCCCACCCGGAGGTGCACACGGACCCCCTCCTCTGTAGAAACGCCCCTGGCTTCAGCTAAGACACCGGGCCTCTCCAGTTCCGTACGAAAATGGTACTGACATGCCAGTGTTTTCTAGCCACCCCTCATTACCTGTCCCTCACCGTGCGCATAAATCCTCTGCGTGTACGCCATCACTAATCCATTATAGAACATACGCATTATGGCTTTGGTGCATGCGCAGTAGCAAAGTATCTCTCCACTACGTCCACAATTAACATTGCGTCCACTTCTATATCAGGCCCCATGCTTGGCCTAATCTTATTAGAGTTATCAAAATGTTTTTTTTATAACAGTTTACGCAGAGTATGAAGAGCTGATTTAAATGAAACAATCTGACTCTTTGCCCCAGAATGATCTGATACTATATATCTGCCTATTAGTAGCCTATGCGGCAGCCATCTCTGTGAAATAATTGACACTGACATAAGAGCCTTTCACACTCATTCACCCATCAAAGGGGTTCTCTGCTGCTAATCACCTGATTAGTTCAACTTCTCATATGTCAATAGAAATATAGGATAAATGGGTTGTTAGCAGTCATCTTGCCTAACTAGATGTTGATCATTTTAATTAGCAAATTATTATTGTGTGCACACATAAACAGTTTATAAATTTTCTTTATTTAATTTAATAAATACCTTGGGGTAAATTTACTAAGGTGGGAGATTTTTAGAACTGGTGATGTTGCCCATAGCAACCAATCAGATTATATCTATTATCTGCTAGAAGCAGCTAGATAAATGGTAAGTAGAATCTGATTGGTTGCCATGGGCAACATCACCAGTTCTAAAAATCTCCCACCTTAGTAAATTTACCCCCTTGTTTTTATAGTTATTTGCTTTGTGTAAATAATATAGTAATTCTTGGGCTACATATCTTTATTCCTTCTTCTATGCTGTGTTACTTTTTATTATTTTTCAGTACCATTTCCTATAATAATCGACATAATAATCTCCTATGGTCTGTTCTATCTCCATCATGCATCATCACTCCAACCCTTCACTCCAGGGAATAAGGGGAAAGGTGTGACCCCCTCCAAATGCACCCACTACGTTATACTAGGAAGAGGTAGATATATACAGCGTGGAGGGGGGTGGGGCAGAGTGAGGGACGGTGATGGACAAAATGAGGATGGGATTGGATGGGCAGTGAGGGGGTGGGACAGGGTGTTGCAATTGTTAGAGTATAGTGCACTCAATACCTTGTCTCCTGTGTATACATTACACTGGGTGCGCATCGTCTAGTGTTTACCCTCTAGTGCTGGAGCATCAGGGAGGCGGAGACTGATGACACAGTTCCTCCTGCAGTGGAGAGAGAGACGGTTCCTCCTGTAGCGTGTGTCGTACTGCCTGAGCGGGAGGAAGAGCAGTGTGCAGTGTGTGTTTCTTCCAACGGGAGTCAGCCTTCCATCTCATCACTGCCTTACCACAGCCGCATGACGTATAGCGATAAGTACCGCGCTTTCACTGTACCAGCCTGTTATATATATGAGTGAGTTACTGCTCCTGCAGAACATCTTCCACAATAACAAGTGTTGTCTTTGTATGTTAATAAACCAGCGTTCTGGTTAACTATCAATTGTGTGGAGTAACAGCACTATCAAACACCGCAACACTCTGCAAACAGGTTATGGGCCCAGCCCCACGTGCTTGAGTGATAGCCCAGAACAGAGGTACACAGAACAAAAGTACAACAGATTCATTTAAAGAAACATTTTATTAAAACACTGAGAAGATGCATAACACAGTGCCAGGGGCATATCTAGCTATTGGCCAGGATAGCACTCGCCAGGAGTGCCGGCCAAGGGGGGCGCTGCCTGGTGGTGCTACCCTTGGCCAGGGACGGATTGATGCTCAGCACTGCTCACCATCCGCCACCCGCATTGCCCGCCTATGTATGTGTCATCGCAGCATTGCCCACTGTAAGGTATAAAAGTAGCACTGTGCCCAGTTCCTTCTCTGCCGGACACACTTCTACTAAAATACTTTGATTACAATGGGCAGCGCTGCAGCTGTCACTCCTCTGTATGCTCTGCCCCCTCTCCATTTCCTGACATATTTTC
Organism: Pseudophryne corroboree; assembly: GCF_028390025.1. Classification (NCBI taxonomy): domain Eukaryota; kingdom Metazoa; phylum Chordata; class Amphibia; order Anura; family Myobatrachidae; genus Pseudophryne; species Pseudophryne corroboree. Next base: position 702,570,896 of record NC_086446.1, on the reverse strand, counting down.
AGGGACTTCCGCCATGCGCAGGAGGGACTTCCCATAGGAGCACAGGAGCCATTTGCAGCTAGGATCAGAGTCTCCATTTTAGCCACATTGATATGGAGGCATGGGGAATGTGAGCTGGGTCCTCTATCTCTCTCAGGGGGCTGCAGGCCAGACCAGTTTTACTTTCTCCTCTTCCTCCCTGTCACCCTCCTGCTCTCTTCCTCTGTTCTTCCAATGGCCAGATAATTTAGAAAGTAATAGAGGCAATAAGAAGTTCCCCCTTTGTGGCAATTTCTCTCTACATCTGTGCCTCTTCTACACACCATTATATTGCCCCCTTCCATTATCAGTGCATCTTCCCTTACTCCTTTATTTGTGCCTCGTCCACCTCCACCCCTCCATTATCTATACTTGTACCCCCCTCCATTTATATGTGCATCTGCTCCTCAGTTATCTGTGCCTCTGCCTCTGTCCCTTCTACATTTATCTGTGCCTCTGCTCCTCAGTTATCTGTGCCTCTGCCCCCTCATCTTATGTCCCCCCTCTTCATCTGTGCCTCTACACCTCACCATATCTGTGTCTCTACCCCTCATCTTACCAGTGCCTCAAACCTTCCCCCCTCCCCTCCCCCAATTGGGGACAGGCTACTGCTGATCGGGGACAGGCTGCTGACGATGATCATGAACGTGGTGTCCTGGAGAATGATTCTTAGTGCAGTTCCACTGAAAAGGTTTGGTCCCTCTGAGTGCAATGCCACTATATAAAATATACACACTAGTATAATGGCTGGACCTATTCATGTCTCTGCCCCTTCATCACAAATCTCCAATACTTACCTCTTTCCTGGCATTCCAGATGTGATTAAGAGGGCTACTGTGTCATGTAATGTGAGTAAGGGGCACTTCAATGCTGTGTAATGTGAATAGCAGGGACTACTCTGTGGTGTAACGCAGAATAGTGGCCACTAGTTTGTGGTGTAATATGAATAAGGTTGCACTACTGTGTTGCGTAATTTGAATTGGTACTAATGTGTGGACATGCCGTATCCCCATGAGGCCACACTACTTTATTTTTGGCACCGCACCATACTTATTTAGAATATAGGGGGGGGGAGGGATGCCAGTCCCTTACTTTGCCAGGGGTGCTCAGTCCCCTAAATACACACCTGCACAGGACACAGCATGAACTTTGCAAAATTGAAAGGTTCAGAGAACCACACTACATTGAAGTTTGCCATGGAGATGCAGCTTAAGCAGGAAAAATTGGGGAAGGTCACAATAGACCCAAGAGCAGGTACTAACCCAGATGTTGTAGACAGAGCCATCGGCATATTTATTCTGTAATCAGTGGGAAAGTGTCAGCTAACGACATGTGGACAGCCCTACAAAAGGTGTATGAGGACAGAGGTCTGATGAGAAAGATAAGTTTGAGATGCATGCTATATGGGACAAAATTGAGTGCCTGCAAGGACATGAACTATTATATTGATAAGATATTGTCAATAGCTTAGCAGTTGGCATCTGTGGGGGGCGCAGGTGGACAAGGAGGAAGCGGCAATGGTGATGTTACAAAATCTAATGCCAGAATCTGATTTTTTGGTGGTTGCTTTGGAGTCCAATGATACCAAGCTGACAACAGAAATTGTAAGGGCCAAGCTACTACAGTTTCAAGAACGTATTCCTGTAGCTGAGGGTTCTGCCTTACTCACAAAAGGGAAAAAGTCCAAAAAGCTCAAGTTCTAGTGTTTTGTGTGTCACAAGTTTGTGCATAAGGCTTCAGATTGTAGGATGAGAAATTCCAGTGGTGCGCTGAAACAGCGTGACAAGCCAAGTGAGTCAGCACTGAATGTAGCAGATAGTCACAAGAAGGATTGCTGGTACATGGACTCGGGGACCACTAGGCATTTCAGTTGCAATCAGCATTGGTTCAGTTCTTTAACATTGTGTGAACCCACCACAGTAAAAGGGATTGGAAATAAAATCCTTACTGCATCACAAGTTGGGACAATCACAGTGCGTTTAAGAATTGGACGAGAACCAGTTGTTACAGATATCCAAAATGTATTATTTGTGCCAGATTTGGGAAGTAATCTCATTGCTATCAGTGTCCTGGAGAAAAAGGGTTACAGAGTCCAGTTTGCAAAAGGCAAGTGTATGGTGCAAAATAAAAGAGTGACTGTAATTGCTTCAGCAACCCGATGCAACCAACTATATGTCCTGGACACGAGGAGTGTACTGCAATGATGGCTACTGATGCAAACCTATCAATGGAGCTGTGGCACAAATGTTTGGGTCATCTAGGATATGACAACGTCCAGAAACTGCTAGATTGAATGGTAACAGGGATCACCTTGGGTAACGATGAAAGACCTATGTGTGAGAGCTGTATAAAAGGAAAGCAAACTCACAAGCCATTTCCAAAGTCAGTTAGTAGAGCAGAGACACCACTAGCTCTAGTGCACACTGGCGTGTGTGGTCCAATGGAGGTGGAATCAATCAGTGGCTACAGATATTTCATGACTCTCTTTGATGATGCCACAAGAATGTCATACTGTATGTATATTTTATGAAAGAAAAGAGTGAAGTTGTCAACAAAATTGTGGAATACAAAAACTTGGTGGAGACTCAGACGGGTCTGAAATTAAAGATCTTGAGATCCGACAATGGTGGAGAGTATGACATCAAGGTGTTAGCTGCATTTCTTAAAAAATATGGCATAAAGCATTAACTAACAATTGCCTACACACCAGAACAAAATGGCGTGAGTGAACGGGCAAACCGCACAATTGTTGAGAGAGCACGGACTATGGGGGTCATTTCCAACCTGATTGCACGCTAGCTATTTTTTGCAGCGCTGCGATCAGGTCATAAATCTGCAAAACTGCGCATGCTTATGCACTGCAATGCACAGGCGCGTTGTATGGGTACAAAGCGGATTGGTGCTGGGTGATGGATTTAATGAAGAATTCATTCGCACAGCCGATCGCAGGAAGATTGACAGGAAGAAGGCGTTTATGGGTGTCAACTGACCATTTTCAGGGAGTAGCTGGAAAAACACAGGCGTGTCCAAGCGTTTGCATGGCGGGTGTCTGACATCAATTCCGGGACCGGACAGGCTGAAGTGATCGCAGCGGCTGAGTAAGTTCAGACCTACTCAGAAACTGCACAAACTGTTTTTGTACTGCTCAGCTGCACAAGCGTTCGCACACTTGCATAGTGAAAATACACTCCCCCATAGGCGGCGACTATGTGATCGCAGCGCTGCAAAAAATAGCTAGCGAGCAATCAACTCGGAATGACCCCTATGTTAAGTGACGCGGGCCTGGAAAAAAGATTTTGGGCAAAAGCAGTATTTACTGCAGTATACCTAAAAATCGCGATCCAATAAAAAGTGTGAATAAATTTTGTGTTATCGGGAGCAAAGCTATGCACATATATCTAAGGAGAAAGTTAGATCCAAAATCCATAGAATTTATTATGCTCGGATACTGTGAAGAAACCAAAGGATACAGACTTTGGGATATTACAAACGTCTTCTTAAATCCAGAGATGTGGTGTTCCATGAAAGAGCGCCACTAACTAGGGCAGTGGAGTAAGAAGAAAAACAACATGTACTATTGGATGTACAGGCAGTGGAAAGCGTGTCTAAAACTGAGAATGTCAATGTAGACAATCAATCAGGAAACAGGAGTTCCATGAGGAGCAACAAAGGTGTTCCAGCCAAGAAATACAGTGAGGAATATGCAAACATAGCTTACTGTGAACCCCAAAACATACAGGAAGCAAAGTCAAGCAGTGATTGGACAGAGTGGAAGTCAGCAATTGATACAGAACTGTCAGCACTGGATGAGAACAGTACATGGACTGTAGTTGATAGGCCAACCAACCGTAAAATGATCAAGAACAAGTGGGTCTTTTGCAAGCAGTTAAATGCGACATTACAAAGCCTGCCTTGTTGCCAAGGGTTATACTCAAAGGTCTGGAATCGATTATGGAGAGAGCTACTCACCTGTCGCAAAGTACAGCACCTTAAGGTAAGTGGTTGCTATTGCTACACTACATGATTTACTGTTATACCAGCTAGACTTTGCTTCTGCATTTCTGAACAGAGAGGTAGCTGAGGAGATTTATATGGAACCACTTGAACATTATGACGAGAATATATTCCAAGCTGGAAAAGTTTGCCTTTTAAACAAGCTGTTATATGGCCTTAAGCAAAGTGGTTGTTGCTGGTATGTGAAGTTGGATGCTGTGTTGTTAGAAATGAACTTTGTTAGGTCAGTGACTGATGACTGCCTATATCACAAGACTATAGTCGAAAAGTTGTTCATCATAACTGTATCGTAGATGATCTACTACTGGCAGGCCAAGAGAAACATATCCCTGACGTAAAACACCAGCTAAAGCAAAGGTTTAAGTTAAAGGATCTAGGCTCTGCAAATCATTTGTTAGGCATGGGGATTGTACAAAACCTAAAAGAAGGGACTGTTACAATTGATTAACAAACATACATTGAAGCAGTAATTTCCAAGTATGGAATGTCTGACGCAAAACCAGTAAGCACTCCCATTGACAAAGGTGTAAAAATGGTAAAGGCCATGTCACCATGGAGCCAGAAAGAGATAGAGGAAATGAAAGAAATCCTTAACAGAATGCCGTTGGTAGCTTAATGTATGCAAGTATTGGGACTCATTCTGACATCACACGTGCAGTAAGTCGGGCAAGTCAGTTTGCAATCAATCCTGGGAGGCAACACTGGATTGCAGTTAAAAGGATTTTAAGATACCTTTAAGGTACAAGTTCACTAAAGTTGGGATTTACAAAGTTTAAACATTCCAGCTAAAACATCTTCTGTGATGCCGACTGGGGATCAGATGAGGACGACTGTCGTTCCTACAAAGGGTATCTGTATGTATTGGCAGGCGCAGTCGTCAGCTGGGCGAGCAGGAAGCAACCCACAGTTCTACTACAGAAGCGGAGTATATGGCACTTACAGAAACATCAAAGGAAACACTATGGATAAAAGAGACTTTGTGTGAATTAAGTATTCTTTATCAAAGTGAGACCATCAACGTACATGTGATATCAAAGGAGCAATAGATTTGTCTTCTAGTACCAAGCATTATGGACGGTCTGAGTATATTGCCATAAGACATCACTTCAGTCGTGAATTAGTGGAGAATAAGTCCATCAATGTGGAAAATGTGGCAAGTGAGGACAATGTTGCCGACATGTTAACAAAGGGACTGTCATCACACCTGCTAAATGTGTTCTTGAAAGAATGTGTACTAGAATATATTTGATGTTGATTTGTTCTTACTGTTTTTTGCTTCATAACCATGTTTTTGGTTACAGGTATGACTTTATTGAAAAGTTTTGATAAAATGTCATGTTCTTTTATATGTGACCGGAGACAGTCCTGAGCAAGGGGGGGTGTTGGAGTATAGTGCACTCAGTACCTTGTCTCCTGTGTATACATTACACTGGGTGCACATCCTCTAGTGTTTACCCTCTAGTGCTGGAGCATCAAGGAGGCGCAGACTGATAACACAGTTCAAATAATATTGATATTCCCAACAAAGCAAAATCAATACAGGCGCTTATGGTAAAAATTCTAATATAAATTCACACTAATCATTTAATAAATAGCTGCAGCTCCCAAAAGGGGTTTCTGTAATCCCCTGATAAACAATATATAATTAGTAATGTGCACCGGACATTTTTCGGGTTTGGTGTTTTGGTTTTGGATTCGGTTCCGCGGCCGTGTTTTGGATTCGGACGCGTTTTGGCAAAACCTCCCTGAAAATTTTTTGTCGGATTTGGGTGTGTTTTGGATTCGTTTTTTTTTTTACAAAAAACCCTCAAAAACAGCTTAAATCATAGAATTTGGGGGTGCAGTGTTGGTACTGCAGTGTCAGACAGGATGGCACTTCAAAAAAATAGTCCCCAAACAGCACATGATGCAAAGAAAAAAAGAGGCGCAATGAGGTAGCTGTGTGACTAAGCTAAGCGACCCAAGTGGCCGACACAAACACCTGGCCCATCTAGGAGTGGCACTGCAGTGTCAGGCAGGATGGCACTTAAAAAAAATTGTCCCCAAACAGCACATGATGCAAAGAAAAAAAGAGGCGCACCAAGGTCGCTGTGTGACTAAGCTAAGCGACACAAGTGGCCGACACAAACACCTGGCCCATCTAGGAGTGGAACTGCAGTGTCAGGCAGGATGGCACTTCAAAAAAATTGTCCCCAAACAGCACATGATGCAAAGAAAAATGAAAGAAAAAAGAGGTGCAAGATGGAATTGTCCTTGGGCCTTCCCACCCACCCTTATGTTGTATAAACAACAGGACATGCACACTTTAACGAACCCATCATTTCAGTGACAGGGTCTGCCACATGACTGTGACTGAAGTGACTGGTTGGTTTGGGCCCCCACCAAAAAAAGAAGCAATCAATCTCTCCTTGCACAAACTGGCTCTACAGAGGCAAGATGTCCACCTCATCATAATCCTCCGATTCCTCACCCCTTTCACTGTGTACATCCCCCTCCTCACAGATTATTAATTCGTCCCCACTGGAATTCACCATCTCAGGTCCCTGTGTACTTTCTGGAGGCAATTGCTGCTGGTGAATGTCTCCACGGAGGAATTGATTATAATTCATTTTGATGAACATGATCTTCTCCACATTTTCTGGAAGTAACCTCGTACGCCGATTGCTGACAAGGTGAGCGGCTGCACTAAACACTCTTTCAGAGTACACACTGGAGGGAGGGCAACTCAGGTAGAATAAAGCCAGTTTGTGCAAGGGCCTCCAAATTGCCTCTTTTTCCTGACAGTATACGTACGGACTGTCTGACGTGCCTACTTGGATGCGGTCACTCATATAATCCTCCACCATTCTTTCAATGGTGAGAGAATCATATGCAGTGACAGTAGACGACATGTCAGTAATCGTTGGCAGGTCCTTCCGTCCGGACCAGATGTCAGCACTCGCTCCAGACTGCCCTGCATCACTGCCAGCGGGTGGGCTCGGAATTCTTAGCCTTTTACTCGCACTCCCAGTTGCGGGAGAATGTGAAGGAGGAGATGTTGACGGGTCACGTTCAACTTGACTTGACAATTTTTTCACCAGCAGGTCTTTGAACCTCTGCAGACTTGTGTCTGCCGGAAAGAGAGATACAACGTAGGTTTTAAATCTAGGACAAAGCACGGTGGCCAAAATGTAGTGCTCTGATTTCAACAGATTGACCACCCGTGAATCCTGGTTAAGCGAATTAAGGGCTCCATCCACAAGTCCCACATGTCTAGCGGAATCACTCTGTTTTAGCTCCTCCTTCAATGTCTCCAGCTTCTTCTGCAAAAGCCTGATGAGGGGAATGACCTGACTCAGGCTGGCAGTGTCTGAACTGTCTTCACGTGTGGCAAGTTCAAAGGGTTGCAGAATCTTGCACAACGTTGAAATCATTCTCCACTGTGCTTGAGTCAGGTGTATTCCCCCTCCTTTGCCTATATCGTGTGCAGATGTATAGGCTTGAATGGCCTTTTGCTGCTCCTCCATCCTCTGAAGCATATAGAGGGTTGAATTCCACCTCGTTACCACCTCTTGCTTCAGATGATGGCAGGGCAGGTTCAGGAATTTTTGGTGGTGCTCCAGTCTTCGGCACGCAGTGGCTGAATGCCGAAAGTGGCCCGCAATTCTTCGTGCCACCGACAGCATCTCTTGCACGCCCCTGTCGTTTTTTAAATAATTCTACACCACCAAATTCAATGTATGTGCAAAACATGGGACGTGCTGGAATTTGCCCAGATGTAATGCACGCACAATATTGCTGGCGTTGTCCGATGTCACAAATCCCCAGGAGAGTCCAATTGGGGTAAGCCATTCTGCGATGATCTTCCTCAGTTTCTGTAAGAGGTGGTAAGCTGTGTGCCTCTTCAGGAAAGCGGTGATACAAAGCGTAGCCTGCCTAGGAACGAGTTGGCATTTGCGAGATGCTGCTACTGGTGCCGCCGCTGCTGTTCTTGCTGCGGGAGGCAATACATCTACCCAGTGGGCTGTCACAGTCATATAGTCCTGAGTTTGCCCTGCTCCACTTGTCCACATGTTCGTGGTTAAGTGGACATTGGGTACAACTGCATTTTTTAGGACACTGGTGACTCTTTTTCTGAGGTCTGTGTACATTTTCGGTATCGCCTGCCTAGAGAAATGGAACCTAGATGGTATTTGGTACCGGGGACACAGTACCTCAATCAAGTCTCTAGTTGCCTCTGAATTAACGGTGGATAACGGAACCACGTTACTCACCGCCCAGGCTGCCAAGGCCTGAGTTATCCGCTTTGCAGCAGGATGACTGCTGTGATATTTCATCTTCCTCGCAAAGGACTGTTGGACAGTCAATTGCTTACTGGAAGTAGTACAAGTGGTCTTCCGACTTACCCTCTGGGATGACGATCGACTCCCAGCAGCAACAACAGCAGCGCCAGCAGCAGTAGGCGTTACACTCAATCCCAGGCAGGAGAGGACTCGTCAGACTTGCCAGTGACATGGCCTGCAGGACTATTGGCTTTCCTGGGTAAGGAGGAAATTGACACTGAGGGAGTTGGTGGTGTGGTTTGCAGGAGCTTGGTTACAAGAGGAAGGGATTTAGTGGTCAGTGGAATGCTTCCGCTGTCATCCAAAGTTTTTGAACTTGTCACTGACATGATGAATGCGCTGCAGGTGACGTATAAGGGAGGATGTTCCGAGGTGGTTAACGTCCTTACCCCTACTTATTACAGCTTGACAAAGGCAACACACGGCTTGACACCTGTTGTCCGCATTTGTGTTGAAATAATTCCACACCGAAGAGCTGATTTTTTTTGTATTTTGACCAGGAATGTCAATGTCTCCCCGGGTGCCTGACTTAAACAAACCACCTCACCATCAGAATCCTCCTTGTCAATTTCCTCCTCAGCGCCAGCAACACCCATATCCTCATCCTGGTGTACTTCAACAGTGACACCTTCAATTTGACTGTCAGGAACTGGACTGCAGGTGCTCCTTCCAGCACTTGCAGGGGGCATGCAAATAGTGGAAGGCGCAAGCTCTTCCCGTCCAGTGTTGGGAAGGTCAGGCATCGCAACCGACACAATTGGACTCTCCTTGGGGATTTGTGATTTAGAAGAACGCACAGTTCTTTGCTGTGCTTTTGCCAGCTTAAGTCTTTTCATTTTTCTAGCGAGAGGATGAGTGCTTCCATCCTCATGTGAATCTGAACCACTAGCCATGAACATAGGCCAGGGCCTCAGCCGTTCCTGGCCACTCCGTGTCGTAAATGGCATATTGGCAAGATAACGCTTCTCATCAGATGCTTTCAATTTTGATTTTTGGGTCATTTTACTGAACTTTTGTTTTTTGGATTTTACATGCTCTCTACTATGACATTGGGCATCGGCTTAGGCAGAAGACGTTGATGGCATTTCATCATCTCGGCCATCAGTAGTGGCAGCAGCTTCAGCACGAGGTGGAAGTGGATCTTGATCTTTCCCTATTTTAACCTCCACATTTTTGTTCTCCATATTTTAATGTGTGGAATTATATGCCAGTATCAATAGCAATGGCCTACTACTATATATACTGCGCACAACTAAAATGCACCACAGGTATATAATGTAGATGGATAGTATACTTGACGACACAGAGGTAGGTTCAGCAGTGGCCTTCCGTACCGTACTGCTATATATGCTGGTGGTCACTGTGTCAGCAAACTGCAAAACTAAAATGCACCACAGGTATAGAATGTAGATGGATAGTATACTTGACGACACAGAGGTAGGTACAGCAGTGGCCTTCCGTACCGTACTGCTATATATACTGGTGGTCACTGTGTCAGCAAACTGCAAAACTAAAATGCACCACAGGTATAGAATGTAGATGGATAGTATACTTGACGACACAGAGGTAGGTACAGCAGTGGCCTTCCGTACCGTACTGCTATATATACTGGTGGTCACTATCAGCAAACTGCAAAACTAAAATGCACCATAGGTATAGAATGTAGATGGATAGTATACTTGACGACACAGAGGTAGGTACAGCAGTGGCCTTCCGTACCGTACTGCTATATATGCTGGTCACTGTGTCAGCAAACTGCAAAACTAAAATGCACCACAGGTATAGAATGTAGATGGATAGTATACTTGACGACACAGAGGTAGGTACAGCAGTACCAAAAGATATGGGATTACAAAGTCTCATTCTAGTGGAAACAACTGGACACTAATATAAAAATAAATGGGACATTTTTATTTATCCAACATTATATTAGTGGTGGTCAGTGGATTCTAAAGCTCTGCTTATTCAGCAATATTGTTGCTTATATATTTTATATGGTCAATATTTTAATAGATTGTTTTTACTACTATACTATCTTGCGCTCTCTTGTATAGTTATATATTTATATCTATATTATATATTGATAACACAGTTCCTCCTGTAGCGTGTGTCACACTGCCTGAGCAGGACGGCAGTGCGTGTTCCTTCCAACGGGAGTCAGTCTGCACGGATGTACAGCCTTCCATCCCATACTGTCAGAGTCACAACCTTACCACAGCCGCAAGACGTATAGTGATAAATACCGCACTTTCACTGTACCAGCCTGTTATATATATATATGAGCGAGTTACTGCTGCCGCAGAACATCTTCCTCATTAACAAGTGTTGTCTTTGTATGTTAATAAACCAGCGTTCTGGTTAACCATCAATTGTGTGGATTAACATCACTATCAAACACCGCAACACTCTGCCAACAGCAATGTGCAGACCTTTGCTAGTGCTATTATAAGATAGTACAGATGCCACACTGTCCTTTTAACTCTTGATGCTAGTGCCATATAGGTTTTATATATCAGTGATGATCAAATAGGGGGCCCTAAAGCTACGGCTACCAGTGCCTCCCTTCTTTATTGTTAGATTTGCTTGTTATACCTTATATCCAGGGGTGTAAATACCGGAGACAATGGAAGGCATTCGTCTCTGGACGCCATCCCTGAAAGGGGTACACTGACCTCCTCCATCGCTCCAGGTTCTGCTTTATGCGCCACAGAGCAGGAATAAGCAGGGATTCTGGGGGGCATGTACCGCGGTCCTCCCTCTCCCTGTCAGGGTCCTGCTGGGGTGGTGGAAATGAGTGTGGAGAATGAATGTGATCTCCAGGAGGTGGGGTCCAACCAACTGCAGTCACGCCTAAGGATAGAAACTTCCTCTTGAGTGCACACTCCCGCTACCCTAACGTCCCCTCCAGATGCGGAACTACCATTGGTGCAGCAGGTGCATTGCACCTGGGCCCCTGAGAAGTAAGGGGTTCACTGCTGCTCAGACCAGCAATGAGTTATCCCCAGGCCCCCTGCAGACCATTTTGAGCAATGTTGGATAAATAGCCTAGTGCAGAGACCAGGGTGGGCCCCACTGCCTGAGGGACCTGTCCTTTGCATTAGGTAGACAGGGCTGAAGTTGTATGTGCCTAGGCTTGGACTGGCCCACAGGGGTACATGGGAAACCACCGGTGGGCCCTACTGCCTGGGAGCCCACTCCTACTCTAAGGATCAGGTTCCAGACTGTGCAATTGAATTATACATTATACATATGTTACCTTATACTGGACTATGGTGTATTTTCTACAGTGCATTGGTGTTATTAATCGGTTGTTAATCTGGTACATTATTATGCATGCAGCAGCTGAATTTACTGTATATATTTATGAAGGGGCCCAGACGTTGCACTCTCTAATGGTTAGTCAAACCAATGAGGTAGCAGGCCACACCCCCTCTGCAGACTGGCCACACCCCTAACATAGGCCCCTACCACTGCATTCTCCTGGTGAGCCCTACATGCCCCAGTCCGACACTGTATGTGCCGGACTGAAAGAGGAGTCTTGCCATCTATCACAGCCACTTACTGTCTCCAATTAACAAACAGCTGTACATTTTTTCTGATTCATGGCTGAATGTAAATTAAAGACAGCTCACAACCAGTGTAACTGGCACTGTCAGAGTCTGCCCGACCGAGTGCCAAACTGAGGAAAACACAAGGAGCCAAGGCATATGTCACAGGCAGAGCTAGGCAGCAGTGTTCTTGCCCCCATTAAAGGTACATGCCCCCTGTCCTCCACATCACAAAGGATGTTGTGTCTGTACCCCACCCCATCACCCACAGCCTCTCCCCATCACCCTCTCTATCTTCCTGTCACCCACTGTCTCCCCCTGCATTCCGCTGTCACCCTCTGCCTCTTCTCTCCTGCCGCTTTCACCCTCTGCCTCCCCCTTCCTTACGCTGTCACCCTCTGCCTCTCCCTGTCACCCACTGCCTTGTGGCATATTGTGAACTTGGGTTAGGGTGGAGAAAGGGGGGCCCAAATGATATTTTTGCACCTTGGCCCACCACTCACAAGTTCTACCACTGGTCCCCTCCTCACTGCAGCTATACAGGGTGCATAGGCAGCCGCACAGGAAGACCATGCCCCTCTTAGCAGATGACCTAGGCTGGGGTCCCCTAACGAGGCTGGGCTCAGTTAGTTAGTACACACCCGCCTTCCATCTCGGGGTGCTCTGGGACCGAATGTTGGTAGTGAATACAAGCGTGGGGCACAATCAACTATCTCACCGCTGGGCTTCTAGTATGACCTTACACCCCGGCTTATACCACTTGTCTAAAATGCCTTCTGGTATGCCAGGTATCTCTTTATTTACTTATTTATTTAAACGTATTGTATTAAATTATTACAATTGTTGGTTCCACTTAAATAAAATATTTTTATATTATTATTCTTTGTGAGCTTTGCCCATGTAATTCCTAAATAAAATTATTATTATTATTTTATATTGTATCTACAAAAAACAAACCAAATATATCTCCAGTTCTCTTTTCTAAAAAAAAAAAAGGCTAAAATGGGTTTCAAGAAAAATCACTTGTGGGTGATAGAACTAGGGTTGCCACCTCTCCCAGATTTCCGGGATTCTCCAGGATTTGGTGGCAACCCTCCAGGAGGCTTTTTCCCTTTCCCGGATTCCGTGATTCTCCCGGAATAAGTGGACCCTAGAAGCAGATGCGAGCAACACACCACTGTGTCAGGGGCGACAGCGCATCGCGCCAGCTCCCGGCTGTTGCTAGGTGGCGTGGCCAGCACGTTATTTCCGCCCCTGGCTCTCCATCCCCGGCTGGTTGCTTGGCAACTAGGGATGCCAGGTGGCCGCCTTGCACTGCGATCCTAGCTGTTGCTAAGCAGCCGGGAGTGCGCCCAGAGACAGGTGCGATAATCAGGGTCCGGGGGGCTGGGTTGCTGGGTCTCCTCTCATTGGTCTGCATGCAGGACCTTTTTATTGGAGTCAGGGCAGTGCATCCCCGCCGGTGATAGCTTCCTGTAGAGCCTGTACCTGCCTCTGGAGTGTTCCTGCTTTTAGCCAGTTCGTTCCAGCATCCTGTGTCCCGTTTTCTGGAGCCTGGTCCTGGGAATCTGTTCCTGCCTTCCAGTCTAGTGATCCTGAATCTTCAGCCTTGGGGTCCTGTTTGCTTCTAAGTGCACCTTTTCCAGTGTCGTGAGTAGCGGCTCTGCCGCACCTTACGGCTGAAGCTGTATTATCCTAATTCTCTTGTCATTGTGTTTCCAGCAGAGGTTCCGCTACTGTTGTCCTTGCCGTACTACAACGGATTCATATTCGGCACTTGGGCAGCGTTACTTTGGTTACCGTTTTTCTTGGCGGCCGTGCCTCACATAAATTAGTTAATTATATTCTGTTGTTTTTCCCTTCGTAGTCATGTCTGTCTAGTTAGTTTTCCCTTTGTTCTCTCTGTCTCGGTTAACGCCTTGTCACTAGTGATGGGCGGGTTTGGTTCGTCGGAATCCGAACCCCCCCAAACTTCACTCATTTTACACAGTTCCGAGGCAGATTCGAATCTTCCCGCCTTGCTCGGGTAACCCGAGCGCGCCCGAACGTCATCATCCCGCTGTCGTATTTTCTCGCGAGATTCGGATTCTATATAAGGAGCCGCGCGTCGCCGCCATTTTTCACTCGAGCATTGGAAATGATAGTGAGAGGACGTGGCTAGCGTCCTCTCAGTTTTATTCAGGTGGCTGCAAATATCTGTGCTCACTGCTTTATTGTGGGGACTGGGGACCAGCAGTATTATATAGGAGGAGTACAGTGCAGAGTTTTGCTGACCAGTGACCACCAGTATTATACGTTCTCTGCCTGAAAAACGCTCCATATCTGTGCTCAGTGTGCTGCATATATCTGTGCTCACACTGCTTTATTGTGGGGACTGGGGACCAGCAGTATTATATAGGAGGAGTACAGTGCAGAGTTTTGCTGACCAGTGACCACCAGTATTATACGTTCTCTGCCTGAAAAACGCTCCATATCTGTGCTCAGTGTGCTGCATATATTTGTGCTCACACTGCTTTATTGTGGGGACTGGGGACCAGCAGTATTATATAGGAGGAGTACAGTGCAGAGTTTTGCTGACCAGTGACCACCAGTATTATACGTTCTCTGCCTGAAAAATGCTCCATATCTGTGCTGCATTGTAGTATATAGTAGGAGTACAGTGCATAATTTTGCTGACCACCAGTATATAATATATAGCAGTACGGTACAGAAGGCCACTGCTCTACCTACCTCTGTGTCGTCAAGTATACTATCCATCCATACCTGTGGTGCATTTCAGTTTTGCACAGTTTGCTGACCACCAGTATATAATATATAGCAGTACGGTACAGAAGGCCACTGCTCTACCTACATCTGTGTCGTCAAGTATACTATCCATCCATACCTGTGGTGCATTTCAGTTTTGCACAGTTTGCTGACCACCAGTGTATAGTATATAGCAGTACGGTACAGTAGGCCACTGCTCTACCTACCTCTGTGTCGTCAAGTATACTATCCATCCATACCTGTGGTGCATTTCATTTGTGCGCAGTATATATAGTAGTAGGCATTGCTATTGCTACTGGCATATAATTCCACACATTAAAAAATGGAGAACAAAAATGTGGAGGGTAAAATAGGGAAAGATCAAGATCCACTTCCACCTCGTGCTGAAGCTGCTGCCACTAGTCATGGCCGAGACGATGAAATGCCATCAACGTCGTCTGCCAAGGCCGATGCCCAATGTCATAGTAGAGAGCATGTAAAATCCAAAAAACAAAAGTTCAGTAAAATGACCCAAAAATCAAAATTAAAAGCATCTGAGGAGAAGCGTAAACTTGCCAATATGCCATTTACGACACATAGTGGCAAGGAACGGCTGAGGCCCTGGCCTATGTTCATGGCTAGTGGTTCAGATTCACATGAGGATGGAAGCACTCATCATCTCGCTAGAAAACTACAGTGCCACTCCTAGATGGGCCAGGTGTTTGTGTCGGCCACTTGGGTCGCTTAGCTTAGTCACACAGCTACCTCATTGCACCTCTTTTTTCTTTGCATCATGTGCTGTTTGGGGACTATTTTTTAAATCTGCCATCTTGTCTGACACTGCAGTGCCACTCCTAGATGGGCCAGGTGTTTGTGTCGGCCACTTGTGTCGCTTAGCTTAGCCATCCAGCGAACTTGGTGCACCTCTTTTTTTCTTTGCATCATGTGCTGTTTGGGGACTATTTTTTTAATACAATACAGAGTTAGGTGCGCCAAGTGGACAAGTTCCATTTGTTTAAGAGGAATGATGTTGTTGTAATGACACTCAGACTAATTGTTTTAGCTAACAAAAGTGTTTGTTTATTTAGTTATTTTAGCCAAAATGAGGGGGGGGGGGGGGGTTGGATGTTGGAGGGAGAGGGGAGTGGAAAAAATGGGGGGGGGGGGGGGAAATATATATACATATATATATATATATAAGGAAATATCCGTGAGTATTGGATATGTTAAAATATTTTTGTTGCTATAACGTATTGGAGGCACTCCGATCGGTGGCGTCCCACCTCTGTAGTGCCTAAAAGTCTCGTAGTATTGTCCAGAGCCTATAATGGGTGTTTGTATTTTGTCAAAACATGGAAGAGTTAGAAACAAAAATGGTGGGGGTCCCCCCGGAGGGTCGGTGCGGCAAGGGATCCTAGTGGTCGCTATTGGTCAGGTAATGAGGGCTCCGGACATACCGTCCGCCCCTGGGCTCTGACAGTACGCAGTGTCGTTCTTCTGAGCGCACAGTGACTGTCTGTGCCGATTGGGGAAGCGGTCACCGTCACCCTGACGAAGGCCAGCACGGGCCGATACGCGTTGGAAATACACCACCAAATTTTACCTACTACTACAATCATTGACTTTAACTTCTAAACAGAGCCGTAAGAAAGATAGGAACGAAGACGGACGAGGGAGAGCCGCCGCTTCACGGATCGAGAACGTCGCAACCTCGTAACCTGATCACGTGATCAGGTCAACCCGGAAGCAAGAGGAGGGCAACGCCGCCGAAGGAGAACGGAGCAGGCCGCCGGCAAGAGGGAACGAGACGGAGCTACGAGGACAAGGTAAGGGACTCTGTAGGAGAGGAAAAGACACGGCAGACAGCCCAGTAGGGCTAGAAGCAGTTGTCTTTCTCCCTCTCCAAGACGGTGACCGCTTCCCCAATCGGCACAGACAGTCACGGTGCGCTCAGAAGAACGACACTGCGTACTGTCAGAGCCCAGGGGCGGACGGTATGTCCGGAGCCCTCATTACCTGACCAATAGCGACCACTAGGATCCCTTGCCGCACCGACCCTCCGGGGGGACCCCCACCATTTTTGTTTCTAACTCTTCCATGTTTTGACAAAATACAAACACCCATTATAGGCTCTGGACAATACTACGAGACTTTTAGGCACTACAGAGGTGGGACGCCACCGACCGGAGTGCCTCCAATACGTTATAGCAACAAAAATATTTTAACATATCCAATACTCACGGATATTTCCTTTTATATATATATATATATATTAGAGATGAGCGGGTTCGGTTTCTCTGAAACCGAACCCGCACGAACTTCATGTTTTTTTACGGGTCCGAGCAGACTCGGATCCTCCCGCCTTGCTCGGTTAACCCGAGCGCGCCCGAACGTCATCATGACGCTGTCGGATTCTCGCGAGACTCGGATTCTATATAAGGAGCCGCGCGTCGCCGCCATTTTCACACGTGCATTGAGATTGATAGGGAGAGGACGTGGCTGGCGTCCTCTCCATTAGAAATTAGATTAGAAGAGAGAGAGAGATTGTGCAGAGTCAGACAGAGTTTACCACAGTGACCAGTGCAGTTGTTGTTAGTTAACTTTTATTTATTTTAATATAATATATCCGTTCTCTGCTATATCCGTTCTCTGCCTGAAAAAAAACGATACACAGCAGCAGCCAGTCACACAGTGTGACTCAGTCTGTGTGCACTCAGCTCAGCCCAGTGTGCTGCACATCAATGTATAAAAGGCAAAGCTTATAATAATTGTGGGGGAGACTGGGGAGCACTGCAGGTTGTTATAGCAGGAGCCCCCAGGAGTACATAATATTATATTAATTTAAAATTAAACAGTGCACACTTTTGCTGCAGGAGTGCCACTGCCAGTGTGACTAGTGGTGACCAGTGCCTGACCACCAGTATAGTAGTATATTGTTGTATGTATTGTATACTATCTCTTTAACAACCAGTCTATATTAGCAGCAGACACAGTACAGTGCGGTAGTTCACGGCTGTGGCTACCTCTGTGTCGGCAGTCGGAACTCGGCAGGCAGTCCGTCCATCCATAATTGTATTACAATATATACCACCTAACCGTGGTATTTTTTTTTCTTTCTTTATACCGTCGTCATAGTGTCATACTAGTTGTTACGAGTATACTACTATCTCTTTATCAACCAGTGTACAGTGCGGTAGTTCACGGCTGTGGCTACCTCTGTGTCGGCAGTCGGCAGGCAGTCCGTCCATCCATAATTGTATTATTATTATAATATATACCACCTAACCGTGTTTTTTTTTTCATTCTTTATACCGTCATAGTGTCATACTAGTTGTTACGAGTATACTACTATCTCTTTATCAACCAGTGTACAGTGCGGTAGTTCACGGCTGTGGCTACCTCTGTGTCGGCAGTCGGCAGGCAGTCCGTCCATCCATAATTGTATTATTATTATAATATATACCACCTAACCGTGGTTTTTTTTTCATTCTTTATACCGTCGTCATAGTGTCATACTAGTTGTTACGAGTATACTACTATCTCTTTATCAACCAGTGTACAGTGCGGTAGTTCACGGCTGTGGCTACCTCTGTGTCGGCAGTCGGCAGGCAGTCCGTCCATCCATAATTGTATTATTATTATAATATATACCACCTAACCGTGGTTTTTTTTTCATTCTTTATACCGTCGTCATAGTGTCATACTAGTTGTTACGAGTATACTACTATCTCTTTATCAACCAGTGTACAGTGCGGTAGTTCACGGCTGTGGCTACCTCTGTGTCGGCAGTCGGCAGGCAGTCCGTCCATCCATAATTGTATTATTATTATAATATATACCACCTAACCGTGGTTTTTTTTCATTCTTTATACCGTCATAGTGTCATACTAGTTGTTACGAGTATACTACTATCTCTTTATCAACCAGTGTACAGTGCGGTAGTTCACGGCTGTGGCTACCTCTGTGTCGGCAGTCGGCAGGCAGTCCGTCCATCCATAATTGTATTATTATTATAATATATACCACCTAACTGTGGTATTTTTTTTTCTTTCTTTATACCGTCGTCATAGTGTCATACTAGTTGTTACGAGTATACTACTATCTCTTTATCAACCAGTGTACAGTGCGGTAGTTCACGGCTGTGGCTACCTCTGTGTCGGCAGTCGGCAGGCAGTCCGTCCATCCATAATTGTATTATTATTATAATATATACCACCTAACCGTGGTTTTTTTTTCATTCTTTATACCGTCATAGTGTCATACTAGTTGTTACGAGTATACTACTATCTCTTTATCAACCAGTGTACAGTGCGGTAGTTCACGGCTGTGGCTACCTCTGTGTCGGCACTCGGCAGGCAGTCCGTCCATCCATAATTGTATTATTATTATAATATATACCACCTAACCGTGGTTTTTTTTTCATTCTTTATACCGTCGTCATAGTGTCATACTAGTTGTTACGAGTATACTACTATCTCTTTATCAACCAGTGTACAGTGCGGTAGTTCACGGCTGTGGCTACCTCTGTGTCGGCAGTCGGCAGGCAGTCCGTCCATCCATAATTGTATTATTATTATAATATATACCACCTAACCGTAGTTTTTTTTTCATTCTTTATACCGTCGTCATAGTGTCATACTAGTTGTTACGAGTATACTACTATCTCTTTATCAACCAGTGTACAGTGCGGTAGTTCACGGCTGTGGCTACCTCTGTGTCGGCAGTCGGCAGGCAGTCCGTCCATCCATAATTGTATTATTATTATAATATATACCACCTAACCGTGGTTTTTTTATACCACCTAACCGTGGCAGTCCGTCCATAATTGTATACTAGTATCCAATCCATCCATCTCCATTGTTTACCTGAGGTGCCTTTTAGTTCTGCCTATAAAATATGGAGAACAAAAAAGTTGAGGTTCCAAAATTAGGGAAAGATCAAGATCCACTTCCACCTCGTGCTGAAGCTGCTGCCACTAGTCATGGCCGAGACAATGAAATGCCAGCAACGTCGTCTGCCAAGGCCGATGCCCAATGTCATAGTACAGAGCATGTCAAATCCAAAACACCAAATATCAGAAAAAAAAGGACTCCAAAACCTAAAATAAAATTGTCGGAGGAGAAGCGTAAACTTGCCAATATGCCATTTACCACACGGAGTGGCAAGGAACGGCTGAGGCCCTGGCCTATGTTCATGGCTAGTGGTTCAGCTTCACATGAGGATGGAAGCACTCAGCCTCTCGCTAGAAAACTGAAAAGACTCAAGCTGGCAAAAGCACCGCAAAGAACTGTGCGTTCTTTGAAATCCCAAATCCACAAGGAGAGTCCAATTGTGTCGTTTGCGATGCCTGACCTTCCCAACACTGGACGTGAAGAGCATGCGCCTTCCACTATTTGCATGCCCCCTGCAAGTGCTGGAAGGAGCACCCGCAGTCCAGTTCCTGATAGTCAGATTGAAGATGTCAGTGTTGAAGTACACCAGGATGAGGAGGATATGGGTGTTGCTGGCGCTGGGGAGGAAATTGACCAGGAGGATTCTGATGGTGAGGTGGTTTGTTTAAGTCAGGCACCCGGGGAGACACCTGTTGTCCGTGGGAGGAATATGGCCGTTGACATGCCAGGTGAAAATACCAAAAAAATCAGCTCTTCGGTGTGGAGGTATTTCACCAGAAATGCGGACAACAGGTGTCAAGCCGTGTGTTCCCTTTGTCAAGCTGTAATAAGTAGGGGTAAGGACGTTAACCACCTCGGAACATCCTCCCTTATACGTCACCTGCAGCGCATTCATAATAAGTCAGTGACAAGTTCAAAAACTTTGGGTGACAGCGGAAGCAGTCCACTGACCAGTAAATCCCTTCCTCTTGTAACCAAGCTCACGCAAACCACCCCACCAACTCCCTCAGTGTCAATTTCCTCCTTCCCCAGGAATGCCAATAGTCCTGCAGGCCATGTCACTGGCAAGTCTGACGAGTCCTCTCCTGCCTGTGATTCCTCCGATGCATCCTTGCGTGTAACGCCTACTGCTGCTGGCGCTGCTGTTGTTGCCGCTGGGAGTCGATGGTCATCCCAGAGGGGAAGTCGTAAGCCCACTTGTACTACTTCCAGTAAGCAATTGACTGTTCAACAGTCCTTTGCGAGGAAGATGAAATATCACAGCAGTCATCCTACTGCAAAGCGGATAACTGAGTCCTTGACAACTATGTTGGTGTTAGACGTGCGTCCGGTATCCGCCGTTAGTTCACAGGGAACTAGACAATTTATTGAGGCAGTGTGCCCCCGTTACCAAATACCATCTAGGTTCCACTTCTCTAGGCAGGCGATACCGAGAATGTACACGGACGTCAGAAAAAGACTCACCAGTGTCCTAAAAAATGCAGTTGTACCCAATGTCCACTTAACCACGGACATGTGGACAAGTGGAGCAGGGCAGGGTCAGGACTATATGACTGTGACAGCCCACTGGGTAGATGTATGGACTCCCGCCGCAAGAACAGCAGCGGCGGCACCAGTAGCAGCATCTCGCAAACGCCAACTCTTTCCTAGGCAGGCTACGCTTTGTATCACCGCTTTCCAGAATACGCACACAGCTGAAAACCTCTTACGGCAACTGAGGAAGATCATCGCGGAATGGCTTACCCCAATTGGACTCTCCTGTGGATTTGTGGCATCGGACAACGCCAGCAATATTGTGTGTGCATTAAATATGGGCAAATTCCAGCACGTCCCATGTTTTGCACATACCTTGAATTTGGTGGTGCAGAATTTTTTAAAAAACGACAGGGGCGTGCAAGAGATGCTGTCGGTGGCCAGAAAAATTGCGGGACACTTTCGGCGTACAGGCACCACGTACAGAAGACTGGAGCACCACCAAAAACTACTGAACCTGCCCTGCCATCATCTGAAGCAAGAAGTGGTAACGAGGTGGAATTCAACCCTCTATATGCTTCAGAGGTTGGAGGAGCAGCAAAAGGCCATTCAAGCCTATACAATTGAGCACGATATAGGAGATGGAATGCACCTGTCTCAAGTGCAGTGGAGAATGATTTCAACGTTGTGCAAGGTTCTGATGCCCTTTGAACTTGCCACACGTGAAGTCAGTTCAGACACTGCCAGCCTGAGTCAGGTCATTCCCCTCATCAGGCTTTTGCAGAAGAAGCTGGAGGCATTGAAGAAGGAGCTAACACGGAGCGATTCCGCTAGGCATGTGGGACTTGTGGATGCAGCCCTTAATTCGCTTAACAAGGATTCACGGGTGGTCAATCTGTTGAAATCAGAGCACTACATTTTGGCCACCGTGCTCGATCCTAGATTTAAAGCCTACCTTGGATCTCTCTTTCCGGCAGACACAGGTCTGCTGGGGTTGAAAGACCTGCTGGTGACAAAATTGTCAAGTCAAGCGGAACGCGACCTGTCAACATCTCCTCCTTCACATTCTCCCGCAACTGGGGGTGCGAGGAAAAGGCTCAGAATTCCGAGCCCACCCGCTGGCGGTGATGCAGGGCAGTCTGGAGCGACTGCTGATGCTGACATCTGGTCCGGACTGAAGGACCTGACAACGATTACGGACATGTCGTCTACTGTCACTGCATATGATTCTCTCAACATTGATAGAATGGTGGAGGATTATATGAGTGACCGCATCCAAGTAGGCACGTCACACAGTCCGTACTTATACTGGCAGGAAAAAGAGGCAATTTGGAGGCCCTTGCACAAACTGGCTTTATTCTACCTAAGTTGCCCTCCCACAAGTGTGTACTCCGAAAGAGTGTTTAGTGCCGCCGCTCACCTTGTCAGCAATCGGCGTACGAGGTTACATCCAGAAAATGTGGAGAAGATGATGTTCATTAAAATGAATTATAATCAATTCCTCCGCGGAGACATTGACCAGCAGCAATTGCCTCCACAAAGTACACAGGGAGCTGAGATGGTGGATTCCAGTGGGGACGAATTGATAATCTGTGAGGAGGGGGATGTACACGGTGATATATCGGAGGGTGAAGATGAGGTGGACATCTTGCCTCTGTAGAGCCAGTTTGTGCAAGGAGAGATTAATTGCTTCTTTTTTGGGGGGGGTCCAAACCAACCCGTCATATCAGTCACAGTCGTGTGGCAGACCCTGTCACTGAAATGATGGGTTGGTTAAAGTGTGCATGTCCTGTTTTGTTTATACAACATAAGGGTGGGTGGGAGGGCCCAAGGATAATTCCATCTTGCACCTCTTTTTTCTTTTCTTTTTCTTTGCATCATGTGCTGATTGGGGAGGGTTTTTTGGAAGGGACATCCTGCGTGACACTGCAGTGCCACTCCTAGATGGGCCCGGTGTTTGTGTCGGCCACTAGGGTCGCTTATCTTTCTCACACAGTCAGCTACCTCATTGCGCCTCTTTTTTTCTTTGCGTCATGTGCTGTTTGGGGAGGGTTTTTTGGAAGGGACATCCTGCGTGACACTGCAGTGCCACTCCTAGATGGGCCCGGTGTTTGTGTCGGCCACTAGGGTCGCTTATCTTACTCACACAGCGACCTCGGTGCAAATTTTAGGACTAAAAATAATATTGTGAGGTGTGATGTGTTCAGAATAGGCTGAAAATGAGTGTAAATTATGTTTTTTGAGGTTAATAATACTTTGGGATCAAAATTACCCCCAAATTCTATGATTTAAGCTGTTTTTTAGGGTTTTTTGAAAAAAACACCCGAATCCAAAACACACCCGAATCCGACAAAAAAAATTCGGTGAGGTTTTGCCAAAACGCGGTCGAACCCAAAACACGGCCGCGGAACCGAACCCAAAACCAAAACACAAAACCCGAAAAATTTCAGGCGCTCATCTCTAATATATATATATATATATATCTTCCCCCCCCCCCCATTTTTTCCACTCCCCTCTCCCTCCAACATCCAACCCCCCCCCCCCCCCTCATTTTGGCTAAAATAATTAAATAAACAAACACTTTTGTTAGCTAAAACAATTAGTCTGAGTGTCATTACAACAACATCATTCCTCTTAAACAAATAGAACTTGTCCACTTGGCGCACCTAACTCTATATTGTATTATATCTATATCGAAGCTTGAGGCACTTCTGAAAATAGGTTGCAGCCTTAGGACAATCTAAATACTCAAGTACATGAGCACTGGATAACCTTCTTTCTAGACTATTTTTTTAAATCTGCCATCCTGTCTGACACTGCAGTGCCACTCCTAGATGGGCCAGGTGTTTGTGTCGGCCACTTGGGTCGCTTAGCTAAGTCATCCAGCAACCTCGGTGCAAATTTTAGGACTAAAAATAATATTGTGAGGTATGAGGTGTTCAGAATAGACTGAAAATGAGTGTAAATTATGGTTATTGAGGTTAATAATACTATGGGATCAAAATGACCCCCAAATTCTATGATTTAAGCTGTTTTTGAGGGTTTTTTTGTAAAAAAACACCCGAATCCAAAACACACCCGAATCCGACAAAACATTTTCAGGGAGGTTTTGCCAAAACGCGTCCGAATCCAAAACACGGCCGCGGAAACCGAATCCAAAACCAAAACACAAAACCAAAAAATTTCCGGTGCACATCACTACTTGTCACCTATTAAGACTGGGGGGCATCGGAGTCCGGCCGGACCTAATCTGCCTGTTCAAACGCGGCTGCCGTGGGCACAAGAACCCATAGTCTTGCAGGCGTTAATCGACCACTAGGGAAGGACAACGGAGTCAGGGTTTTCTGTTAGGGGTAGCTGCGTATCTCAGTTTTTACTGCAGCATCACGTTTCTGTACTCGGAGCTCATCTCTTGGGTTCCGAGTACATAGAACATAACATTATCACCAGCCACAAAACAAATCAGGGTGGCCTTGAAATTCTGTCCTCATGAATCCTTCGGTGCAAGGTCAGAATCCCAGCCAGGTATTGGCTAGTCAGATCCAGAATCTCACTCAGATGGTGCAGGATCTTACCCTTCGGGTGGGGTCTCAGGAGGCTCTTTTGAGAACTTCCCCGAGTGTTGCTCCAGAACCCAAGATGAATCTACCCGACCACTTTTCGGGCAACCGAAAAGATTTTTTTAATTTCCGGGGGAGATGTAAACTTTACTTTCACTTAAGGTCCCGGTCCTCAGGTTCAGAATCCCAGCGGTTGGGCATAGTTATGTCTTTATTTCAGGGGAACCCACAAACTTGGGCCTTTGGGCTAAAAGCCCATGACGCAGCGTTACTCACTGTGGATGCCTTTTTAAATCTTTAGGCCTGTTGTATGAAGATCCAGATAAGGAAGCATCTGCAGAGAGCCATTTACGTGCGTTAAAACAGGGTAAAAATCCCGCTGAGGCATATTGTACTGAGTTTCGCCGTTGGTCGAACGACTGTGGCTGGAATGATCCTGCTTTGCGCAGTCAGTTTTGCCTCGGCTTGTCAGAAGCGATCAAAGATAGCCTATTCAGTATTCTGTTCCGGAGAGTTTGGATAAGCTCATGGAGCTTGCTATTAAGATCGATTGCCGTCTCTGAGAGCGGAGGACTGAAAGAGGGGCTTGTTTTAGGCCCAGTCCATGTGTGTTTGCTCTCCCTGAGGACGTCGAGGAACCCATGCAAGTGGGTCTGTCCCGACTTTCCTCTGAAGAGAGAACCAGGAGGTTGAATTTAGTGCTCTGCTTATACTGATGCGGCAAGGGACATGTTGCGCGCAGCTGCCCAAATAAGCAGGGAAATGCCCTGACCAAGTGAAAGTTGAGGGGGTTCACTTAGGTCTTCAATTAGTCTCTTCAGGGAGTCAGAGTTCTTTTGTTTGAGCATTTATTGATAGCGGAGCTGCTGGGAACTTCATGGATCTTACTTGGGCTCAAACTCTAGGAATTCCGCAGCTCCAGCTTTGTATTACCATGCGCGGTCTAGATAGTGGCCCTCTCTCAAACGGGGGTAATTACTCATCAGACTCCACCATTGCATTTGACTGTGGGTGCGTTACATTCTGAAAGAATTTAATTCTTTCTCACCCATTGTCTGGCCGTGCCATTAGTCTTGGGTCACCGCTGGCTTGCCATCCATAATCCA
Organism: Pseudophryne corroboree; assembly: GCF_028390025.1. Classification (NCBI taxonomy): domain Eukaryota; kingdom Metazoa; phylum Chordata; class Amphibia; order Anura; family Myobatrachidae; genus Pseudophryne; species Pseudophryne corroboree. The sequence goes on along the minus strand of NC_086446.1, from coordinate 702,545,218 downwards.
ACCATTGATTGGCAATCTGGGGAAATTTCACGGTGGGGTTGCAACTGCGCTAAGAGGTGTATTACTCGTCCGGTATGGGTCACTGTCGTTGTTTCAGAACATATTCCAGCAGTTTACCAGGACTATGCAGATGTCTTTTCTAAGGGAAATGCGGATGTCCTTCCACCTTATCATTCTTATGACTGCACCATTGACCTCATTCCTGGTGCTACTTTACCTAAAGGGAGACTCTATGCACTGTCTGCCCCAAGGCCAAGGCCATGGATGACTATGTTCAGGAGAGTCTAAAGAAGGGATTTATTAGGCCCTCTAAATCACCTTTGAGTGCAGGGTTCTTTTTTGTTGAAAAAAAAAGACGGATCTCTTAGGCCGTGCATTGACTATCGGGCCCTGAATAAGATTTCTGTCAAGAACACTTACCCCTTACCTCTCATTTCTGTGTTGTTCGATCAACTCCGCACTGCGGTCATTTTTTATAAAATTGACCTTAGAGGAGCGTATAACCTCATCCGAATAAGATCTGGGGATGAGTGGAAGACGGCTTTTAGTACACAGTCCAGACATTCTGAATATCTTGTGATGCCGTTTGGTCTGTCCAACGCTCCTGCGGTGTTTCAGGATCATATAAACGATGACCTCCGCGACTTCCTGCGGAAATTCGTGGTAGTTTATTTGGATGACATTCTAATTTATTCGGAGTCTCCGGAACAGCATTGTTTCTATGTTCGGCAAGTGCTTCAAAAATTGCGGGAGAATCACTTGTATGCCAAGTTGGAGAAATGTGATTTTCACATTAAATAGGTGTCCTTTGTAGGATATATTATTTCTCTGGAAGGGTTTTTAATGGAGCCTAACAAACTCCAGGCAGTCTTGAATTGGGCTCAACCCACCAACTTGAAGGCTATTCAGAGGTTTTGGGTTTTGCTAATTATTATAGATGGTTTATTCATGCTTTCTCCGAGTTAGTTGCCCCTATTGTGGCTTTGACTAAAAAGGGTGCTGATCCGTCTAAGTAGTCGCCTCAGGCCAAGCGTGCCTTCCATGCTTTGAAATAGACCTTTGTCTCTGCTCCTGTCCTTAGACACCCCAACCCTGATCTTCCTTTAATCGTGGAGGTAGATGCCTCTGAGGTTGGGGTGGGAGCTGTTCTGTCTCAAGAAGATCCCAAGTCATTGATGCTTCATCCGTGTGCTTTCATGTCCAAAAAATTCTCCTCCGCAGAGACCAACTATAATGTTGGTAACAGAGAATTGTTGGTGGTCAAGTGGGCTTTTGAGGAATGGAGGCACTGGCTTGAGGGAGCAAAGCATACCGTCACTGTGTTTACAGACCACAAGAATTTACAGTACATTGAGTTAGCTAAGCGGCTTAATTCCCGGCAGGCTCACTTGGCGCTGTTCTTTACTCTGTTCAATGTCATCATCACCTACAGGCCCAATTCTAAGAACACCAAGGCCGATGCCCTGTCACGCTGTTTTCTTCCTGTTCACGATAACCATTCTCCTGCCACTCCTATTATTCCAGCATCCTCTATCTGGACTGGCCTCACACAGGATTTACACACACAATTAGTTCAGGTTCAGTAGCAGGCTCCCGGTAACACTCCAGTTAGCAGTCTCTTCATTCCAGAGTTCTTGAAAGGCAGTGTTCTTGCCGAGTTTCACGATAATAAAGTTGCTGGCCATCCTGGTGTTGATAAAATGTTGGAGTTACTCTCTCGCTCGGTGTGGTGGCCTAATCTTTCCAAGGATGTTAGGGAGTTTGTTCTCTCGTCAAGATTGTGCTAGGCACAAGGTGTCCTGGTCTCTGCCTGTGGGGCAGCTCCTGCCTTTAGCCATTCCAGTCAGGCCATGGTCACACATTTCCATGGATTTCGTGGTGGATCTTCCACTCTCTTCTGGTTTTCAGGTGATCTGGGTGGTGGTGGTGGATCGATTTAGCAAGATGGCCCATTTCATTGCTTTACCCCGATTGCCGTATGCTTAGGTTTTGGCAGTCTTGTTCCTTCGCCATATTTTCAGGTTCCATGGATTACCCGTTGATATTGTTTCGGACCGGGGACCGCAGTTTATTGCCCATTTCTGGAAGCTCTTTTACGCATCGTTAAACATGAGACTCAGTTTAACCTCTGGATACCATCCACAGTCCAACGGGCAGACGGAGCGTGTAAACCAATCGCTGAAGCAGTATCTGCGTCTTTATACTGCCAAGCTTCAGAACGATTGGTCGAACTATATTTCCCTAGCCGAGTTTGTTTTAAACAACGTCTGTCATTCATCCACCAAGGTGTCTCCGTTCTTTTCGGTCTTTGGCTTTCATCCTAGAGCCAATTCCTTTACTCCTAATTGTCCATCTTCTTTCCTGGCCTTAACTTCCCGCATCAGAGCTATTTGGAAGAAGGTACACCTTGCTTTTAAGAAATCTGCCTTCCGGGAGAATTTTTTTTTGGATAGGTTCTGACGTCCATGCACCTTTAAGGTGGGAGACAAGGTGTGGTTGTCAACCCGTAACATCAAACTCCGACAACCTTCGGCTAAGTTGGGACCCAGATTTATTGGGCCATTTCGTATTATCAAACAGGTCAATCTGGTGTTTTTTCAGGCTGCAATTGCCGGGCTCACTTAAAATTTCCATCACCTTTCATTGTTCTCTGCTTAAGCCCTATATTGTTTCCAGGAAATTCCCTCGGGAAGTTATCCGGGGTAGGCCTCCCATGGATATTCAAGGCCAACAGGAATTCCTGGTAAAAAAGGTTTTGGATTCTAAGCGTTCCCATGGTCAGCTTTATTTTCTGGTCCATTGAAAGGGCTATGGCCCAGAGGAGAGATCTTGGGTCTGGAACAAGGATTTGCATGCCCCTAAACTGAAAGAGATGTTTTTTTTCGAGAATTTCCTCTTAAACCTGGGTTTAGGGGTTCCTTAACCCCTCCTCAAGGGGGGGTTACTGTCAGGGGCAGCAGCGCATCGTGCCGGCTTCCGGCCATTGCTAGGCTGCGGGGCCGGCACATCACTTCCGCCCCTGGCTCTCCATCCCCGGCTGGTTGCTTGGCAACCGGAGACGCCAGGCGGCCGCCCTGCACTACAATCTCGGCTGTTGCTAAGCAGCCGGGATGCTGTGCGCTGCGTGCCCAGAGACAGGTGCGATGATGAGGGGGGGCTGGGCTACTGGGTCTCCTCTCATTGGTCTGCAGGGCCTTTTTATTGGAGTCAGGGCAGTGCATCCCCACCGGTGATAACTTCCTGTAGAGCCTGTACCTGCCTCTGGAGTGTTCCTGCTTTCAGCCAGTTCGTTCGAGCATCCTGTGTCCCGTTTTCTGGAGCCTGGTCCTGGGAATCTGTTCCTGCCTTCCAGTCTAGTGATCCTGAATCTTCAGCCTTGGGGTCCTGTTTACTTCTAGGTGCACCTTTTCCAGTGTCGTGAGTAGCGGCTCTGCTGCGCCTTACAGCTGAAGCCGTATTAGCCTAATTCTCTTGTCATTGTGTTTCCTGTGGAGGTTCCGCTACTGTTCCTTGCCGTACTATGAAGGATTCGTATTCGACACTTGGGCAACATTACTTTGGTTACCGTTTTTCTTGGCGGCCGCGTAGTCCTTCCCCTCCGTAGTCATGTCTGTCTAGTTAGTTTTCCCCTTGTTCTCTCTGTCTCGGTTAACACCTTGTCACCTATTAAGACTGGGGGGCATCGGAGTCCGGGCGGACCTAATCCGCCCGTTCAAACGCGGCTGCCGTGGGCACAAGAAACCATAGTCTTGCAGGCGTTAATCGACCACTAAGAAAGGACAATGGAGTCAGGGTTTTCTGTTAGGGGTAGCTGCGTATCTCAGTTTTTACAGCAGCATCACGTTTCTGTACTCGGAGCTCATCTATTGCCAACCAATCTCTCGGGTTCCGAGTACATAAAACATAACACACAGTCACCCACTTTCCAGGTGTGCCTTTTGAGCAGAGACTCCACTGCAAACACCTGATCGCTGACCGCGGAGAGCTCCATACCCAACACTGTGGGGCCGCGCAACATGCTTCCTGTGATGTCACCACCTCTTGCTAGCAGCGATGCTAATGTGGAAGGATGGACCTCTGCCGCGCTGTGATTTGCTGTGCGGCATCCCCGCCCCTCTTCCTGTCAAAGCTCTCCCTTCACCCTACGCTGTCTCCAGGGACTTCAGCTGCAGCAGTACGTACAGTGGGCGGGGCCTGCGGCTGCTATGTAAATAAATGTGACAGCAGCAGCTACAGGCAGTTCTGTTACTGAGGCCGGCAGTGTGCACGGTGTGTAGTGGTGCCTCTGCTCTCATGCTTACAGCTATTATTACTTCACTGTCTTGTAATAGACTGTTAACAGAGTTGTTATGTTACTTTGCACTAAGCAGTACTACAATTTTGTTTTTCTTAAGCAGGTCCGTTTGGAAAATGAATGCCATAGTGTAGAACTATAGGGTTCTGTTGCTAGGGGGCCTGGAGTGGAGAGGCCTAGCAATGCTGGTCACTGTGGGCCCTCTTATGACCCCCTACTCTCGCTAGACTCCCTTGCAGAGTGGAGGTCTTTTATAAACTGGGACTTGTACCGGATTGCACATATTCAGAAGAGATCCCTGCCCTGTTGTTTTGGGAACACAATTTAACGTAATATTTATAAATATCGTACATCAACATTGCTTGGTGTTGGGGGGATTGGGATTGGGGGGTGGATCTCCAGAAATCGATGATACATGAGGTGGCAACCCTAGATAGAACTGGTGATCTTTGCATCATCACTTTAATACATTTTAACACACACAATTTTTGGAAAATATTTAACAGAAGCACAAGAACAGTTTATAACATGTTGAAACAGCCAAGCAAATATTGACTCTGAGGCACCATGAGGTTGCTGGACACTAAAATAAATATTTTTTTTTCTTTTCTTTTTTTTACACAAATTCCTAAAGCTTTTTAAGAACATACTGTAGCTGAAAGTTTCATACTAGCATAATGAGAACTCCATTGGGTCTATTTTTTACCAGTCAAAATCAATCTTGAGATAAAACAATATGGCTGCCAAAATTAAGAATGTGAAGAAAAGATGACATTTACTTCAGATGTTTTAAAACTATTATTTTATTTGACTCAAAATAAGGTATTTAAGAAGAAAATACATTATAATTGGTCTTATTTAATTAAATAGTACTGTACAATCAGAGTATGTGCTGCATGGCAAGCAATCAGATAAGTTATATTAGTCTGTCTTTGCATTCTACATTATTTCACAGTGTACTTTAGATATATTTAGCTCACTATTTGTTCTCCTTGGGCTCCTCTATATAGAAAAATAATGTAATGCAAATTGTCTTTTTTAACAATGGGGGTAATTCCAAGTTGATCGCAGCAGAACTTTTTTTAGCAGTTGGTCAGAACCATGGCCCTCATTCCGAGTTGTTCGCTCGCAAGCTGCTTTTAGCAGCTTTACACACGCTAAGCCGCCGCCTACTGGGAGTGAATCTTAGCTTCTTAAAATTGCGAACGAAAGATTCGCAATATTGCGAAAAGACATCTCTGTGCAGTTTCTGAGTAGCTCGAGACTTACTCTGCCAGTGCGATCAGTTCAGTGCTTGTCGTTCCTGGTTTGACGTCACAAACACACCCAGCGTTCGTCCAGACACTCCTCCGTTTCTCCAGCCACTCCCGCGTTTTTCCCAGAAACGGTAGCGTTTTTTCGCACACACCCATAAAACGGCCTGTTTCCGCCCAGAAACACCCACTTCCTGTCAATCACACTCCGATCACCAGAACGAAGAAAAAACCACGTAATGCCGTGAGTAAAATACCTAACTGCATAGCAAATTTACTTGGCGCAGTCGCAGTGCGGACATTGCGCATGCGCACTAAGCGGAAAATTGCTGCGATGCGAAAAAATTTACAGAGCGAACAACTCGGAATGACCACCCATGTGCACTGCGGGGGGGGGGGGGAGGGGGGGCAGATATAACATGTGCAGAAAGAGTTAGATTTGGGTGGGTTATTTTATTTCTGTGCAGGGTAAATACTGGCTGCTTTATTTTTACACTGCAAATTAGATTGCAGATTGAACACACCACACCCAAATTTAACTCTCTCTGCACATGTTAAATCTGCCTCCCTTGCAGTGCACATGGTTTTGCCCAACTGCTAAAAAATTTCCTGCTGCGATCAACTTGGAATTACCCCAAATATCTAGGCAATCTCTGTCATTAAACAATTCGATTAAGGCATGGAATTAAATAGTATTAGTAAGGTTAGCTATAGAGGGCTATCCAATTATCCCCAATACATCTTTAGTGGGTGAAAATGGCTGGATATCGCGATTAATGATCTATGGTCATTATCGTGGTATCCTATTACAGGCTGTTTTCATCAGCCGAAAACGAACCCACGATTACATGAAAACACATGGGATCGGGGTTAAGTACCCAATTCCATGTGATATCGCAGCTTCGGCAGTCCGCTTGTCGCGGATTGTGCTTCGGGTGCCTGTGGCACCCAAAGCATAATCCGTGATAAGTGCTGGTATTGGGGGGAGGAGCCTGCCTTATTTTTATAATGCAATTGAAATTTAATTTTGTACACACAGCACACAAATCTTAAGCTAAGCACGCACTATACAATTATTGACCTGATTTGCCAGTGAGTGGGAGAACGACCATAGTTATTGTATAGTGTGTACAAATGATTGTTTCGGCATTTCGGCAATAATTCTGAAAAATCTTGCCCACATACACAAACGATCGATTTTCCGATCTGTCGTCCCAAACCAGAAATCTCGGACACAATTTCCTGATATCGAGCAGTGTGTGTGCATTCTCAATAATCTGCCCCTATGTCATATGTTTATCTGTCACTATGGGGGTAATTCCAAGTTGAATTTTTTTAGCAGTTGGTCAAAACCATGGCCCTCATTCCGAGTTGATCGGTCGCAAGGCGAATTTAGCAGAGTTACACACGCTTAGTCTACGCCTACTGGGAGTGTATCTTAGCATCTTAAAAGTGCGAACGAAGTTTACGCAATATTGCGAACAAAAAAAACTTAGCAGTTTTAGAGTAGCTCCAGACTTACTCTGCCTGTGCGATCAGTTCAGTGCTTGTCGTTCCTGGTTTGAAGTCACAAACACTCCCAGCGTTCGCCCAGACACTCCCCCGTTTCTCCGGCCACTCCTGCGTTTTTTCCGGAAACGGTAGCGTTTTCAGCCACACGCCCATAAAACGCAGTGTTTCCGCCCAGTAACACCCATTTCCTGTCAATCACACTACGTTCGCCGGTGCGAACAAAAAGCCGTGAGTAAAAATCCTTTCTTCATAGCAGAATTACTTAGCGCAGTCGCAGTGCGAACATTGCGCATGCGCTCTAAGCTGATTTTCACTGCGATGCGAAAAAAAAGAACGAGCGAACGACTCGGAATGAGGGCCCATGTGCACTGCAGAGGAGGCAGATATAACATGTGCAGAAAGAGTTAGGGCCCTCATTCGGAGTTGTTCGCTCGCAAGCCGATTTTAGCAGGTTTGCACACGCTAAGCCGCCGCCTACTGGGAGTGAATCTTAGCTTATCAAAATTGCGAACGAAAGATTAGCAGAATTGCGAATAGACACTTCTTAGCAGTTTCTGAGTAGCTCCACACTTACTCGGCATCTGCGATCAGTTTAGGGCTTGTCGTTCCTGGTTTGACGTCACAAACACACCCAGCGTTCGGCCAGACACTCCTCCGTTTCTCCAGCCACTCCCGCGTTTTTCCCAGAAACGGTAGCGTTTTTTCGCACACACCCATAAAACGGCCAGCTTCCGCCCAGAAACACCCACTTCCTGTCAATCACATTACGATCACCAGAACAAAGAAAAAACCTTGTAATGCCGTGAGTAAAATACCTAACTGCATAGCAAATTTACTTGGCGCAGTCGCACTGCGGACATTGCGCATGCGCATTAGCGACTAATCGCTCCGTTGCGAGAAAAAAATACAGAGTGAACAACTCGGAATGACCCCCTAGATTTGGGTGGGTTATTTTATTTCTGTGCAGGGTAAATACTGGCTGCTTTATTTTTACACTGCAAATTAGATTGCAGATTGAACACACCACACCCAAATCTAACTCTCTCTGCACATGTTATATCTGCCTCCCCTGCAGTGCACATGGTTTTGCCCAACTGCTAAAAAAAATTCCTGCTGCGATAAACTTTGAATTACCCCCTATGTCATCCTCCTTGTGGGCGGACATATGCAGATGCGTGTGATGTGGCAGAAAATTGCTAAATTTAGAAAACAAAATCCTTTAGTGTGTAGCTCAGATATTGGTGCCTACAATTTTCTGAAAAATCGGCTGATTGTTGGGTAGACCAAAAATAATCTGACAGTGTGTACCTACCTTAAGTCTCTGCAAATGATACATCTGCCCAGTATGCGGTTAAAATACTGCCCGTCGGTATCCCGGCTGTCTCAATACCGATGCCGGTACCCTGACAGGGGTACTATACAGACGCCAGAATACCGACAAAGTCGGTGATTCCCCCTCTGTGGGTGTCCACGACACCCATAGATGAAGAATAGAACTTGTGGTGAGCTAAACTCACCACCAAGCCTGCAGCATGTCGAGCGCAGCGAGCCCGCAAGGGGCTTCATTGTGCTCCCCCCTCCCTGCCGGCATTCTGGCGCACAGGATGCCGATGTCAGTATACTGACATTCGGCATCCCGTGCGCTGGCATTCCATGCCGATCCCATCTGCCCTACCTTCAGAGCAGGCCCGGCGCATCCCGCTCAGCAAAGGGATGCAAAGCAGGTAGGCGCCTGGCTGGAGAGGTGCTCTGCCTGCTCTGCATCCCTGTCCCCCCTTCTGCTGCCGGCAGCTGCGTCTGCAACACCGTATGTCAGGCAGTGGTGCCGGCAGCTGTACAGATAGAGGACCACCGGACTATAGCAACCCCCTCTACTTAAAAGCAGTTAAAGCTCTGCCCCGGGCCGTCGCGCTCTACAGCGCGTCACATTGCTGCTGCTGCGGCCGCTCACTTCTCCCGTGCGGCCGCCAGAAACAGAATGACCCCAGACTCCTCATAGCGGTGGGTGTCACCGCGCAGACATGGGCTGAGACGGCGGGCAGCGCTGGAGCCAGAAACTCAGCATCACAAGCTGGTGGTCGCGGGCCGCGGCTGTAAGTTGTCACTGAGCAGGGGGAGAGAATGTGGGGGCAGCGCCGCAGTAGCCGGGTTAACATCATATACACAGAGACTCCGGGATCTTGCATTATTGCAGATACCTGGAAGTCTCTCCTTAGCTGACAGTCACCAGGTCTCATAGGTAATAAGGGGGGGGGGGGGATGGGGGAGCAGATCGCCGCCGGCTGTCAGGGACACAACAGTGACTTTGTACTTTGTAATCCCCCCTAACCTCTGTGTTCTGTTCTAGTCTTGATGTCACCCCCCCTCCTCTCTGTATTCTGTGTCAGCCATTGTCACCCACCCGTTTTCTGTCCCAACCATTGTCACCACCCTTGTGTTCTGTGTCAGCCATTGTCACTAGAGATGAGCGCCGGAAATTTTTCGGGTTTTGTGTTTTGGTTTTGGGTTCGGTTCCGCGGCCGTGTTTTGGGTTCGACCGCGTTTTGGCAAAACCTCACCGAATTTTTTTTGTCGGATTCGGGTGTGTTTTGGATTCGGGTGTTTTTTTAAAAAAACCCTAAAAAACAGCTTAAATCATAGAATTTGGGGGTAATTTTGATCCCAAAGTATTATTAACCTCAAAAAACATAATTTACACTCATTTTCAGCCTATTCTGAACACATCACACCTCACAATATTATTTTTAGTCCTAAAATTTGCACCGAGGTCGCTGTGTGAGTAAGATAAGCGACCCTAGTGGCCGACACAAACACCGGGCCCATCTAGGAGTGGCACTGCAGTGTCACGCAGGATGGCCCTTCCAAAAAACCCTCCCCAAACAGCACATGACGCAAAGAAAAAAAGAGGCGCAATGAGGTAGCTGACTGTGTGAGTAAGATTAGCGACCCTAGTGGCCGACACAAACACCGGGCACATCTAGGAGTGGCACTGCAGTGTCACGCAGGATGTCCCTTCCAAAAAACCCTCCCCAAACAGCACATGACGCAAAGAAAAAAAGAGGCGCAATGAGGTAGCTGTGTGAGTAAGATTAGCGACCCTAGTGGCCGACACAAACACCGGGCCCATCTAGGAGTGGCACTGCAGTGTCACGCAGGATGTCCCTTCCAAAAAACCCTCCCCAATCAGCACATGATGCAAAGAAAAAGAAAAGAAAAAAGAGGTGCAAGATGGAATTATCCTTGGGCCCTCCCACCCACCCTTATGTTGTATAAACAAAACAGGACATGCACACTTTAACCAACCCATCATTTCAGTGACAGGGTCTGCCACACGACTGTGACTGATATGACGGGTTGGTTTGGACCCCCCCCAAAAAAGAAGCAATTAATCTCTCCTTGCACAAACTGGCTCTACAGAGGCAAGATGTCCACCTCATCTTCACCCTCCGATATATCACCGTGTACATCCCCCTCCTCACAGATTATCAATTCGTCCCCACTGGAATCCACCATCTCAGCTCCCTGTGTACTTTGTGGAGGCAATTGCTGCTGGTCAATGTCTCCGCGGAGGAATTGATTATAATTCATTTTAATGAACATCATCTTCTCCACATTTTCTGGATGTAACCTCGTACGCCGATTGCTGACAAGGTGAGCGGCGGCACTAAACACTCTTTCGGAGTACACACTTGTGGGAGGGCAACTTAGGTAGAATAAAGCCAGTTTGTGCAAGGGCCTCCAAATTGCCTCTTTTTCCTGCCAGTATAAGTACGGACTGTGTGACGTGCCTACTTGGATGCGGTCACTCATATAATCCTCCACCATTCTATCAATGTTGAGAGAATCATATGCAGTGACAGTAGACGACATGTCCGTAATCGTTGTCAGGTCCTTCAGTCCGGACCAGATGTCAGCATCAGCAGTCGCTCCAGACTGCCCTGCATCACCGCCAGCGGGTGGGCTCGGAATTCTGAGCCTTTTCCTCGCACCCCCAGTTGCGGGAGAATGTGAAGGAGGAGATGTTGACAGGTCGCGTTCCGCTTGACTTGACAATTTTGTCACCAGCAGGTCTTTCAACCCCAGCAGACCTGTGTCTGCCGGAAAGAGAGATCCAAGGTAGGCTTTAAATCTAGGATCGAGCACGGTGGCCAAAATGTAGTGCTCTGATTTCAACAGATTGACCACCCGTGAATCCTTGTTAAGCGAATTAAGGGCTGCATCCACAAGTCCCACATGCCTAGCGGAATCGCTCCGTGTTAGCTCCTTCTTCAATGCCTCCAGCTTCTTCTGCAAAAGCCTGATGAGGGGAATGACCTGACTCAGGCTGGCAGTGTCTGAACTGACTTCACGTGTGGCAAGTTCAAAGGGCATCAGAACCTTGCACAACGTTGAAATCATTCTCCACTGCACTTGAGACAGGTGCATTCCATCTCCTATATCGTGCTCAATTGTATAGGCTTGAATGGCCTTTTGCTGCTCCTCCAACCTCTGAAGCATATAGAGGGTTGAATTCCACCTCGTTACCACTTCTTGCTTCAGATGATGGCAGGGCAGGTTCAGTAGTTTTTGGTGGTGCTCCAGTCTTCTGTACGTGGTGCCTGTACGCCGAAAGTGTCCCGCAATTCTTCTGGCCACCGACAGCATCTCTTGCACGCCCCTGTCGTTTTTTAAAAAATTCTGCACCACCAAATTCAAGGTATGTGCAAAACATGGGACGTGCTGGAATTTGCCCATATTTAATGCACACACAATATTGCTGGCGTTGTCCGATGCCACAAATCCACAGGAGAGTCCAATTGGGGTAAGCCATTCCGCGATGATCTTCCTCAGTTGCCGTAAGAGGTTTTCAGCTGTGTGCGTATTCTGGAAAGCGGTGATACAAAGCGTAGCCTGCCTAGGAAAGAGTTGGCGTTTGCGAGATGCTGCTACTGGTGCCGCCGCTGCTGTTCTTGCGGCGGGAGTCCATACATCTACCCAGTGGGCTGTCACAGTCATATAGTCCTGACCCTGCCCTGCTCCACTTGTCCACATGTCCGTGGTTAAGTGGACATTGGGTACAACTGCATTTTTTAGGACACTGGTGAGTCTTTTTCTGACGTCCGTGTACATTCTCGGTATCGCCTGCCTAGAGAAGTGGAACCTAGATGGTATTTGGTAACGGGGGCACACTGCCTCAATAAATTGTCTAGTTCCCTGTGAACTAACGGCGGATACCGGACGCACGTCTAACACCAACATAGTTGTCAAGGACTCAGTTATCCGCTTTGCAGTAGGATGACTGCTGTGATATTTCATCTTCCTCGCAAAGGACTGTTGAACAGTCAATTGCTTACTGGAAGTAGTACAAGTGGGCTTACGACTTCCCCTCTGGGATGACCATCGACTCCCAGCGGCAACAACAGCAGCGCCAGCAGCAGTAGGCGTTACACGCAAGGATGCATCGGAGGAATCCTAGGCAGGAAAGGACTCGTCAGACTTGCCAGTGACATGGCCTGCAGGACTATTGGCATTCCTGGGGAAGGAGGAAATTGACACTGAGGGAGTTGGTGGGGTGGTTTGCGTGAGCTTGGTTACAAGAGGAAGGGATTTACTGGTCAGTGGACTGCTTCCGCTGTCACCCAAAGTTTTTGAACTTGTCACTGACTTATTATGAATGCGCTGCAGGTGACGTATAAGGGAGGATGTTCCGAGGTGGTTAACGTCCTTACCCCTACTTATTACAGCTTGACAAAGGGAACACACGGCTTGACACCTGTTGTCCGCATTTCTGGTGAAATACCTCCACACCGAAGAGCTGATTTTTTTGGTATTTTCACCTGGCATGTCAACGGCCATATTCCTCCCACGGACAACAGGTGTCTCCCCGGGTGCCTGACTTAAACAAACCACCTCACCATCAGAATCCTCCTGGTCAATTTCCTCCCCAGCGCCAGCAACACCCATATCCTCCTCATCCTGGTGTACTTCAACACTGACATCTTCAATCTGACTATCAGGAACTGGACTGCGGGTGCTCCTTCCAGCACTTGCAGGGGGCATGCAAATAGTGGAAGGCGCATGCTCTTCACGTCCAGTGTTGGGAAGGTCAGGCATCGCAAACGACACAATTGGACTCTCCTTGTGGATTTGAGATTTCAAAGAACGCACAGTTCTTTGCGGTGCTTTTGCCAGCTTGAGTCTTTTCAGTTTTCTAGCGAGAGGCTGAGTGCTTCCATCCTCATGTGAAGCTGAACCACTAGCCATGAACATAGGCCAGGGCCTCAGCCGTTCCTTGCCACTCCGTGTGGTAAATGGCATATTGGCAAGTTTACGCTTCTCCTCCGACAATTTTATTTTAGGTTTTGGAGTCCTTTTTTTTCTGATATTTGGTGTTTTGGATTTGACATGCTCTGTACTATGACATTGGGCATCGGCCTTGGCAGACGACGTTGCTGGCATTTCATCGTCTCGGCCATGACTAGTGGCAGCAGCTTCAGCACGAGGTGGAAGTGGATCTTGATCTTTCCCTAATTTTGGAACCTCAACTTTTTTGTTCTCCATATTTTATAGGCAGAACTAAAAGGCACCTCAGGTAAACAATGGAGATGGATGGATTGGATACTAGTATACAATTATGGACGGACTGCCACGGTTAGGTGGTATAAAAAAACCACGGTTAGGTGGTATATATTATAATAATAATACAATTATGGATGGACGGACTGCCTGCCGACTGCCGACACAGAGGTAGCCACAGCCGTGAACTACCGCACTGTACACTGGTTGATAAAGAGATAGTAGTATACTCGTAACAACTAGTATGACACTATGACGACGGTATAAAGAATGAAAAAAAAACCACGGTTAGGTGGTATATATTATAATAATAATACAATTATGGATGGACGGACTGCCTGCCGACTGCCGACACAGAGGTAGCCACAGCCGTGAACTACCGCACTGTACACTGGTTGATAAAGAGATAGTAGTATACTCGTAACAACTAGTATGACACTATGACGACGGTATAAAGAATGAAAAAAAAACCACGGTTAGGTGGTATATATTATAATAATAATACAATTATGGATGGACGGACTGCCTGCCGACTGCCGACACAGAGGTAGCCACAGCCGTGAACTACCGCACTGTACACTGGTTGATAAAGAGATAGTAGTATACTCGTAACAACTAGTATGACACTATGACGACGGTATAAAGAATGAAAAAAAAACCACGGTTAGGTGGTATATATTATAATAATAATACAATTATGGATGGACGGACTGCCTGCCGACTGCCGACACAGAGGTAGCCACAGCCGTGAACTACCGCACTGTACACTGGTTGATAAAGAGATAGTAGTATACTCGTAACAACTAGTATGACACTATGACGACGGTATAAAGAATGAAAAAAAAACCACGGTTAGGTGGTATATATTATAATAATAATACAATTATGGATGGACGGACTGCCTGCCGACTGCCGACACAGAGGTAGCCACAGCCGTGAACTACCGCACTGTACACTGGTTGATAAAGAGATAGTAGTATACTCGTAACAACTAGTATGACACTATGACGACGGTATAAAGAATGCAAAAAAAACCACAGTTAGGTGGTATATATTATAATAATAATACAATTATGGATGGACGGACTGCCTGCCGACTGCCGACACAGAGGTAGCCACAGCCGTGAACTACCGCACTGTACACTGGTTGATAAAGAGATAGTAGTATACTCGTAACAACTAGTATGACACTATGACGGTATAAAGAATGAAAAAAAAACCACGGTTAGGTGGTATATATTATAATAATAATACAATTATGGATGGACGGACTGCCTGCCGACTGCCGACACAGAGGTAGCCACAGCCGTGAACTACCGCACTGTACACTGGTTGATAAAGAGATAGTAGTATACTCGTAACAATTAGGATGACACTATGACGGTATAAAGAATGAAAAAAAAACCACGGTTAGGTGGTAGGTATATAATAATAAATAATACAATTCTGGTCGGACGGACTGCCTGCCGTGTGCCGACACAGAGGTAGCCACAGCCGTGAACTACCGCACTGTACACTGGTTGATAAAGAGATAGTAGTATACTCGTAACAATTAGGATGACACTATGACGGTATAAAGAATGAAAAAAAAACCACGGTTAGGTGGTAGGTATATAATAATAAATAATACAATTCTGGTCGGACGGACTGCCTGCCGTGTGCCGACACAGAGGTAGCCACAGCCGTGAACTACCGCACTGTACTGTGTCTGCTGCTAATATAGACTGGTTGATATTTAAAGAGATATTAGTAGTATACAACAATACTATACTGGTGGTCAGGCACTGGTCACCTCTCCTGCAGCAAAAGTGTGCACTGTTAATTAATATAATTGTACTCCTGGCTCCTGCTAACAACCTGCAGTGCTCCCCAGTCTCCCCCACAATTAATTATAAGCTTTTAATTTATACATTGATGACTGTGCAGCACACTGGGCTGAGCTGAGTGCACACAGACTGAGTCACACTGTGTGACTGACTGTGCTGTGTATCGTTTTTTTTTTTCAGGCAGAGAACGGATATAGCAGAGAGAAGTGAACGGATATATTATATTAAATAAAAGTTAACTAGCAACTGCACTGGTCACTGACTGTGGTAAACTAACTCTGTCTGCGACTCTGCACAATCTCTCTCTATCTAATCTATCTATCTCTATTCTAATGGAGAGGACGCCAGACACGTCCTCTCCCTATCAATCTCAATGCACGAGTGAAAATGGCGGCGACGCGCGGCTCCTTATATAGAATCCGAGTCTCGCGATAGAATCCGAGCCTCGCGAGAATCCGACAGCGTCATGATGACGTTCGGGCGCGCTCGGGTTAACCGAGCAAGGCGGGAAGATCCGAGTCGCTCGGACCCGTGGAAAAAAAAGTGAAGTTCGTGCGGGTTCGGATTCAAAGAAACCGAACCCGCTCATCTCTAATTGTCACCCCACCCGTGTTCTGTCCCAACCATTGTCACCTCCCCCGTGTTCTGTCCCAATCCTTGTCACCACCCCTGTATTCTGTCACTATGGCCCCCCCCCACATGTTCTGTCCCAACCGTTGGTACCCCTACTGTGTTCTGTCCCAGTCATTGTCACCACCCCGGTGTTCTGTCCAGGCCCAGTGACAGGTGGGTACAAAGGGTACACCCCTCCCAGGCTAGAGGTACAGAGGGGCCCCCAGGTATGGAGGGGCACAAAATGAGCCAGCTGCGGCTAACTTATTTATAATGCATACCGCACCAGCCATCCATCTACCGCCACACGACACCCCCTGCTCGCCGACCCCCTCCCCAGCAACTCCTGCCACTTGCTGTGTGTAGCGCAATGACCCTGCCATTGCGGTGTCATGAAATGCTATCCAGGATAGCTTTTCATGACACCGCAATGGCGGCGTCATTGCGCTACACACAGCAAGATCCTCACAGCAAGATAGTATGCTGCGCCCGCGCTGAAAATCTTCTGTCCCCATTGCCAAGGCCAGCCTACAGCGGAAGGATGCAACCTGTCCAAGCACAAGAAGCAAGCTGCAGGAGCGTTGTGTGTCTTCTCCGCACTTGCAGAAACCCTCCCTACCTAGTGTGCGGTAAGCGTATATTTATTTCATTTAAATCCAATGTAATACTGACAACTTTCCACAGTATTGTGCAACTTACAGTATTTTAGCCATGAGTGCCGTACCACTAATACTGTATCTCCCTAACTTTCATGTGAAGGCACCAATATTTATTCATTTTACAATGAATCCGGCACTCTATGATGTCCCCTTAGGGCTTACTTGCTCCTGTGCCCTCCTTAGTAGGCCTGTGTCTCTATAATAGAATACAGATGAAGGCAGCACTCGGAGGCTGGTTAATGGTGTAAAAGTGGATTTAATTAACGTTTCGGGGATGTGGATTGCTGTCCATAGGAAGGGGAGTACATTTCTGAAATGTTGACTTAATTAAATCCACTTTTACACCGTTAAGAAGCTTCTGAGTGCGTTCTTCGTCTATCTATCTATCTATCTATCTATCTATCTATCTATCTATCTATCTATCCTTCTATCTATCTATCTATCTATCTATCTATCTATCTATCTATCTATATATTTATATATATATATATATATATATATATATATAAAATCTTTCCTGAGACCACACTCCCATTTGCGACGCTGTCCCTTTGTAAAGTAGGGAAGGGAGGGCGCAAATTTATAGTTTGCAGGAGGGCGCCGAACACCCTGGCACCGGCCCTGCTTCAGAGCAACATGGTTTTGCCCGGTTGCTTGCTTTTTTGCTTAACTTACAAACAGGAATCAGGCCCTAAAACACAATGATGTATACTTCTTATTTGTGACATACATAACACACAGCCCTCCAGCAGGACTGTACATGAATGGAGATTGTGTGCCCACCTGGGGAGCTGGTCCTCTGCCAAACACCTTCAAGCCACAGAATATGCTTGTAATTGCACAAATATGTTTTGGCAAATCCCCCCTCCCACCTCTCTGCTCTATTGGATTACACAGAGTGTCATATTTTCTCTCCCTACGTGATAGCTGTGGGGGGTTTTCACAGATGATGGGTCGGGGTTAAAGTGCACAATTTGATGTTATGCAAGTTTATTGAAGTGGGCTCCTATCCAGCTTCAACTGGATGCAGTGGCAGCTTATAACATAGGTCTTTTACCTTATGCTTATGTTACGAAATTGTGTGTCTGACTCTGCAGAGCTGTATATAAACCTCCCAGGCTCCGCATTCTGGGGTTTCTTACATCTGGAGGCAACGGGACACTTTGAGCCACTCTACCTCTCATCCGGTAACTATTTAACCCATATTATCATACATGCATTCGCAACCAATTTCATGCACAACACACAAATGCTCAAAAATCATTCAAAATTATTATATTTATTATTATTCATTGTAAAAAAAAAAAAAAAGTTTATACATAATGGTATATACCAAAATGACACCGCTCATTATAGATTACACTCATGTTACTTTTGGCAAACACTTTTACAGCTATGCCTGAAGTTAAACTGAATAATTCATGTCCTGTTTTTTTCTTTTTATTATTTTCATTTATAGAACTGGTCAAGTGCACTTGTAAGGATGGACCTTAAGATTTTTGGGCTAGTAATTGTCCTGTGCTATTTTGGAAGTTCTGTGGCAAACAGCTTTCAAAGAGACTGCCGGGTGGACAACTTCAGAGTTATGCCGGACTTTGATAAATATCGGGTATGTAACGCACTCCTAATAAAAGGGGAAAATAGCTTATTTAAAACACAGTTATTTATTTATTACCAGTTATTTATATAGTGCACACATACTGTAGTACACAGCACTTTAGAGGGAATATTTGGCCATTCACATCAGTCACAACAGTTCAGATTTTATATTTAGATAATTATTACTTTAACACATAAGGAAAGCTATTCTGCAAAGAGGACCCAATTTATTTGCATATATGAAGTAGGAAGTATAATTTCTACTTGCTTGGCTCAGGTTAAGGTAAATAACCAGACTGATGGAACAGTGCCCCCCAGTGGTAAAGTCATCATGAAAATGGTGGAATACTTGGCTGGTTTTATAATTATCTATTGAACAAAGTAATAATAACTGTTTCAGCATATTGTCCATATAATAATAATAATAATAATAATAATAATAATAATAATGTATAGTACTCTGTGAAGGCACCTAGTGATGTCATTTATAGTAGGAATATTACATCCTATTACATTTAAGTTATTAATTGCAAGGCTAGCTTGGCAAGTTTCTTCTGTTATGTTTAGAAAAACTTTTCTAAAGTTCCTCTGGTAGGAATAATATATTTTAGACATTATATGATGTCAAATACAACACAGATTTGTTTTTATTAATAAAGATATTTTTGAATTTCAAATTGTTATTAAAAAAAGCTACAAGACCATAAAAACATTACATTATTACACCATCTAATTCAACCTATTTATTTATTTTATTTATTAACAGTTTCTTATATAGCGCAGTATATTCCGTTGCGCTTTACAATTGGAACAACAGTAATAGAACAAAATTGGGTAAAAACAGACAGACATAGAGGTAGGAAGGCCCTGCGCACAAGCTTACTATCTATGGTATACGTTTAATGTGCTGGCTGTCGGGATCCCGACGGTCAGGATACCAACGCCGGAATCCCGACAGCTGGCAATGCCGATAGACGGAAATACCTGCGCTACAGGACTATTGCCACTCGTGGGTGTCCACAACAGCCACAGAGTGGAAAGAGAACCTAAGGCAAGCGATACGACCCACCGAGCATGCAGCGTGGCGACTCTTGCGCTCGACCCACTGTCGGCATACTAGCGGCTGGGATGCTGCTGTCGGTATATTGACGTACGGCATCCCGGCCGCCGGTAGATCATACTGAACCACAACCTATGCCTCAATCCTAGATGCCTTATCCTACAACTAAATGAAAAGAATATAAAAATGTAAAACATTTGAAGGCATCTACTATACATCCATTTCTGGTTCCATAGATGTTTTAAACCAACTTATATTAACTCAGAAAATTCAGATTAAGCAGTTTTGGTAAATAGCTTTTAAAAGCTAAGGAATCCTGTATCTAATGGCTCTGTATTTACTGCATCTATGTGATTGGTACATATGTTGAATTTGTTTTGATTTTCAGTATGCCGGAACCTGGTACGCAGTTGCCAAGAAGGACCCAGAAGGACTCTTTCTACTTGATAACATAGTGGCTAACTTCAATGTTGATGAAAGTGGAAAAATGACAGCAACAGCTAGAGGCAGAGTCATAATCTTAAAGTAAGAAACTCCCACTTCTATATAACGTAAAGCACATAATACTAATCTTACATTTTATAATATACTTCATCCCAGCAGCCTTGTGCTGTTATATATAGACACATTCAGCGTGCCAAAGTAATAACATACATGTAAAACAGAAGATAAACATGCATGTGCCCCAATTTTGCCACTGCTATGTCCTCTTCCTGTTAGGGCATGCCGCAAAGAGACAAGAAGAATACTAAGCCATAACAGCAAATTCAGAATACAGTAGTTGTTTTAACAATTCTTCCTTGTGGCGCTGCAAAAGACTTATTGCATGCAAAAGCTGGAGTTTATCGCTTTTTATCGGGCTGTCCTATACAGAAACAGTAATTGCATGAAGATCTTTTAAACTATGATCCCTAAGAAACGTAAATTCAAAGATATTTAGAAACTGCCCTTTCGTTACCGACACTAGTAAAAACCTCTAGAGAAAGTCACATTAAATGTTTCTACGTACAAATGAGGTTGCATTAGCTGCAGTGTATGGCAAACAAAGTTCTCTGGATTAATTGGATAATTCTTATTTTATGACAGATATTGAGTCACTGTAGCTCAGGATGTTAGGCGCAGTGGTACATTGTTCACTAGATGAAAAATACACCAAGCTATACCTTTACTGGGAGAAAGCAGACCCACTTTAATAGAAAATAAATACCACAGTCTGCAGATCTCTTTCATGCCATTCTGGAGGATAACGCAACTGATGCAAATGTTCTACATGTAATCTAATACACCATTCAGATTGAAATGCCGGGTCGCACCCAGAATTTTGTAGATGGCTCCAACCGGGATGCGACCCTGCTGAGAACCCTTTCGGATTGGCGGCAGTACCCAGCTTATTGCCAGGTCAGCGACGTTACTGCTCACGTGTGCAGTGACGGTGCTTGAAGATAAGATTATCTCCTAGCGCCGGCTCTACCTATGCCGTAAACGGGTTCCGGATAGCATCGGCCCAGCTTACCAATTTATACTGCACTACAACCCAGGTAGGTCCTAGCTTCAACCCTTGTACCTACTCGGGTTGATATGCTGGGTCACTCGACCCCAGTAATTTTTCTGGCCCCTTTCACACTGAGCAAAATCCTGGGTTGCTGTGTTTTCACGTGCAGTGACCCTGGGTATTTCTATTAGTCTGAAAGGGGTGTAAGAGGGCTAGGGAGCCAACATATAAATATAAAGAGATTATAAGGCACAAAGTTTTGTGTGCTTTACAGCTGTAGGGCAGGATGTACTAAAGGGAAAATGCGGAAAACCCTGCATATTCGAGGGTTTTACCACATTTTCATATGTACTAAGACCCGGCCGCCGGGTTTTCACCGCTGAGGATATCGCCATCTTTTTATGGCGATACGCTATAGAATCCTTTGGGATTTTTCACATCCGTCGCCCCATTCTGCCACCGAGCAACCCACCCCCAACGCCACCCTCACCTGTGTCCAGACAGCCACTGGTGATCCCCCAGCTCCTTCTTCCCCCGCAGCACAGCCATTTCTGCTTCCGGCTGCAGGGGGGAGCAGGAAGAGCCCGGGAACCCCCAGCACACGTTACCTCCTGGGGCTGGGAGGTGACGAATCCCACAGAGACAGGTATCGTGGGGGGCTCTGTCACTACATTGCAATGTTAATCGCCAGGGCCGGTTCTAGACGTTGTGGCAGCCAGGGCAAAAGTTTCCTTTGCCCCGCCCCTCCCACCATCGACAGACAAAATAGGGTTCAAGGATTCATAGGGAAGGGGCGTGGCCACAGTTATCCCCCCTGTAGTTGTGCCCCCTGTAGCTGTGCCCCCAGTAGATTTGCTCCCAGTAGAGTTATGCCCCTGTAGTTGTGTCCCCTGTAGAGTTTTGCCCCCTGTAGCTGTAGCCCCAGTAGAGTTGTGCCCCCTGTAGTTTTACCCCCTGTAGCTGCACCCCTAATGGAGTTGTGCTGCCTGTAGTTTTACCCCCTGTAGCTGTGCCCCCTGTAGAGTAACATAGAAACATAGAATTTGACGGCAGATAAGAACCACTTGGCCCATCTAGTCTGGCCCATCCTTTAGGCAATCTCAACCCATTTTGAACCTTAATTCTTTGTAAGGATACTCATATGCCTATCCCAAGCATGTTTAAATGCTCTACAGTCTTAGCCGCTACCACCTCTGATGGGAGGCTATTCCACTTATCCACTACCCTTTCTGTGAAGTAATTTTTCCTTAAATTTCCCCTTAACCTCCCCCCTCCAGTCTCAGTGTATGTCCTCGAGTTCTAATACTTCTCTTCCTTTGAAGAATGTTTCTCTCCTGAACTTTGTTAAGACCCTTGATATATTTGAAACTTTCCATCATGTCTCCCCTTTCCCTTCTCTCCTCCAAATTATACATGTTTAGATCTTTTAGTCTTTCCGGGTAAGTTTTATTATGTAGGCCATGCACCATTTTAGTTGCCCTTCTTTGTACACTCTCTAATGTATTTATATCATTCTGGAAAAAAGGTCTCCAGAACTGTACACAGTATTCCAGATGAGGCCGTAATCAATGACCTATACAGTGGCATTATCACTTCTTTTTTCCTGCTACTGATTCCTCTCCCTATGCAACCAAGCATCTGACTTGCCTTTCTCATTGCTTTGTTGCATTGCTTTCCTGCCTTCAAGTCACTTGAAATAGTGACTCCGGAATCCCTTTCCTCCTCAATAGTTTCCAAGTGCACAATTTTGCATTTTTTAGCATTAAACTGTAGTTGCCACATTCTTGACCATTTCTCAAGCCTACCTAGGTCATCAATCATTTGTTTTACCCTTCCCGGTGTGTCTACCCTGTTGCATATCTTTGTATCATCTGCACAAATGCATATTTTCCCTCCAATACCATTTGCAATGTCATCAACAAAGATATTAAAGAGAACTGGACCAAGTACAGATCCCTGGGACACTCCACTGGTAACTTTTCCCTCCATTAGATTTCACTTCATTTACTACAACTGTTTCCTATCCTGCAACCAGGTTCTTATCCATTTAACTGTTTTATAATCCACCCCCATGCTTTCATGTTTATTTAGCAGTCTGCGATGTGGGACAGTGTCAAATGCCTTACTAAAGTCTAGATATGCTACATCTACAGCTCCTCCTTGATCTATTATTTTCGTCACAGAATCAAAAAGGTCAATAAGATTTGTTTGGCATGATCTCCCACCAGTAAATCCATGCTGTTTTGGATCCTTTAGGTTGTTTGATTTAAGATATTCCACAACTCTCTCTCTTAATAGTTTTTCCATTACTTTTCCTATTACTGATGTTAGGCTTACTGGTCTGTAGTTATTTGCTTCTTCCTTGCTTCCACTTTTGTGCAGTGGAACTACATTTGCTCTTTTCCAGTCCTCTGGAATGGCACCCGTATTTAGTGACTAGTTAAATAATTCTGTTAAAGGTGTAACTAGCACATCTTTTAGCTCTTTGAGTAACTTTGGGTGTATCCCATCTGGCCCCATTGATTTATCCACTTTTAGTTTTGAAAGTTCTGTTAGGACCTTCTCCTCTGTAAATGTACTTTCATCCACCTTATTTTTCTGAATGTCCTTGCAACTTAACTGTGGCCCCATCCCTTCTCCTTCTGCAGTAAATACTGAGCAAAAATAATTATTTAGGTGATCTGGTATTGCCTTGTCTCCCTCCACCAAATGCTAACTCTCTGTCTTAAGTCTTATTATTCCTCCATTTGATTTTCTCCTTTCACTTATATACTTAAAAAAAGTTTTGCCCCCTTTATCTACTGACTGGGCCATTTTCTTCTCAGCTTCTGCCTTTGCACGTCTGATCACTTTCTTAGCATCCTTGCATGCACACTGAGACTCCGGGATATTGGAGACACCCGGAAGTCTTGCTGTTACCAGGGTACCAGGCCAGTCTGTTCTCCAACATGCATTGGATTATGAGGCAGCAGCAGCTGGAAGTGGGATTATGAGGCAGCAGCAGCAGAAAGTGGGATTATGAGGCAGCAGTATCTATTTGGATTCCGGGAGGTGAGGTCACAAGGGACTCACTGTTAATTGTGAAGGGAGCAGGTCCTCTTTCTCCTTGGACAAAGTAACTTCTTACTGTGTCACACCCCTGCCCTCTGTGTTCTGTCCCACCTCCCAATGTTCTGCCAAAGTCAGTGTGTCATCCCATCCTGTGTTCTGTCACTGTGCCCCCCCCCCTCCTGTGTTCTTTCACTGCCCCCCCTCCGTGTTTTGTCCCAGCCATTGTGTCATCCCCCTCACGTGTTCTTTCACTGCGTAAACCAATAACCCCCCTCGTGTTCAGTCAAAGCCCTGACCCTTCTGTTACTGTGTCACCCCCCCCCCCTTGTTCTGTCCCAGCCATTGTGTCAACTCCCTGTGTTCTGCCCCAGTCACTGTGTAGCCCACCCTCTGTGTTCTGTCCAAGTCAATATGATACCCCCATCTGTGTTCTGTCCTAGTCACTGTATCATCCGACCTCCCACATCTGTGTTCTGTCCCAGTCACTTTGTCATAATCAGATGCAGGCCATGAGCCAACTGGAGCTTGTTCACCGGCAGCCAATCAGAAGTGGCTGCAGGGGTTCAAGAACAGTGCAACAACATTTAAATGTCATTATTGTGTTTTACATAAGGTGTAGGGGGTATTACTGTTTGGCATAATGTGTATAAGGGGTACTACTGTGTGACATAACGTGAATAAGGGGCTCTATTGTGTGACATAATGGGAATAAGAGCCACTACTGTGTTACCTAACGTGACTAAGGGACACTAATGTGTGGCATAATTTGAAGTGGCAGTACTATTGTGTGACCAGCCAATTCCTTGTGAGACCACACCCCTTTTTGTGTCGCAAAGTATGAGAGGGAGTGCGCAAATTTATAGTTTGCAGGGGGGCGCTGTACACCCTAGCACCGGCCCTGGTCAAGATACACCTCTTTGTTGATATTATTTTGATTCTGTTTGTATTTCCTAAAAGCCATCTTTTTTGCTTTCACGCATCTTTTGTGAACCACACTGGCTTCCTTTTCCTGGTGCTTTTCCTAACCCTTTTGATACAATGGTCTGTTGCCTTCAGTATTGAACTTCTCAGTTTTTCCCACCTCTACTGCACTCCTTCCAAGTTCCTCCAGTCCGCCAATGAATCACTTAAACATCTCCCCATTTATGCAAAGTCAGCATCTTTGTTTTTGTGTGACAGGAGTTGGATCCTGTCGTTATACTAAACCATACTGCTTGATGATCACTGGATCCCAGGTGCTCACCCACATATATGTCGGATATCCTGTCACCATTTGTAAGAATTAAATCTAATATTGAGTCTTTGCGAGTGGGCTCCCTCACCAATTGCTTGAGAGATGCTCCCTGTAAGGAATGTAGAAATTTGACACTTGTAGCTGAACTTGCAAAAGACCCCTTCCAATTTATATCAGGTAAATTAAAGTAACCCATGATTATGACTTCTCCCTTTAAAGCCATTTTAGTGATGTCCAACAATAGGTTCCTGTCTAGATCCTGCCCCTGGCCTGGTGGTCTATAGATCACCCCAATGCGAATAATGTCCTTCTCCCTGGTTTCTATAGTGACCCAAAGGGCCTCAGTTTTATCTTCAATATTTTGTATTAAAGTAGCATTTATGCTTTTTTTCACATACATTGCTACCCCTCCTCCTATTCTTCCCATTCTATCCTTCCTAAATAAATTGTATCCTGGTATAGCTATGTCCCAGTCATGATTCTCATTGAACCATGACTCTGTAATTGCCACAAAATCCAGGTTATCCCTTGTCATTATCGCAATTAGCTCTGGAATTTTGTTTCCTAAACTCCTAGCATTTGCACAGATAGCTTTAAGAATTTTGTCTGTGCATCTGTTATTAGTAGCCATGTCCAGACAGTACAAAATAAATGACAAGTTTAAAGTTGAAATTACCTGTTTGGTGATGTCTCTCAATGTTTGTTTGTTTGTTTGTTTGTTTGTTTGTTTGTTTTACTAATCAGAAATCACACTCTGTCCTTCACACCACGACTACACCTCACTAAATGTAAAGATTTAATACACCTGACCACAAATGGCCAAATGATCAAAGGAGGTAAACACCAGACAGCATTCAATAATAAACTATGTTTCACTGAGCAACTTCCCCACACAAGCAATGCCAATTACAAGTCAATAATTTGTTTGTTGTGTCCCCTGTATAGTTGTGCCCCCTGTAGTTCTGCCACCCTGTAGCTGTTCTCCCTGTAGTTTTGCCCCAGTAGCGCTGCTTACAAGAAAAACACCTCACCATCCCCGCTCCTGCTGTCTCTGGCCGCTTGCTCTTTGGATCTATGGGAGAGATGTCATGACGTCTCTCCCATAGCGCTGCACAGACACTATAGGTCAATTAGGACCTCTAGCGTCTGCAGCCACTCCCACAATGCCGTGCAGTGCACGATGACGTCAGGCACTGCAGCATGTGGGAGTGTCAGGTGGCGCAGCGGCAGCGCCCTTAAGGATGCAGCACCCTGGGCAAAAATCCTGCTTGTCAGCGGCAAGAGCCAATCCTGTTAATCGCATATGTTAGCATAGCTGTGGTGGGCAGCGATGTATTTTAATGCATCCCACCCCTTCTCTCCCACATGTTAGCAAGATGATCAGACAATGGATCACTGACACCCATGTTTTATAGAACTGTTCACATGCGAAAATGTGTTGAGACTTGCGAACTCGTATGTGTGGCCATGTCCAGTTCAGTAGTGGCTGTATTAATCAGCTTTTTCCCTTTCTTATTTTAAGCTGTTAAGAGGTAAAGCTAGATACACATTACCTGACAGGTGTTGCCAATCGAGTTAAGGATCTGATCCGACGGAATGAATATCGTAGCAATTTCTTGCCTTTAGGATATACCTTCCATTCCTCCCGAATGGGATCGGGACATTGGGAACAATATAGTGTGTACAGCACACACTACCTGGTTCCCCCAATCTGAGTATTGCAGGAGGGCTTGAAGCCATTTATCTGTTTTGAACCATCCAACGCTCCTGCATGCACCGCTATCCAATTATCGGGCACTATCGACTGATTGGCCTGATAATGAATGAAAATTGGATAGTGTGTATCTAGCCTAAGGATGCACTACTATAGATATATTTGAAGGAGCAGAGGATCATCTGGCTGTAGAAGAACTACACTGAATGTTTCTCCCGGATAATCACATAGATGGGCAATCAAAAATATGCTCAGATAGCCAAATGTACAGCTATAATAGCCATTAGTCTGATTTCTGAGCATTGTAAACAAAATGGCCATACTTATATAGCTGTAGTCAGGGCCGTAACTAGCATATTGCAACATGTGTCACCACACAGGGCACCACAAGGCAGGGGGCTTGAAATGTGTGACTTATAGTAGAATGTAGGAAACAGATAGTTAATGAGATTCTGCGCAATGGTGCAGCTAAAGTCTGTGTTTCTCAGTGCATTCCCCACTACACTCAAAACATAAATTGTAGTAGAGAAATAGGAATCATAGATTTCAAGCACTCCAGTAATAACCACTTTCACAAATAGCACCCAAAAGGTGAACAATAAAGGAATATAATACCATATTCAGGTATACCACATTAGTAAGCAGTATTCAGACATCAATAGAAGTCCAGCAATTCCTTAACAGGATCTGCATTAAATTGTGAACCCTTCGTATATATGTGAGCACCACCGCTCATAACGGGGTTCACCAGAAAAGATGCAATAGTGCAAATTATCCTTTAAAATCACATTTGTGATACAAAATCGGTCTAAAGAGCTCAGTGACTTCAAGCGCGGTACTGTGATAGGATGCCACCTGTGCAATAACACAATTTTGAATATGAAATGTTGTTATAAATGGCAACTGCCACACTAAAAACCTACCTCCACCCCTACGCTCTCTCTCTCTCTCTCTCTCCCCACTCTCCATGGGCCTGATTCAGAGTTGATAGCAGCAGCAAATTTGTTAGAAGTTGCGCAAAACCATGGCCCTCATTCCGAGTTGTTCGCTCGCTAGCCGCTTTTCGCAGCATTGCACACGCTAAGCCGCCGCCCTCTGGGAGTGAATCTTAGCTTAGCTGAATTGCGAACGAAGTATTCGCAATATTGCGAAAAGATTTTTCTTTGCAGTTTCTGAGTAGCTCGAGACTTACTCTTCCAGTGCGATCAGTTCAGTGCTTGTCGTTCCTGGTTTGACGTCACAAACACACCCAGCGTTCGCCCAGACACTCCCCCGTTTCTCCATCCAATCCCGCGTCTTTCCCAGAAACGGCAGCGTTTTTTCACACACTCCCATAAAACGGCCAGTTTCCGCCCAGAAACACCCACTTCCTGTCAATCACACTACGATCAGCAGAACGAAGAAAAAACCTCGTAATGCCGTGAGTAAAATACCAAACTTCTTAGCAAATTTACTTGGCGCAGCCGGAGTGCGAACATTGCGCATGCGCAGTTAGCGGAAAATCCCACCGATGCGAAGGAATAGAACAAGCGAACAACTCGGAATGAGGGCCCATGTGCACTGCAGGGGGGGGGGGGGGCAGATATAACATGTGCAGAGAGAGTTGGATTTGGGTGGGGTGTGTTCATACTGAAATCTAAATTGCAGTGTAAAAATAAAGCATCCAGTATTTACCCTGCACAGAAACAAAATAACCCACCCAAATCTAACTCTCTCTGCACATGTTATATCTGCCCCTCCCCTGCAGTGCACATGGTTTTGCCCAACTGCTAACAAATTTATTGCTGCGATCAACTCTGAATTACCCCCCATATGCAGCAAGTGTGAAACAGTCAGCTCAGTACTTTTAATTAATTGGCAGCAGGCTGTAACATCTCCCTGCATTATCATTTTCACTTTTAGTCGCCGACACACATAACAGTGATGGGCAGTAGCCTTAGTCTTTTATTCTATAGGATATTATATATATATATATATATATATATATATATATATATATATACAAAGAATGGATATGGACCGGCACTCCGTTGTCAATATTCAAAGTGCGTTGGTGCCCTCTCAGTAGTAGTGAATAAACAAACGAGAAAGGAAGAGCGGCACTCAGCGTCTTAATGAAAAAATTGAAAAAGTGTATTCACATCACCAACGTTTCGGGACGCGCAGGTCCCTTTGTCAAGGTGTACAACCTTGACAAAGGGACCTGCGCGTCCCGAAACGTTGGTGATGTGAATACACTTTTTCAATTTTTTCATTAAGACGCTGAGTGCCGCTCTTCCTTTCTCGTTTGTTTTGTATATATATATATATATATATATATATGTATAGGAATAAAACATAATGGAAAAGGCACTCACAGTGCAGACTGTTTATTCAATTTAAAAACAGTAACAGGTCCACGGACAAATTGTATAGGACTCGTACCATATAGCACACGCTGTGGGCTGGTTACAACATGGTTCAAAGAAATTCCACTGGCACAAACTGCATACCCGCTGGCCGCCACCCAGGACCACACACCGCGCCGCCGGCTATGGTATAGCTGTGACTCGTCGGGAAACCTCTCTGGATCAAACAGTGGGAGCAGCTGCACATGTGGACACAGTGCGTCAGACAGGCCATGCTCCAACGCGTTTCGTATCACACTTCGTCAGGAGGCCACTGACGAAGTGTGATACGAAACGCGTTATGAGCGCCTTTTCCATTATATTTTATTCCTAGAAATCAATCCTGCTCCAGGAGTCCGGAGCCTTCATTGGGAAAGTGCTGCGGTATTTATCCTATACCTGTGCTACAACTCAGAGGTTTTTGGTGCTTGTAATTTTCTCTACTGTTGAGAGAAAAAGGACTGCCAGCGCACCTGCACAGCTTCTAATCGAACTGATATATATATATATACTTATACAGTTGTGCTCATAAGTTTACATACCCTAGCAGAATTTGTGATTTTCTGGCCATTTGTCGGAGAATATGAATGATAACTCACAAACATTTCTTTCACTCATGGTTAGTGGTTGGGTGAAGCCATTTATTGTCAGACAACTGTGTTTACTCTTTTTAAATCATAATGACAACAGAAACTACCCAAATGACCCGGATCAAAAGTTTACATACCCTGGAGATTTTGGCCTGATAACATGCTCACAAGTTGACACAAACGGGTTTGAATGGCTACTAAAGGTAACCATCCTCACCTGTGATCTGTTTGCTTGTAATCAGTGTGTGTGTATAAAAGGTCAGCGAGTTTCTGGACTCCTGAAAGACCCTTGCATCTTTCATCCAGTGCTGCACCGACGTGTCTGGATTCTGAGTCATGGGGAAAGCAAAAGAATTGTCAAAGTATCTGCGGGAAAAGGAAATTGAACTGTAAAAAACAGGAAAGGGATATAAAAAGATATCCAAGCAATTGAGAATGCCAATCAGCAGTGTACAAACTCTAATTAAGAAGTGGAAAATGAGGGATTCTGTGGAAACCAAATCACGGTCAGGTAGACCAACAAAAATTTCAGCCACAACTACCAGGAAAATTGTTCAGGATGCAAAGAAAAATCCACAAATAACTTCAGCTGAAATGCAGGACTCTGAAAAAAAAGTGGTGTGGTTGTTTCAAGATGCACAATAAGGAGGCATTTGAAGAAAAATGGGCTGCATGGTCGAGTCGCCAGAAGAAAGCCATTACTACGCAAATGCCACAAAGAATCCCGCTTACAATACTCCAAACAGCACAGAGACAAGCCTCAAAACTTCTGGAACAAAGTCATTTGGAGTGATGAGACCAAAATAAACGTTACATTTGGAGAGGAGTCAACAAGGCCTATAATGAAAGGTACACCATCCCTATTGTGAAACACGGAGGTGGATTGCTGATGTTTTGGGGATGTGTGAGCTACAAAGGCACTGGAAACTTGGTCAAAACTGATGGCAAGATGAATGCAGCATGTTATCAGAAATTACTGGAGGAAAATTTGCACTCATCAGCCCGGAAGCTGCGCATGGGACGTACTTGGACGTTCCAACTTGACAATGATCCAAAACACAAGGACAAGCCGACCTGTCATTGGCTACAGCAGAATAAAGTGAAGGTTCTGGAGTGGCCATCTCAGTCTCCTGACCTCAATATCATTGAGCCACTCTGGGGAGATCAAAAAGCCTCCAGTTCATGCAAGACAGCCCAAGAATTTACAGGAACTGGAGGCTTTTTGCCAAGAAGAATGGGCAGCTTTACCATCTGAGAAAATAAAGAGCCTCATCCACAACTACCACAAAAGACTTCAAGCTGTCATTGATGTTAAAAGGGGCAATACACGGTATTAAGGACTGGGGTATGTAAACTTTTGATCAGGGTCATTTGGGTAGTTTCTGTTGTCATTATGATTTAAAAAGAGTAAACACAGTTGTTTGACAATAAATGGCTTCACCCAACCACTAACCATGAGGGAAAGAAAAGTTTGTGAGTTATCATTCATATTCTCTGACAAATGTACAGAAAATCACAAATTCTGCTAGGGTATGTAAACTTATGAGCACAACTATATATATATATATATATATATATTGTGACAAGAACACTGGAAAAGTGTTTGAGGGCAGGTATGTTTGTCCCAGGTTCTTGTCTTACCTGTATTAGAAAAATGAAATTTCTAGGAAAATGTTTTGTTTTGTCAGAACCTTTTCAGTTGATTGGAAAAGCTGGATAAGGGCCCTGAAAGATAGGGCAAGTTCCAGACGTTGGGCCCAGTTCGGGTCTATGGCCTCACAGAGGGCTAATCAGGGTTTCAGCTGTGTAAGTGGGTTATAGGGCTGCTAGCCTGATTAGTGTGGGCAGACTGCCTGGGAAGACTGCAGGATCTCTGTGAGAGAAATACGCTTCCTTATACAAGTGAGCCATACAGTGTTGACTGGAAAACTCTGTGTTTTTTTGTTTAGAGACAGTTAGGAACATCTTGTGTTTAGTTAGTGCCGGACAGGCAAGGTATTTTCTTTTGATGTTTGTTTTGTTTTCTGCTTAATAAAACTGGTTGTGGCCAGTTGCACCACACACTGGACTTGTGTGATTCCTCAGCTGCTGCTTGCTGCCACTTACTCCACGAAATGGCACCTTGTTCCCTTACAGTGTTACAACTTGGTGGAGAATGCGAGCATTCCGTTCTGCGCATAAGTGAAAGCAGCAGCTTTATGAGGCCTGCAGAAAACAGTGGTTTATGCAGATACAGCCCAGTGTGTAGTTGCTGATACTCACCCCTGAGGGTTTGATATATGTCCTGGGTGAAAGCAGCTACAAAGCCGCCTGAAAAATCTGTCGACATGGAGGAACTACTTAAAGCCCTGCTGCAAGCTACAGTGGCTCAGCAGGAGGCCAACAGACAGCAGCAGGTGGTGATGGAGGAAAATTGGAGACAACAGCGAGAGGTCTTAACAGAAGTGGTGCAGAGCCTTGCAGCCCAGATTGGAGATGTGGCCGTCAGTGCTCCGTCCAGCTCTAGTTCTATACGGGCCAGTCACTTCCTGCAGAAAATGAAAGAGGCTGATGATGTGGAAGCCTACCTGACCACGTTTGAAAGGACTGCCGAGCGTGAAAACTGGCCAAAAGCACAGTGGGCCAGTCTGCTGGCACCTTTTCTGTCAGGTGAGCCCCAAAAAGCGTACTTTGATTTAAGCCCTGCTGAGGCTCGGGACTATGATAAACTAAAGACTGCGATCCTGACCCGCCTGGGGGTCACGCTGTCAGTACGAGCACAACGGGTGCACCGTTGGGTGTACGCCATGGAGAAGCCTCCTCACTCCCAGATGCACGACCTTATTCAGCTAACAAAAAAATGGTTACAGCCAGAGACATTAACTGGTCCCCAGATGGTTGAAAGAGTCGTCATGGACCGCTATTTGAGATCTTTGCCCATGGTCCTGCGCAAGTGGGTGAGCCATGGAAACCCGGGTACTTCTGACCACTTAGTGGACATGGTAGAGAGGTATTTGGCAGCAGAGGAATTACTGGTGACCACCCAGCAACCCATAGATCCTCGACAGCGCCCTTCAGTAAAGACTGGTAAGACTGTTCCATGGAAAACGTTGCTGGGCGGTTAAGAGAACGCAAGGCTGGAGAGACTGTAAACACTAGCCCTGGAGACAGGCCAATGGGGCTAGAACGGTCTATGCTACCCAAACGGGTTGATAATCGTGTGGTAAAATGTTTTAGGTGTGGTATGCCAGGTCATGTTATTGCCAATTGCCCAGTCACGCAAGAACCCATGCAATGTGATGCTGCCTTTGAATATCGCAGAATGTCTTTCTTTGCTAGGTTAGCCTGTACTGTGGTACCTTCACCTGAGCTGGAAAAACAAATGTGTGATGTGTTCTTAGAGGGTAACCGGGTAGAGGCCTTGCTAGATTCAGGAAGTTTAGTTACCCTTGTGAAAGCTGGGTTAGTGAACCCCTTAAAGGTCCAGAAAATACCTATTGGGGTAACTTGCATACATGGGGATACCCAACATTATGTCACTGCTGAAGTGAATATAGAAACTTGTTGTGGGTCAGCAATGGTTAAAGTAGGACTGGTCCCCACTTTGGTGCATGAGGGCATAATAGGGAGGGATATTCCTCATTTTTGGAAACTGTGGGAATCACGTTTATCAACAGATGTGAGAAGTAAAGAGCCAGTTGATAATACCAGTGATTTTATGGATGTACATGTATCTTCAGAACTTTCTGACCCTTTGCCTTTTGCTAGTTTGGCTGGGGAAGTGGCAGATGGGGAGTCCAGTCAGGACCCTCTTGCTGGGAACAGAGACATAGTAGTTAGAACTGAAAGCGTGCCTGACCTGGAGGTAAAGAAGGATCTGTTTGCATCTGAACAGTTAAAGGATCCTACCTTGATAAAGGCTAGAGAGAATGTTAAGATTGTTAATGGGGAACCTGTGGTACCAGGTGACAGGGTTACATATCCGCACATGGCCATCTGTAATGAGCTCTTGTACCACATTGTCAAAAAGGGTGAGGATGTGGTGGAACAGCTGGTAGTTCCCCAGCCTTATCGAAGAACGGTACTAGATTTAGATCATAGTCACGTTACAGCAGGACATTTAGGGGCAGCAAAAAACACTGAAAGAGTTTTACAAAGGTTCTTTTGGCCAGGGGTTTATAAAGAAGTGTCTGAATATTGTTCTTCCTGTCCTGAATGCCAGTACCATGCACCTAGACCCCATTTCAGGAGCCCACTAGTTCCCATGCCTATTATAGATGTCCCATTTGACAGAATAGCCATGGATCTCATGGGGCCCTTGTTAAAGTCCACTCGGGGCCATCAGTATATCCTGGTAATTATGGACTATGCCACTCGATATCCTGAGGCTGTCCCTTTACGCACTGTCACAACCAAGGTGATAGCTAGGGAGCTGGTGCAGGTTTTTAGTAGAGTGGGAATACCAAAAGAAATTTTGACTGACCAAGGTACCCCATTTATGTCAAGGATCATGAAAGAATTGTGCAAATTATTTAAGGTCACTCACCTCAGGACGTCCATCTACCATCCCCAAACTGATGGGTTCATGGAAAGGTTCAATAAAACATTCAAAAGTATGTTAAAAAAGGTTGTTGATAGAGATGGGAAAAACTGGGATTGTTTGTTGCCCTACTTGTTAATGGCCATCAGAGAAGTTCCTCAGTCCTCTACGGGGTTTTCTCCATTTGATCTGTTGTATGGTAGACACCCCAGAGTGCTGTTGGACATTGCCAAAGAGACGTGGGAAGGACAGCCCACTCCTTATAGAAGCGTTATTGAACATGTAACACAAATGCAGGATAGGATTGCAGCCGTGGTACCTATTGTCAGAGAGCACATGGAACAGGCCCAAAGTGCTCAACAGAGGGTATATAACCGGATTGCCAAGATACGGGAATTTGCTCTCGGAGATAGAGTTCTTGTGTTGGTACCCACTGTGGAAAGCAAGTTCCTAGCTAAATGGCAGGGTCCATTTGAGATTAGGGAAAAAGTGAATGAGGTTAATTACAAAGTATACCAACCTGGAAAGAGAAAACCCGAACAAATCTACCATGTTAACTTAATCAAACCCTGGAAAGATAGGTTGTCTCTGTCAGCGGAGCCTTGCCCTTCGGTGTCTTCACCTTGGTTGCTTCCCACAGTAAAGGTGTCAGAGACATTATCAGCTGATCAGAACAATCAAGTTAAAGAATTTCTCATCCAAAATAGGGAGATATTTTCAGAGCTGCCTGGCCGAACAACCATAATAAAACATGACATTGTCACAGAACCAGGGGTCAGGGTCCATTTAAAGCCATATAGGATTCCTGAAGCTCAGCGAGAAGCTGTTTCTAAAGAAGTTAAAACCATGTTAGAACTTGGAGTCATAGAGGAATCTAACAGTGAGTGGTCCAGCTCCATAGTTCTCATCCCGAAGCCAGACGGTAGCATACGCTTCTGTAATGACTTTTGTAAGTTAAATGAGGTGTCCAAATTTGACGCATTCCCCATGCCCCATGTGGATGAGCTTATAGAAGGGCTGGGAACAGCCAGGTTTCTCACCACGTTGGGCCTGACCAAAGGGTATTGGCAAATACCTTTAACTGATAGCGCAAAAGAAAAAACAGCCTTTTCGGTTCCGGAGGGGCTATACCAGTATAAGATGTTACCATTTGGGTTGCATGGGGCTCCAGCAACCTTTCAACGGGCGATGGATACAATTTTGAGGCCCCATAGAAAATATGCAGCTGCCTATTTGGATGATATGGTAATTCACAGTACAGACTGGGGGTCCCATTTGGTTAAAGTGCAAGCAGTACTGGACTCAATCAGAGAGGCAGGGTTAACTGCTAACCCAAAGAAGTGCTGCCTTGCAATGGAGGAGGTCAAATACTTGGGCTTCACTATAGGCAGAGGTCTGATTAGGCCCCAGTTGAATAAAATTGATGCTATTCAAATCTGGCCTTCTCCAGTGAATAAAAAACAGGTAAGGGCTTTTTTGGGAATAACTGGGTACTATAGATGGTTTATTCCCAATTTTGCGACCACAGCAGTGCCGTTGTCAGACCTTACCAAAGGGAAGCAGTCAAATATGGTGAAATGGAACCCTGATGCAGAAAAAGCGTTCCAAACATTAAAAGTGGCTTTGTGTTCACAACCGGTATTGATAACACCAGATTTTTCGAAAGAATTTGTTGTACAGACAGATGCCTCAGAGGTAGGGATAGGGGCTGTGTTGTCCCAAACCAGAGATGGGGACGAACACCCTATCATTTATTTGAGTAGGAAACTCAATGAGCGTGAAAAAAGGTATGCCATTGTGGAAAAGGAGGCTTTGGCCATTAAGTGGGCACTGGATACCTTGAGATATTACCTCTAGGGTAGACAATTCAGACTAGTGACAGATCACGCCCCTTTAAAATGGATGGATGTAAATAGAGGTCAGAATGCTCGGGTAACTAGATGGTTTCTAGCATTGCAGGATTTTAAGTTTACTGTTGAACATAGACCGTGTACATAATTGGCCAACGGAGATGCATTGTCCCGCATCTTCTGTTTGGGGGCTACAAGTGTTCCGGCCCCTAGGTCGAAACAGGGGATGTGAAAAGAACACTGGAATAGTGTTTGAGGGCAGGTATGTTTGTCCCAGGTTCTTGTCTTACCTGTATTAGAAAAATGAAAACTTCTAGGAAAATGTTTTGTTTTGTCAGAACCTTTTCAGTTGATTGGAAAAGCTGGATAAGGGCCCTGAAAGATAGGGCAAGTTCCAGACGTTGGGCCCAGTTCGGGTCTTTGGCCTCACAGAGGGCTAATCAGGGTTTCAGCTGTGTAAGTGGGTTATAGGGCTGCTAGCCTGATTAGTGTGGGCAGACTGCCTGGGAAGACTGCAGGATCTCTGTGAGAGAAATACGCTTCCTTATACAAGTGAGCCATACAGTGTTGACTGGAAAACTCTGTGTTTTTTTGTTTAGAGACAGTTAGGAACGTCTTGTGTTTAGTTAGTGCCGGACAGGCAAGGTATTTTCTTTTGATGTTTGTTTTGTTTTCTGCTTAATAAAACTGGTCATGGCCAGTTGCACCACACACTGGACTTGTGTAATTCCTCAGCTGCTGCTTGCTGCCATTTACCCCACGAAACGGCACCTTGTTCCCTTACAGTGTTACAATATATATATATATATATATATACACACACACACACACACACACACACACACACACGTTGCCATGCCGAACCTTATGTCCCTGTTTGAAAAAAAAAGGGGGGGGGGGCAACAAAGCTTTCTGTGGCCCAAAATGTCTATTTTGGGATCTGGTTGCAGTATTCATCTAACTGCATGTATATCCTTTTGCTTTAAGAACCCTGGAAATGTGCGCTGACATGGTGGGCTTATTCCAGGAGACAGAGGATCCTGCTAAAATGAACATGAAGTATTATGGCGCTGTGGCACTCCTTGAAAAAGGACGTAAGTAAGCTATTTCATCATGCAACTTTTCCAGGAGACTCCACTGAGACAATGTATGGTCATGATAAATATTTATTGGGGTTCACTCTGAGTTGTTCGCTCGCTAGCAGTTTTTAGCAGCCATGCAAACGCTATGCCGATGCCCACTGGGAGTGTATTTTAGCTTAGCAGAAGTGCGAACGAAAGGATCGCAGAGTGGCTACAAAAATTTTTTGTACAGTTTCAGAGTAGCTCCAGACCGACTCAGCGCTTGCGATCACTTCAGACTACTCAGTTCCTGTTTTGACGTCACGAACACGCCCTGCGTTCGCCCAGCCACGCCTGCATTTTTCCTGGCACGCCAGCGTTTTTTCGAACACTCCCTGAAAACGGTCAGTTGACACCCAGAAACGCCCTCTTCCTGTCAATCACTCTGCGGCTGGCATTGCGACTGAAAAGCTTTGCTAGACCTTGTGTGAAACTACATTGTTCGTTGTAATAGTACATCACGCGTGCGCATTGCGCTGCATACGCATGCGCAGAAGTGCCGATTTTTTGCCTGATCGCTGCGCTGTGACCGAAATTTGCTAGCGAACAACTCGGAATGACCCCCTTTGAGCGAGTTATCTGACATCTTGCATACCTTCCAACATGTAGGGGGAGATTTATCAAACAGTCTAAAGAGGAGAAGTGAACATGTTGTCCATAGCAACCATTTAGATTCTACCTATCATTACAAAGAATATTTTAGATAAATGATAGCTGGAATGTGATTTGTTACTATGGGCAACACCTCAACTAGATCTTTTAAGAAATAAGACTGACCTCTCATCTACATCAGCTGTGCCCCTTTCTAACCTTGCTTGCCACAGTACACAAATCGGGACTGTGACACCAAAACTTATGATATCTGGTGTAACCCACCACTGCTCAGGTCACTTCTGCATGCCCCTGCTGCCAGTGTGCTGTTGGTAGCCCATTTCTGAACCACTTTAATTATTACAATGGAAAGGCTAAAATATTTAAAAAAAACATACGATCCACATTCATTAATAGTTTATAACCGCCTTACAATAAACAACACTACACAATAGATTATTGTATAATTATAAAGTTTACACTGTCCCACAGTGCGAAGGGGTCTATTTACTAAGCCTTGGATGGAGATAAAGTGGACGGAGATAAAGTACCAGCCAACCAGCTCCTAACTGTCATTTTTCAAACCGAGCCCTTGACATGGCAGTTATATGCTCTATCTCCATCCACTTCATCTCCATCCAACGCTTAGTAAATATACCCCTTAATCTGATATCTGATTTCATTGTTAATCTCCCACTAAACAGATACCAGCCAATTACCACTGCATGCACATTTTTGGTAGCAAAATGTAATGTCAATAAATAAGCCATTCTGTCATCTATATGCACTAGAAACCTGGTGTGATACATCATATCGGTGGTCGGGATGCAGGCGGTCACATGACCGACACCTGCATCCCGACAATTAGAATGCCTTAAGGTGGGTACACACTAATAGATATATCTGCAAATCAATTGATCTGCAGATATATATATGTACGGATCGGGCAGTGTGCTGTGCATACACACTGCCCGATCCGTCGGGGACTGACGTCATGAACTTGGCGGGCGTGTACACACGCCCGCCCAGTTCAGCTGTCAATCACCGCCGGCCGCCGCAGCATGTGTACGGGCGGTCGGCCGACCGCCCCGTACACACACAGCGACGCGCCAATATATCGGTAGATATATTGCCCGTCGGCTGTGCTGCGCGGCCGACGCGATACGTCTGTGAACGACGGAGTTCACAGACATATCGGCCGGACACACTGGCCGACGGTCCCGCGATATATCGGCCGTTCAAGAGAACAGCCGATATATCGACCAGTGTGTACGGGCCTTTAGAATGCCCCTGCCCCCTACCCTAACACAGCCTGTGGCATAGCAGTTAGGAGCTGATTGGCTGGCACTTTATCTCCTGCGACTTTATCTACATCCAAGGCTTAGTAAATAGACCCGTAAATGTTGGTACAGAAGGTATGAATCATGTACTGTAATACACATAGTGCTATCACTCCATATCCTCGTAACACTTATATGTTGGGAAGGTTTTCAGAGATTGTAAAATTCTGTGCCCATTGCAGCTATCTCAATATTGGTAAATCACATGTGACCTCTTGTTTTCAGTTGATAGTCATTGGGTGGTGGATACCGATTACACCAACTATGCCATCCACTACTCATGCCGGGAAGTGGCTTATGATGGCACATGTTCAGACAGCTACTCCTTCATTTTCTCCCGTCACCCTGAAGGACTTACACCAGAGACACAAAGAATTGTCAGGAGAAGACAGGAAGAGCTGTGCTTGGACAGACAATACAGAATGGTCGCCCATGATGGTAAGGAGAACTTTACACATCCATCTACCCTAAATTAAAGTAATGGGCATCCAGGTGGGAGGTGTGGGTGCATTGTGCTAAAAATTCCATCCTTATGACTCTGCTCCGGCTGCTCAATGCCACGATTGTGCAATAGAGCATTGGGGCAAGCCCCACAGATGGACCTTCACTGGGGAAGTTAGTGAGATCTGAGAGGCTGTTATACTGCGCCAGGAGTCCCAAAAAGCCCCCCAAAAGATTTTTTGTACGTCATTCCAGGCCCACACTGTGCAGAACAGCTTCCCTAGTATGTTTAAATGCACGTGTGCCTACACATAGCAGAGGCAGCCATTTTGTGGATTGGACTAATGTTCCCGAGAATGAAGCTGACCAGTTCACTAGTAACCAGTGACATCAATGAGGCACTTCATAAGTGATATTGAAGAGGGTGCATAGAGATATGTTTGTCTGCAGCCTACAGACTGTATCAATAAATATTGATATACCCAACAAAATAACTGTCTGAAATATGCGTATGTGACACAGACACCTTACATTCAGTATTGTGTATTCATTCACATTTCATCCTTTATCTTGTTTGGTAAGTATCCTGGTACCAAGAATAACAAACCATCAAGTTCAACAATTTTGTGGTAACCATGCACAACTGCTGACAGTATTTATGCATGGTTGCCAAAAAATTGTTGAACTTGATGGTGTGTAATTCTTGATACCAGCATACTGTAGATCTGCCGTGTTTCAATTTTTCCCACATGACCCAGTCAAAATAGTTCCATCTCACAAATAGCTCCATGTTTTACCTGAAATCTACTTCAATCCAACCAACATTACAAGAGTACATGCCACATATCCTTGTGGCCGCTGCTCATTGACAAGACTGTGTCATAGAACAGCGCGGACAAGATGGAGCGGTTTCCTGCCAATCACATCATCAAGCCCATTTGATGAGAGAATATTATAAAACAAACTATTATCAGTCTCATAGGGAATGTTTTATACCATGCACACCAGAGTTCCTGTGGCCTCCATGACT
Source organism: Pseudophryne corroboree (assembly GCF_028390025.1). NCBI lineage: Eukaryota > Metazoa > Chordata > Amphibia > Anura > Myobatrachidae > Pseudophryne > Pseudophryne corroboree. Next base: position 702,504,488 of record NC_086446.1, on the reverse strand, counting down.
AAACGGGTTTATCTTGTCTAATTACAGGGCGCTGCAACTAAACCCCCCACAATATTGTTAATTTCCCAAGAAGCATGTTGATTTCGAGTTTACAAGAAGATCGATTACAAACCCCTCAGCATTTTATTTTTTGCTAATTAATCTTCAATAAATGGTAATGGAATGAATATAGCACTAGTAATAATGTACATATTTTATACTATGCTTAATTATATATATTTGTAGCACTTTAGAAATAAGCTATAAACTTATTTTCCTTACATTTGTGATTAACATTTTGAGGAATGAAGCAATAAACATTCATTTCTAGTGTAAAGATACCAGCATTTGTGGTTTCATTTACTTTGTATTGAGGCAATATGTTTACACACTGTATACATTAGTAACATGCTGTTACCTTTACACATTAGCTCAGCAAGCAAGAGAATCTTGTGGTTTAGTCTGGTGATGTGGAAAATCCCTACTTTGTGGAATTAATGTGATCCATTACAGAAATGGTACAAAATGTCCACATGAGAACTCAGATGTAGCATATTTTCTGTACTTGCGGACTATTTGCGAAACATGGCAAGTGAGATTCTCTCTATGCAAGCCAAATGGAAATCACCATGGATATGCGATGAAACAATATATTACATTAACACATTGGTTGAATGTATTGGAAAAATGGTGAAGGTAAGCAGGGTTGGCCCCAGGTCTAGCAGCACACTGTGCAAGAATTTTTGGATTAGACACCCTCTCCCCAATGTGATGTGTCGCAAAATGAACTGGAGGCACTATAATATAGCATATTGTAAACAGACGACACTGTAATGTGGCATAATATAAATTAGTGGCATCATAATGTTGCATTGTATGAACTGTGGGCAGGGGTGTATTTAGGGGTCCGAGCGCCCCTGGCAAAGTAAAGGACTGGTGCCCCCCCCCATATTTGAAATTGGGAAGGCACGTGTGCCAAAAAAAGGGGCATGGCCACTCAATAGTACCTCAAATTACACCACAGTAGTGTACTTTATTCACATTACACAGCACAGTAATGTACATTATTCATGTTATGCTACACAGTACTACCCCTTATACACATTATGCCATACACTAGTGCCTATATATATATATATATATATATGGGAAGGTGTGCACCTTGAGAAAGGCTCCCAGAGAGCTGAAACGCGTTGGTGCTGTGGGACAGACTGCGATTGATCCAGTAAGAGGGGGAGCACCCAGGAATACCACGGCTAGAGGAGGAACAGTACTGAGATCCCGGGAGGTATCTGTTTAACACCTCACAAGTGCTATAGGGTAACCTTTGTTGGGGACCCCACACTTTCTGGAGGAACTCTGTTCTGATTCAAAAGGAAGGATTCGAACATCTGAACATTGAACGCTCTTCACAGAACATACAATTATCCCGTAACATCCCAGGGTGCGCATATCTGCATTCTGTACATTGTTTAAAAATTATTCATGTTATGCTACTCAGTACTACCCCTTATACACATTATGCCATACACTAGTGCCTATATATATATATATATATATATGGGAAGGTGTGCATGCTCCTGGGAAAGTGGGCATGGCCTCACAATTTTATATTATGATATCAAACTATAAATATATAATCACACCTCCTACACATGCACACACACAATTAGCAGCCTTACACACAATGGCCCTCATTCTGAGTTGATCGCTCGCTAGCTGCTTTTAGCAGCAGTGCAAACGCTAAGCCGCCACCCTCTGGGAGTGTATCTTAGCTTAGCAGAAGTGCGAACGAAAGGATCACAGCACTGCTACAAAAAAAGATTGTGCAGTTTCTGAGTAGCACGAGACTTACTCCTAGCTAGCGATCACTTCAGACTGTTTAGTTCCTGTTTTGACGTCACAAACATGCCCTGCATTCGGCCAGCCACTCTTTCGTTTTTATCTGGCACGCCTGCGTTTTTCAGCACACTCCCTGAAAACGCTCAGTTGCCACCCAGAAACACCCACTTCCTATCAATCACTCACCGATCAGCAGTGCGACTGAAAAGCGTTGCTAGACCTTGTGTGAAACTACGTCGGCTTTTGTGAAAGTACGACGCGCGTGTGCAGTGCGCACCATACGCATGCGCAGAAATGCAGATTTTTGCCTGATCAACGGCAGCTAGCGATCAACTCGGAATGACCCCCAATACCCACAGTAGTTCTCCTTACACATAATGTCCCCAGTATAGTGTCAGATGCACATAATGTCCCCCAGTATAGTGCCAGTTACACATAATGACCCCAGTAGTGCAGTGCCAGATACACATAATGCCTATGAGTATAGGGGGTCATTCCGAGTTGATCCCTCGCTAGCTAGTTTTAGCAGCCATGCAAACGCTATGCCGCTGCCCACTGGGGAGTGTATTTTAGCTTAGCAGAAGTACGAACGCATGTGCAGGTGAGATCTGTAAAAACTGTTTGTGCAGTTTCAGAGTAGCTCTGAACCTACTCAGCGCTTGCGATCACTTCAGCCTATTCGTGTCCGGATTTGATGTCATACACCCGCTCAACGAATGCCCAGCCACACCTGCGTTTTTTCAGACCTGCGTTTTTGCAAACACTTCCTGAAAATGGTCAGTTGACACCCAGAAACGCCCCCTTCCTGTCATTCTACTTGTGGCCGTCAGTGCGACTGAAAACTTCGCTAGAACCTGTGCAAAACAACGAATGCCTTTGTACCCGTATGTCACACGTGAGCATTGCAGTGCATACACATGCACAGAAATGCCATTTTTTATTGCCTGATCGCTGCACTGCAAACAACGGCAGCTAGCGATTAACTCGGGATGATCCCCATAGTGCCAGATACACATATGCCCCCACAGTGCCAGATACACATATGCCCCCTCAGTGCCAGACACTCAAATTCCCCCACAGTGCCAGATACACGTATGCCCCCACAGTGCCAGATACACGTATGTTCCCACAGTGTCAGATACACGTATGCCCCCACAGTGCCAGATACACATATGTCCCCACAGTGCCAGATACACGTATGTCCCCACAGTGCCAGACACACATATGCCCCCATGTTGATTTTACTTTTAAAGGCAGCACTTTTAGGTATATTCACATTTAGAGGTGGCAGCTATCCCCCCACCCCGTGTAGTTACTCAACAGCAGGGATGCCCAATAATGATCAAAGAATGCAGCAGCAGCCATTGTAATTGGCGCCGGGGTCCAGCACCGCACCACAATACAGACTAGAATCTCTACATAAACTAAACCTCCCAGCAGCCAATGCTGCATGCTTTGATCATTACTGGGCATCCCTGCTGGTGAGGAACTACACAGGGGTGGGGAGATAGCTGCTGCCTCTAAAACTGAATCTACCTACTGCCCGCGGGTGGCACCTCTGGACGGCGCCCCTCCTCGGCTGGCGCCCCTGGCGAGTGCCATCCTGGCCAATAGGAAGATACACCCCTGACTGTGGGCACGACAATATGACATCATATGAACTGGAGGTACTACATTGTGGCATTATGAACTGAGGACACTTCAATCTGACATACTATGTACTGGTGACACTGTATTGCACAATATTAATTTGGCACACTGGGGGTCATTCCGAGTTGTTCACTCGCTAGCAGATTTTAGCAGCATTGCACACGCTAGGTCGCCGCCCTCTGGGAGTGTATCTTAGCTTAGCAGAATTGCGAATAGAAAATTCTTAGCAGTTTCTGAGTAGCTCGAGACTTACTCCTACATTGCGATCAGCTCAGCCCGTTTCGTTCCTGGTTTTACGTCACAAACACACCCTGCGTTCGGTCAGCCACTCCCGCGTTTTATCCTGTCACGCCTGCGTTTTTCCACACACTACCAGAAAACTGTCAGTTTCCGCCCAGAAACACCCACTTCCTGTCAATCACACTACGAACACTTCAACAATGAAAATTCTGCGTTCGGACGTGAGTAAATCTACTACGTTTTGTGCTAAAATACTTAGCGCATGCGCACTGCGTACCATGCGCATGCGCATTTTTGCCTTAATCGCTCCGTTGCGAAAATCGTCAACGAGCGAACAACTCGGAATGACCCCCTCTGTGTGGTACAATGTATACTGACAGCACTACAATGTAACATATTCTGAACTAGGGCACTACTATGGGGCATACAATGAACTAGGACACTATTATGGGGCATATAATGAACTAGGACACTACTGTGGGGCATACAATGAACTAGGGAACTACTATGGAGCATACAACTAGGGCACTACTATGGGCATGCAATGAACTAGGGGGGTAATTGAGACCTGATCGTAGCAGCAAATTTGTTAGCAGTTGGGCAGAAACATGTGCACCGCAGGTGTGGCAGATATAACATTTGCAAAGAGAGATAGATTTGGGTGGGTATATTGTTTCTGTGCAGGGTAAATACTGGCTGCTTTATTTTTACACTGCAATTTAGATTTCAGTTTGAATACACCCCACTCAAATCTAACTCTCTCTGCACATGTTATATCTGCCCGCCCTGAAGTGCACATGGTTATGCCCAACTGCTAACAAATTTGCTGATACGATCAGGTCTGAATTACCCCCTAAGTCACTACTATAGGGCATACAATAAACTGAGGAACTACTATGTGGCATACACTGAATTAGAGTACTACTATGGGGTATACAATGAACTAGGGCCCTACTGTGTGGCATACAATGAACTAGGGCACTACTATGGGGCATACAATGAATTAGGGCACTACCTATAGTACACAGAATGAACTAGGGCACTACTATGGGAAACAGAGTGAATTAGGGCACTTCTATGGGGCATACAATGAACTAGGACACTACCACGGGGCATACAATGAATTAGGGCACTTCTACGGGGCATACAATGAACTAGGGTACTACTATGGGACATACAGTGAACTGGGGCATACAATGAACTAGGGCACTACTATGGGGCATACAATGAACTAGGGCACTACTATGGGGCATACAATGAACTAGGACACTACTATGGGGCATACGATGAACTTTGGAATTACTGTGGGGCATAAAATAAATAATTTAAAATTGTTGCTATGGGGCACACAACGCTCTGACTACACCCTTGGGTATGATACAACATTTTAAAATTAATCTATATGACTGTATTCATTCCAGGAATTCTGACCAGTTCACTGACAGTGTGACTGCCAGAGCTGCTGTAACTTTTCCATAACCCATGGCAACCAAAACACTATAGCATCCATGTATTGTACATTATAAATAACATATATCCACTGGTCTCCGAGATTGTAAATTGTTCATTTAAACCTGTAAATGTGCAGCATAACAAAATAGTGCAATATTATGAATAAATATTTACCCAACATAGAACAGAAATACACAGTAGATCTATCTGTCACTGAGGACGAGTTCTGTGCTAGGAAATCATACTCCACCAAGATGGGATTTTTCTGTTCTGAGATCAAATTTTATTTGAACATATTGAGATAGAGAAATAAGAGGGGTAATTAGGGTGAAATTAAATTAAGTCGGTATTGCAAAGCCTTACCCCAGAGAAATTATAATACATCCGTACGTATAGTATTGGCCAAACAAATGTATAATCAAAATGACAATAACAAAAAGATAAATGAGATGTATTAATCATAATGTAATGTATTGCCAGAACTTTAAGGCATAGATTAAAAAAAAAACCTGAAAACCTACAAACCTTCAGTAACAAAAAAAGGTAGAAAAATAACACCTAGGGATAGACTGACTAAAGCTTAGGGGGGAAAAAATAGGAAAATTGCCTTTAGCAACCAATAAGATTCTAGCTATCATTTGTTTAGTACATTCTGGAAAATTTTTGCTAGAATCTTATTGGTTGCTAAAGCACTTCCACTTTTCCTTTTTAGAAACTTTAGTAGATCTATGGAATTCAAGGATTAAATACAATTAACAAATGATGGTATGAACAATGTAGAATGAGCATTCAGTTTGACCATATCATTAAAATAATTACATCAATAACCTCATTAATGTGCAAACATCTGCTATAAAACACATTGTAAAAAACAATTGCCTGTTTCCTGTTATAATTGGAAACGTGTCACATAAGATGAACAGACTCAAAAGTACTCTGAGGAAAATAACAAAAGCACAGGAAGAACTGATGCTTGAGACAGTGAGGAGGAGATGCATCAAGTCTTCAAGAGAGATATATTGAAGCCCATAGCAACCTATCAGATACTATCATTTTGGGTTCAGTATGATTGACTGCCGGACGGGATGCTGGCGGTCACAATACCGACGCCGGAATCCTGATCAGAGTAATCCCGACAGGGGTGAGGTAAGTATGTTATCCGGTAGGCCCTAATAACCATAACCCTCCCTTCCCGCAGCCTAACCCTAACCTCCCTCCTTAGTGCCTAACACTAACCACCCTCTGGTGGTGCCTAACCCTAACATCCCCTGCCCCTCAGCCTAACCCTAACATCCCCTGCCCCTCAGCCTAACCCTAACATCCCCTGCCCCTCAGCCTAACCCTAACATCCCCTGCCCCTCAGCCTAACCGTAACCCTCCCCCTTAGTGCCTAAACCTAACACTCCCGAGTGACGGCTAACATAGCCCCCTTCCCCCCCACCACACACACACACAGACGCACACAGCCACACACACACCCGCCCTTGACCCTAACCCGCACACTATACTTACGGACGGGATGCCGGCTGTCGGGATTCCAGAGTCGCTCTCCTGACCCTGTCGAGATTCCACCCTTGGCTTTTTGATGGGTGTCGGGATCCTGGTGTTGGTATGCCGACTGCCGGAATCCCGACATCCGGCATCTTTACCGCATCCCGTCATTTCATAGACTGTGCTAGATAAATGATAACAGACAGCTGATCCACATTATCTTTCTCAAAGGTTCGATACACCTCCCCTTGAGCCCCAAATACTCACACATCTCAGAAAACTCCTTAATGTGTAATTCCCCGTGTAGCGATGCCACCGAGCGGTCCATTAAAAGACACATTAAATAACGGAATATTGTGTTCAGACACTTCCTGTCTGCAGCTAAAATAATAAGCAATATGTTACAACTTCTGGACAACATGGCTGTGGTAAGCACAGTCCCCAATAGCTATATATATATATATATATATATATATACATACAACTTGTAGTCCGGCACCCTTCCAGTTGCTGGTAATTTACTTGCTGGGGTGCCCTCCTAGGACTTGGTTAATCCCATATGGCTCAGAAAGTAAGGCGGCACTCCACAGACCCAGCAAATTATTTAGAATGTGTCCTTTATTCCTACGTTGTTTCGGGGACGTACCCAGTCGTCAGGGACAAGCGTACAAATATACAGAGTATACAACAAGCATTTATACCCAAACAATCCAGCTCACCTGTCCGGAATCGCCCCACAAGACCAGCTCTGTGCGTGGGACTGTATGTCACAGAGCCCCGTCACCATCAGAGGGCGCCGGTCAGGGAAAGCCAATACAGCATCTTTGTAACTAAGCAACACCTGCACTAATGAATCACATTACAACAAACGTAGCATAAGAAATGCTGACGCTGACGGCTATTGCTATCTTAAAAAACAAATACATACAAATACATATGGACACTCAGCAGTATCCATCATGATTTGTTAAGCCATAAGTACACAATATGGTTGTTTAGTAATTATACTAGAGAGCTATTCTCCCAAATAAGTATTTTACATCTGTTTTTTTTTTTTATAGAAAACAATGAAGTCTCAGCGTTTCATTTAATCCCTTAGTAGCTAATGTAATTAAAGAGTAGATCCAGGACTTCCGCTTCCGGCCCCGCTGATGTGAGCCGCACGCTAGTGCAGTTCTGACACCGCTGCCGGGCTCCCGATCTCACGGCTGTTCTTACAGCCTCCACGCCGCCGGGTCCTGCACCCACTGCCCCCCCCTGACGAAGCTGCGGTGTATGGACCGCTACCTTTTTCCCCTGATGCCCCGCAATAATAAAAATGAGGGAGCCAGGGACGCCCCATCCAAGATGGAGCCTGGAGCTGGCTGGGCAGACTCCTCGGCACATGTGCCTACTGCTGCTGACACTGAGATGCAACACAGAGGTGAGCCACATCCCCTGACCCCCCCTGGGCACACTTTTACCATGGAGGCTGCACAATTAGATACCCCTGTGACATACAGGGACATGGTGGCTGCAATTATGGATGCCATAGGCCCCCTTATCACTGCACAAACGCCCAGCATCACACAGCAGCTAGACAAACTCACTCACAGAGTCCAGGACACTGAACAGCGGCTGAGGGCTATATTCTCTGATGTGGCAGAACTTCAAACCTCTTCTGCCAAACAGAAGAAGCTGCAACACTCGATCGTTAACAAGCTGCAAGATTTGGAGAACAGATCGCGCAGAAATAACTTGCGGGTTGTGGGGGTCCCTGAAGACGTAAAAGGTCCCGCCTTATATGATTTTATAAGAATAACTCTCCCAGAGCTACTTCAGATTTCTGATCAGTGCCAAGACATGGTAATTGAGCGGGCACATCGACTGGGACCGGTACGCAGCCAAACGGGAGCACGACCCCGTGTGGTTATCTTCCGTATCCTTAACTATGCACATAAAAATGTACTATGGGTAGCTTCCCGTAAAACTGGCTCCCTGCACTGGAATGGAAATAAACTGCTCCTATTTCAAGACTATTCGGCAGAACTGACAGCTGCTAGAAAAGAGTTCTCCCCAGTTTGTTCTTACTTAATCAAGAAAGGGAAAAAATTTGCCTTGTTATACCCGGCACGGCTTCGCATTTACAATGGGTCCTCATATGTGGACTTCACTTCAGCACCCGATGCCCAACAATTCCTGGAAGAACTGCACACTGATACAGATGCCCAATCTGGGCACGACGATGATTGATATGCCGGCCTGTTGCGATTGACTTCGTAACACCCACCTGCACAGTATCATTTATATCCAAATATGCATGCTGTTCTCACTCTACTTGTATGTTTGAATTTATTTGAGATTCCTCTTGCAGAATCGATGCAACGACTCAGCTTGCATCAGTGTTAAACCTGCTTCCCCCCGTCCCTTCCCCAACCCCCCTCCCACCCCCACCCCCTTCCCGGTTGGCGAAGGCATTGCTGCCTTTTTGACAATCCTTGTTCATCGCCTGGGTGGTATCACGGAGCTACTCCCATGCTCCTTATGTTAAATTTCTGGTTACCACACATTGGAAGTCTGACTTCCCAAGTTTACGCACCGCAGAGATGGGTAATCTTGACTCGGAAAGGTACGAGTCGGGGACCCAGCCTCTGTTTGGTGCCTTTTGTATTGTTGTATGTTTTCATGTTTTGTATGTTTGTATTTTGTTATTTCCAGGAACAAGTCTACTCCCGATTTGCTCCTCCCCTCTCACTTACTCACATGCGGGCTTTTGCTATTGAGGTTGTATTTTTGCTTTTATTTTTTCCTTATCTGATGAGTAGTGATACCTTCATGAAGTATGTTTATTTAGATAAAAGATGTCGTTGATCAAAATTGGTTCACTAAATGTAGGCGGAGTAAACTCACCTTCAAAAAGAAGGAAGGTTTTGCTCTACCTGACTAAACAACACATTGCTGTAGCCTTTCTCCAGGAGACGCACCTGCTCCCTGAGGATGTACTCAGGCTGCAAATCCTTGGTTGGCGAGTATTACTTTCTGCTTCACATACTTCTAAAAAAAGAGGCGTAGTCATTTTAGCTAAAAGAACCGTTCCTATTGAATTACTGTCGTCTACGTCAGACCCTGATGGGCGTTATGTTTTAGTAGAGGTTAAGATTGGTACGACAGTTTATGTTTTTTGCAATCTATATGCGCCTAATGCCTCTCCCAAAAAATGTTATGCTATCATTCTCAACGCCTTTCAGCAACATACTCATCTACCTATGCTAGTTTGCGGAGACTTTAATATGTATGTTTTCCCACACCTAGATAAACAGGGTACGTCAAACAAACCCCACCCGGCTCAGAAATATGGTATACCCATGCTGCTGGACAGGCTCCACCTGCTTGATAGCTGGAGAACACATCACCCGACTGACAAGGTATATACGTGCCTATCGGCAGCTCACGGTTCCCTATCCAGAATTGACTACATTCTAGTCTCACAATCTCTGTTTTCCAAAATAGAAGAGGTGGAAATCTCCCCTATATGCATATCTGACCATGCCATGGTCTGGCTGACGCTACGCACCACTATAGACCTAGGCCCCTACATTCAATGGCGTTATCCTACTTCCTTTGCCACATCTATTAAATTTCGTAGCAAAGTCCAAGCTGCTTGGGCTGATTATGAATTACTTAACACCGAAACACTATCTAATGACCCTTCATTATTCTGGCAAGCATCCAAGTCGGTTCTTAGAGGAACAATTATGGCCTACACCCATTCCTTTAAAAAGAAATTGGCGACTGACTACCTCTCTCAACAATCTGCCCTCACTACCTCTTACCAACTCTACATGTCTGACCCCTCTCCTATCAATAAGTCGACCTATTCCCTAGCAAAAACCCATTTTGACGCCTTACTTAATAAATTAGAATCCACATACTCTTTCCGCAAGGATCATCTTTTCTTTAAGTTCAGTAACAAGGTGGGCAAATTGTTGACAAATCTATTACGCAGCCAATCCCCGCCAATGGTGATTCACCCATTGAGACTCCCTGATGGTTCATTGGAATCCCGTAGCTCATGTATCATTGATATTATGACAGACTTCTACACTTCACTATATTCTGCCCCCACAAATGTCACACAGACTGACTAATCTTTTTGGGAAAACGTAATTATTCTGACACTTCCATCCTCCGCTTCTGACTTACTAACCGCCCCAATCACTGAGTTGGAAGTTAAAACCACGATATCTAATTTGAAATCAGGTAAAGCGCCAGGACCTGATGGTCTGACGACCGAATACTACAAACTCCTAGCTCCTTCCATAGTCCCTATTCTGACAGCTTTATACAACCAAATTATCACCACTCAAACCCTCCCTAATTATTTTAACTCTGCCATAATTAAGCTAATCTTGAAACCAGGAAGGGACCATAGCAATCCCTCCTCTTACAGGCCAATATCACTTCTTAACCAGGATTATAAAATTCTAATGAAAATCCTAGCTGATAGACTTAAAATTTTCCTTCCTTCTATTATCCACACAGATCAATCTGGATTTGTGGCCGGAAGACATTCCGTCACTAATGTTCGAAGGGTCTTCTCAGCTATTTTCTCGACTTCCCAAACAACCTCCCCAATGCCTAGTGCTATACTCTCCCTAGATGCCGAGAAAGCCTTCGACATGGTGCTCTGGAATAATCTATTCTTTACCATGACCAAATTTGGTTTCCCGGAAAACTTTATTAAGATAATTAAAACTTTATATCTATCCTCTACCTCCCAACTATCATGTAATGGGTACCTGTCACAGCCTATTCCCATATTGAGAGGCACCAGACAAGGCTGCCCTCTGTCCCCTCTGCTCTTTGATATTGCATTGGTACCGCTAGCAATCACGTTGCGTGCCTCCCCCCTTTATCAAGGAATACAGGTTGGTCCGATTGACCTTCGAATCTGCCTATTTGCAGATGACATGCTTCTGTTTTTATCACATCCCGAACACTCCCTATCAGTGGTAATGGACATCATTGCCCGTTTCAGCATTTTTTCAGGCTACAAAATAAACATCAACAAATCAGAAATCATGCACATATCCGGTTCCCTAGACTTTATGCACTCCGACCCATCTTTAAATGCCATGACTATTGTCCCTACGCACTTTAAGTACCTAGGTATCCAAGTACCAGCTAAACTTTCTGATGTATACGACCTAAACTTCACTCCCCTAATATTGCGCATTTCTAATATTCTGGAAGGATGGAAATCTCTTCCTCTGTCTCGGTCATAAAACATATTATCTTCCCAAAATTACTTTACCTGATGCAGATGCTCCCTATACGTATATCTAATAAAGATATCTCTTTTTTGAATACTATCTTCCAAAAATTCCTTTGGAAAGGAGGGAAATCCTGTATTGCAAGGAAAAAACTACAAATGTCACGCAAACATGGTCATGGTAAAGAATAGATGATTCCAGAGCACCATGTCGAAGGCTTTCTCGGCATCTAGGGAGAGTATAGCACTAGGCATTGGGGAGGTTGTTTGGGAAGTCGAGAAAATAGCTGAGAAGACCCTTCGAACATTAGTGACGGAATGTCTTCCGGCCACAAATCCAGATTGATCTGTGTGGATAATAGAAGGAAGGAAAATTTTAAGTCTATCAGCTAGGATTTTCGTTAGAATTTTATAATCCTGGTTAAGAAGTGATATTGGCCTGTAAGAGGAGGGATTGCTATGGTCCCTTCCTGGTTTCGGGATTAGCTTAATTATGGCTGAGTTAAAATAATTAGGGAGGGTTTGAGTGGTGATAATTTGGTTGTATAAAGCTGTCAGAATAGGGACTATGGAAGGAGCTAGGAGTTTGTAGTATTCGGTCGTCAGACCATCAGGCCTCCCTGACCTACTGCTCTATTCTCATTCGATTCTATTCCGATATGCCTCCGATTGGCTCTTAGAAAAAAGCATATTCACTGATTACAGTTTAGACTCTCCGCTATTACATCCCTTGTCACCTAACGCCTTCCTCCATACACCAAGAGCAAAACTACCCCCTAAATTGTTCCTCAATCCACTCTTTAAAGACACATATACATCATGGCTGGCTATTAATAAAAAATGTAAACGTGACCATCGATACACCAAACACATTTCCTTATGGGGGAACCTCCTTTTTGAGCCGAGAAGGGACTCTTCCACTTTTCATAGACTTTTCTTGAAAGGCATCCGAGCTACCTCAGATGTATTTGACCCAGGAGGCAAATTATATACCTTTCCCTCTCTTCATGAAAAATTTGGACTCATGTCGCAGTATACTTACCCCTACATGCAGATTCAACACTTTGTTACTTCTTTATCTCACTTTGCACCATCTGGTTCCACCCCCGATGATATAGATTTACTGCTACACTACCTTAATCAGCATACTTATAGATTGAAATTCCTCTATCTTCCTTTACTGACACGTTACAAAGATATAATCTGTACTACCATAGTATCCCAATGGTCTGCAGACCTCCCTGTGATAGATTCAACTGCAACTATATTCCAGCACTATGACCGTTCTTTGAAATGAAATTGCTGCAATCCTCCTTATTACAAGAGGTTCATGCCAAGATGATACATAGGGCATATATCACACAAATGCAACGCCAGCGTTACATACCCTCGGAACTCAAATGTTGTTTGAAATGTTCTATTGCATCTGCGACATTTATACACTATGTATGGCATTGTCATAAAATCTGAAAATTTTGGAACAAGATTGTATATTTTATTAATACTACTTTAAAACTACAGCTTCAACCAGACCCAATCCCTTGTCTTTTTGCTAACTTTCAAAGTTGGATACAACAGGGTATGCTACTATGCATGATCCCTTTCCTTACAATCTTGGTATCCGTAGCAAAGAAGGTTATTATGAGACATTGTATTTCGGCAACATCCCCCTCATTATGTGAGGTGAAGACCCTACTCCTCAGGATTCTCTATTTTGATAGGGAATCGACAATTCCTGACCAGGAAAAGGGGGTAGTCCACTTTTACAGGAAATGGGGTATATATATTGAAACACTTGATGAGACAACACTTTCCAAAATTTTCAAGCCTCATGAAAACACTGACTGGTGGCATTATAAACGATTGGAAGACCTCACTTAAATAAGGTATACTCCTGGGTCAACCTATAAGATACTTAGTTTTTCTATTCCACGAACCTGGGTTGTTCCCCCCCCCCCCCTTTTTTTTTCTTCTTCCCACTTTTTTATTTGGTCTCGAAATACCGAAACTGATCATGATATCCCCTTCTTACCTTTAAGAATCGCCTCTTTGCAGAGCCCCTCTCTAGCTGAATAACACTCCCCCCCCTTCCTTGTTTAGTTTATATGCTAAGTTTATATGAGAGAGAGAAAGAGTTATACTCGATATGGCAGTCCTATAACTATAATAAAGAAGACAGACAGAATTGCCATTTTTTTAACTTTTATTATCTTCATGTAACATTTGTATAAAGGCACAACAATCAGATAGGTTATCCGTTTGCTTTTATGATAAATTCATGCATAATGCCATCTGTTGTTACTCGATGATAAATCTGTACCCCTGATGTCTAAACATATTTTGGTGATATCTGTATAAGATACATTCTGCTGATTTGTCATTGGTTCTGATCTTCTCTCTCCTTTTCTGTAATGATGATCACTGTTGTTATCCTGAAAGAAAACTCAATAAAAATGTAAAAAAAAAGAGTAGATCCATCTACTTTCTTTGCATAACAGGATTTTTGCTCTGTCTCCCCCACGTATAGTTTTAGGCACATGGACAATTATAATAGCTCTTAATGATGCAATACTATGTCTCACTGCCAGTGTCTGGCAACAGGTTGATCAATCACAGCTGTTTCAAGCGCTTGTTTAATGGCGCTTCTCTGTAGAGCCATACGTTCTCTAAATTGCCTTTGAGTTTCTCCCAAATATGATAATAACCCACATGGGCAAATTAACATATAGATTATATAGGTAGATGTACATGTTACAGTGTGATTGATTTTTATTCGTTTACCCGTATGTGGGTGGCCAAAAGTTTGTCCTGTTAATAAGGTATTACAAGACACACAACCTAAACACCCATAGCACCCGGGTTTTTTGAGCAAAAGATGTGTTGTTTTGTCATTTCTGTAATATCTAATTTAACTATCTGATCCCTTATATTTCTACCTCTTTTATAGCTGGGTAATAATTTAGTATTAAGTAAGGCTGGTAGATCCTTATCAGTATTCATTATTGGCCACCATTTTTTTACTCTCTTAGTGCATCTATCACTTTTATATTATAATATTTATTAACCCATGGTATTCTCTGTACTGGTTCCCTATCTGACACATTAGGTGTTTTTTTTAGCAAGGGTATCTTCTCTGGGGTGGCTAATACTTTCCGTTTGATGCTTTCTAAATGTTTTCCTTCATGTCCCCCTTCTACAAATTTTTCAAGCATCTTATTTAGTGCTGTCTCAGTCACATCAGGGTCAGAGGTTATTCTTCGGACCCTCAAAAATTGAGAAACAGTAATCCTCGTCTTAGAGGTAATGGGTGCAAACTGTCGTCTTTCAGTAAGGTGTTTCTATCTGTTTCCTTTATAAACAAAGATGTCTCTATTTTTCCATCTTTCAATGATATATTGACATCTACAAAATGTATTTCACTTGCGCTTATTGCATATGTTAATTTTACTGTGCTTTGAGTGATGTTATGCCCCTCAAAGAGGCCAATTAAATCATGTTGATCACCTGACCAGATAATTAACAGGTCATCTATAAAACGGCGGAAATCACTATGTTATCTCTTAGTACTTCCCCCTCATACAATTTACGTTCAATAGAATACATGTAAGCGTTCGTGTATGATGGGGCCACTGAGGACCCCATCGCACACCCTGCTAATTGCAGGTAGAAGCATCCATTATAAAGGAAATAATTTCTATTTAGTATGAATTGAAGTAGTTCCAAGAAAAGCTCCACCGGGGGTCCCTTGTAGTGGGGATTATCCACAATCAGATTCTTTACCGCCTCCACACCTGCATCATGCGGTATGCAGGTGTAGAGGCTCGTAACATCTGCACTACAGAGGGAAGTACCATCCGGCACCCGATCTAATTCAATCAATAAGTATAATAAAGCAGTGGTGTCTTTCAAATAGGATGGCAGACTCTGTGTACATGGGTTTAAGTACGCATCTAAGAAAACAGAAATCTGTTGATAGATTCACATGCGGACACTATGGGGCGTCCTGGGGGTTTGTTTAATGTTTTATGCACCTTGGGGACTGTATAAAACAATGGGACCTTAGGAAATTCACCCATCAATGCTTTACACAATTCAGTAGAAATGTGACCTTTATCTCTAGCTGTGGCTAATATACCATCTAATTCACTATTAAATTTCAATGTTGGATCTTTAGACAACTGGCAAGTCATGGGATCAGACAAATGTCTCATACATTCCGCTTGATATATATCAATGTCCTGGCTCACAATGCTGCCACCTTTATCAGCACTGCGGAATATCACATCAGTTCTTTCAGATAATGATCCTAATGCTGCTTTTTCATCCTTAGTGAGATTATTATTATAGTGTTTGTATTCACTTGCATTGTCTTTTTCCAGCAGTCTAGTAAAGGTCTTAATAGACGGATTGTATGTCACCGGGCAGAATTTAGATCCAGGAACCAATTTCTTCAGCTGTATGGGAATGTCTGTGTCCTTTGCAGTGTTAGTGATGTTTTTTTTCAAAGTGTTCTTTAATTCAAAGCGATCTGTTCAATTTGTAAGTGTCTACTTTCCAGTGGAAGGGGTCAGCAGGTGTTGTGGGAATAAAAGATAAACCCTTTGAAAGCACTTCCATCTCAATAGGGGTTAGAAACTAAACCTTTTTCCTGTATCAATATGTAATAGTTCCAAAGCTGGATCTATTTCAATACTTGCTGACGACATTTTTGCTATGATCGTACCAGTGTAGCAAGCAATGATAAATGATGAGTGTCCATAAACAATAAAAACAAATAACTGTGTTTGTCCTTGTGGTTACTCAGTAATAATGCAATACAACAATGCATCGGGTGACTTGACAGTGTTTGAAGTCCATTCACATATTTGCGTGCTGACTAAAAACACCAATATACAACCTGTAGTCTGGCACTCCTCCAGTTGCTGGTAATTTACTTGCTGGGGTGCCCTCCTAGGACTTGGTTAATCCCATATGGCTCAGAAAGTAAGGCGGCACTCCACAGACCCAGCAAATTGTTTCAAATGTGTCCTTTATTCCTATGTTATATATACAAATAGGATTTTGGTACACACTTACAGTAGCGCTCCGTAAACAATACCATGAATGATATAGGTTATGAATTCTCCTATGATTCTCGAGAGGTTTTATTTCTCAAGAAGTCTTCTACTGATGAGGTATTTTCCAACCGTCTCCGTCAGTTCAAGTCATAGGAAGAAAAAGGGGACAAGAAAGAAAAACCTCAGTCCCTATGATCTAAACGTTCAGATGTAAATATATCAAAGAATGAATCCTCAATCTTCCTCCATATGGGTGGTGTCTGTTTCTTAAGATTCTTATGGGGTCACCCTTGTGATAGACAGTCAGTAGTGTGCTCACACTGTTCTTACACAGAGCATAGAAGAAAAATTCTCAAAAAGGTTTCTTTTCCCGTCACTATTAACCGTACAGATACTGGGGAAATGCTCACATGTATGCTTACATCTGGTGAAGTGAGGATAAACACATCAAGGTATCTTTTGTCGATCCTCCCTGGTTCCTTCAAATTAGATCCTCGTGATTTCCCAAATGGAGTCACAGAAAGTAAAACAGAAGGAAGTGGTTAACGGGAGGATTTCTTAAGTGGGTATTCACCTGTTATGGGTGCCCTTAATTAACAGGGAAGTGGTGCAAAGAAATATATATATGGGACCACCTGTTCAGTGAAGTCGAATAGAATAGATCGCTTACATGGAAGCTTACATGCAAACAGATATGGAATCACACATAAAGGTATCTTTCCATCAAAGATTCAAATTTCACATGCGGTACTCTGAAATGCTCACTTTATCTGCTTACATCAACAGGGGTCGTTCAAGCTCATAAAGGTTTCTTTTCCTGATATCAGGTGGGTTCAAATGGTGCCAAAAATTGTAACGGAATCCACGTGGTAAAAACAATTCTTTACATTTATTCCAAAAATAAGATAAAAATACAAAATACAAATAACATAATAAAATGTGAAAGACCTCTGGGTTAGATGCCAGATGGAATCGCTTGCCAAAGGGGAGAAAAAAATGCCCGGGTTTCTCACCACTACTGGTCAGCGGGGTATCAGTCCCAAAGGTCAATCCTGGTATCCTATCAGCTCCTCACCAACGCGTTTCGACCGGATGTATGGTCTTTTTCAAGGTATGTGAGGAGAGGACTGAAAGGGCATCCTTAAATACCCTAAATCCATTACATCATTTCCTGTGTGGGTGGAGTTGGTAATTACTAACTTTATGTATATTTACAATTATAGCTGTGGATTGTGTGGACAAAATGTTCTATTTAAAATAATGTCTCCCTTACCAGCAGGGATACATATCTCGTAATAGTGTGCCTGTTTTTACTAACTGTAGCCCGTAATTTTTGCGTTCCACGGGTCGTGGAACGCATATACTTCCGGCGGATATCCGGTGCCCATGCGTCGGACCCGGAAGTAACGCATATTGCCAAACTTACAGTGAGTTTTCCTATTAACCTCAACTGTGGTCCACATATATGGTGTGCTCTACGTGAGGGATTTACTGTCCCACCTAGAGCACATGCCCGCTGATATGCGTACCAATATGCGGCTCCGATACCGGAAATGCGGGTGGTCACGTGATGTTACCGGAAGTGTAACTGCGTTCCATTTGTTCCCGGAACGCACTGACCACCTGTAAAATATAGGAATTTAAACCAAATAAAACTGCATACCAATTATATAAACATTGATGTGTGGTGAAGATACATGAATCTAAATAAACATAGGTTTACCGAAAAAAGCCTAAACCTTTTATAACATAATAGCATAATGAGGTCGGAATTCTGTATAGAGGGGGGTGATGTTATTAGTGGTTTGTACTCGAGACTGATGAAATTTAACAGCTCATATATAAAATGGATAAAGTTATGCTCCACCGAAGTGTAGTAAACATAATTTTCTCCCATAAAATTAAATAAAATAAAGTGAAAATATGTCTATATTATATAGAATATTCACATGGAGAAAATGGTTAAACAAGGTGGTTTATAAGAACCATTTGGTCTCAAAATCCAAATTTAAACCTGCAGGCTGTAAAGTACCGACATTAAAGATACATTTCATTTCCGTTTTTGCCAACAGTTTTTCTGTGTCATTTTTTCGCCAGTTGTTGTGAATAGTTTGGATTCCGCAGAAGAACACTAATTCGGAGGGATCACAGTTATGTTTATCTTTGAAGTGGGCTGAAACCCCATGTGTGGTAAGGCCTTTCTTTATATTTCTGATGTGTTCTATGAGACGGTCCTTTAATTTCCTAGTTGTTCTGCCTATGTACTGCTTGCCGCATGAACACTGTAGCAAGTACACCACATTTTTGCTATTACACGTGATGAATTGGTTAATTTTGATGTTATTCTTCTTACTGGTTGATGTATAATCTACGATCTTGGAGGAGGTGCTCTTACAGTACCTGCACATGGCACAACTCCCGCACCGATGAAATCCTTTGGTTAATATCCTTCCCTTCTTCCCAATATCATGAGTGCTACTTTTAACTAACTGATTTTTTAAATTGTCAGCTCTTCTATAAACAAATTTGGGTTTTTCGGCTAGTACCTCCTTAAGAGTGGGGTCCCTAAGTAATAATTTCCAATGTTTCTTGATAATTCGTTCTACTTGTGTATGTTGTTTATTGTATTTGGTTATGAAGGGTATATTGGACATGTCCAATGTCCCTTCTGACTGATCTTTATTTAGAAGCGATGTTCTTTCTATCTCTCTGTATTTCTTGAATGGTCCCTCCACTATTTCAGTGTCATAGCCTTTAGCTGAGAGTTGATTCTTGAGGTGTGTGCCTTGTTCCTCGTAGTCCTCCTTCTTTGAGCAGTTCTTCCTTATACGGTAAAACTGGCTATTGGGGACAGATTTCAGCCAATTTTTATGATGACTGCTTGTATACGGAATAAACGAATTGCAATCCGTCGGTTTCACATAGGTCTTTGTATGTATAGTGTTCTCTTCTATGAAGATTTCCAGATCTAGAAAGTGCACTGTAGTTTCACTAATCTCAAATGAGAGATGGATGTTTTTATTATTTGTGTTCAAATAAGTGCAAAAGGTGTCCAGAGATGATTGATCACCATTCCATATAAAGAAAATATCATCGATATATCTCGTCCAGGTCACCAGGTTCGCCCCATAGTCCACATGATTGTATATGGCTTCGTGTTCCCATTGTGCCATAAATAAATTGGCATAACTGGGGGCGAACCTGGTGCCCATCGCTGTACCATTCATTTGGAGATAGAAGGTATCATTATAGCTGAAGAAGTTATTCTTTAATATTAATTCAATTCCTTCGATGGTAAATTCCAGTTGTGGGTGAGAATCCGTGTCTATGGTCATCATTTGAGATACTGCATCTATCCCATCCTTGTGGTTAATTACGGTGTATAATGAGGATACATCGGCAGTTACCAGGAAGTATCCTTCCCTCCATGTGATGTCCCCCAGTCTTCTTATAATATCTGTGGAGTCTTTCAAAAATGAGGGCATTCTACTGACTAGTGGTTGTAAGATGTGATCCAGGAAATGTGAGAGATTGGAGAGAATAGATTCAGTTCCTGCCACTATTGGTCGACCTGGGGGGTTTTCCTTATTCTTATGGATCTTGGGGAGTATATAGAACACCGGTATGGATGGTTCAGAAATTATCATATACTTATAGTTCTTCTCTGTAATAACTCCCTTTTTCTGATATTTCTCCAGGAATGTGATAAGTTTCTTCTCTATACCTGCAGACGGATTTCCTCTGAGTTTCTTGTATACACTTGTGTCATCCAATTGTCGCATTACCTCCATATTATATTTTTCCGTGTCCATGATAACAATACTCCCCCCCTTATCAGCGGGTTTGATGATGATGGTAGAGTTATTCTTAAGATCCTTCAATGCTTGTTTATCTTTATTCGAAAAGTTGGAATTCTTCCTGTGTTGGTTATAATCCTGTAGGCCGAAACTGTTCTCTAAATCTTCCTTAACTGCCTTCTCGAACGTCTCCACAAAACACCCTTTTTTATGCACTGGGAAAAAATGGATTTAGGTTTAAATATATCAATGGTTGCGATGTCATCTGTTGGGGGTTGTTCTGCAAAAAACTTTTTCAAGGTAAGTTTTCTAATAAACCTTTGTAGGTCTACATAGACCTCAAAGGGGTCCACTTTGTTATCTGGAGCAAATTTTAGACCCCGTCTTAAAACATTCTCTTCTTCGGTGGTAAGTTGGTGACTACTGAGATTAAAGATTCTAGTGTACTTAAGATCATTATCGATTGGGGTCTTCTCAATCCCATTATCATGGGCATTTTCCACTGATTTCTGTTTCCTCTTTTTCAGTCGTTGACGGTTCCTTACTCCTTTTTTGTGTTTATCCTGTCCCCCTCTTGTCCCTCTTCTGGTTTTTCTGTTTACAACTACCCTAAAAAAACATCCTCATCTAAACCTCTCAGCTTCTCATATCTGTTGGAGGTTCTGTGATAGACTTGTGTTCGGCCCTGATACAAGGGTTCCCTGTGGTTCTCATATCTATCCTGTCCATATGATTTCCTGTATGGTTCCCTGTTCTTCATACTGTTATCCCCTCTATACGTATCCCTACTTTTCGCCGGTCTCTCTCTGTAGGAGCCTCTTCTATATGGTGGTCTATATCGGTCTTCTGTTCCGATGTTCTCTTCTCGTTGGTTAAAACGGGGTTTATATCTCGGCTCCCATTCCTGGCTATTCATCCTTCTATTCCTTGACCTATGCGGTGGTGTCTCAAATCTTACTGTGGGTCCTCGTGATGTATATGATTGTCGTGATGTTCTATACGAGGTGTTTAGTTCCCTTTTCGTCTGGTGTTGTCTCCCTTCTTTAAAGTCATTGATGTCTCTGGTGTACTTCTTCCTTTTCTTTTGCATCAATTCCCTCTCATTACGATTGATTTTCTCTATGATATCTTGTTCCATTTCTTGATAGTCCTGGAGATCCTTGAATGGTTCAATACTTGATTTAAGTGATTCTATTTCTCCCTCCACTTCTTTTAGATCTTTATTCCTTTCCCGTATGATTAATCTCATAAGTGAGATAGAGCAGGAGTCCAGGATTTTCATCCAGTCTTTTTCAAACTCTGCTGATTTATTTGCAAACGTGGGAAATTTTTCTATCCTTAATCCTCGCGGGATTATTTCTTCTGATACATATCTCTCTAGGGATAATACTTCCCACCAGAGTTTACCTTCCTTGATTAGAGCAGTTTGTAGCTTATCCATAGTGCTCTCTAAATCTTCATCAACCAATTCTGTTGATTGAGATTCTCCTTGGAAAATCTCATTGAACTTTTCTCTCCTCACATTTCTATGGGCAAACATAATGTGGGCAGCTGGGACTAAATCTGTGGTGAAGATATATTCGAAGAATGAGATTTAGAGATAATCCCTGCGCTCTAGGTGCGGCTATAGTTAGTGTGGACAAGGGTGTATCACCAAATACACTTCAAGGGTTACATATACAAATAGGATTTTGGTACACACTTACAGTAGCGCTCCGTAAAACAACAATACCATGAATGATATAGGTTATGAATTCTCCTATGATTCTCGAGAGGTTTTATTTCTCAAGAAGTCTTCTACTGATGGGGTATTTTCCAACCGTCTCCGTCAGTTCAAGTCATAGGAAGAAAAAGGGGACAAGAAAGAAAAACCTCAGTCCCTATGATCTAAACGTTCAGATGTAAATATATCAAAGAATGAATCCTCAATCTTCCTCCATATGGGTGGTGTCTGTTTCTTAAGATTCTTATGGGGTCACCCTTGTGATAGACAGTCAGTAGTGTGCTCACACTGTTCTTACACAGAGCATAGAAGAAAAATTCTCAAAAAGGTTTCTTTTCCCGTCACTATTAACCGTACAGATACTGGGGAAATGCTCACATGTATGCTTACAGCTGGTGAAGTGAGGATAAACACATCAAGGTATCTTTTGTCGATCCTCCCTGGTTCCTTCAAATTAGATCCTCGTGATTTCCCAAATGGAGTCACAGAAAGTAAAACAGAAGGAAGTGGTTAACGGGAGGATTTCTTAAGTGGGTATTCACCTGTTATGGGTGCCCTTAATTAACAGGGAAGTGGTGCAAAGAAATATATATATGGGACCACCTGTTCAGTGAAGTCAAATAGAATAGATCGCTTACATGGAAGCTTACATGCAAACAGATATGGAATCACACATAAAGGTATCTTTCCATCAAAGATTCAAATTTCACATGCGGTACTCTGAAGTGCTCACTTTATCTGCTTACATCAACAGGGGTCGTTCAAGCTCATAAAGGTTTCTTTTCCTGATATCAGGTGGGTTCAAATGGTGCCAAAAATTGTAACGGAATCCACGTGGTAAAAACAATTCTTTACATTTATTCCAAAAATAAGATAAAAATACAAAATACAAATAACATAATAAAATGTGAAAGACCTCTGGGTTAGATGCCAGATGGAATCGCTTGCCAAAGGGGAGAAAAAAATGCCCGGGTTTCTCACCACTACTGGTCAGCGGGGTATCAGTCCCAAAGGTCAATCCTGGTATCCTATCAGCTCCTCACCAACGCGTTTCGACCGGATGTATGGTCTTTTTCAAGGTATGTGAGGAGAGGACTGAAAGGGCATCCTTAAATACCCTAAATCCATTACATCATTTCCTGTGTGGGTGGAGTTGGTAATTACTAACTTTATGTATATTTACAATTATAGCTGTGGATTGTGTGGACAAAATGTTCTATTTAAAATAATGTCTCCCTTACCAGCAGGGATACATATCTCGTAATAGTGTGCCTGTTTTTACTAACTGTAGCCCGTAACTTTTGCGTTCCACGGGTCGTGGAACGCATATACTTCCGGCGGATATCCGGTGCCCGTGCGTCGGACCCGGAAGTAACGCATATTGCCAAACTTACAGTGAGTTTTCCTATTAACCCCAACTGTGGTCCACATATATGGTGTGCTCTACGTGAGGGATTTACTGTCCCACCTAGAGCACATGCCCGCTGATATGCGTACCAATATGCGGCTCCGTAACCGGAAATGCGGGTGGTCACGTGATGTTACCGGAAGTGTTCCTATGTTGTTTCGGGGACGTACCCCGTCATCAGGGACAAGCATTACAAATATACAGAGTATACAACAAGCATTTATACCCACCCCAATACAAACAATTAAAAACAATAAAGCTCACCTGTACGGCATCGCAGGCAACGCAGACAATGTACCTACCAAAGAGATTATGATCATTCAAGTACATAAGCCAGTGAGGCCGAATTATGACCATCCGCTTCAAGTAAGGGGAACTTCCAGTTAGGGCTTCAGACAAGGTCTACAACATATGGACCGCCTATAAGAGGACGCGGCGGGTGAAACAGAACAAGAGAGAGAAGAAATGTGCGATCACCACGCCAACGAAAGAACTTGTGTTTAATTTATCATCTACCCCTCTAACCCCTATTGAGATGGAAGTGCTTTTAAAGGGTTTATCTTTCATTCCCACAACACCTGCTGACCCCTTCCAATGGAAAGTGGACACTTACAAATTAAACAGGTCGCTTTGTATTAAAGAACACTTTGAAAAAAAACCCATCAGCAACACTGCAAAGGACACAGACATTCCCATACAGCTGAAGAAATTGATTCCTGGTTCTAAATTCTGCTCGGTGACATACAATTCGTCTATTAAGAACTTTACTAGACGGGTGGTCTTCAGTATGCCGGCGGTCGGGCTCCCGGCGACCAGCATACCGGCGCCGGGAGCCCGACAGCCGGCATACCGACACTTATTCTCCCTCGTGGGGGTCCACGACCCCCCTGGAGGGAGAATAAAATAGTGTGGCGTGCGTAGCGCGCCACCGTACCCGTAGCGTGGCAAGCGCAGCGAGCCCACAAGGGGCTCATTTGCGCTCGCCACACTGTCGGTAAGCCGGCGGCCGGCCTCCCGGCGCCGGTATGCTGGTCACCGGCAGATCGTAGTGAACCCTACTAGACTGCTGGAACAGGACACTGTAAGTGAATACAAACACTATAATAATAATCTCACTATGGATGAAAAAGCAGCGTTAAGATCATTATCCAAAAGAACTGATGTGATATTCCGCTGTGCTGATAAAAGTGGTATCATTGTGGTCCAGGACATTGATATATAACAAGCGGAATGTATGAGACAATTGCTTTCTAAAAAAACACCTAATGTGTCAGATAGGGAACCAGTACAGAGAATACCATGGGTTAATAAATATACCATTAAAAGTGATAGACCACTTAGAGAGTAAAAAATTGGTGGCCAATAAATAATGGGTGTGGAACATCAAATCGACAGTATCTAGGTCGACAATGTTTAGGTCGACCACTATAGGTCGACAGTCACTAGGTCGACATGGATGGAAGGTCCACAGGGTTTCTAGGTCGACAGGTCAAAAGGTCGACATGAGGGTTTTTTTGTTTGTTTTTTGTGTAGTTTTCTTCGTAAAGTGACCGGGAACCCCAATTATTGCACCGTGTTCGCTCGCCATGCTTCGGGCAGATTATCGTTACAATCGTAGTCCACGTGGATTGTTAAGTATGAAAAAAACAAAACCTCATGTCGACCTTTTGACCTGTCGACCTAGCATGTCGACCTAGAAACCCTGTCGACCTTCCATCCATGTCGACCTAGTGACTGTCGACCTATAGTGGTCAAACTAAACATTGTCAACCTAGACAGTGTCGACCTTCAGACCGGATCCCTAAATAATACTGATAAGGCTCTACCTGTCACAATCCGGGTAATCAGACACACTTATTTACCCTCTAAGTACCTTCTGAGACTGTCCCTGCGCTCCAAGCCTGGATTCCACCTGCACTGTCTGTGTGCAGCATGCTGCACGGCATCTCCTCAGTCTTCCCTCAGCGATCCTAGCAGTGCTGTCATGGCGACTAGTCAGAATGTTCCTTCTGTTCCAGTAGATGGCGTCTCCTGTCCTCCGCGGCCTCCGCCTCCATTACCACAGGTTTCCACATGCTGATACAAACAGACTTTCCCTTCAGAACCAAACATGGGCGCAGCCATGTTTGGTCTCATCACGTGACTCTCCATAGCCTATCCGCTGCACTTTGGACTCTCCCTGATTGCTCAGTCAATACCTGCTTCCCAGGTGGTATAAATATCCGGAATCAAGACTGCCTAATTGTCAGTGCTTTGGTTGTGTAACCCAGTGTGGATGTATTGTCTGGCTGTGGATGTTTCTGCTTGTTGTCTCCAGGTACTCCAGCTCCTGTGACCTTGCTGTACTTAAAGAGACCTGCACCAGTTTCCACCCTGACTCCAGTAGTGTTCCTACATTGCTCTCTGTGATCTGCAGTGATTCTCACTGGCTCTCAGCGGTGTTCCAGCATTGCTTCCAGCTTTCAGCAGTGTTCCAGTATCACTTCCAGCTCTCATCAGTATACCTACATCGCTCTCTGTGATTTTCAGTGATTCCTCACTGGCTTCCAGTGCTCAGCAGTGTTCCAGTATTGCTTACAGCTACCAGCGGTGTTCCTGTATCACTAGCAGCTCTCAGCGGTGTTCCAGTATCGTTTCCAACTCTCAGCGGTGTTCCAGTATTGGGGGTAATTCCAAGTTGATCGCAGCAGGAAATTTTTTAGCAGTTGGGCAAAACCATGTGCACTGCAGGGGAGGCAGATATAACATTTGCAGAGAGAGTTAGATTTGGGTGGGTTATTTTGTTTCTGTGCAGGGTAAATACTGGCTGCTTTATTTTTACACTGCAATTTAGATTGCAGATTGAACACACCACACCCAAATCTAACTCTCTGTACATGTTAAATCTGCCTCCCCTGCAGTGCACATGGTTTTGCCCAACTGCTACCAAAATTCCTGCTGCGATCAACTTGGAATTACCCCCATTGTTTCCAACTCTCATCGGTGTTCCATCATCGCTTCCATCCACCATCGGTGTTCCAACATCGAACCACAGTTCACCATCGGACTCTGTCGTCATCAGTGAGTTCCATAGCACCTTACCATCTGGGCCGGTTCCACTCTGCATCCCTGGCAGTTCTTCAGTGCTCACCTCCTACCTCTGTGCATTATCATCATCATCATCTCCAGCTTCCAGTGTGTCATCTGCTGGTCAGTATCTGTTGGCTATACAGACTTACCATCTTCAGGTCTTGCAAAGACTGTTTCATACTGTGTTTAAGGAAATTTCAACAGTAATCTATTTACCACTGCGCCCTAGGAACTGTACTGCTTCCTGTTTATCTGCACATTCCTATTGTTGAGCATTACATTATCTCTGACCCGAAGTGTATCTGAACTGTGTGCTTAATAAACAAACTTACTTTTCTCCTGTCGTCTTGGTCATGCTGTCGTGTTTCAGTGCTAAGGTTCCCTGCATGTCCAAGAATCCTATATTACCACCCAGGTTTAAGTACACGTCCGCCCCTACGCCTGAGGTTTCCCCAGGTCAGCCACAGCTCTCAGGTGTGACACTACCAGCCTTACTTCATACTAAATTATTACCCAGCTATAAAAGAGGTAAAAATATAAGGGATCAGATGGTTAAATTAGATATTACAGAAATGACAAAACAACACACTTTTTGCGTAAAAATCCTGGGTGCTACAGGTGTTTAGGTTGTGTGTCTTGTAATACCTTATTAATAGGACAAACTTTTGGCCACCCACATACGGGTAAACAAATATAAATCAATCACACTGTAACATGTACATCTACCCATATAATCGAGATGATAATTTGCCCATGTGGGTTATCATATGTGGGAGAAACTCAAAGGCAATTTAGAGAACGTGTGGCTCTACACAGAAGCGCCATTAAACAAGCGCTAGAAACAGGTGTGATTGATCAACCTGTTGCCAGACACTGGCAGCGAGACATAGTATTGCATCATTAAGAGCTATTATAATTGTTCATGTGCCTAAAACTATACGTGGGGGAGTCGGAGCAAAAATCCTGTCACGCAAAGAAAGTAGATGGATCTTCTCTTTAATTACATTAGCTCCTAAGGGATTAAATGAAACTCTGAGACTTCATTGTTTTCTATAAAAAAAAAAACAGATGTAAAATACTGATTTGGGAGAATAGCTCTCCAGTATAATTACTAAACAACCATATTGTGTACTTATGGCTTAACAAATCATGATCGATACTGCGGAGTGTCCATATGTATTTGTATGTATTTGTTTTTTAAGATGGCAATAGCCGTCAGCGTCAGCATTTCTTATGCTATGTTTGTTGTAATATGATTCATTAGTGCAGGCGTTGCTTAGTTACAAAGATGCTGTATCGGCTTTCCCTGACCGGCGCCGTCTGATGGTGACGGGGCTCTGTGACGTACAGTCCCATGCACAGAGCTGGTCTTGTGGGGCGATTCCGGACAGGTGAGCTGGATTGTTTTTAATTGTTTGTATTGGGGTGGGTATAAATGCTTGTTGTATATTTGTACGCTTGTCCCTGACGACTGGGTACGTCGCCGAAACAACGTAGGAATAAAGGACACATTTTAAATGATTTCCTGAGTCTGTGGAGTGCCGCCTTACTTTCTGAGATATATGTATATGTGTGTGTATATGTATGTGTGTGTGTATATATATATAGGGTTTGTCAGTCAGAGAATCACAACCTAGTCTGTAAAGATACTCCCTGTCGAGCTCGCACCTTGCAAAAGGTGAGGGGATATCTAGATTCCACCTTACAAACGTGTTGGCTGTGTACTCTTTTGGTTGCATTTTATTGACACAATTTTATACTTTGAACTTTTTACTAATTGGCCTGTTGGCCTCTTGTTTGGGTGACTATTTGGTGAGGGGCGTCTGTTACAGGTCCCCAGATTCAAATACCCTCCGACGAAAATAACGCTGGAAGAACTGTGTAATTACATTCCACTTTAGCGCACTTGGGAATTTGTGTTATATATATATATATATATATATATATATATATATATATATATATATAATCTGGCATATGTATACACCAGTAATTTAAACATTAACATACAGTGTGGTCAATCCCTGTGTTGTGTGAACTATACACTAATCCGACAAGGTGATGAGGCTGGTTACATACAATATGAATTACTTACAGTATATAACAGAACTGTTTACTTACACAACATTAGAATGACCACAGTCAGACATATGTACAGTATAAGTGCTGGCACCAAAATAATATACACACTATACGCAGTTGAAAAACAACCAGTAATAAATACACAAGGAAGGAGAATAACCAACAGTTATCATCACATTGTTATGGTCTTTGTGAATAGTGATTTTAATTTGCAACATGTGTCTCTGGACAGGTTTCCCAGAATAACTGCTCCATTTAGGTTTCGGGAACAGTTTCTTTGAAATTCAGATTCTATGAGCTATAGGCCTAATTCATGTTCGTACGCAATGGCCAATGTTCACGCAATGGAGTGATTACCGGCAGACTGCACATGTGCTGCGATTGCAATGTGCATGTGCCAAGGTGCCGCTGTGATCCTGCTCACAACGAGTGTTTAATTGCAGAGTGATTGACAGGAAAGGACTGTTTGGGGGGAGTTAATGAGGAATGACTAGAGAAACACAGACGTGTCATAGCTGTTTCGGGGGCCTGTACCTGACATCCGCTGCAAGCTCGTACATGCTACATGCAGGGCCGGAGCTTCCACTAGGCAGCTTTAGGCAGTTGCCTAGGGGCACCGAGACCTGAGGGGGCGGCCTGCTACAGCTACCTGAAAAAGGTAGCATGGTTCTACCTCTTACAGCCGCCGCAATCCCCCCAGCACTCTTATCTTACAGTAGCTGCGACTGCCAAGTTCTCGTATTGCAGCTTCCAGCTCTGCCTCCACCCGGCACAAGCAGTAACTCTGACATCTCCTGGAGTCCTGGCCAGGGCTGACATGAGGCTCTTTCACAGACTACTTAGTCCCAACTCAGCCTGCAGGTAAGGTGGCTGCACAGTGCACTCACTGCATTTGAAAGGGGGGTGAGCAGCAGTCTGGGGGAGGGGGTGGGTGATGAGCAGCAGGCATGCACACAGATGGTGGGGGGGATAGAACAGCAGACATTTAAAGGGGGGGGGGCACCAGACACCCACACAGACTGGGGAGATGGGTAGAAGAGAGCAGCCATGCAACAGACTGGGGGTGGGGGAGAGCAGCAGCATGCCTTTCACCTGAAGGCGGAATAGGGGTAAGGGGCAGTAGGCAGAAGTTTTGCCTAGGGTGCCAAGAAACCTTGCACCGGCCCTGGCTACATGGTATCTGTTGACCTCATTCAGTAAGGATTGCAGTTTTGGCTTAACAGCAGGTTTGGCAATCAAATAGTTGTCACCCAGAAATACAGAAATAACGCCCATTGCAGAAATTGTGAATGCATCGCAATGCGCGTCTGAACGCAAAACCATACGCAATTACCGGAACATCAAAGGTTTTTCCCATCTGCGCCAGGCAAGGTCGTCTCTGGCGACACAAGAGGCTGGAAGTGGTCATCGCTGATGTCAGAGGCCCTCCTTACAAATGTCTGGGCAAGCCTGCGTTTTTTCAGATACACCCAGAAAATGGCAGATTTCCGCCCAGAAACACCAGCTTCCTGTCAGTCAAACAGTGGATGCATTGCGATTATTATCTGTACACATTTTCTGTCTCTATTTCTCCTCACACGTGTGCAATGCGAACTCTGCGCATGTGCAGACATTCGATAATCGGGCGGATTGCGATTCGCAAATTTTGCAATGCAACCTGAATATGGCCCCTGTGTCTGTACCACTGTGTCCAGTCTCTGTAGCCATAGGCCAACCCTTAATCTCGATGTTCCTCTTTTTGCGTATAGGCTGGGACTATGGCCCTCATTCCGAGTTGTTCGCTCGAAAGCTGCTTTTAGCAGCATTGCACACGCTAAGCCGCAGCCTACTGGGAGTGAATCTTAGCTTAGCAAAATTGTGAACAAAAGATTCTCTAAATTGCGAATAGATATTTCTTTGCAGTTTCTGAGTAGCTCGATACTTACTCTGCCACTGCGATCAGTTCAGTCAGTTTCGTTCCTGGGCCCTCATTCCAAGTTGTTCGCTCGGTAATTTTCTTCGCATCACAGCGATTTTCCGCTAATTGCGCATGCGCAATGTTCGCAGTGCGACTGCGCCAAGTAAATTTGCTAAGAAATTGGGTATTTTACTCACGGCATTACGAGGTTTTTTCTTCGTTCTGGTGATCGGAGTATGATTGACAGGAAGTGGGTGTTTCTGGGCGGAAACCTGCCGTTTTATGGGTGTGTGTGAAAAAACGCTGCAGTTTCTGGGAAAAACGCGGGAGTGGCTGGAGAAACGGGGGAGTGTCTGGGCGAACGCTGGGTGTGTTTGTGACGTCAAACCAGGAACGAAACTGACTGAACTGATCGCAGTGGCAGAGTAAGTATCGAGCTACTCAGAAATTGCAAAGAAATTTCTATTCGCAATTTAGAGAATCTTTCGTTCGCAATTTTGCTAAGCTAAGATTCACTCCCAGTAGGCGGCGGCTTAGCGTGTGCAATGCTGCTAAAAGCAGCTTGCGAGCGAACAACTCGGAATGAGGGCCCATGTACGCAGTTGCGAATGAGTTTGCGATGGCCCCGGTGGGCGTCTCTTTACATTTCTGGGCGGCAGCTTCTCTGGCTAACATTAGCAGCTCCATAGCCTAAAAAATTGCAACTGCATTTGCATACAAACATGAATTAGGCTGTAAGTGGATGACCCAGAAACCTGTGCCTATAGTTATACCAATCAGTGTGATTTTATTGCTAGAAGGAAATGCAGCTACAGATGTGCCCATATGCACCCATCCTCCAATCGCCCTAAACAGCCCCATTTTACACACTACACACTTTGCTAATTAGTGGCCATCATTTTTGAATCAGAGATTTTTTCACAAAATATGCATCTTATTCATACCACAACAAAAGTACAGTGCACGGGTACCTGGGGTCTCCTGCAGCTTATATGTGTGACCAATCTGGGTAAACAAGCAAATGTCTGATACCAGTGACCAGCACCATGTGTCCTAATTCCTTTGCGACAAAAATACTAATCCTAAACAGAGGCGTGACTGGGGTTACTAACACCTGGGGCGGTAAAAAAACAAAAACAAAAAACAATTTTGAGCTTCATGGTAAAGGCTGTGAATACTTATGTACATGTGATTTCTTAGTTTTTTAGTTTTAATAAATTTGTAAAAATCTCCAAAAACTTTTTCACGTTGTCATTATGGGGTATTGTGTGTAGAATTTTGAGGGGAAAAAAATGAATTTATTCCATTTTGGAATAAGGCTGTAACATGACAAAATGTGGAAAAAGTGAAGCGCTGTGAATACTTTCCGAATGCACTGTATGTTACACTAGTATAAGATGGGTTATGCCATGTCATTATGTTATATAATAACCATCAGTGTAGCCATAATTATTACATTAATTTGACTATCAGATATCAACCAATCAGCTCCTGCCATGTTACAGGCTGTGTTTGAAAAATGACAGGAGCTGATTGGTTGGTAGATTATCTCTCTCCAAGGCTTAGTAAATCTGCCCCAGTAACTTTAATGATGTACTTTGGCACAAATAACTGTGTGACATTACTACAGCAAGTAAAACACATGAAAAAAAAAGTGGATTTGTTTATAATTGGCTGAATAGAGCTTAGTGTGACAATAACAGTTCACTGGGTAACGGTGCTCAGTCCCCAAGTATCTCCCGTCCCATTACTCTACAGGCCACAGTGCACTAAGGATCTAGTGTGTCACCAAGACTGAAGTAGAGTGGTGAATGATGATGATCTGATGAGCTGACGCAGTGGTTTATATAGTTTGTACTGCACTAAAATGTCATCTTTGATGGAGTTCTCTCATGAAGGTTCAGAAATCCATTAACGTTAGAGAAAGTTCTTCTACTTATTCTCCATGGAACCATTTTGCTTGTTATTCCGGTTGCATGTGGTCTCTGTGTCCAGGCTGTCCTCAGGTTCGCAACAGAAAATAATCCGCCACCATTTCTTCTTAAATAGATTAATGTTGTATAGAATTGGGTTGACTATCGAGTTTGAAAATGTAAACAATAATATCCAGAAGAAGACTTTCGGAGACAGTATGAAGCTATTATCCAAGTTCTGGACCAGGAGAAGAAGGACAATCATGAACACCGGAGTCCACATGATGAAGAAGGAGATCATCAGAATGAAGAGAGTTCTAAAGAGTTTGTAGTCTCGTTGGGAGACACGGATTTGGTGGTTTTCTGAATAAGCTGTACTGGTGATCATCCGCTTCCTCATGTCTTTCGTGATCTGCAAATTAACAAAATAATGTTTGTTTACATTGAGCAATTATACAGTAAAGGAAATGTATCATTTAAAAAAATATATATTTAAGGCACATATATTATTGTCAAACAGTGGAGAAATAATAGCAATCGTCACCTGGCAAATGATCCTTGACTTCCTGGTTGAGCTACAAACTGTGACTGAGCAACGTGGATGAGTTAATTCCACTACTTCTGGGGTGCAGCTGTACATATTTGTGATGTGTATGAGACGCAGCTGGTTCCCATAGGGACATATCTGTTTCTTCGCAGCCCTGTCCAGGTGTCATTCATTCAGTGATTGCATTTTGCTGACTCTCCCCTGCTCTACCATTGGTCCAGCACAGAATAAATAGACTCCGCCTTTACGTCAGTGGAGGTTATATTGCCTGCTGACCATGTGATATCTGCTCTGTATTTAGTTACTCTGGCTAATTCCTATTGCTGACCCAGATAGTTCTGACTTGTGTTTGATTTCCCGTTATCCTGACCTTGGCCTGTTTACCGGGTAAATCACACCTGCTTGGGATGGAGCTAATGAATGCAGTATCCAAATGGAGCTATGGACAATTCAGTTGTTTTATTCATTACACGTTTGTTACAAGTCTATATAAACATAAAAAAATAAATATTTTTCAATCTGCGCTATCACCTATTTTATCCGTATTACTACATTTCTATGGGACTAGCTGAAGTAATACTGTACTGGCAAAAGGTTTCCACTCAACACTTTAAAATACTGGTAGAAGGGTGGAGAGTGAGAGGGATGGCCAATCACATGCCTCGATTGCTTGACTGTAACTTGTGATTGGTCCTCCCTCTCACAACCTCAATGGTGAGACAACCAGTAGGGATGGTCAT
The DNA here is from genome assembly GCF_028390025.1 of Pseudophryne corroboree. Classification (NCBI taxonomy): domain Eukaryota; kingdom Metazoa; phylum Chordata; class Amphibia; order Anura; family Myobatrachidae; genus Pseudophryne; species Pseudophryne corroboree. The sequence goes on along the minus strand of NC_086446.1, from coordinate 702,470,350 downwards.
CACAAGATGGACATTGAATAATGGTTGTGTTACCACCAGTGTAGCATGCCTTGTAGCCATCACAAGGTAAAGGTAATCATATAGTTACATACAGTAGTGTGCATGCTCAGTAAAAGCCAGAAATTCCTGCATGTGCACTGGAGATATGCTGTGGACACCTCTTCTGGGTGTCTCCAGCTGAAAGGACCTAATTAAGCAATGGATGAGCTATTGGAAACAAGCATCTCCCTCCAGGGGGGTCGTGGACCCCCACGAGGGAGAAAAAGTGTCGGTATGCCGGCGGTCTGGATTCCGGCGCTGGTATACTGTGCGCCGGGATCCCGACAGCATACTGAAGACCACCCGTGTCAACAACTGCAATCCTGACATAGAATGGAAAAGCCATTTCCATTAAATCAGGGATGATGACAGGTGCCAACTATGGTTTCCCTAAACCAGAGGAATACTGGGATAAAGGCCTGCATTCGGGCCATCTGCGAGAATAGAGTGAAACTTAGTAAAATTGACATATTTTATGTTTGTTAAGCTTTAAATATCTAAAAATACACATTGGAAGTTTGGATGTTGCGTTTACCTTAAAGATTTTGGTGTAGCTGACTACAATGCTTAATCCAGGTATCAAAAAATCCAAAATGATGAATGAAATGTCCCAAAAGATTTCTTCTGTAAGATCAGGCCACTGGAGAGTGCAGATCTGGACCTCCTGATGGATAGAGATGAGAACATGAAAAAAACCACACAGAAATAAATAAGCGTTTATAAAATAGTCTGACCGCACAGTTAGAAATACATGGCATTATAACAGAAATTGCACCTGCAGTATTTGCTCTAAAATACCATGTTTAGCATAATATTTTTTTTTATAACCTATTTTATGCACAATAGTACTTTGGTGGTAGATCCTCGCCTAAGGGGATGTAGTCGGAATGCCAACTTTTACAATGTTGACATTCATAATGTCAACATCACAATGTTGACAGTTATGTCAGCATTGTTGAAATGTCAACATTTAACATGTCAACATGTGTAGAATGTTGACATGGAGCAATGGCTACATGTGAAATGTCTACACTCTCCACGGACCATCAGTGGAAGGCTAGAGTTAGGCTACGGGAGGGGAGGGTTAGAGTTAGGCTACAGTACTGGGATTATTGTAAGCACTAAGGGGTGGGGAGGGTAAGGCTGTGGGACATAGGTTAGGGTTAGGCACTAGGGGGACAGTTAGGCTGTGGGAGAGATGTTAGGGATAGGCATTAGGAAGAGGGTAAGGGTTAGGCACGAGGGGGAGAGTTAGTCACTAGGGGGAGGGTTAGGGATAGGCTGCAGGAGGGAAGTTAGAGTCAGGTACTAGGGGGAGGGTTAGGGTTAGGCTGTGGAAGAGATGTTAAGGATAGGCATTAGGAAGGGGTAAGGGTTAGTCACTAGGGGGAGGGTTAGTCACTAGGGGGAGGGTTAGGGATAGGCTGCAGGAGGGAAGTTAGAGTCAGATACTAGGGGGAGGGTTAGGGTTAGGCTGTGGGATGGAGGTTAGGGATAGGCTGCAGGAGGGAAGTTAGAGTCAGATACTAGGGGGAGGGTTAGGGTTAGGCTGTGGGATGGAGGTTAGGGTTAGGCTGCAGGAGAACGGTAAGAATTAAGCACTAGGGGTAGGGTTAGTGTTAGGGTGCAGGAGAGAGGTTAGGGATAAGCACTAGGGGAGGGTTAGGGTTAGTCTGAAGGAGAAAGATTCGTTTTAGGCACTAGAGGGAGGGTTAGGGTTATGCTGTGGGAGAGGTTAAGGTCAGGCACTAGGGGGGGGTTTGGCTGCGAGAGAGAGGTTAGGCATAGGCACTAGGGAGAGGGTTAGGGAGAGAGGTTAGAGGTAGGCATTAGGGGGAGAGGTTATATGAGGAGATAGATAGGGTTAGACTCCTTTTTACACATTAGGGTTAGTCCCCTTTTTACACTTTACAACAGGTACAGCCATCCCCTTCTTCCCTAGACTGTGACTAAGGGCACTGACCTGGGTAGGGTGGGGGTACAGTCACTGCCTCAGGTGCACATGCACTATAGTGCAATGCTGCACCTTCTGCTGCTGGGGACTGGGGATGTCCGATCAGCATTGCTGCTACTTGCTGGACCTGTCCTGGGTCAGGTTAACTTCTCTGCTCTCCGGGCTCTCACTTCTGCCAGAATGCCACGGCTCCTCGCAGGACACTCTCTCAGACGCTGTGGATGAGGGAGGGGGCGGAGTATGCGGGTGTGCAGCTGCAGCTCTGCCCGGCTCTCTACAAGTATTATTAGTGAGATAAGGAGCCAGGCGGCGGGCACTCCCCTCCACGGGCAGTGCTGCAGCTAGTTGGCAGCATTGGCGGGTTAGCGGTGTTGGCGGGCAGGCAATGTGGCATGGCCCTGTGGTTACTGACAGAGGGTTTTTGAACCCCAGCACATACCTAGTTACAGCCCTCTTAGGGCTGTTTCTCACTACTCGGTTTTCACCGGATGGCAAACAGCCGGACAAACTTTGTCTGGCTTTTTGCCATCCGCCAGTGCCTTACACACACAACAGTTTTGTGCCATGTTTAAGGCTGTGCGCATGCGCCGCAGCAGCAGCAGCATAGCACAAAAAAAACGTTGTGTGTGAAAGCGCCCATTCACACACTTAACTCACTGCCTGTAAACGGCACGGCCCCGGCACGGCAGCCGGACCTTTCAGTGGATATTTTCGGCTGCAACCTGGCAGCCGTGCCGGGGCGGTGCTGTGTGAATTGACACATTGCTCTGCATGTGTCTCAGCAGCACAGCCGTGGCAAAAAGCCGTTCGGTATTTTGCCGGCCGGCGCTGCCAGGAGCGTGTGTAATAGCCTTTAGAAAGTGCAATTTTGTCTCCTACTGGTTCTATTATGTTTTGAGTATTTATTTATTTATTTATTATGGGATGTTTACCTTTCCCTGACCTCTTATGTTATTTATATTAGTCAAATATAATTTGTACAGCCTATAGTATATACCATCTATAAAATGACCAATGTGTGTGTTTGTGTGTGCTATATACATATATATATATATATATATATACACTAGGTGATTCATCGCGCCCAATGGGCGCTCTTCACACCGTCGTTAGGGGCTACGCCCCGTTAACCTCTGCACGCCTTTGAACATACGCAGGGCGGTAGATAACAGAATCAGAAACGCAGGGCAGTATAGAGGGCATACAGAAATGGTGTCCGGTTGAGATAAGATAGAGAGGCGTAGGGGGGGAGAAAGGGAATGTACCGAAACGCTGGTTTCAGAGCCGCTTATACACACAATACCCACAGGTAGCAGAGCCGCTTATACACACAATGGCCACAGGTAGCAGAACCGCTTATACACACAATGGCCACAGGTAGCAGAGCCATTTATACACACAATACCCACAGCTAGCAGAGCCGCTTATACACACAATGGCCACAGGTAGCAGAGCCGCTTATACACACAATGGCCACAGGTAGCAGAACCGCTTATACACACAATACCCACAGGTAGCAGAGCCGCTTATACACACACATTACCCACAGGTAGCAGAATCGCTTATACACACAATACCCACAGGGGGCAGAGGCGCTTATACACACAGTGCCCACAGGTAGCAGAGCCGCTTATACACACAATACCCCCAGGTAGCAGAGGCGCTTATACACACAGTGTCCACAGGTAGCAGAGGCGCTTATACACACAATACCCACAGGTAGCAGAACCGCTTATACACACAATACCCACAGGTAGCAGAGCCGCTTATACACACACATTACCCACAGGTAGCAGAACCGCTTATACACAAAATACCCACAGGGGGCAGAGGCGCTTATACACACAGTGCCCACAGGTAGCAGAGCCGCTTATACACACAATACCCCCAGGTAGCAGAGTCGCTTATACACACAGTGCCCACAGGTAGCAGAGGCGCTTATACACACAATACCCACAGGTAGCAGAGCCGCTTATACACACAGTGCCCACAGGTAGCAGAGGGGCTTATACACACAATGGGCGCAGGTAGCAGAGCCACATGTACACACATTACCCACAGGTAGCAGAACCGCTTATACACACAATACCCACAGGGGGCAGAGACGCTTATACACACAGTGCCCACAGGTAGCAGAGGCGCTTATACACACACAGTGCCCACAGGTAGCAGAGCCGCTTATACACAGAATACCCCCAGGTAGCAGAGGCGCTTATACACAGTGCCCACAGGTATCAGAGGTGCTTATACACACAATGGGCACAGGTAGCAGAGCCACGTGTACACACAATACCCACAAGTAGCAGAGCGGCGTATACACACAATACCCACAGGTAGCAAAGCCGCTTATACACACAGTGCCCACAGGTAGCAGAGCCGCTTATACACAATGGGCACAGGTAGCAGTGTTGCTTATACACATAATGGCCACAGTATTAGTGTTTCTAATTAATCCAATGTCCATTGGTAGCAACTATACTCACAAAAGTTTGGGGGTTTGGAAAGGGGGTGGGTTCAGTGAGGTTCCTATCCGTGCGGCTGATCAGCCCGATTCAGGTAATAATTCGTAGCGGCTGTGGATGGTGTCCGAGGTGCTACGTGTGGTGGAGGGGTGGGTGTGGGAGGGGGTCCAGAGGTGTTGTGGGTGGCGGAGGGGTGGGTGCAGGGGCACGGATGGCGGAAAGGGTGCAGAGGTGCAGTGGGTGGGGGAGGTGTAGAGGGGGCGCGGATGGGGAGTGTAGTTGCTGTTGGTGGGGGAGGGGTGGGTGCGGGGGACTGTGGATGAAGGAGGGGGTATGGAGGTGATGTGTGTGTGGGAGGGGCGATGTAGGGGTGTGCGTGTGGAGGTGCAGGGGGGGTGAGCTTAGGTGATGGGTTTCAGAAGTGCTGTGGGTGGGGGAGGTGTGGGATGTAGATGTTGTGGATGGGGGAGGGGTGGATGCGGGGGAGCTGTGGATGGGGGAGGGAGTCCGGAGGTGGTTCGGGTGGAGGTAAAGAGGTGTTGCGGGTGGGGGAGGGGCAGGTGTGGGAGGTCCGCAGATGTGGAGTGTGTCTGTAGATAATGCGGGTGGGGAGGTGCTGTGGTTGTGGGAGTGGTGGGGGTGTTGCGGGTGGGGTAGGTGATCTGGATGGGGCAGGTGATGTGGATGTGCGGTAGCCAGGGGAGGGGCGGGTGCGGGCATGGCACAGATGGGGGAGGGGGTCCGTGGGCGCTGTAGATGAGTGAGGGGTGGGTGCGGGGTTACGGCGGTTGTGGTTGGCCAGGTGTGCTGCTGCGGTGGGTGGGGGAGGGTGCCGGGATACCGCGGTTGGGGTAGGGCGGTTGGTGCAGCTGTGGCGGGGAGGGGGTGCGGCGGTGGGGAAAGGGCGGGTGTGGGGATGCTGCGGTTGGGGTGCCAGGGGTGGGGGGGGCGTGAGGGGGTGTGGATAGGGTCTGTAGATGATGCTGGTGGTGGAGGGGCAGGTGCAGGAGGCTGTGGATGAAGGAGGGGATCTGGCGGTGCTGTGTGTGGGGGAGGGGCGATGTAGGGGGAGGTGGGGTTGCAGAGGGGGAGGTTGGGTGATGGTTTGTAGAAGTGCTGGGGGTGGGGGAGGTGTCTATAGATGATGGGGGTGGGGAAGGGGCCGGAGGTGCTGTGGGTGGGGGAGTGGTGGCTGTGGGGGGGTGATGTGGGTGTGGGAGGGCTGTGGGAGTGCCGTGGATGGGGGATGCTGGGGGTGGGGGCGTGGTGCCATGGGTGGGGGGACAGGTGCGGAGGGGGGGCAGGGGCTGGAGCAGTGGTGGTGCAGTTGGGCGGTGGGAGGCAGCTGCAGGGGTTCCGAGGGTTGGGGGGGTGGTGCGGGTGGGGTGGGTGCAGGAGGTGCAGATGCGGTGGAGGTGCGGGTTGGGTGAAAGGTGCATGGGTGTAGCGGGGGGAAGGGAGAGGAAGGGAGAGGTGGGTATGGGGGAGGGGCAGGGTTGCAGTGGGTGGGGGGTGCTGCAGGTGTGGGAGCTGCGGGTGGGGGCGGGAGTGCTGCGGGTGGGAGCGGATGTGGGGGATGCGTTGGGTGCCGCAGGGGGGGGGGGCAGCGGGTGTTGGTGCTGTGGGTGGGGGAAGAGTGCCACAGGTGGTGGGTGGGTGGTGCTGCGGGTGGGGGAGGGGGTGGAGTGCCACGGGTGGTGGGTGGATGCGGTTGGTGCGCGGGTGGGTGCTGCGGGTGGGGGAGAGGGTGGGAGTGGTGTGGGTGGGGGGCGAATGCGGTTGGTTGCCGCGGGTGTTGGTGCTACGGGTGGGAGAGGGGGTGGGAGTTCCGCGGGTGGGTGCCGCGGGTGTTTGTGCTACGGGTGGGGGCGGGAGTGGCGCGGGTGGTGAATGGATGCGGCGGGTTTTTGTGCTACGGGTGGGGGAGGGGGCGAGAGTGCCGCGAGTGGATGCTGTGGATGTTGGAGCTGCGGGAGGGGGAGAGGGCGGGAGTGCCGCGGGTGGGGGGCGGATGCGGCGTGTATTTGTGCTACGGGTGGGGGCAGGAGTGGATGTTGGTACTGCGGGAGGGCCGCGGGAGGGCAGTGGGTGGGAGGGGTGGCGAGTGCGGCTGTGAGTGTTTAGCATGTCCCTCTGACTCAGCGGCAGCCGCAAGACTGTGAGGCGGGTAGTGTGAGTTCCGCTAACAGTCAGTGGCTGCGATGTCACCAGGCGCAGGGAGTGTACGGGGAGAAGGGAGACAGGACCTTGGGCGGAGATGGGGAGGGGACTAAGCGGAGAGAGGGAGGGGACTGCTCCTGCCCAGATCTGTGCCTGTGACTCCGCCCAGCGTTACGGCCAGGCACAGAATCACAGAGTTGGGCTAATATATAGGATATATATATATATATATATATATATATGTGTGTTATATATATGAAAGGCAATCAACGGCACACATAACGGGCTTGCAAAAAAACACAGATTCACAGACAGATGGCAACGTTTCGGATTCTATTCCTTCATCATGCCGCAGGTAAGGCACCAGACAAATACAAAACACATACCTTTTATACCTACAAGAAGTCAAAGTGTCTCCCTGCCTCCTGTACTGCAACTTAAGTCACTTTGCTCCTGTGCAGGCTGTTAAAGTCAAATCAGTAGATGGGTGCACATACTCCTCCCACACTGCCTGGGCACAGACCAAGATTAGTAGTGCCTGCAATTTGGATATATATATATATATATATATATATATATATATATATATGGGATGTAGTTATGTCACCGGCATCCGCCATCCACCATCATCCGGCACTCCTGATATGGGAAAAAGAACAGTGGCCTGGGTGCCCTTGCTATGTTTAAATAGTCCCTCTATTGCTGAATAAGCAAATGGCACGTCACTCCAGGTTACTGAAAAAAGGATTTTAATCCATGACATGGTCAAGCAATGGTTAAATGTGTATATATCCAAGATAGGTCGCACTCTCATCCTCAAAACCAAACAACAACTGGGGTGTCCACTCTAATGCCAAGGCATTGTAGATAGAAAGAGTTAATAGAGGCACTCTCCAGATTTTTCTTATTATGCAAAAGAAGATCACATTTATTTTGATATACGTTACATCGTCCACTTGGTACATGCGATAGTATCCTCAAGCGCTTTCGGCCCACAGCAGGCCTTCATCAGGAGGCAAATCACAGTAACTGTATAGCAAACAGTCAAAATTGATACTTAATCCCAGGCGTCCAGCAGTGAAGCTGGTCACGCCTGACTGGCTCTATATACACCCCCAAACAATCAAGATTGGCGCCAAAAGATGCCCATGGATGACATCATCAAAATTAGCATATGTCAAAAATTTCTAAACAGAGCTAAACCCATATCAGTGTAAATATGAAGTTCAGTGTGCATCCGTATGTCCGTACATAGCATATTAAAATCACATACCCGTTAGCTCAGCAAACCTATCTTGGACCTACAAATCTAATCTACTCACGGACGAATTGTCAATACACCACGGACGATACAAATGAGCACTGAATTCATGAGTGCAAGAGCCAGTCAAGCAACAGTTAAAAGCATCCCTACGTGTAATTAAACATAGACACGCCCCTGCCAGTATGGATGTGGTGGTTTCTCCAGATCTTAAGCAACAAGGTCCAAAAAGATTTTTTTTTTTTTAATATTACTAAACAGCTTCACTCTATTAAAGACATGGAGAACTCCATCCCATCCCACACTAAGGCAGCCGCGGGTACATATTAAAATATACAAACACAACACACCACTTATCCTAATCTTTAAAAATATACTAGAACCATCAATACAAATTCTTAAGTGTATGTTATCAACAATTAATCAATAGAGCTCCACATGTACACAAATGTGTACATACAAAGATGTGCATGTGAATCAAAAGGTTGTGTCGGTCAGACACAATAAAAACAATTTATGAAGTATGCCACCCAAAAAAAAAGGGAGAAGAAGATACTTCCTCAACGCAGAAATAAATTCAGAGGATTCGATTCATTGAGTCCATTAGGTGCCACCGAACCCAGTCTATGGATCCACCTTGCTTCTAGTTTTTTTAAAGAGGAGTGATCGATCCCCACCCCTCTTGGGTATCGGAACCCAATCTATGATATGACACTTAAGAGAGGCTACTTGGTGTCCCTCTAGCAAGAAATGTTGAGCCACAGGCTTGTCTGTATGTCCCGTCAGGAGTGCCTGGTGTATTGAGCTGCGGTGATTCGCCATTCTTTCCCTGAACGTACAGGTGGTCATCCCCACATAAGGGAGGCCACATGGGCATAACAACATGTATATCACATGATCAAGACGACAGTGGAGTATAAATCTGATATAAATGGGTTTTCCACTCAGAGGATGTGGAAACTTATCTCCAACCAGCATTGAACGACATGTGGTACATCCTAGGCATCTGACACAACCCTTCTTTTGCGGATTTAACCAGCCACCATCCGCAATGTTACTCTGCCTTGTCGGATGCATCAAAAGCTGCTTTAGATTACGACCTCGTCTAAATGCCATTATCGGTGGATGTTCACGTACCCTTTAGCTTAGGGTCAGAGCTTATTATCGGCCAATGTTGCCTCAGGGATAAACTAATATGTGTTGATCTTTCATCAAATTGTGTAACGTATATCATTCTTGTCTCTTTTGACATTTTTGGCTCAATGCATCTTAATCGAGCTTTTTCCAAGCAAGAGTTAATCATGCTCACCTTGTAGCCTTTCTCCACAAAGCGAGCCTCCATTTCTAGAATTTGTACTTCTGCGGTTTCTTGTTCCGTATTGTTCCTCAATACTCGCATAAACTGCGAAATGGGTAGGCTCGACCTGAGCGCAGGTGGGTGATTGCTTCTAGCATGTAAGATTGTATTTCGATCTGTCTCCTTTCTAAATAGAGTAGTACCCAGTGTTTTACCCTTACGGAAGATCGTCAGGTCCAGAAAATTAATTGAGCTACTGCTCACATGTCCAGTGAATCGCACCGTGGACTCTAAACTATTTAATCGTTCCAGCATACCATTAAATTCAGACTCAGTGCCATCCCACAACATAAATATGTCGTCTATAAAACGTTTGTAATAAATGATCTTATTACCATAAGTAGGCAAAATGTACGTTGTCTCATATTGATGCATAAAAATACCTGCATAGACAGGGGTGACCCCATAGCCATCCCTGAGCACTGTAGGTAGTAGTCACCCTGGTACATGAAATGATTATTAGTCAATATTAGCTCCAGGAATTCTAGAAGCCCCTCAATCGGGATAGCTGATGTACCCGCTGAAATCAATAAATTCCTAACCGCTTACAATCCCAAAGCATGGAGAATAATGGTGTACAATGATGACACGTCCAGGGTCACCAATAATACTTTCTCATCAACATCACCAATTTCCAAAATCTTTGTCAAGAAATCCCCAGTATCCTTTAAATAGCTTGGGATAAAAGGGATCAACTCCTGTAGGAACGTGTCCACAAACATCGCTAATGGTTGCAACAGAGACCCCCTGGCAGATATAATCGGTCTACCAGGGGGGTCAACCAAGGTTTTATGGACTTTTGGAAGGGTGTAAATCATAGGGCAAATGGGAAAATCCACCTTCAAAAAAAGGGATATTTGTTCAGTTAACCACCCCTGGCTAACCGACCTATCCACCAGAGCGTCCACCCTCTTTTTAATCAGTGGCATCGGGTTACATTCACATTTAATGTAGGTGTCAAGATCAGATAATTGACACCTCACCTCTCTATCATAATCTGTAGAGTTCTGGATCACTACGGCCCCGCCTTTATCGGCGGGCCTGATGACAATTTTATCATTACTACATAGTGACTTCAGAGCCCTACGCTGCTCAGGCGACAAATTACCATAGCTTCTTATGGCTGTATTACCAAAATCATTCTCAGTCATCCTTAAGAAAGTGCGTATACTCGCATTACTTGATGGTGGGTCAAAAACACTAGGCTTCTTAAACACTGCAGATTGCATTGTTTCTTCTCTCCTGTCACTGGGTCGGTCATTGAAAAACTCCCTCAATCTCAACTTCCGACCAAATTTGTAATGGTCCACTGCTAAATTGAAATCATCATGTCTGGAAGAAGGTACAAATGATAGACCCAGGGACAAGAGGGAGGTCTCACCCTCCGTGAGACAGTGATCAGATAAATTAAATATAGTGCTTACTCCTTTTTCCTCCGACCTCTTCTCTTTATAGCCGCCCCTTCTAGGGTGAGGTCTTCCACTACTCCGCTGTTTTTTGTTGTACCCACATGTGAGCCTCTCCCTAAAAAACCACTTGGTGGTCTTCTTCCTAGTGGTTCAGAATCTGATGCTGATTGTGACGTTGATGAATCAGTACTCAATTGGAACCTATTCCGGAATGTTCTATTTTGTCTAAATCGTCTAGTGCTGCCCACCCCACCTGTTAGCCATCTATATACCTGATGAGTGGCATAATCATGATTAACAGCCTGCAATTTTTTCCTTTTAAACGTCACCAATTTGTCTCTGAAAGAATCAACCTGTGTCTGGATCTTCTCACACCACGTATCAGTCTTATCAGTCTTCAGAGACTGTTGGTGGGATTTCTCAAATTTGGCAATCTCTTCCCGAACTTTCACCAGCTCCAACCCAACTTCCTCAATAACTAGCAGAATGAGGTCGAGCGAACACTTGTTTAATACTCCACACCATTTTGTGCAGAAAGCCGCATTAGTTCTTCCTATGGTGGGAGTATTATTCACTCGAAAACCACGTGGTATCTTTTTGGAGCGGTGATATTCGGAAAGAAATTGCCCGTGGAGCGTAAGCTCAACCTCTCTACGCTTCAGACGTATAATTCTATGAAATAGATCGATTGACTTTTCAGCTGGTAAGCTGGTAAATTCAAAATGGTCAAAATAGACCTTCTCCGCATCATCATCAGTTAGTGACACTAATTGATTCTCAGCTGCAAATAAAAGACCTTCATCAAAAGCAGGGGTCCCTGATTGAGTCATCATATGTACCCGCGGCTGCCTTAGTGTGGGATGGGATGGAGTTCTCCATGTCTTTAATAGAGTGAAGCTGTTTAGTAATATTTTTAAAAACAATCTTTTTGGACCTTGTTGCTTAAGATCTGGAGAAACCACCACATCCATACTGGCAGGGGCGTGTCTATGTTTATTTACACGTAGGGATGTTTTTAACTGTTGCTTGACTGGCTCTTGCACTCATGAATTCAGTGCTCATTTGTATTGTCTGTGGTGTATTGACAATTCGTCCGTGAGTAGATTAGATTTGTAGGTCCAAGATAGGTTTGCTGAGGCACTCCGGATTCATTGCTTAGGATAGCGCTACATCATTTCCGCCCGGGCACCGCTTGCGTTCCATGGGCAGGAAGTGTTGCGCGTTGCCCAGCGACAGACCGGAAGCGGCCTGTGTTGCTGGGCAACGTAGGCTTTGACGCGACTTGGACTCTCGGAGTCCCGGAGGACGGATGCATCTGCCAGCGTGTAGTGGTCATACTGGCAGACGTAATTTGGTAATAGCTAACGGGTATGTGATTTTAATATGCTATGTACGGACATACGGATGCACACTGAACTTCATATTTACACTGATATGGGTTTAGCTCTGTTTAGAAATTTTTGACATATGCTAATTTTGATGATGTCATCCATGGGCATCTTTTGGCGCCAATCTTGACTGTTTGGGGGTGTATATAGAGCTAGTCAGGCGTGACCAGCTTCACTGCTGGACGCCTGGGATTAAGTATCAATTTTGACTGTTTGCTATACAGTTACTGTGATTTGCCTCCTGATGAAGGCCTGCTGTGGGCCGAAAGCGCTTGAGGATACTATCGCATGTACCAAGTGGACGATGTAACGTATATCAAAATAAATGTGATCTTCTTTTGCATAATAAGAAAAATCTGGAGAGTGCCTCTATTAACTCTTTATATATATATATATATATATATATATACACTGCTCAAAAAAATAAAGGGAACACTTAATCAACACAATGTAACTCCAAGTCAATCACACTTCTGTGAAATAAAACTGTCCACTTAGAAAGCAGCACTGATTGACAATCAATTTCACATGCTGTTGTGCAAATGGAATAGACAACAGGTGGAAATTATAGGCAATTAGCAAGACACCCCAATAAAGGAGTTGTTCTGCAGGTGGTGACCACAGACTACTTCTCAGCTCCTATGCTTTCTGGCTGATGTTTTGGTCACTTTTGAAAGCTGGCGGTGCTTTTGCTCTAGTGGTAGCATGAGACGGAGTCTACAACCCACACAAGTGGCTCAGGTAGTTCAGCTCATCCAGGATGGCACATCAATGCGAGCTGTGGCAAGAAGGTTTGCTGTGTCTGTCAGCGTAGTGTCCAGAGCATGGAGGTGCTACCAGGAGAAAAGCCAGTACATCAGGAGACGTGGAGGAGGCCGTAGGAGGGCAACAACCCAGCAGCAGGACCGCTATCTCCGCCTTTGTGCAAGGAGGAACAGGAGGAGCACTGCCAGAGCCCTGCAAAATGACCTCCAGCAAGCCACAAATGTGCATGTGTCTACTCAAACGATCAGAAACAGGCTCCATGAGGGTGGTATGAGGGCCCGACGTCCACAGGTGGGGGTTGTGCTTACAGCCCAACACCATGCAGGACGTTTGGCATTTGCCAGGGAACACCAAGATTGGCAAATTCGCCACTGGCGCCCTGTGCTCTTCACAAATGACAGCAGGTTCTCACTGAGCACAGACGTGACAGAGTCTGGAGACGCCAAGGAGAACGTTCTGCTGCTTGCAACATCCTCCAGCATGACCGGTTTGGCAGTGGGTCAGTAATGGTGTGGGGTGGCATTTCTTTGGGGGGCCGCACAGCCCTCCATGTGCTCGCCAGAGGTAGCCTGACTACCATTAGGTACCGAGATGAGATCCTCAGACCCCTTGTGAGACCATATGCTGGTGCGGTTGGCCCTGGGTTCCTCCTAATGCAAGACAATGCTAGACCTCATGTGGCTGGAGTGTGTCAGCAGTTCCTGCAAGACGAAGGCATTGATGCTATGGACTGGCCCACCCGTTCCCCAGACCTGAATCCAATTGAGCACATCTGGGACAGCATGTCTCGCTCCATCCACCAACGCCACACCACAGACGCCGCACCACAGACTGTCCAGGAGTTAGCGGATGCTTTAGTCCAGGTCTGGGAGGAGATCCCTCAGGAGACCATCCGCCACCTCATCAGGAGCATTCCCAGGCTTTGTAGGGAGGTCATACAGGAACATAGAGGCCACACACACTACTGAGCCTCATTTTGACTTGTTTTAAGGACATTACATCAAAGTTGAATCAGCCTGTAGTGTATTTTTCCACTTTAATTGGACTCTAAATCCAGACCTCCATGGGTTAATAAATTTTATTTCCATTGATAATTTTTGTGTGATGTTGTTGTCAGCACATTCAACTATGTAAAGAACAAAGTATTTAGTAAGAATATTGCATTAACTCAGATCTAGGATGTGTTGTTTAAGTGTTCCCTTTATTTTTTTGAGCAGTGTATATTAGAGATGTGCAGCGAGAACTTTTCGTGTTTTATGTTTTGGTTTTGGATCTGGCACCTCGCTCGTGTTTTGGATCTGGATTGGTTTTGCTAAAACCACGCTTTCGGGTTTTGGTTTTGGATCTGGATGATTTTGAGAAAAAAAACCCCTGCTAAAATCACAGAATTTGGGGTCATTTTGATCCTACGGTATTATTAACCTCAATAACATTAATTTCCACTCATTTCCCGTCTATTCTGAACACCTCACACCTCATAATACTGTTTTTAGGCCAAAAGTCTGCCCCAAGGTCGCTGGATGACTAAACTAATCATCCCAAGTGGGCGGCACAAACACCTGGCCCATTTAGAAGTGGCACTGCAGTGGCAGACAGGATGGCAGTTTTAAAAACTAGGCCCCAAAGAGCACATAATGCAAAGAAGGAAAAGAGGTGCAATGAGGTAGCTGGATGTCTAAGCTAAGCTACCGAAGTGGGCAACACAAACACCTGGCCCATCTAGGAGTAGCACTGCAGTGTCAGACAGGATGGCAGTTTTAAAAACTAGGCTCCAAAGAGCACATAATGCAAAAAAGAAAAAGAGGTGCAATGAGGTCGCTGGATGACAAAGCTAAGCGACCCAAGTGGGAGAGGAACAAACACCTGGCCCATCTAGTAGTGGCACTGCAGTGGCAGACAGGATGGCAGTTTTAAAAAACTAGGCCCCAAACAGCACATAATGCAAAGGTAAAAAGAGGTGCAAGATGGAACTGTCCTTGGGCCCTCCCACCTACCCTTATGTTGTATAAACAGGACATGCACACGTTAACAAACCAATCATTTCAGCGACACGGTCTGCCACACAACTGTGGCTGAATTGATTGGTTTGTTTGGGCCCCCACAAAAAAGAGCAATTAATCCCCCCACCAAAAAAGAAGCAATTCATCTCTCCTTCACACAAACTGGCTCTACAGAGGCAAGCTGTCATCCTCATCCTCCAATTCCTCACCCCTTTCAGTGTGTACATCCTCCTCCTCCTCACAGAGTATTCATTTGTCCCCACTGGAATCCACCATCACAGGTCCCTGTGTACTTTCTGGAAGCAATTGCTGGTAAAGTTCGTCCTGGAGGAATTTATAATTCATTTTGATGAACATCATCTTCTTCACATTTTGTGGAAGTAACCTCCTACGCCGATCGCTGACAAGGTTACCGGCTGCACTAAACACTCTTTCGGAGTACACACTGGAGAGGGGGGCAACTTAGGTAAAATAAAGCCAGTTTATGCAAGGGTCTACAAATTGCCTCTTTTTCCTGCCAGTACATGGATGCTGTCAACCATATTCTCCTCCACCATTCTTACAATGGTGACAGCATAATATGCAGTGACAGTAGACGTCAGTAATCGTTGGCAGCTCCTTTAGTCCGGACCAGATGTCAGCACTTGCTCCTGACTGCCCTGCATCACCGCCAGAGGGTGGGCTTGGAAATGTTATCCTTTTCCTCGCAGCCCCAGTTGCGGGAGAAAATGAAGGAGGAGCTGTTGACGGGTCACGTTCCGCTTGAGTTGACAATTGTCTCACCAGCAGGTCCTTGAACCTCTGCAGACTTGTGTCTGCCGGAAAGAGAGATACAACATAGGCTTTAAACCTAGGATCGAGCACGGTGGCCAAAATGTAGTGCTCTGATTTCAACAGATTGACCACCCTTGAATCCTGGCAAAGCGAATGAAGGGCTCCATCCACAAGTCCCACATACTTTGCGGAATCGCTCTGTCTTAGCTCCTCCAGCTGCTTCTGCAAAAGCCTGATAAGGGGAATGACCTGACTCAAGCTGGCAGTGTCTGAACTGACTTCACGTGTGGCAAGTTCGAAGGGTTACAGAACTTTGCACACAACGGAAATCATTCTTCACTGCGCTTTAGTCAGGTGCATTACCCTCCTTTGCCTATATCGTAGGTGGATATATAGTCTTGAATGGTCTTTTGCTGCTCCTACATCCTCTGAAGCATACAGAGTGTTGAATTCCACCTCGTTACCACCTCTTGCTTCAGGTGATGACAGGCAGGTTCAGGAGTGTTTGCTGGCGCTCCAGTCTTCGGCATGCGGTGGCTGAATGCCGAAAGTGGCCGCAATTTTTCGTGCCACCGACAGCATCTCCAGCACGCCCCAGTAATTTTTTACAAAATTCTGCACTAACAAATTAATAGTATGCGCAAAACATGGGACGTGCTGGAATTTTCCCAGATGTAATGCACGCACAATATTGGTGGCATTGTCCGATATCACAAATCCCCAGGAGAGTCTAAGTGGGGTAAGCCACTGTGCGATGATGTCCCTCAGTTTCCGTAAGAGGTTGTCAGCGGTGGGCCTCTTACGGAAACCGGTGATACACAGCGTAGCCTACCTAGGAACGAGTTGGCGTTTGTGAGATGCTTAAAAATAAATGAGCAAAACAGAACCTTTGTAGCGCTAGTGTCTCAAACTTGAGGTAATACTCATTCCTTGGCACGGTGAGATTTCAGCTCGATAAAAGGAAATGAGTGAAAATAGTGAAGTACAGTAATAAACAATTTAATCACACGACTTTACACATATTTGAAATAAAATAGTAAAAGTTGATAAAAGACACAAAATGAATAAAATTTCAGGGCATGAAATACATAATAAATAGTTTAGATTAGTGATGTGCACCAGAGTTTTTCGGGTTTTGTGTTTTGGTTTTGGATTCGGTTCCGCGGCCGTGTTTTGGATTTGGACGCGTTTTGGCAAAACCTCCCTAAAAATGTTTTGTCGGATTCGGGTGTGTTTTGGATTCGGGTGTTTTTTTTAACAAAACCCCTCAAAAACAGCTTAAATCATAGAATTTGGGGGTCATTTTGATCCCATAGTATTATTAACCTCAATAACCATAATTTCCACTCATTTCCAGTCTATTCTGAACACCTCACAATATTATTTTTAGTCCTAAAATTTGCACCGAGGTCGCTGGATGACTAAGCTAAGCGACCTAAGTGGCCGACACAAACACCTGGCCCATCTAGGAGTGGCACTGCAGTGTCAGACAGGATGGCAGATTTAAAAATAGTCCTCAAACAGCACATGATGCAAAGAAAAAAAGAGGTGCACCAAAGTCGCTGGATGGCTAAGCTAAGCGACCCAAGTGGCCGACACAAACACCTGGCCCATCTAGGAGTGGCACTGCAGTGTCAGACAGGATGGCAGATTTAAAAAATAGTCCCCAAACAGCACATGATGCACAGAAAAAAAAGAGGTGCACCAAAGTCGCTGGATTGCTAAGGTAAGCGACCCAAGTGGCCGACACAAACACCTGGCCCACCTAGGAGTGGCACTGCAGTGTCAGACAGGATGGCAGATTTAAAAAATAGTCCCCAAACAGCACATGATGCAAAGAAAAAAAGAGGTGCACCAAGGTCGCTGGATGGCTAAGCTAAGCGACTCAAGTGGCCGACACAAACACCTGGCTCATCTAGGAGTGGCACTGCAGTGTCAGACAGGATGGCAGATTTAAAAAATAGTCCCCAAACAGCACATGCAGCACACATATGGATAGTATACTTGACGACACAGAGGTAGAGCGACTACTGTACCGTACTGCTATATATATACTGGTGGTCAGCAAAATTCTGCACTGTCCTCCTACTATATACTGCACACAACTACAATGCAGCACAGATATGGATAGTATACTTGATGACACAGAGGTAGAGCAGTGGACTACTGTACGGTACTGCTATATATATACTGGTGGTCAGCAAAATTCTGCACTGTCCTCCTACTATATACTGCGCATATTGAAAATGCAGCACAGGTATGGATGCATAGTATACTTGACGACACAGAGGTAGAGCAATGGACTACTGTACCGTACTGCTATATATATATACTGGTGGTCAGCAAAATTCTGCACTGTCCTCCTACTATATACTGCGCACAACTAAAATGCAGCACAGGTATGGATGCATAGTATACTTGACGACACAGAGGTAGAGCAATGGACTACTGTACCGTACTGCTATATATATATATACTGGTGGTCAGCAAAATTCTGCACTGTCCTCCTACTATATACTGCGCACAACTAAAATGCAGCACAGGTATGGATGCATAGTATACTTGATGACACAGAGGTAGAGCAATGGACTACTGTACTGTACTGCTATATATATACTGGTGGTCAGCAAAATTCTGCACTGTCCTCCTACTATATACTGTGCACAACTAAAATGCAGCACAGGTATGGATGCATAGTATACTTGATGACACAGAGGTAGAGCAGTGGACTACTGTACCGTACTGCTATATATATACTGGTGGTCAGCAAAATTCTGCACTGTCCTCCTACTATATACTGCGCACAACTACAATGCAGCACAGATATGGATAGTATACTTGACGACACAGAGGTAGAGCAGTGGACTACTGTACCGTACTGCTATATATATACTGGTGGTCAGCAAAATTCTGCACTGTCCTCCTACTATATACTGCGCACAACTAAAATGCAGCACAGGTATGGATGCATAGTATACTTGACGACACAGAGGTAGAGCTAGGGACTACTGTACCGTACTGCTATATATATACTGGTGGTCAGCAAAATTCTGCACTGTCCTCCTACTATATACTGCGCACAACTACAATGCAGCACAGATATGGATAGTATACTTGACGACACAGAGGTAGAGCTAGGGACTACTGTACCGTACTGCTATATATATACTGGTGGTCAGCAAAATTCTGCACTGTCCTCCTACTATATACTGCGCACAACTACAATGCAGCACAGATATGGATAGTATACTTGACGACACAGAGGTAGAGCAATGGACTACTGTACCATACTGCTATATATATACTGGTGGTCAGCAAAATTCTGCACTGTCCTCCTACTATATACTACAATGCAGCACAGATATGGAGCGTTTTTCAGGCAGAGAACGTAGATATTTTCAGCACACTGAGCACAGATATTTGCAGCACACTGAGCACAGATATTTGCAGCACACTGAGCACTGATATTTGCAGCACACTGAACACAGAAACTGAGAGAACGCAGCCACGTCCTCTCGCTATCATCTCCAAAGTACGAGTGAAAATTGCGGCGATGCGCGGCTCCTTATATAGAATACGAATCTCGCGAGAATCCGACAGTGGGATGATGACGTTCGGGCGCGCTCGGGTTAACCGAGCAAGGCGGGAAGATCCGAGGCTGCCTCGGAACCGTGTAAAATAGGTGAAGTTTGGGGGGGTTCGGATCTTGACGAACCGAACCCGCTCATCTCTCATCTATTAGATAGCATTTACCGGAGGTACTGTGAACTGTGTCATGAACATCAGTTCTGAAAGCGTCTGATAAAGTGTCATCCGGAAACACCACAGCAGATGGCTGACTTTGCTGCCTTCAGGTACTGCTTCTCACTGACTCCAATAGCGGTTTGGTTCAGGTCCAACGCGTTTCTACCCCTTCTGGGGTATTTCTCAAGGTCCTTAGGTGCTGTTTGTGAGATGCTGCTACTGGTGCCGCTGCAGCTGTTGTTGCTGCGGGAGGCAATACATCTACCCAGTGGGTTGTCAAAGTCATGAAATCCTTAGTTTGCCATGCTACACTTGTCCATATGTCCGTGCTTGAGTGGACACTGTGTACAGCCACATTTTTGAGGACACTAAGGACACTTTTCTTAATGTCCCTGTACAGACTGTTGGACAGTCCTTTGCGAGGAAGCAATTGACTGTTGGACAGTCAATTGCTTACTGGAAGTAGTACAAGTGGCCTTCCGACTTCGACTCCCCCTCTGGGATGACGTTCTACTCCCAGCAGCAGCAACAGCAGCGGCAGCAGCAGTAGGCGTACCACTCAAGGATCCTCCAGGGGAATCCTGGTTAGTAGAGGACTCGTCAGTCATGCCAGTGATATGGCCTGCAGGACTACTGACGTTCCTGACTGAAGAGGAAATTGACGTTGAGGGAGTTGGTGGTGTGGCTTGCAGGTGCTTGGGTACAAGAGGAAGAAGGGATTTAGGTGTCAGTGGACTGCTTACACTCTTACTCAAAGTTTCTGAACTTAACAATGACTTCTGATGAATGCACTGAAGGTGACGTATAAGGGAGGATGTTCCTAGGTAGTTAACGTCCTTACCCCTACTTATTACGGCTTAACAAAGGCAACATACGGCTTGACACCTGTTGTCCGGATTTGTGGAGAAATAATTCCACACTGAAGAGGTGGCGTTTTTGGTATTTTGCCCAGGCATGACAATGGGCTTATTCATCCCACGGACAACAGCTGTCTCTCCCGGTGCCTGATTTTAACAAACCACCTCACCATCAGAATCCTCCTCGTCAACTTCCTCCTCAGCGCCAGCAACACCCATATCCTCATCCTGGTGTACTTCAACAGTGACATCTTCAATTTGAATATAAGAAACTGGACTGTGGGTGCTCCTTCCAGCACTTGCAGAGGGCATGCAAATGGTGGAAGGAGCCAACTCTTCCCGTCCATTGTTGGGAAGGTCAGGCATCGCAACCGCCGACGCACTTGGACTCCCCTTGGGGATTTGTGATACCATCTTAGAATGCACATCTTAACTCTTATAATTTTTCTAAAGGGAGGATGAGGGCTTCCATTGTTATGTGAAGCTGAACCACTAGTCATGAACATAGGCCAGGGCCTGAGCCGTTCCTTGCCACTCCGTGTTGTAAATGGCATATTGATTGGCAAGTTTACGTTTCTCCTCAGACCATTTAAATTTAATTTTTAGGGTCATTTTACTGAGCTTTGGCTTTTTGGATTTTACATGCCCTCTACTATGACATTGGGCATCGGCTTTGGCAGACAACATTGATGGCATTTCATCATCTATGTCATGACTAGTGGCAGCAGCTTCAGCACTAGGAGGAAGTGGTTCTTGATCTTTACCTATTTTATCCTCCAAATTTTTGTTCTCAACTATTATTCTGGAGTTATATAACAATATGCGGTACAGGAGAGCGTACCACTATACCACACAGGGCAAACCCTGTGAAAATTATTTGGATTAAATATTAATAACCCCTTTATTTGGAGTAAATAATATACAGCACAGCACCACTGGACTTATACGGCAGTACCACTGGACTGGACTTATACGGCAGTACCACTGGACTGGACTTATACGGCAGTACCACTTCATTTATATGGCAGTACCACTGGACTTATACGGCAGTACCACTGGACTGAACTTATACGGCAGTACCACTGGACTTATATGGCAGTACCACTGGACTTATAAGGCAGTACCACTGGACTGGATTTATACGGCAATACCACTGGACGTATACAGTAGTACCACTGGACTTATACGGCAGTACCACTGGACTTATACTGCAGTACCATTGGACTGGACTTATACGACAGTACCACTGGACGTATACAGTAGTACCACTGGACTTATACGGCAGTACCACTGGACTGGACTTATACGGCAGTACCACTGGACGTATACGGCAGTGCCATTGGACTTACACGACAGTGCCACTGGACTTATACGGCAGTATCACTGGACTTAGACGACAGTACCACTGGACTGGACTTATACGGCAGTACCACTGGACTTATGCGGCAGTACCACTGGACTGGACTTATACGGCAGTACCACTGGACATATATGGCAGCAGGGCCATTTCTAGCCAATTTGGCTCCCAGTGTGAGATTTAAAAATGCGCCCCCCCCCCCCCCACTCCCCCCATTCACATAAAAAAAATGCGCCCCCCCCCCCCCCATAGATATAAAGAGTGAAAGAAGGCACGCGCGCTCCCGGCAAGGGGGCGTGGCCTCGTTAAAATGGGCGTGGCTTTAAGATGGGCGTGACCTCATCTGATCTCATCATCACGGCCACCACAGGATAAAAAAAAAAGTCCTCATTTTACACATTACAGCAGGCACGCGACCCCATTTTACACAGCACGGCAGGCAAGTGTCCCCATTTTACACATTACGGCAGGCAAGTGTCCCCATTTTACACATTGCGGCAGGCACGTGCCCCCATTTTACACATTGTGGCAGGAAAGTGTCCCCATTTTACACATTGCGGCAGGCACGTGCCCCCATTTTACACATTGCGGCAGGAAAGTGTCCCCATTTTACACATTGTGGCAGGCATGTGCCCCCATTTTACACATTGCGGCAGGCACGTGCCCCCATTTTACACATTGCGGCAGGAAAGTGTCCCCATTTTACACATTGCGGCAGGCACGTGCCCCCGTTTTACACAGTACGGCAGGAAAGTGTTTTCCGCATTTTACACAATGCGGCAGGCACGTGCCCCAATTTTACACATTGCGGCAGGAAAGTGTCCGCATTTTACACAATGCGGCAGGCATGTGCCCCCATTTTACACATTACGTCAGACTGCGTCCCCATTTTACACATTTCGGCAGGCAAGTGTCCCCATTTTACACATTTCGGCAGGCAAGTTTCCCCATTTTACACATTCCGGCAGGCAAGTGTCCCCATTTTACACATTCCGGCAGGAAAGTGTCCCCATTTTACACATTAAGGCAGGCAAGTGTCCCCATTTTACACATTCCGGCAGGAAAGTGTCCCCATTTTACACATTCCGGCAGGAAAGTGTCCCCATTTTACACATTGCGGCAGGCATGTGCCCCCATTTTACACATTACGGCAGACAGCGTCCCCATTTTACACATTCCGGCAGGCAAGTGTCCCCATTTTACACATTACGGCAGACTGCGTCCCCATTTTACACATTCCGGCAGGCAAGTGTCCCCATTTTACACATTCCGGCAGGCAAGTGTCCCCATTTTACACATTCCGGCAGGTACGTGTCCCCATTTTACACGTTGCGGCAGGCACGTGCCCCTATTTTACACAGTACATCAGGCAAGTGTCCCCATTTTACACATTGTGGCAGGCATGTGCCCCCATTTTACACATTGCGGCAGGCACGTGCCCCCATTTTACACATTGCGGCAGGAAAGTGTCCCCATTTTACACATTGCGGCAGGCACGTGCCCCCGTTTTACACAGTACGGCAGGAAAGTGTCCCCATTTTACACAATGCGGCAGGCATGTGCCCCCATTTTACACATTACGTCAGACTGCGTCCCCATTTTACACATTTCGGCAGGCAAGTGTCCCCATTTTACACATTCCGGTAGGCAAGTTTCCCCATTTTACACATTCCGGCAGGCAAGTGTCCCCATTTTACACATTCCGGCAGGAAAGTGTCCCCATTTTACACATTAAGGCAGGCAAGTGTCCCCATTTTACACATTCCGGCAGGAAAGTGTCCCCATTTTACACATTGCGGCAGGCATGTGCCCCCATTTTACACATTACGGCAGACTGCGTCCCCATTTTACACATTCCGGCAGGCAAGTGTCCCCATTTTACACATTCCGGCAGGCAAGTGTCCCCATTTTACACATTCCGGCAGGCAAGTGTCCCCATTTTACACATTCTGGCAGGCAAGTGTCCCCATTTTACACATTAAGGCAGGCAAGAGTCCCCATTTAACACATTCCGGCAGACTGCGTCCCCATTTAACACATTCCGGCAGACTGCGTCCCCATTTTACACATTCCGGCAGACAGGTGTCCCCATTTTACACAGTACGGCAGGTGGGGGGGGGGGGGGGGGAAGAGGGTAGGGAGAGAGAGAAAGAGAGAGAGAGGGAGAGGGGCTGACTTACATTTCAAGTGGTTCTTCCCGCTCTTCAGCCGCCTCTCCCTCGTCTGCACGGCGCCGCCGCCGGCCGGCTTGGCTCCCCCTTCTCCCCCTTCCCGAGTGCCCAGCTCGGGGGGGGGGTTTTCGCAAAATGACGCGTTTGCGTCATGACGTTACGACGCAATCGCGTCATTCTGCAAGACCTTGCCCCCCGAGCTGGGCACTCGAGAGGAGAGTTTCAAAGTCCTCAAAAAGTGCCGCGGCGGGGAGCCCCGTGCGGTTGCACGGCTCGCCCGCCGCAAGAAATGGCACTGTATGGCAGTACCACTGGACTTATACGGCAGTACCACTGCACTTACACGGCAGTACCACTGGACTTACAGAGCAGGGTAAATAATGGCTGCTTTATTTTTACACTGCAGTTTAGATTTCAGTTTGAACACGCCCCACCCAAATCTAACTGTCTCTGCACGTTATATCTGGCCCCCCATGCAGTGCACATGGTTTTGCCCAACTGCTAACAAATTTGCTGCTGCGATCATCTTATATGGCAGTACCCAGGCTTGGACTGGCCCACAGGGGTACAGGGGAAACCACCGGTGGGCCCCACTGCCTGGGGGCCCACCTCCTGCTCTAAGGATCAGGTTCCAGACTGTGCACTTGAATTATACATTATACATATGTTACCTTATACTGGACTATGGTGTATTTTCTACAGTGCATTGCTGTTATTAATCTGTTATTAATCTGGAACATTATCATGCATGCAGCAGCTTAATATACTGTATATATTTATGAAGGGGCCCAGATGTTGCACTCTCTAATGGTTAGTCAAAGCAATGAGGTGGCTGGCCACACCCCCTATGCAGACTGGCCACACCCCTAACATGGGCCCCTACCACTGCATTCCCCCCGGTGAGCCCTGCATGCCCCAGTCCGACACTGGCAGTACCACTGGACTTATCCGGCAGTACCACTGGACTTATCCGGCAGTACCACTGGACTTATCCGGCAGTACCACTGGACTTATCCGGCAGTACCACTGGACTTATACAGCAGTACCACTGGACTGGACTTATACGGCAGTACCACTGGACTTAGGGGGTAATTCAGAGTTGATCGCTGCAGCACATTTGTTAGAAGTTGGGCAAAACCATGTTCACTGCAGGTGTGGCAGATACATTTGCAGAGAGAGTTAGATTTAGAGTTAGATTTGGGTGGGTTATTTTGTTTCTGTGCAGGGTAAATAATGGCTGCTTTATTTTTACACTGCAGTTTAGATTTCAGTCTGAACACACTCCATCCAAATCTAACTGTCTCTGCACATGTTATATCTGTAGCCCCTGCAGTGCACATGGTTTTGCCCAACTGCTAACAAATTTGCTGCTGTGATCAACTTATCCGGCAGTACCACTGGACTTATACGGCAGTATCACTAGACTTATACGGCAGTACCACTGGACTTCTGTGGCAGTATCACTGGACTTATACGGCAGTACCACTGGACTTATACAGCAGCACAGGACACCACCACTGGACTTATGGCAGCAGAGGACACCACCACAGAACTGATGCAGCACAACACAGCACCACCGCACTGTACTTATACAGCAGCACCACTGGACATATGGCAGCAAAGGACACCACCACTGGACTTTTGGCAGCACAGGACACCACGACTGGACAGATGCAGAACAAGACAGCACCACTGGACTGGACTTATACAGCAGCACTAGGCTTATGGCAGCACAGGACACCACCACTGTGACTGGACTGATGCAGCACAAGACACCACCACTGGACTGATGCAGCACAAGACAGCACTGGAATAACACATAGAGCAGGTCGCCTCCCCACTTTCCCGTACAGACAGACACTGAGGAGACACGTCCTTCCGCTGCACTCTCCAGGACTGGAGTGAAAATGTCGGAAACGCGCGGCTCCTTATATGGAATCCAAAACCAGCGAGAATCCGACAGCAGGATGATGATGTTTTGCCTCGTTCTGGTTTCCGAGTCTGGCGGGAAGTCACGAGCCTCGGATCCGGGCTCGGGACGTGAAGTTCGGGCGGTTTGGTTCAATCTGCTCATCTCTAATATATATATATATATACATACACACACTGCTCAAAAAAATAAAGGGAACACTTAAACAACACAATGTAGCTCCAAGTCAATCACACTTCTGTGAAATCAAACTGTCCACTTAGGAAGCAACACTGATTGACAATCAATTTCACATGCTGTTGTGCAAATGGAATAGACAACAGGTGGAAATTATAGGCAATTAGCAAGACACCCCCAATAAAGGAGTTGTTCTGCAGGTGGTGACCACAGACCACTTCTCAGCTCCTATGCTTTCTGGCTGATGTTTTGGTCACTTTTGAAAGCTCCAAGCAAAAAAAGCGCTAAGCTTCAATGTGTGTCAGCTGTCCCAACTCAAATTGCTAAAATGCTTTATCAGTTCATTAATACTCCTCTCCTTATTAAGGACTGCCGCTCTCAAGTTATTGGGTTGTTGGTTCCCAATATATTTATTGTGACAAGAAAGAACTAAATTGAAAGCGCTGTCCACAATAAAGAATAGATAAAAATAAGATTTTACTTACCGATAAATCTATTTCTCGTAGTCCGTAGTGGATGCTGGGACTCCGTCAGGACCATGGGGAATAGCGGCTCCGCAGGAGACAGGGCACAAAATTTAAAAGTTTGACCACTAGGTGGTGTGTACTGGCTCCTCCCCCTATGACCCTCCTCCAAGCCTCAGTTAGGATACTGTGCCCGGACGAGCGTACACAATAAGGAAGGATTTTGAATCCCGGGTAAGACTCATACCAGCCACACCAATCACACCGTACAACTTGTGATCTGAACCCAGTTAACAGTATGACAAACGTAGGAGCCTCTGAACAGACGGCTCACAACAATAACAACCCGATTTTTTTGTAACAATAACTATGTACAAGTATTGCAGACAATCCGCACTTGGGATGGGCGCCCAGCATCCACTACGGACTACGAGAAATAGATTTATCGGTAAGTAAAATCTTATTTTCTCTGACGTCCTAGTGGATGCTGGGACTCCGTCAGGACCATGGGGATTATACCAAAGCTCCCAAACGGGCGGGAGAGTGCGGATGACTCTGCAGCACCGAATGAGAGAACTCCAGGTCCTCCTTAGCCAGGGTATCAAATTTGTAGAATTTTACAAACGTGTTCTCCCCTGACCACGTAGCTGCTCGGCAGAGTTGTAATGCCGAGACCCCTCGGGCAGCCGCCCAAGATGAGCCCACCTTCCTTGTGGAATGGGCCTTGACAGATTTAGGCTGTGGCAGGCCTGCCACAGAATGTGCAAGTTGAATTGTGCTACAAATCCAACGAGCAATCGTCTGCTTAGAAGCAGGAGCACCCAGCTTGTTGGGTGCATACAGTATAAACAGCGAGTCAGATTTTCTGACTCCAGCCGTCCTTGAAATATATATTTTCAATGCTCAGACAATGTCCAGCAACTTGGAATCCTCCAAATTGCTAGTAGCCGCAGGCACCACAATAGGCTGGTTCAGGTGAAACGCTGAAACCACCTTAGGCAGAAAGTGAGGACGCGTCCGCAGTTCTGCCCTGTCCGAATGGAAAATCAGATATGGGCTTTTATACAATAAAGCCGCCAATTCTGACACTCTCCTGGCTGAAGCCAGGGCCAGTAGCATGGTTACTTTCCATGTAAGATATTTCAAATCCACCGATTTGAGTGGCTCAAACCAATGGGATTTGAGAAAATCCAAAACTACATTAAGATCCCACGGTGCCACTGGGGGCACAACCGGGGGCTGTATATGTAGTACTCCTTTTACAAAAGTCTGGACTTCAGGAACTGAAGCCAATTCTTTCTGGAAGAAAATCGACAGGGCCGAAATTTGAACCTTAATGGACCCTAATTTGAGGCCCATAGACAATCCTGTTTGCAGGAAATGTAGGAATCGACCCAGTTGAAATTCCTCCGTCGGGCCTTCCTGGCCTCACACCACGCAACATATTTTCTCCAAATGCGGTGATAATGTTGTGCAGTCACCTCCTTCCTGGCTTTTACCAGGGTAGGGATGACCTCTTCCGGAATGCCTTTTTCCCTTAGGATTCGGCGTTCAACCGCCATGCCGTCAAACGCAGCCGCGGTAAGTCTTGGAATAGACACGGTCCCTGCTGAAGCAGGTCACGTCTTAGAGGTAGAGGCCACGGATCTTCCGTGAGCATCTCCTGAAGTTCCGGGTACCAAGTTCTTCTTGGCCAATCCGGAGCCACGAGTATCGTTCTTACTCCCCTTTGCCGTATAATTCTCAGTACTTTTGGTATGAGAGGCAGAGGAGGAAACACATACACTGACTGGTACACCCATGGTGTTACCAGAGCGTCTACAGCTATTGCCTGAGGGTCTCTTGACCTGGCGCAATACCTGTCCAGTTTTTTGTTGAGGCGGGACGCCATCATGTCCACCATTGGTCTTTCCCAATGGACCACAATCATGTGGAAGACTTCTGGATGAAGTCCCCACTCTCCCGGGTGCAGATCGTGTCTGCTGAGGAAGTCTGCTTCCCAGTTGTCCACTCCCGGGATGAACACAGCTGACAGTGCTAACACATGATTTTCTGCCCAGCGGAGAATCCTTGCAGCTTCTGCCATTGCCCTCCTGCTTCTTGTGCCACCCTGTCTGTTTACGTGGGCGACTGCCGTGATGTTGTCCGACTGAATCAACACCGGCTGACCCTGAAGCAGAGGTTTTGCCAGGCTTAGAGCATTGTAGATTGCTCTTAGCTCCAGTATATTTATGTGAAGAGACGTCTCCAGGCTTGACCACACGCCCTGGAAGTTTCTTCCCTGTGTGACCGCTCCCCAGCCTCTCAGGCTGGCATCCGTGGTCACTAGGACCCAGTTCTGTATGCCGAATCTGCGGCCCTCTAACAGATGAGCACTCTGCAACCACCATAGCAGAGACACTCTTGTCCTTGTGGACAATTTTATCCGCTGATGCATCTGCAGATGCGATCCGGACCATTTGTCCAGCAGATCCCACTGAAAAGTTTGTGCATGGAATCTGCCGAATGGAATCGCTTCGTAAGAAGCTACCATTTTTCCCAGGACTCTTGTGCATTGATGCACAGATACTTTTCCTGGTTTTAGGAGGTTCCTGACTAGATCGGATAACTCCCTGGCTTTCTCCTCCGGAAGAAATACCTTTTTCTGAACAGTGTCCAGAATCATCCCTAGGAACAACAGACGTGTCGTCGGGATCAGTTGGGATTTTGGAAAATTCAGAATCCACCCGTGTTGTTGGAGCACTACTTGGGTTAGTGCTACTCCGACCTCCAGCTGTTCTCTGGATCTTGCCCTTATCAGGAGATCGTCCAAGTAAGGGATAATTAAGACGCCTTCTCTTTAGAATCGGTCTTACCGAGCCGTCCGGCTTCGGTACCACAAATAGCGTGGAGTAATACCCCTGTCCCTGTTGTAGGAGGGGTACCTTGACTATCACCTGCTGAGAATACAGCTTGTGAATGGCCTCCAATACCGTCGCCCTGTCGGAGGGAGACGTTGGCAAAGCAGACTTTAGGAAACGGCGAGGAGGGGACTTCTCGAATTCCAACCTGTAACCCTGAGATACTACCTGCAGGATCCAGGGGTCCACCTGCGAGTGAGCCCACTGTGCGCTGAAATGTTTGAGGCGACCCCCCACCGCCCCTGAGTCTGCTTGTAAGGTCCCAGCGTCATGCTGACGCCTTTGTAGAAGCCGGGGAGGGCTTCTGCTCCTGGGAAGGAGCTGCTTGTTGCAGTCTCTTACCCTTTCCTTTGCCTCGGGGCAAATAGGAATGTCCTTTTGCTCGTTTGTTCTTATAGGAACGAAAGGACTGTGGCTGAAAAGCCTGCGGCTTTTTCTGCTGGGAGGTGACCTGGGGTAAAAAGGTGGATTTTCCGGCCGTTGCCGTGGCCACCAGATCCGATAGACCGACCCCAAATAATTCCTCCCCCTTATACGGCAATACTTCCATATGTCGTTTGGAATCCGCATCACCTGACCACTGGCGCGTCCATAAACTTCTTCTGGCAGATATGGACATCGCACTTACTCTTGATGCCAGAGTGCAAATATCTCTCTGTGCATCTCGCATATAAAGAAATGCATCCTTTAACTGCTCTATAGTCAGTAAAATACTGTCCCTATCCAGGGTATCAATATTTTCAGACAGTGACTCCGACCAAGCCACGCCAGCACTGCACATCCTGGCTGAGGCAATTGCTGGTCTCAGTATAACACCCGTATGTGTGTATATACTTTTTAATGTATTTTCCAGCCTCCTATCAGCTGGATCCTTGAGGGCGGCCGTATCAGGAGACGGTAACGCCACTTGCTTTGATAAGCGTGTGAGCGCCTTATCCACCCTAGGAGGTGTTTCCCAGCGCGCCCTAACCTCTGGCGGGAAAGGGTATAATGCCAATAACTTCTTTGAAATTAGCAGTTTTCTATCTGGGGTAACCCACGCTTCATCACACACTTCATTCAGTTCCTCTGATTCAGGAAAAACTATCGGTAGTTTTTTCACACCCCACATAATACCCCTTTTTGTGGTACTTGCAGTATCAGAGATATGCAAAGCCTCCTTCATTGCCGTGATCATATAACGTGTGGCCCTACTGGAAAATACGTTTGTTTCTTCACCGTCGACACTGGATTCAGTGTCAGTGTCTGGGTCTGTGTCGACCGACTGAGGTAAAGGGCGTTTTACAGCCCCTGACGGTGTCTGAGACGCCTGGACAGGTACTAACTGGTTTGCCGGCTGTCTCATGTCGTCAACCGACTTTTGTAGCGTGCTGACACTATCCCGTAATTCCATAAACAAAGCCATCCATTCTGGTGTCGACTCCCTAGGGGGTGACATCACCATTACAGGCAATTGCTCCGCCTCCACGCCAACATCGTCCTCATACATGTCGACACACACGTACCGACACACAGCAGACACACAGGGAATGCTCTGATAGAAGACAGGACCCCACTAGCCCTTTGGGGAGACAGAGGGAGAGTTTGCCAGCACACACCCAAGCGCTATAAATATATATAGGGACAACCTTAATAAGTGTGTTCCCTTTATAGCAGCTCAAATATTATAAATATCGCCAATAAGTGCCCCCCCTCTCTGTTTTTACCCTGTTTCTGTAGTGCAGTGCAGGGGAGAGTCCTGGGAGCCTTCCTCGCAGCGGAGCTGGGCAGGAAAATGGCGCTGTGTGCTGAGGAGAATAGGCCCCGCCCCCTTTTCGGCGGGCTTCTTCTCCCGGTTTTTTTGGAACCTGGCAGGGGTTAAATACATCCATATAGCCCCAGGGGCTATATGTGATATATTTTAGCCAGAATAGGTATATTACATTGCTGCCCAGGGCGCCCCCCCCAGCGCCCTGCACCCTCAGTGACCGCTGGTGTGAAGTGTGCGGAGAGCAATGGCGCACAGCTGCAGTGCTGTGCGCTACCTCATGAAGACTGAGACGTCTTCTGCCGCCGGTTTCTGGACCTCTTCTCTATTCGGCATCTGCAAGGGGGTCGGCGGCGCGGCTCCGGTGACCCATCCAGGCTGTACCTGTGATCGTCCCTCTGGAGCTAGTGTCCAGTAGCCTAAGAAGCAAATCCATCCTGCACGCAGGTGAGTTCACTTCTTCTCCCCTAAGTCCCTCGTTGCAGTGAGCCTGTTGCCAGCAGGACTCACTGAAAATAAAAAACCTAACAAACTTTTTCTAAGCAGCTCTTTAGGAGAGCCACCTAGATTGCACCCTGCTCGGACGGGCACAAAAACCTAACTGAGGCTTGGAGGAGGGTCATAGGGGGAGGAGCCAGTACACACCACCTAGTGGTCAAACTTTTAAATTTTGTGCCCTGTCTCCTGCGGAGCCGCTATTCCCCATGGTCCTGACGGAGTCCCAGCATCCACTAGGACGTCAGAGAAATTGTATTTATTTTGTATTGATAACTGTTAATATAAACACTTAAAAAGCTAAAACATAATATGTATATCTACAAAGCCTATTTCTTCAGTGATCCTTATCACAGGTACCTTGTGATTGCACTGGTAATGAATACTAGATTGCTGATTAGAACAATATAGCATGCAATAGGTGCTCTAATTAGCTCCACAGTGAACAATTCTTAGTAGTAAATTATATTATTTAGCCTCCTAAATACTTAAGTACACTTATATGGAACACTTATTTTCACAGCCCAAACATATCTAGAGGAAATGCATACAGTTGATAAATGCTTTTTCACCTCCCGCTGGGACAGCGTAGTGATACAATGTGTCCAAAGTGTCTCTGCCTAATAGGCCCTACACACTGGCCGATTTTCTGAAAGATATGAACGATCTCGTTCATAAATGAACGAGAACTCGTTCATATCTTTCAGTGTGGAGACTCCAGCGATGAACGATGCGCGGCCCCGCGCTCGTTCATCGCTGGTCTCCCGTCGGCTGTACATGCAGGCCAACATGGGCGATCTCGTCCATATTTGCCTGCACTTCAATGCAGCCGCCTGACGGGGGGAGTGAAGAAACTTCACTCCCCCCGTCACTGCCCCCCCGCCGCCGGGTCGCTCGTCGGCCGTTTCGGCCGTCGGGCACCTCGGCGGCGCATCGTCAAATGAGTAGGGCCCCTTAGAATCAGGCTGAATATGTAACAAAGAATCAAGTCTCCTATGGAAGCTTTCCAGCTGATTAGCTTCTGACAGGCGTGCCCATCTAAGCATAAAATAATTATGGATGAGATTCTTATGAAATAAACTGATTGCACAGTAACTTGAATGTGCACTGCAGGTGAACTGTAGAGATAGCTTATCTCACCGGTTTGTGCAGCTACCACATCTCCCGCCGGGCTCCGTCTCTGCCGCACATAGCGCTCAGCGGCTCTATCACTGACGTCAGCGCTGTATTCCTCTCGTTGGTGTGGGTTGGATGCAAGCGTGCAAACAGCTTGGAGCGCAGAAATCCTCTGGCCAGTGGTTCAGAACTGCATCGGCTGTTATGCGCTTGGCCCGTAATGGCAGGGCGCACAAGTTCTCACCGGCACCGGCGTTAGGAGAAGTGATGTCGGCTTTGTAGAAGCTCAAGTCCATATACAGGGGTAAAAACTTAACATGTTTCTCAGCCTGTTACCCGTGGCTGTTTCCTCAGAGGAAACAGCCACGGGTAACAGGCTGAGAAACATGTTAAGTTTTTACCCCTGTGGAAACAGCCACGGGTAACAGGCTGAGAAACATGTTAAGTTTTTACCCCTGTATATGGACTTGAGCTTCTACAAAGCCGACATCACTTCTCCTAACGCCGGTGCGAACTTGTGCCGCCCTGCCATTACGGGCCAAGCGCATAACAGACGATGCAGTTCTGAACCACTGGCCGGAGGATCTCTGCGCTCCAAGCTGTTTGCACGCTTGCATTCAACCCACACCAACGGGAGGAATACAGCGCTGACGTCAGTGATAGAGCCGCTGAGCGCTATGTCCGGCAGAGATGGAGCCCGGCGGGAGATGTGGTAGCTGCACAAACCGGTGAGATAAGCTATCTCTACAGTTCACCTGCAGTGGACATTCAAGTTACTGTGCAATCAGTTTATTTCATAAGAATCTCATCCATAATTATTTTATACTTAGACGGGGACGCCTGTCAGAAGCTAATCAGCTGGAAAGCTTCCATAGGAGACTTGATTCTTTGTTACATATTCAGCCTGATTCTAAGGCAGAGACACATTGGACACACTGTATCACTACGCTGTCCCAGCGGGAGGTGAAAAAGCATTTATCAACTGTATGCATTTCCTCTAGATATGTTTGGGCTGTAAAAATAAGTGTTCCATATAAGTGTACTTAAGTATTTAGGAGGCTGAATAATATAATTTGCTACTAAGAATTGTTCACTGTGGAGCTAATTAGAGCACCTATTGCATGCTATATTGTTCTAATCAGCAATCTAGTATTCATTACCAGTGCAATCACAAGGTACCTGTGATAAGGATCACTGAAGAAATAGGCTTTGTAGATATACATATTATGTTTTAGCTTTTTAAGTGTTTATATTAACAGTTATCAATACAAAATAAATACAATTTTATCTATCCTTTATTGTGGACAGCGCTTTCAATTTAGTTCTTTCTTGTCACTTTTGAAAGCTGGCGGTGCTTTCGCTCTAGTGGTAGCATGAGACAGAGTCTACAACGCACACAAGTGGCTCAGGTAGTGCAGCTCATCCAGGATGGCACATCAATGCGAGCTGTGGCAAGAAGGTTTGCTGTGTCTGTCAGCGTAGTGTCCAGAGCATGGAGGCGCTACCAGGAGACAGGCCAGTACATCAGGAGACGTGAAGGAGGCCGTAGGAGGGCAACAACCCAGCAGCAGGACCGCTACCTCCGCCTTTGTGCAAAGCGGAACAGGAGGAGCACTGCCAGAGCCCTGCAAAATGACCTCCAGCAAGCCACAAATGTGCATGTGTCTACTCAAACGATCAGAAACAGGCTCCATGAGGGTGGTATGAGGGCCCGACGTCCACAGGTGGGGGTTGTGCTTACAGCCCAACACCGTGCAGGACGTTTGGCATTTGCTAGAGAACACCAAGATTGGCAAATTCGCCACTGGCGCCCTGTGCTCTTCACAGATGAAAGCAGGTTCTCACTGAGCACATGTGACAGACGTGACAGAGTCTGGAGACGCCAAGGAGAACGTTCTGCTGCCTGCAACATCCTCCAGCATGACCGGTTTGACAGTGGGTCAGTAATGGTGTGGGGTGGCATTTCTTTAGGGGGCCGCACAGCCCTCCATGTGCTCGCCAGAGGTAGCCTGACTACCATTAGGTACCGAGATGAGATCCTCAGACCCCTTGTGAGACCATATGCTGGTGCGGTTGGCCCTGGGTTCCTCCTAATGCAAGACAATGCTAGACCTTATGTGGCTGGAGTGTGTCAGCAGTTCCTGCAAGACGAAGGCACTGATGCTATGGACTGGCCCACCCGTTCCCCAGACCTGAATCCAATTGAGCACATCTGGGACATCATGTCTCGCTCCATCCACCACAGACTGTCCAGGAGTTGGCGGATGCTTTAGTCCAGGTCTGGAAGGAGATCCCTCAGGAGACCATCCGCCACCTCATCAGGAGCATGCCCAGGCGTTGTAGGGAGGTCATACAGGCACGTGGAGGGCACACACACTACTGAGCCTCATTTTGACTTGTTTTAAGGACATTACATCAAAGGTGGATCAGCCTGTAGTGTTTTTCCACTTTAATTTTGAGTGTGACTCCAAATCCAGACCTCCATAGGTTAATAAGTTTGATTTCCATTGATCATTTTTGTGATTTTGTTGTCAGCACATTCAACTATGTAAAGAACAAAGTATTTAATAAGAATATTTCATTCATTCAGATCTA
The DNA here is from genome assembly GCF_028390025.1 of Pseudophryne corroboree. Taxonomy (NCBI): domain Eukaryota; kingdom Metazoa; phylum Chordata; class Amphibia; order Anura; family Myobatrachidae; genus Pseudophryne; species Pseudophryne corroboree. Next base: position 702,435,228 of record NC_086446.1, on the reverse strand, counting down.
GGATGTGTTATTTTAGTGTTGCCTTTATTTTTTTGAGCAGTATATATATATATATATATATATATATATATATACACAAACATATACAGATAAAGCGCTGGTTAGTTCTATGGAGTTAGAACAATCATTAAAGACACACACATATGTGTGTGGAATCACTGCTCTTAACTAAGAGCGCACAGTCACTAGGTCCTCTTAGTATTTTATAGGACCGCTGCTCCCCTTAGGTCAATCCAAATTCCTATGGACGTGTAGATCTGTTAAAAAAAGCATATAAAGGGGGCGTTCCATAGTGCATAAAACTCTTTTAATAAAATACGTTCAAATGTACAACAATGAATTTGTCTCGTACCAACCGGCCACCAGTGTGGGCTGGTTACCACATGATTCCACAAATAATCCCACAACAAAAGCTGGAACGAGGGCCTTTCGGCTGTGCTGAAGTCCTCAACCCATCGCCAATCAACGTTCACACCGAACCGCGAGTAGGATCACATACGCCGTCAGCCTCCACAATCATCAGCCCTGGTGGTCCTTAGCGTCACCAGACTCCGCCTCACAGAATCACAAGTGAAATAATTAGCTGCACATGTGGACCTTTTAAAATGTGTCAGTGAGTAATTAATACACCTGTGCACCTGCTGGGTTACCTGCAAAACATGCACTGTGTGGGGTCCTGAGAACCGAGTTTGAGAACCTGTGATTTAAACCATTATGTCCACAGTTCTCTTATAACGAAACCCATCTGAGGAAAACATATGACTCAATCTGAACTGACCACAGCAAGTCCCTGCACCAATCACCTTATTTTCCTTTCCTCATTTGTCTTTTACTATTTTTAAAATGATTGCTCAGAATGCTGTAAAAAAGTAGTGAATATAAAGAAGTGGGCCTGGACCGCACGCACACAATGCTGATGTTTTCAGAGATTAGCAATTAATTGCGGCTCACTTGGGAGCTCCTGATTGGCTGCCGGTCCGTGAGCTCCGATTGGCTCACAGCCGACTCAACAGAAAGAATAAAACCACAGCTCTGTGTGCCTCCATGGCTGCCTGCCTTGCTGATGCGCAGGCAGCTGGCCTGTCCCCGTCGAGCCTCACTACTGCCACCCGTGCCCCCTCAAATTGGTAAGCTTTGGGGGAGCTATGGGGCAATGTGTGTGGAGGGGAGGGGGCTTGCCAAATTTGTCAGTCACAGGCCCTATAATTTCTGATGGCAGCCCTGAGTGGTTGTATACACAGAGGAGCAATCACTCACATTGGAGGTTATACTCACAATCTGCACCTACCATAGGGCTGGTCTATGTTTCCACGGTGCATCCAATAGTGATGTACCAAGTACTATTACAGCAATTAAAGATGCTCAAAGTGGGTGTCAAAAGACTTGCACATTCAGATGCATGTTTATACAATAGGGGGAGGGCTGATATTAGCATTTAGTCGCAGGCAGGATGGAAAAGCGGTCGCAGCAGTGTACCTTCAGAATCAGACCCTTTGACGAGATTTGTCCAGACCTGACCTTCCCATCACCAAACTTAATTCTGCCACAACATATACTGTATCTACTCCGTACAACTCATGTGTACAGCTTAAAAGGTACAATGTCAGATCATTTTAATGTTGAAACACTTCATAGACAGTTCATTGTTTGTAATACATAAAGTATTTATCTGTATGTTTTAAATGGAACAAGCGTGTAATGACCCAGAGCTATAATTAAATCTACAGCACCCTAGAGATCTTTTATGATATTGACTGACTGACTGATTGATTGATTGATTGATTGCTATGGAATACTGCTTTCCGTTCTATTTCCACCATGTAGTGCTCCTAGCTTTGATCTTGGGTTTGTAGATTTAGGGCAACATTTGTGCAGGCAGGGGCAAACTGTCAACAGGGGACTGAGGGGACGAGGTATGTGGCATAAAGGCATTCTGGAGAGTAAGAGGGAACCTCATCCCTCACTTTTGCCATACTTTATATATATAACCGGCATATCATACAGAGCTTAAAGATACTTTTATAAGAGGCACACGCATTTTTATAAATGTATCTGTGACAATGACATACATTGAGAGGGAATAATATTGACAAAGAAACCAGAATGGGGTTCATTATTTAATATCGGAGGTCGGGGTGCCTGCGGTCACATGACCATCATAAGCATCCCGACACTGAAGAGCCCGACTGCGAATGGGGTAAGTATTTTAACCCCCCACCCCTCCAGGCGTGGCAGCTCTGGCTAAACCTTGACGGGTGGTGGCGATGGCTAACCACCCCCCTAGTGCCTAACTCCAACACACATACACCCCACCATGGGCCCTAAAAATAACCTGCACCCTGATACTCACATTCAGGATGTCCCTCAGAACGATTCCTGGCTGAGAATCCCACATATACAGTATAAGGAACATACAGTTTATTTCATTAGTATCAATGTGTGCTTTTAAAGAAAGTCCTCTTTAGAAGACACCCCATTCTCATTGGTGACAATATTGGTAGCATCATTCTTCAACACCATGTACATTACATATTTAGCGCTTAAGGATCATTGGGATATATCCGGGTGTTATTAGGAGACCGCAACCTTTCTTTTGAAGCACCGAAATTTCCCACCCTTCAATTTTTCAGGAGAAAAGCCTGTACCCCCTAAGTGGCACTGCACAGGAAACCGTGTGCCCTACAGACAGTACCCACAGGCAGCCAGGAACCCTGATGTGAGCCAGAGTGTATTTTATGAAACCATTATTATTGTTAAGCATCGTTTATGTGACATAATTTCTCTCATTGATGCCTAGGCACCATTATCAGCCTTTCACTTACATCTGAAGTTTGCGCCACTTTAAGCAACACACTTGCATTTTAAGGTCTATTTCAGTGGGAATTAGCAGCTTGTATATGCAGAGAACTGTTTATTTCCCACTTTATGATCTCTTCCCATGCCAGGTGACCTTTCAGTTGATTTATGCAGAAGATAATATCTCCCCATGGGGAGGAGAACTGGTCACATCCTCCTTCGGGCACAGGACATCTCTGAGTGCGGAGTTTTCCCCAGCCATTGTGAAATATGAAGATCTTTGTGACAAACGTGTAAGTCATTCTAAAATAAACACTTCATGAGTCACCCAGATCTTGTGGATCAGTAACTGGATTTATATGTAGTTTGTACTGGGAGTGCAACTCGTTAGAAAGCAAACAAGCATTTTGAAAAAGAGAGTGTCAAAGACATGTATGACTTGGCACAGTCCTCTATCATTTACTGCTTGTCCCTATCAGTGAACTGCTCTTATTTCCTGATAGCTGACATTATCAATCTCACATCAAGCGTTAGGACATTTAACTCTTTCAGGAAGGTCAATGTGGATAACGCATGGTATCACATAGTGGAGGAATATCAGACTGCATGAAAAAATACCATATCATATAAATATGCATCAAAATAAGCTAAATATTAACACAAAATACATTGAACATGGATACTTCTAAGAGGTCATGCTGCAGTCTCCTTTATTCTTGTTGCAGATGGAGGTTGCTGGTGCAGCAGATTTATCAGACTCTATTCCGCCTGACAACTGTTAAGTGGAAAGCTGAACATTCAAATATAGTGGGGCCTATCTGTATAAGTACCGGATAAAATTGGGCCTATTTATTAAATGGAAAAATCCCAATCCCTGGAGAAAACATTTGTCAGAGATAGGGCTTCTATCACACTGCCAATGATGACAATCACCTGGTCTCCCTGCCGACAGATTTCCCATGCTTATGTGAAAATCTATTGACTGCAATAACAGGGAAAATTAATAAAAATGTTTTATTTGATCAAATAAAACATTTATTTTGAAAACTGAAAACCCAAGAACCGAAACAACTAGGTTACATACAGTTGGCCTAATTCATATTTGTATGCAAACCCGTTGGTGGTCTTGCGATGTTGCTCGCAATCCCGTCAGCCACAGCACGGGCATTTGGGGGGTGGCATTTGGCACAGTTATTCAAAATGGGGGCCCTGTTTTGAAGGAGTCACGGGTCCAGGGTCTGCATCATCAGAAGCAGACTTTCTGCACCCCAGTTTCCGGATCCTACTCTTCAGCTTACGCAGGCTGACCGGTGCCTAAAATCATTGAGAATCGTGACGTGATCCGAGGCACGTGTCTTCAGACGCCGCATTCGGATCTTGCAAGTGCAAACAGGAGGCGTCTATCTCCTACAGATGCCTCCTACTGCATTACAATCTTAAAGGCACAGAATTGCAGTCGCTTCCTTGCGGCAGTGCAATTCCTTCCAGATGTGAATCAGACTTAGGGGTTTATTCATGAAGCAGTGAAAAGAGTGGAGAAGTGAGCCACTGGGGAAGTTGCCCATGGCAACCAATCAGCTTCTCTGTATAATTTTATAGTATGCAAATTATAAATGTTACTCCAGTGCTGATTGGCTCTTCTCCACTGGCTCACTTCTCCACTGTTTTCACTGCTTCATGAATAGACCCCCCAGTGTGTGCAGATGGATCGGCTGGAGAAGCGGTAAGACTACACTTAACACTACTAGTCAGTATCGCTGGTAGCCATGGGCGTAGCGAGGGTGGAATGAGTGGAGCTTAAGCTCCAGACGCCACTGGAGACCGAAGGCGCTGGCTCTCTGTAACAGAGCTGGGAGTCGAGACTCAGGGTAGGAGGAGATGACTGGAAGAGAGGGAAGGGGTGGCCACCACACTGCCTGCATGTTCCATATCACTGATTGCAGTGCAGAGAGTCAAGTGCAGTGCAGTGTGGTGTGTTGTAAGGGAATAGAGAAGGTTTGGAGGCTTGCCAGAACTTTCCTGGCTGTCCGGTATCTGCATTCAGTGATCTAAAACATGCAGGTAGTGTGGTGGCCACCCCTTCCCTTTCCTCAGTCCTTTCCTTCTACCCATGGAGGTCAGTCACATAGAAGCTCCGTCCCTCCAGACTAGAATGAGGAGCTGCTCTGCTGCTGCCTTCTTGGTGAGAATTAATGTGTGCATACTGTGTGTATATGTGTTTATGTCTATGTATACTGTGTGTTTATGTGTATCTGTGTGTGTATATGTGTTTGTGTATAAATGTGTGTATATGTCTGTGTGCATATTTGTGTATTTATGTGTATACAGGTATATGTCTGTGTATATGTGTGTGCTTATGTATGTATGTATGTATGTATCTGTATATATCTGTGTATACAGTATGTGTGTGTGTTTATGTCTGTGTGTGTGTGTATATGTATGTGTATGTGTGTATGTCTGTGTGTATATTTGTGTTTATGTGTTTATATATGTGCATATATCTGTGCATGTGTGTGTGTTTATGTATGCATGTGCCTAAATATGTGTGAATCTATGTATGTATGTATGTATGTGTCGTGGTGGTGGTGGTAGTGGGTGGGGGCGCCGTGACATGACCATGCTCCGGGTGTCATGTCTTCACGCTACGCCTCTGCTGGTAGCTGATTATCACTCAGCTGCTCCAGCAAATATTTTCTAAATGGAGACAATAGTGGATTTGCTATTGTGGAAAAATGGAAGTTATAGCCACACAATAATAGACCCCAATGTAACTATGTGAACTACATCACACCTGCATCCAGACACCATTTAGAAATGGCAACCCCCTCACCACAACCACCTTTGCTGCTTCTTACCTTTGTATGCAGAAGGTGGGGCGGCGTTCTCAGATTGGCAGCGTGAAGCTTGGCTTTAACCTCTTAACCAGGTACCATACTTTCAGCGTACAATTAACATTAAGGAGCAGCAGCTGGTTGTTTCTCCTTCATGTCAGCAGTGGACTATAGGGGGTCATTCTGAGTTGATCGTAGCTGTGCTAAGTTTAGCACAGCTACGATCGCTAACTCAGACATGCGGGGGGACGCCCAGCACAGGGCTAGTCTGCCCCGCATGTCAGTGCCACCCCCCCCCCCCCCCCCCGCACAAATACAAAAGCATCACACAGAGGCGATGCCTTTGTATTTGAGGAGTAACTCCTGGCCAGCACAGCTGCTGCGGCCCGCCCCCCCAACAGTCCGGCCATGCCTGCGTTGGCCGGTCCGCTCCCCCTAAGCGGCGGCTAAACACCGCGGTTCAGCCCCCTCCCGCCTAGCGACCGCCTCTGTCTCAGAGGCGATCGCTAGGCAACGATGACTGCCATGCACCAGCACACTGCGGTGCCGGTGCAGTTCCGACCCAATCGCACGGCTGCGAAGAAGTGCAGCGTGCGATCGGGTCGGAATGACCCCCTATGTGCAAATCATGTGATGAGTGACCCATTTAGGGATTTAAGTGCCCCCTAACCCCTATCACCCTTGGCAACCACCTAGGTTAGCTTAATGGTAGCACCGGCTGACTGCCAAGGAGTCACACAGTAGTTAAAAACAAAGTAATACATTTGAATCAAAGTCACATACAGTATAAAGCAAAAAAATAAATTTGAGGCACTAATTAAAAAGCGTACCTTATTTAATCAGTAAAAATGTTACACCATATGCAAACATTGATACAAATCTCTTGAGTAAGGCAGGAATAAACCCATATGTTAAAGGACCCAACATTCTTCTTCATCTGATAGGTACTTCCTTATAACAAAGAATACAAATATATAGAGACAATAACATTGGTGCTGATTCAGTTGTCTGATGTTTAAAGATCTGGGAGCCGCACTGCAACTGTGCAGATCTGTGAATGCAATGTCGCTGGCAGTGGCCCAACAGCCCAACTGCCATGTGGGGGTGGTGACAGGAAGTGCCCAAGAATATGGTGGTGTGTCGGCGCCGTTCTCTGTGCAAGTCGAAGCCAGTGGCCGCATCCTCGGACTCTAGCTCTACTCAGATGTCTGATGTTCTAGCAGTTGATCTAATGCAAGTGGATCTGAGGCTAGCAGCGGGCATCTTTTTACTTAACCTCTTAGATGATGATTCTCCCCCACAAAAAAAGGCTCAGAAATTGTCAGTTTTTTAAATTACTTAATAAAGTTTAGAAAGTATTTTTAATAAAATATTAATTTTATTTTAAAACAAACAACTAGGGGTATTTTGCACCCCTTGGTTCTATAGATCAACCTTGAAACTAAATTCCCACCTCCCACTGGTCTCAAATTCTAATAGTAGTAGCTCCCACACAGCCCCTTAGTGGCCAAATAAAAAAAAAAATGTTTCATAACCCCCCCCCCTTCCGAATACCCTGTAACCAGGGTATTTTTTTATTGCTATTCCCCCACACCCCCACTCCAGAATAATTTTCAGGGCCACCCATCCCCCATTGGTTATATCCGCCCCCCTACCTATATAGAGCGCTGCAGAGTGCCCCCTGCTGCAGCTGACACACGCAGAGATCAGCCATTATGGGCAGGGAGAGGAATAAACATCCCCCTCCCTGCACTGTGATTTCCGAAACGTGCTCCAGAATGCCGGCCGCTGTGAAGGGGCAGCGGACCGCCGGGGGCTGGGGAACAGCTGGTCGCATATGAAGTGACCAAGTCAGGCAACAGACTTCTGGCTTTGGTTGCATCACATGCGACCATGCCAGTTAAGTAGTTATGACATGCCCTGTGGCTATTACATATTTTAGTACAGCCACTGCATAAAAGGACGTAGCATCCACCTCTGAATGAGACCCATTGTAAGCCAGACCCATTAGAGGGGGACGTCTGTTTCATTACTCTTAACTGGACTGTGAAATCTATATTGTCAGCTCTATTTTGGAGCAGTACATTAAGGTTTCTATATGCCGTCAATGTTTCATCAAGCGGCTGACTGGAGAAGCACTGCAGCACTGTTTTGTCCATGATTAGATCTAGGTGAATATTAGACATCTACAGAAAGCAGTGTCCTAGGGACCTCTACTTCCACCCATCACAGTAGGACCCAAACAACAGGCAGGAGAATGTGGGAACATGATTACTGGCATTTCCTACATAAAGGAGATTTAGTGAAATCCTGATAATTTCTGACAACTGTAACACCGTGTTTTGCTTTGTACAAATAACAGAAATGGGCAGCCAGGGGAAAAAAGGTTTACCACTTTCACATCACAAAAATAACCCGGTATCGACCCGGCATATTGCCCTGTCGACACAGGTCACTGAGAGTAAGTCAGATCTGATAGCAAATTTGTTAGCTAGTGGGCAAAACCATGTGCACTGCAGGGGGGGCAGATATAACATGTGCAGAGAGAGTTAGATTTGGGTGGGTTATATGGTTTCCGTGCAGGGTAAATACTGACTGCTTTATTTTTACGCTGCAATTTAGATTTCAGTTTGAAGACACCTCACCCAAATCTAACTCTCCCCCCCCCCCCCCCCCTACAGCGCACATGGTTTTGCTCCTGCAGTGCACATGGCTTAGCTAACAAATTTGCTGCTGCGATCAGATCTGAATTATGGCCACTGTGCAATGTGAAAGGGCCCATGGAGAATTCCAGGTAATAAGGGTTATTCCCGGGTTGACTACCGGATCAGTGGCCAGTTCACTACATAGGGAGATGCGGCATGGAGATGAGTTCATCTCCCAGCGCCACCTCCGTGTCGCTTCCGGCTCCGCCCCCCACCGCTATGGCAACCTGACCCAGCATATTGCCGAATCGGGAAGCCTGCTGTTAGGGTCCAATGCCGAATCCCACCCAGTAAGGAACTGTTTAGGATCCGGCATTGGAGATGTGAAAGGGGTAATAGAGAACCACACAAGTATAATTATCCCCTACCCCAAACCCCCCCCCCCTCACCTGCACCTACTGGCAGAGGCGTATCTAGGGTAGGGCGAGTGGGGCACATGCCCTGGGCACCTTGGCAGGCCCAGGAGAGGGGGGCGCCGCCGGCGACAAGGGCATCATGCCCCACTCGCCCCCGTCAACCCTAAATGTGAGGGGAGGAGAGCGCAGCGTCGCTCCCTCCCCTCACCGCCGATGCCAGCACTAGCAGCGCTGCTGTGTCCGGTCTCCGGCGCTAGCCTTGCGGACCGGCTCCTGATTGGCTGCCGGTCCGCGAGCTCTGACTTGCTAGCGTACCGGCGCCAGACAGCCGCCGGAGACCTGGAGCGGTGAGGGGAAGGAGAGGCGCTGCGCTCTCCTCCCCTCACATAGAGCAAGCGGTGAGTGACGGGGGTGGGGGGGTGGGGTGGCGGCGGGCTTGGCAGCACAGTGGGGCATGTATATGGCACCAAATGGGGCATATGTAACTGGCACTGAGTGGGGCATGTAACTGGCACTGTGGGGCAATGTAACTGGCACTGTGGGGCAATGTAACTGGCACTGTGGGGCATGTATCTGGCACTGTGGGGCATTGTATCCGGCACTGTGGGGCATGTAACTGGCACTGTGGGGCATTGTATCTGGCACTGTGGGGCAATGTATCTGGCACTGTGGGGCATGTATCTGGCACTGTGGGGCATTGTATCTGGCACTGTGGGGCATTGTATCCGGCACTGCGGGGCATTGTATCCGGCACTGTGGGGCAATGTAACTGGCACTGTGGGGCAATGTAATTGGCACTGTAGGGCAATGTAACTGGCACTGTGGGGCATGTATCTGGCACTGTGGGGCATTGTATCTGGCACTGTGGGACAATGTAACTGGCACTGTGGGGCATGTATCCGGCACTGTGGGGCATTGTATCTGGCACTGGGGGGCAATGTAACTGGCACTGTGGGGCATTGTATCTGGCACTGTGGGGCATTGTATCTGGCACTGTGGGGCAATGTATCTGGCACTGTGGGCCATTTTCCCTTCTGGAGCGTGGCCACGCCCATTTTTTCGCCACTACTTCTTTTGCTATGTTTTTTTTTGGGGGGGGGGGGGGGGGGGTTCCAAAAACCCTTGTTACGCCTCTGCCCACTGGTTCCACATGTGGCTTCTCCCCATGGCCAAATGTAGCTTGCCTTGTATGGGCCGCATATGTTTAAATGTATACTGATCTATCAAGTCCAACAGATACTGCTGGGAGATGAAAAATATCATCACATAATGTTACACATTTCGCTGTGCTGTGAACTGGAATAGCAGGCTGAGTATCTCTATGGGCACTGCATGGGCATCACAAACTTCTGATGGCTCTAAGCGCCAGTTGGGTCAAAAGTGATGCCTGCTAAATCCAAGATCCATCTGAAGCCAGTGCCATAGCTCACGACCCTTTAGAGATGTACAGATCCTATAGTATTAGGTCAGCTACAGCTATTGTTGTGTAGATATGTTTGCAGCTCCCTAAAGAGACATGACAGAGAGCGAGAAGTAGCAGAGATGCAGGTTTTCTTGTAGTCCGTCTCACTGCAAGAAAGTGTTCTGTTATCAGACATTCAGGCACCAAGACTCCTTGTGACAAGTTTCAATACACTGGGTTGCCCACATCAAGATCAAATCCAGCAGCCTGACCAAAGCAAATCGCCTGAGGATATGTCTAATTTGGTCATGGACATGTGCTTCCATGTTATTCTGTGATGAGACGGATGATCACTCAGATCCCATCTGGCCGTTACTGCAGATTGCTAATAGACACTCACATACAGACTGGCCACTGGAAGACCTCTGCTTTTTCAGTTCAAGCATTAATCATTCTCAGATATCGCTTCTGGTCACTGCACATTTACACAATCACTGATTTGGGTTAAACTGACAGGAAACATGATGTTCACAGTCTAAATGGCCTCTCCCACACTATCAAGCTTCAGTTATCTTACATGCTGATATAATATATAAGCACAAACACAAATATACAGAGACATACGATATACAGAGTTGGGTACCATGGTCAGAATACGGACACCAGCATCCCGATTGCCTAAAATCCCAATGCCGCCCAACTAAACTAAAAGTAACTCTCCCCTTCACCCTAACCACCCCCCCTACCCGAAGCCTAACCCTAACCTTTCCCCTCCCACAGCCTAACCCTAACCATCTTCCACCAGAACCTAACCTTCCCCTCCCACAGCCTAACCCTAACCATCCCCCCCCCCGCCTTACCTTTCATTCCACTCCCACAGCCTAACTATCCCATATCACAGCCTAAACCTAACCATCTCCCCCCACAGCCTAACCTTACACTCCCACAGCCTAACTCTAACCCAGCATAATTATGTTCAGGACTCCGGCATCAGCATTCTGACAGATGACAACTACATCCCGATATAGCTTGTTACATTAGAAATAGAGAAAGCCTACAATTAACAAGGAACAGTAATAAATGAAAACACCACAAGCATTGAGATGTAATGCAGTCCGTATGGTAATGCGGGAGTCCACAAGCATCCGCAGTGCAGGTGACACAAGGACATAATCCCCTACCTCCCAACTATACAGCTAACTCCATATACCAACAAGGAGACATAAGTCAGGGTGAGGATAGGTGGAGAGGGGGATCCCTCCCGAAGGTTTATCACTTTCCTGGGTCATGTTTTCTGTGCCACACCTTTTATTTTCATGTATACATTTATTTCTCTGCCTTCTATGCTTTTAGGAGGGATTTTTCAAAGGGCATTTTCCGACGGAAAGGATCCAACATTTCAGTAATCAATTTGCGGCCAAATCAGACAGGTTTTGGCGGTTTCAGAGAACGCCAATCCGACTTTTTTTTAAATTCGTATTGACATTATTGGAAACGGAGCTAAAAACTGTCGGATTTGGCCGCTAATCCGACAAAACCTGTGGATCCGTGGCTAATCTGCCAATCCACGTGTTTTCCGACAAGTCGGGAATTCCAACTTGAATTGAATAGACCCCATAGACTATATAGTTAAAATCTTAAGGAAAGTTTGTGCATGTCGCACTGTGTGTACACAGTTTGCAATACCGATGTGCGGTCTCTCAGGATCGGCATCACAAGAAAAAATAGACTGTGCAGGCAGCACACATTGACTATGTCAGTGGCGCCGGGCTCCGGCCACATCGTATAGTTAATGTCGGGCATTGAGTGCATCGCACCGTGTGTATGTACCATAAGACACGTGGCACCCGATGACAGGCATCACTTATCTTTAGGTTTAATAGTTTTGAGGGTTTTTTCATCAATGTAAGCATCTTAATAATAATAATAAAGAATGTGCAACATACGCAGAGAAAATGCTTTTGGAAAGTGCTCTGTCTCAAAAAAAACCTGATTAGAAAGTGAGACACACACACACACACACACACACACACACACACACACACACACACACATTATATTTTATTTATATATATATATATATATATATATATATATATATTAAAAGGCTAACTCTGCTGCTCCCCTCTAGAGGGTAATGCAAGTGTTTTGTGCGCCGGCGGCCACTAGATGGCAATCCAAGGGTCGCTCTGCTCGGGCGCGCACAGCTGCCGCCGCTGCTGACAATATGGTTATGTTGCTCCGACATTTTGACATGCTGGTAACTAACATTATTTATATATTGGTCAAGTGATTATGGTGTCCCTATAGATCTTGGTTGTAATGATATTTTAGAGACATTAGAAGAGTGTGGCAATAATGATTTCTTCCCAATACCAGCAAGGACAGATCTGTAAGTCAGTAAATCTAAGGTAATGATGAAGAATTAGGTAACAAGACACTGGGAGGAACAATTTATGTTCAGGATGCATAAGCATACTCCTTGCCAATAAGAAGTGACAACCAGGAGGTGCTGAGAGAGGGGAGAGTACTAATTACATGGGTCCGGGCTTTTTGGAGGGGCCAGGCAGGAGGGACCGCTTTGCAGCGCTGCTCAGGGTGGCAAATTTCCCCCTGTGCAGCTGCAGGCTCCACCTTCCCCCATGCCACTGGCGGCGCTGCACATAGTATGTTTTGAGGGAGAAGACCATATATATGGTAATTAAATACAATTTTTTTAAGTTACAGATGCTAATCACACATTTAAAATCAATGGGAAGTGTAATTCAGCTGGGAAATAAGAGCGACAAACTTTCACAATGATCTCATGTTGGAAGATAACTCACCATTAAAATAAGAATTTACTCACCGGTAATTCTATTTCTTGTAGTCCGTAGTGGATGCTGGGAACTCCGTAAGAACCATGGGGAATAGACGGGCTCCGCAGGAGACTGGGCACTCTAAAAGAAAGATTAGGTACTATCTGGTGTGCACTGGCTCCTCCCTCTATGCCCCTCCTCCAGACCTCAGTTAAGGAAACTGTGCCCGGAAGAGCTGACACAACAAGGAAAGGATTTGGAATCCAGGGTAAGACTCATACCAGCCACACCAATCACACTGTACAACTTGTGATAACCATACCCAGTTAACAGTATGAACAACAACTGAGCCTCAGTAACAGATGGCTCATAACAATAACCCTTTAGTTAAGCAATAACTATATACATGTATTGCAGAGTCTCCGCACTTGGGACGGGCGCCCAGCATCCACTACGGACTACGAGAAATAGAATTACCGGTGAGTAAATTCTTATTTTCTCTGACGTCCTAGTGGATGCTGGGAACTCCGTAAGGACCATGGGGATTATACCAAAGCTCCCAAACGGGCGGGAGAGTGCGGATGACTATGCAGCACCGTATGAATAAAAAAGGGTATGTCCTCCTCAGCCAGGGTATCAAACTTGTAGAACTTAGCAAATGTGTTTGAACCCGACCAAGTAGCAGCCCGGCAAAGCTGTAAAGCCGAGACCCCTCGGGCAGCCGCCCAAGAAGAGCCAACCTTCCTTGTGGAATGGGCTTTTACTGATTTAGGATGCGGTAACCCTGCCGCAGAATGAGCTTGCTGAATCGTGTCACAAATCCAGCGCGCAATAGTTTGCTTTGAAGCCGGAGCACCCAGTTTGTTGGGTGCATGCAGGATAAACAGCGAGTCAGTTTTCCTGACTCCAGCTGTCCTGGCTACATAGATTTTCAAAGCCCTGACTACGTCCAGAAACTTGGAGGCCTCCAAGTCCCGAGTAGCCGCAGGCACCACAATAGGTTGGTTCAAATGAAACGCTGATACCACCTTTGGGAGAAATTGGGGACGAGTCCTCAATTCTGCCCTGTCCATATGGAAGATCAGATACAGGCTTTTACATGACAAAGCCGCCAATTCTGACACACGCCTAGCTGAAGCCAAGGCCAACAGCATGACCACCTTCCACGTGAGATACTTTAGCTCCACGGTCTTAAGTGGCTCAAACCAGTGTGATTTCAGGAAATCCAACACAATGTTAAGATCCCAAGGTGCCACTGGAGGCACAAAAGGGGGCTGAATATGCAGCACTCCCTTAACAAATGTCTGAACCTCAGGCAGTGAAGCCAGTTCTTTTTGAAAGAAAATAGATAGGGCCGAAATCTGGACCTTTATGGAACCTAATTTTAGGCCCATAGTCACTCCTGACTGTAGGAAGTGCAGGAATCGACCCAGCTGGAATTCCTCTGTAGAGGCCTTCCTGGCCTCACACCAAGCAACATATTTTTGCCATATACGGTGATAATGTTTTGCTGTCACGTCTTTCCTAGCCTTTATCAGCGTAGGAATAACTTCATCGGAATGCCCTTTTCCGCTAGGATCCGGCGTTCAACCGCCATGCCGTCAAACGCAGCCGCGGTAAGTCTTGGAACAGACAGGGCCCCTGCTGTAACAGGTCCTGTCTGAGAGGCAGAGGCCATGGGTCCTCTGAGATAATTTCTTGTAGTTCTGGGTACCAAGTTCTTCTTGGCCAATCCGGAACGATGAGTATAGTTCTTACTCCTCTCTTTCTTACTATCCTCAGTACCTTGGGTATGAGAGGAAGAGGAGGGAACACATAAACCGACTGGTATACCCACGGTGTCACTAGTGCGTCCACAGCTATCGCCTGAGGGTCACGTGACCTGGCGCAATTTTTTTTTAGCTTTTTGTTGAGGCGGGACACCATCATGTCCACCTGTGGCAGTTCCCAACGATTTACAATCTGTGTGAAGACTTCTTGATGAAGTCCCTACTCTCCCGGGTGGAGGTCGTGCCTGCTGAGGAAGTCTGCTTCCCAGTTGTCCAATCCCGGAATGAACACTGCTGACAGTGCTAGCACGTGATTCTCCGCCCATCGAAGAATCCTTGTGGCTTCTGCCATTGCCATCCTGCTTCTTGTGCCGCCCTGGCGGTTTACATGGGCGACCGCCGTGATGTTGTCTGACTGAATCAGTACAGATTGGTTTTGAAGCAGGGGCTCTGCTTGACTCAGGGCGTTGTAGATGGCCCTTAGTTCCAATATATTTATGTGTAGAGAAGTCTCCAGACTTGACCACTGTCCCTGGAAATTTCTTCCCTGAGTGACTGCCCCCCATCCTCGGAGGCTTGCATCCGTGGTCACCAGGATCCAGTCCTGTATGCCGAACCTGCATCCCTCGAGAAGATGAGCACTCTGCAGGCACCACAGCAGAGACACCCTGGCCCTTGGGGACAGGGTGATCAACCGATGCATCTGAAGATGCGATCCGGACCATTTGTCCAACAGATCCCACTGAAAGATCCTTGCATGGAACCTGCCGAAGGGAATTGCTTCGTAAGAAGCCACCATCTTTCCTAGGACTCGCGTGCAGTGATGCACCGACACCTGTTTTGGTTTCAGGAGGTCCCTTACCAGAGATGACAATTCCTGGGCCTTCTCCTCCGGGAGAAACACCTTCTTCTGTTCTGTGTCCAGAATCATTCCCAGGAAAAGCAGACGCGTCGTAGGGATCAGCTGCGACTTTGGGATATTCAGAATCCAGCCGTGCTGTTGCAACACTTCCTGAGAGAGTGCTACGCTGACCAACAACTGCTCTTTGGACCTTGCCTTTATGAGGAGATCGTCCAAGTACGGGATAATTATAACTCCCTTTCTTCGAAGGAGTATCATCATTTCGGCCATTACCTTGGTAAATATTCTCGGAGCCATGGAGAGACCAAACGGCAACGTCTGGAATTGGTAATGACAGTTCTGTACCACAAACCTGAGGTACTCCTGGTGAGGTGGGAAAATGGGGACATGCAAGTAAGCATCCTTGATGTCCAGCGACACCATAAAATCCCCCTCTTCCAGGCTTGCAATCACCGCCCCGAGCGATTCCATTTTGAACTTGAACTTCTTTATGTAAGTGTTCAAGGATTTTAAATTCAGGATGGGTCTCACCGAACCGTCCGGTTTCGGTACCACAAACATTGTGGAATAGTAACCCCTGCCCTGTTGAAGGAGGGGGACCTTGATTATCACCTGCTGGAGGTACAGCTTGTGAATTGCCGCCAGTACTACCTCCCTTTCCCTGGGAGCAGCTGGCAAGGCTGATTTGAGGTAACGGCGAGGGGGAGTCGCCTCGAACTCCAGCTTGTATCCCTGAGATACAATTTGTACAACCCATAGATCCACTTGTGAGCGAACCCACTGGTTGCTGAAGTTTCGGAGACACGCCCCCACCGCACCTGGCTCCGCCTGTGGAGCCCCAACGTCATGCGGTGGACTTAGTGGAAGCAGGGGAGGATTTTTGTTCCTGGGAACTGGCTGCCTGATGCAGCTTCTTTCCTCTACCCTTGCCTCTGGCCAGAAAGGATGCTCCTCTGACCCGCTTGCCTTTCTGAGGCCGAAAGGACTGCATTTGATAATACGGTGCTTTCTTAGGCTGTGAGGGAACCTGAGGCAAAAAAGTCGACTTCCCAGCAGTTGCTGTGGATACGAGGTCCGAGAGACCGTCCCCAAATAGTTCCTCACCCTTATAAGGCAAAACCTCCATGTGTTTTTTAGAATCTGCATCACCTGTCCACTGCCGAGTCCATAATACTCTCCTGGCAGAAATGGACATTGCATTAATTCTAGATGCCAGCAGGCAAATGTCCCTCTGTGCATCCCGCATATATAAGACGACGTCTTTTATATGTTCGATGGTTAGCAAAATAGTATCCCTGTCGAGGGAATCAGTGTTGGTTGTCTGACAGGGTATCAGTCCATGCTGCTGCAGCACTACACATCCATGCTGAAGCAATAGCAGGTCTCAGTAGAGTACCAGAGTGTGTATACACAGACTTCAGGATAGCTTCCTGCTTTCTATCCGCAGGATCCTTTAGGGCGGCCGTATCCTGAGACGGCAGTGCCACCCTTTTAGATAAGCGTGTTAGCGCCTTGTCCACCGTAACCTATCCGTTGGCGGGAAAGGGTACGCCATCAGTAACCTCTTAGAAATCACTAGTTTCTTATCAGGGGAACTCCACGCTTCTTCACACAAATCATTTAATTCATCAGATGGGGGAAAAGTCACTGGCTGCTTTTTCTCCCCAAACATAATACCCCTTTTGGTGGTAACCGGGTTAATATCAGAAATGTGCAATACATCTTTCATTGCAGTAATCATGCATCGGATGGCTTTTGTAGACTGAACATTTGTCTCATCCTCATCCACACTGGAGTCAGACTCCGTGTCGACATCTGTGTCTACCATCAGAGCTAGCGGGCGTTTATGAGCCCCTGACGGCTTCTGAGTCGCCTGGGCAGGCGCGGGCTGAGACCCCGGCTGTCCCAAGGCTGCTGCGTCATCGAACCTTTTATGTAAGGAGTTGACACTGTCGGTTAAGACCTTCTACATATCCATCCAATCAGGTGTCGGCCCCGTCGGGGGCGACACCACATGTATCTGCCCCTGCTCCGCCTCCACGTAACCCTCCCCATCAAACATGTCGACACAGCCGTACCGACACACCGCACACACACAGGGAATGCTCAGACTGAGGACAGGACCCCACAAAGTCCTTTGGGGAGACAGAGAGAGAGTATGCCAGCACACACCACAGCGCTATATAACACAGGGATTTACACTGCTAATAAGTGATTTTCCCAATAGCTGCTTGTTTGTATCGATTTGCGCCTAAATTTATGTGCCACCCCTCTCTTTTTAACCCGTCTTGTACCTGGATACTGCAGGGGAGAGCCTGGGGAGCGTGCTTCCAGCGGAGCTGTGAAGGGAAAATGGCGCTGGTGTGCTGAGGAAGAAGGCCCCGCCCCCTCAGCGGCGGGCTTCTGTCCCGTGTTTTCTTTACTTTAATGGCGGTTTTTTTTTTACACATATAGTTTGGTGACTGTATTATGTGTATATTTAGCCAAAAGGTAATATAATTGCTGCCCAGGGCGCCCCCCCCCCCCCCCCCAGCACCCTACAGTGACCGGAGAGTGTGGTGTGCTGTGGGAGCAATGGCGCACAGCTGCAGTGCTGTGCGCTACCTTAATGAAAACCGGAGTCTTCTGCCGCCGATTTCATCTTCTTCTTCTGGCTCTGCAAGGGGGACGGCGGCGCGGCTCCGGACGATCGAGGTCAGGCCCTGTGTTCGAATCCTCTGGAGCTAATGGTGTCCAGTAGCCTAAGAAGCACAAGCTAGCTGCACGCAGGTAGGTTTGCTTCTCTCCCCTCAGTCCCACGTAGCAGTGAGTCTGTTGCCAGCAGATCTCACTGAAAGTAAAAAACCTAACAAATACTTTCTTTCTAGCAAGCTCAGGATAGCCCACTAGGAGCACCCAGCTCTGGCCGGGCACAGATTCTAACTGAGGTCTGGAAGAGGGGCATAGAGGGAGGAGCCAGTGCACACCAGATAGTACCTAATCTTTCTTTTAGAGTGCCCAGTCTCCTGCGGAGCCCGTCTATTCCCCATGGTCCTTACGGAGTTCCCAGCATCCACTAGGACGTCAGAGAAAATTGCATTTCATATACAGTAGAATGAATCATAGAGTGAATGAAAATTCTTATATTTAAGGGGATGCTCTACGTGGAAGATACAACATAAAAAACAATTCTGAGACATGTACCATCACTATCACTATGTATACTTTACATTTTTGATGTACAGATTGAAGTCATAGTTAGAATTTTACAACCAAAGAACAGAAGGTGCAGGAATGATAAGAGAATGAACGCACAAAGCCAGCAAGTGACCGGACCAGTCCAGTGGGTTAATAATATGACTTACATTAATAAAACATAATCAACAGATGTATAAACCTGGAAATGCTCATTCACTGGCTGATGTACCCTATTCATACATAAGTCATAGATCATGCCACCAAGGTGGGACTTACCTCACCATTCACCCTTTCTTTTACCACTGTGAAGAACAGACATAAAGGTAAGGCAGTCATGGCTGAGAAGACCCAGATGACTAGAAGCCCCCCCACCACCACCTTCACATCGCAGGTGGTTGTCTGCGTCACCTTCATGATACAGATCATCCTCTCCAGACTAACCGCAGACAGGGACATCAAAATGACACAACCACTGAGGCACATAATATAGAACAGCAAGTGGCAGAAGAAGTCACCCAGGACCCAGACCTCTGTCCAGCGGATAACCACGATGAAAGGGATCATGCTAACGAAGAGTAGATCTGAACAGAAAAGGTTTAGTACGAAGCAGTTGGAGGTCACCAGCCTCTTCTTTCTGACGAGCAAGACTATGGCACAGATGTTAGCAAGGCACGAAAATGCAAACACCAGGCACAAGAACACAGTCTCCACCACAGTCACAGCGACAGTCTTGTTAAATTCGGAGTAAAATCCAAAATGTGTTTGGTTTCCTAGCTGGTCAGACTGATACACGAGAGACATGTGCCCCATAATTTTTTTGCAAACACCGTCAGCACATTCCAAAATCAAAAACAACACATGATGTGATCAACCATGTCCTATCACAGTCAAAAGATGGGGCATTCAAAAAGTTGACTCTGACGTCAAGCAGATGCCATAAGGGATGGCTAGCAGCAGGAGATCTGTGACAGCAGCCCAGGTCAGATGAAGTGAAGCTCTGCATGCTGCAGTGTGACCAGATGATTGCTGTGTGATTTCAAACAAGGAAGTTGCTCAGCATTCTTGTAAATATCCACCCATCTAAAGCAAAGATGAAGGTGTTGTGTTTTTATGATACACTCTCGTATACTACCAAATAATAGGGACGTTTCATTGTCTTAGGCAATATTTGCAGAGTGTAAAATTTCCATTAATTTGCTTGTCGCTTCCCCGTAGGTTAAGATAAAAGTGTGATTGTATTTCCCGTACTGATGCTTAGCTCTCACCTGGTTACTGCAAAAACTAGTCTTTTCTTATTACCATTTTCTTTTGAAATAAGGTACAAGTATTGATCCATCCTAAAAAGAGACTACAACAAAAATATACCGTTAACCTTAATTAAAAAAAAAAAAGTCAGTATAAATGTATAAGTTATCGTGGTAATAACTAGCAATCAGTGCTTTGCATTTTAACCTAAATCTTACTTTTTTAAAAAAAAAATGATACAGTGCATCCTAATCTATTGCAGATTTGCTAATACTAGGGAATATGATGAGTTATCCCTTTCATTTTGCAGATTTCAAAACTCTGAAACACATTATAGAGTAGACCGGTGTATGTGAAAACAAAAGAAAGTTCTGTACTTTGCAATAAATAATATATGTGTCAATATAACATAATAGGAAGTAAGCGCGCCTGCCAACGTCAAGGCATCTTCCGTAAGTGCGTCCCCAGCCTTTGTGGTCTAAATTATCCTGGCGTCTCTTCCTGATTATTTTATTTACATGTATACATGTAATTGAAAGTAGTGCACCTGAACAGAACAGATGTTTAAGGGGAGACTTATGGTGCTGATGGGTCCTAGCGTTGATATTGAGGGTAAAGAAAGAATAAAATGGGGGATGTGGTAACTGGATCCTAGAGAGCCTGCCTATCCCAGTGCAGGGAGGGGCCATACAGGCCAGAGAAATAGATCACTTAGTGAAGAAATTAAGATGGGAGAACCGGGGATCAGGGAGATGTTGTAAAGCTTGGTTCACACTATACAATTATTGGGCCAATTCGTCAATAATTAGGTGATTGGCCTGTTTTACTAAGTAGTGTGATCAGCGTGAGCGTTTTAGACAAATGCTGATAAAATGGTCCAAAAACACACAGAACTGGTCGCTTTGATTATCCAATTTATCTTTCTAGACAGAAGATATTGGTCAAAAGGTCCCGATATTGCACAATGTGCATGAATTCTCCATAATATGTGCATATGTCCCACAGTTTCTCCAGATTACCTCATCCTCCTCGTGAGTGGGCATATGCAAATTCAGTGTGATGTGGGAGGAAAAAAAAAATCACTTAATCTACTTTAAGTATACACTACTAAATATTTGGATGTTCCAACAATTGGGGTGATTTTTTAGTATGTGGACAGGCAGCACATTTTTCTGTTTTTTTTTTTTTTTCCAAGTTAATGATTGTTCAGCCACTCAACACAAAATTTGCATATGTCTACCCACAAGGAGGATGAAGTCAGGATAAACAGTAAGACATAAGGGCAGATTACAAGAAGTAATGATTAGCCCTAATTTTTTTTATTTCTTTAAGTTCCAGATTAATATGTTAGATTGTTTGAATAGCAGTAAGGAAAGAACCAGGATAGATGCAGGTATTGTCTGAAACAGATAGGATATCTTTGGTAACATCAATTTATAGCATTAATCCAGCCAAACCATGAGATATAGAGGGCACCCAACGTTGGAAAAACTGTCTGAGGAAGATGAAAAGTGGAGGGTAATTCACTTGGGGAAGTTGGTATTATAAAACTTATAAAAAGAAATCGGTTCATCCTTACAGGAAGAGGTATTTACCTCAAATCACTCATACCTCTGCTTACTCCATTACAGCTTGGGCTTTACCCCTGAGGAAGTTATTTTGATGAAACGCGTTGGATTTTCTATGAATTCCAACTGTATCTACGTGAGCCAA
The DNA here is from genome assembly GCF_028390025.1 of Pseudophryne corroboree. NCBI lineage: Eukaryota > Metazoa > Chordata > Amphibia > Anura > Myobatrachidae > Pseudophryne > Pseudophryne corroboree. The sequence goes on along the minus strand of NC_086446.1, from coordinate 702,413,574 downwards.
TAACAAATTCCTGATTTCTCCATGAATATTTGATTACAGAGTGATCATAAGATGTCTCTTTTGTATGTACAATATATGGATTTTTTTTATGTATCTCCACATAGCTTGGAATGTTTTAAAAGACATTTTCACAAATTAAAAAGTGTTGTTTTATGTTAAAATGCATTTGAGTTTATAATACTTATGGTTGTATTACTGTACACGTTACTGGTATCAGTTTAGCTCCCTCAGATCCCCATTTGCTCTATCTTATTTAATGAACCCGTACTAACGGGGTTCTTCTAGAGGTGCAGCTTAGCCCCCATAACGCAAGACTTGGCATTATATCTATCTATCTGGCAATGGTGCGGCACTCAGGATATTAAACTAATGAACAACACACATCCAGTGTATTATCCACTGATAATACACTGGATGTGCGTTGTTCTTTAGTTTAATATCCCGAGTGCCGCACCATTGCCTGCTATACTGTTTTCTGTGAGGGCACCAGGAGCAGTTTAATACTATTTGGAGTGCCGGTCCAATATAAATAAAGTTATATTACTTATTTATTTTTACCAACTAAATCCCAGCTATACCAGGATTGAGCATTTTTCAGTATTGAATCCCGGGATTGAAAAAACAGCCCAGGATTGGACTCCCTAGTTGGGAAACACTGCTCTATTGTCTTAGAGGAGTTATGAAGTAAAAGAAGAGCAAGAACTTAGGATTTAAAAAGTATAATTTTATATCCAAAAATTCTGCGTCACAAGTTCAGAGGTTAAATTTACTATGTAGAGCTTTTCGAAGTCGCTGCATGATATAAAACCAGGCCCCTTTAAATCCAGCAGCAGCTTTGAAAGCACTGCTTAGTAAATGTATCACTGGTAGATTAGAGAATGAGAAGTATGTTGTACATGAGGAGAGCAATTTTGTATATCCTATTTGAACACATCACAACCGGATTACCATGGATTGTGATTGAAAGCAATTGGACGCATAACGCATATACGAGCAGGAAAGTGGCCATCCCTGTCTGGTGCCATTACTCTGTGATACCACAATTGGGGAAAGCCTATAGGTCAGTATTGCTGAAGATAAGAGTGTGATCTAGTGCTCGTTTATCTTTTAAAGGCAAATTTTCTCAGGGTATGAAACATGAAGGGCCATGACAGCTTCATTATCAAACACTAATATGACAGACAGGATTTGTATTTGAATGCAAACAAATATTTGAATGCTAAACAGAAACACAAGTGTAACTGTAAAAAGGAGTCCATTTTAAGTGTCACAGACTTCAAAGAAGAGATTGCTGGTAAATTGACTCAGGTGCCACAAGACATTGCCGCTGCAATCAAGAGTGGTTTGCTACATTGAGACTGTGCGATCCTGTATCAGTAAGAGGAATATGAGAAAGCTTTTGCTGTCTGGGGCTATTTCGGTGTGGGGACAGAATACAGTGTCAATTAGGTAGGTGATCTAATTATTCAATATGTTCTCAAATGTATCAACAAAGAGCTTAACATCCATATTTAAGAGTGAGATGGGTCTGTACTTGGTGAATATCGTCAGATGCCTGCTTGAATGTACCACAATAACACTCCTGTTTGGAGTGAGATCATGTGGATGTGGGATGTGTCTGGGTAAAATATGCCTCCTCGTAGAATGTGATTAAATATCGGTCAGTCACGTAACCAGCTTCTATGCAAACATCTTACAATAGGGCATTCCAGTAGGGTCAAAATTAATTTTGGAAACCGCGAATACGACATAGTTCAGTATTGAAATAACCACCCTGTTTTTCAGCAGTGCTGGATGCTTTGTATACTGAAGAGTAGTGGTCCGTGATTAAAGCGAGGGTTGCTACCCTTTTTATTCTTTTCAATCGATCATAACCCTTCAGTTTATGTATAATCCAAGTTCTTAATTTCTGGATAAATGTATTTGCCTAAATTGGGCTGTAACCATACACTTAAGCTTCACCAAGCTATATCAGAAGATAGACTTTCAATCTCTGAAACCGTCCAAAGCTCCAGATGCAGCTGGTTTGATAATATCCTATGTAAGGGTATGTGGGATAAAGGAAAAAGGAGAGGTATGAGAGGGGCCTCAAAAAAACGGAGGCTGCATCTACCAGTGATGAGTCTACACATACAATAAAGACCAGAAGTGTGCTAAGAATAATAAAGGGTTACTGGGTTTGAGGTATGGCTGTAAGCAGTAACTTTAGACTGTAGTGAAACGGAGTCCTAAAAGATCTAGCTGCCATTTAGTTCCCCAAGTATAGAGTTGTGGGCTGGAATAATAGATACCCACCCACCTAGTGTATAAATCATAAAAAAATTAAACAAGAACATTGCTTAAAATAGATAGAAAAAAGTATAGTGTTTTCCAAACACTTACAGGGGTGCTGCGGCCAGTAGCTTAAGTCCAGACCCAAATAAAATGATTTGGGTCAGCAAGTCATTAGGCTATGAGCTGCTATAGCCATAGCTACAGTGTTTGGACATTTACACACAGCAGGTGCTTCCGGTCTGAGCCTCGCAGTCAAACCGTTGAAGTCACAGTGTATGGGCATTCTCAACAATCTGACCACATTCCCCAACTTTTTACGTAACTACATCACCAATATTGTGGGTCGATATATGCAAATTCAGTGTGGTATGGCAGAAAAGTCATTTAGTGTGTAGCTCATATATTGGGGCCTTCGATTTTCTGAGAAATCGCCTCTATCGTTGGGGTGACATAAAAAAAACGGACAGTGTGTACTAAGCTTTAGAGTTAAGCAACGCCGGTTCTTTTCCCTGTAAGAAGAATGACTTAACTATACTCGGTGGAACCTCTGCATCCCTCGTCAGATGATTTATGCAGCAGTGTTAGATAAGTTAGCACTAAATGGATTTGCCACAAGTAAAGCAAAAAATGTTATCCTCGTCTTATTAAAGATACGGGCTATAGGTTGTATTAAATATTTATTCAGTCACCAGGTGACAATGCTGATAGAAGATATCAGGTATATGTGTATATTTGCAGAAGAGCTAGGTCGATTTATTAAATAGCAGAGCACAAATAATGCAGGCTCCCAGCATCCAGGCCTAGTGATGCTGCAGGTAAGTTAAAAGCCCAGTTAGGTAAGCCTCCAAGATGCCATTAATAGCCCTGATACAGTAGAATAGCTAGTGCAGCTAATGAAGTGGGGACCAATTCAGCAGTACTGGTCAGACCACTAATAAACAGCGGTATCCCACGAGGTCTGCAAGCCCAAATAGAAAAGCCAGTCTAGGTGGACCAAAATTACATTTTTGGGAAGCAGGAGACTCCTCTTCTAGCCCTGATCACAAAGGCTACCTAAGCAGGCAGTTGGGAAAAGGGAAGTGCCAATGGTTTTAGAGAGATGAAGCTTGAGGACTATGATTGTGCTGCCACCCTAAGAAGCTTTCAAGCTACATCCTGGTCTCGCTCTATTTTAATGCAATGGCATTCAGTGCCAAAGTAAAACGTGATCTGCTTTGTGTACCGCATTACTTTTACTTATTTGGGTGGCGCCATCTTCTGCCCTATTACACTGTAAAAATAAACTGTGTTTTCACAATATTCAACATATCCATGCATGCTTTGTTCTTCTAAATTAAAAAAAAAACCTTTATTAAACTCCCATTTTCATACCAACAATATACAAAGTTCTAAATATATTACTGGCTCTGAGTCAAAAAATTTGCATGAGAACACAAACAAAAAAAATATTCATAGAAGACATAAGCAGAGTAGTTTAAACATATGCTGGAAAAAAAAGTGCAATGTTATAATTTAATTTAAGTTCATTGTTTTATCAGCTTAGCTAAAAGCTTTCAAGTTTCTCTATATGTAAAAACAGGAGTCATAATATTTAAGAAGGGCAGTAAGACTGACATCAGTGCATGGCAGACACCATTAGTTCTTAGGGCCTGATAGTAGAGGTGGATATGCTTCAGGCAAGTGAGAAAGTGCATAATGTGAATCAGAACCTAATCATGTGAAGGACTTTCAGTTTGATTAACCCTAGCAACGAAGATCACTATGACTTGTCAGTAGTTTCGTCCATACATGTTATGATAAACCATCCATTCTAATGCGTAGACAGTAACTAGGCATATTATTGCTTGCAGCATATTCAAGCCAGGTAACGGATGTTTAAAACCACAGCATTTAAACTACATGAACCAATGGCGTTTGTGTAAGACTTTTGTTTATACAGGCATTAAAAAAAAAATGTACATCATAATACAATTTGTACAGGTAATATAAAATAAGGAGTGTAACAGAGGCAGACTACTCCTTGTCTTTCTCATGATGAAGTAGCTTCTGTCTGGGCAGCAGTAATAACAGCAGTTCTCCATCAGCTGGTGCAGAAGTCTATGTGCGCAAGAAGCTCCCGGTGCTGGCTGGCAGGGTACACCGCTCTGCATCGGGGACACTCCAGGAAACTTTCGTCCAAGAGACTGTTGTGCCTCGGAGACTGATGCTCTTCTCGCACCTTCAGCTTGTCACTGAATTCAGACACAAAGTTGCTGGATGCGTCTACGTAGCAAATGTCACGTTTCTGATTGTGAGAGAGGTAAAAGAAAAAAAGTAAAAAGAAATAATTATAATTTAAGTGTTCAATATGCTCATTACCTATGCACAGTGGAACTCATAGGCTGAACATTGTTCCTGTGCACATAATTTTACACTATAGATTATACATACAGATAGGGAGTCCAATCCCGGGATTTAAGATCAAAAACGTCCGGGATTCAATCCCGGGATTGGAAGCTGCAGCTTAATTGTAACCCTATGTGGGAGTTTAAATTTAACAGAGTCAACAGTCTACTTTAAATTGGAGGTAATCCCATTTTGTGGTGTAAAATACATCATCCAACTAAAGTGTTTCTGAGTTCTCTGTGCAAGTCTCTGGTAAGAATTCTGGACTTACTACTGGCTCCAGCTTTGTTATCTGTTCTCGAGTCTTGCGCAGCTCTTTCAGCACTTTATAAAGTTGATGCTGTACGCTATGTCTGTCAATCTTCTCATTTTCTAAGTCGGATGTGCACCTTTGGATCTGATAAAGGAAGAAGAAACTACTAAACAGTCTTTAATGGAAAACTAGGATCTTTAAACATGATAAACTCCCATACTAGAAATGCCAAACCATGGAATATGGAGTCGCATGGAAACAAGGGAATGCTGCATTGTTTGGAAAATATGTAGTTATGGTAGACTTACTGTCGATAACTATTTCTCAGAAGTCCACAGTATCAACAGGATAACATTGGGATATGAGGTAGCATCAGCGGAATGGCACTAATCTGTCAAATGCTTTCGACCTCCCAGAATGCAACGGACCAGTCTCCTATATCGCCGCCTCCTGGCTAAGGCAATTCAGTTATTTTCTCAAAACTAAAGGCAGGAGCATCATAGAGAGCCCTAATCAGGTGAGAAGAACATACATACACACTACCATACAAGAAGGGGTTAGTATAAGTATAAGGAACCTCAAATCAGGTGCATCAGGGTGGGATCCCTGTGGATACCGTGGACTTCGGATAAATAGTTATCGATGGTAAGTCTACCATAACTACATATTTCTCTTGCAGGGTCCACAATTCATCCACAGGATAACATTGGGATGTTCAAAAGCAGTATTAGTGGAGGGGACGCTCCTGATTAGACAGGAGAATCCTTCACCTGAATGCAGCGTCCTGAGAGGCAAAGGCATAATGTCTAATGAATGTGTTAATGGAAGACCATGTGGCTGCCATACATATCTGTTCAGCTGAGGCAACACGTTGTGCTGCCCATGAAGCACCTACTTTACGAGCAGAATCAGCAGAGACATTAGCCAGAATAGGGAGATCAGATTGAGAATATGCTCTGAAATAGTCATCCAAAGCCACTTCGCCAGTGTCTGCTTATCAGCAGGCCATCTTGTGAAATTCGTAGAGAACGAAGAGAGTATCTGTCTTTCTGATGGCACCGGTATGATCCACATAGATCCTTAAAGCACGGACTACGTACAATGAGGCATCTCTCCCCGAAAGGACCGACCTTTGGAAAGCCAGAACTACAATTTCTTCGTTAAGGTGGAACTTAGAGACCACCTTAGGAAGATATCCAGATTTGGTTCTGAGAACTGCTCTATCTAGATGAAAAATCAGAAAAGGGGGGCCCCTAAATCTGAAACTCTTCTAGTTGAGGCATTAGCCAGTAGAATGAGAACCTTAGCTGTCAACCATTTAAGATCCACTTGACTCAGGGGTTCAAATGGGGCAACTTGAAGAGTCTTTAGAACTAAAGTTAGATCCCAATGAGCTGTAGGAGGAAAAAAAGGAGGTAGGATGTGAAGCATTCCTTGGAAAAAAAAGTGCAAACATCCTGGACTCTGGAAACTCTGAGAGACCTAGGGTCAAGCTTCCTAGCACTACACCACTGAATATAAGCACTCTCAAGGAAGCCACCCGTAGACCTTGATCCATTCCTGCCTGAAGGAATGCCAAGACTCTGGACACTCTGAACGCCCTAGGGTCAAATTTCCGGTCACTGCACCATATAGGCTTGCCATATTCGTTAATAAAATCGAGCAGAGGATGGTTTCCTTGCTCTAAGCATTGTTTGAATTACCTGTTGTGAAAATTCTTTTGCTCTCAGGATGGAAGTCTCAAGAACCACGCTGCCAGAGACAGCTAATCCAGGTGCTTGTAATAACAAGGACCTTGAGACCGTAGATCTGGACGTTGAGGGAGTAGAAATGGAGTATCCGCCGACAGCCTCTGCAGATCTGTGTACCAATGTCTTCTGGGTCAAGCCGGAGCTATTCGTATCACAATGCCCTTTCCCTGTTTGACTTTTCGCATCACCCTGGGCAACAGGCTGATCGGTTGAAACACATAGGCTAGACGAAAGTCCCATCTCACTGAGAGAGTATCCACGAAGGTCACTTTGGGATCCTTTGTCCTTTACCCGTATGAGAGAACTTTGTTGTTCTGATGAGAAGCCATGAGGTCTATCTCCGGCAGCCCCCACTGGTTTACCAGAATCTGGAATGGGAGCATTATCCGCTCAGCTATACTGGATAATGTTTGCGCAAATGAAGCCCATGGGGGTTCTGACTGAACCTGTGCCTGCCTTGGATTATTAAGGATGCTTTAGTGAAAGCTATAGCAATTTGCACATAATCCATTTTGTACCATATCTTGAAAGGTTAACCCTGCTTTGCATGACAAACATGATATCAATGTTGGTGCTGCTGTGGAGAGTGTATCCTCCTCACCCTTGCCTCTCTTAGACATCGTAAACAAATCACACGCCTGTATGGTGTTAACTACACAATTTGTGACCGTATTCACTTTAAGCTTGCTAAAGTGATATACAATCCGATCCCTCCCCGCCTTGCACCAGCATTGAGGATTGGTATATACAAAGACAGCAGAACTGACAGAAATCTAGTATAGCAACTGTTCGGTAGTCTCCTCAGCTAAACGGAACCAACGCCTTACCTTTTCTCTCCGTGCTCCGGCCACAGCCTGGTAACATCAGCTGGACTGGCTAGTACATCCACCGAAACAGCACTGTACACATGGGTAAGCGTTGTCGCGACCCAGCAGAGAGCTGTTGGAGTAACTCTTCCTAAAGTGCGTATACGATGCTTTTTAGAAAGATTGCTCAAAAAGAATAAGACTATAAAAATAATTGTTATGGTAAAACTTACAGTTGATAACGCTATTTCTCCTAAGTCCACAGGATAACATTGGGATATGACGCGACAGAGGATTTGCACCAAACGGTCAAAGCTTTCAGCCTCCCAGCATTCAACGGGCCCGTCCATATATCCCCGCCTCATGGCTCAGGCAAATCAGTTGTTTTCCCAAAGCTCAAGGCAGGAGCATCATAGAGAGCCCTAATCAGGCGAGAAGAACACACATGCACACCCTTCCGTACAAGGAAGAGGTTAGTGAGTGAAAAGGATCCTCAAATCAGGTGCGTCAGGGTGGGATCCCTGTGGATCCTGTAGACTTAGGAGAAACAGCGTTATCAACGGTAAGTTTTAACATAACGATTATTTCTCCGACAGGGTCCACAGGTTATCCACAGGATAACATTGGGATGTCCCAAAGCAATTTAGTGGTGGGGACGCTCCGGATTGGACAGAAGAATCCTTTGCTCGAATTCAGCATACCGAGAGGCAAAGGTATCAAAGGCATAATGTCTAATGATTGTGTTAATGGAAGACCATGTGGTTGCCTTACATATTTATTCTCATGAAGCACCACGTTGTGCTGCCTATGACGGACCTACCTTACGAGTAGAGTGAGCAGAGACATTAGCCAGAACAGGGAGATCAGCTTGAGAGTATGCTTCTGAAGTTGTCATCTGAAGCTACCTCGCCAGTGTCTGCTTATCAGCAGGCCATCTTCTCTTGTGAAATCCGTAGAGAACGAAGAGAGTCTGTCTTTCTGATGGCACTGGTACGATCCACGAAGATCCTTCAGGCACGGACTACGTCCAACGTCGCATCTCCCGCAGAAAGGTCCGGCCCCTGGAATCCGGTACTACAATTTCTTCGGTAAGGTGGAATTTAGACACCACCTTAGGAAGATACCCAGATTTGGTTCTGAGAATAGCTCTATCTGGTTTAAAAAAAAAAAAATCAGAAAAAGGAGGGCGATATAACAATGCCCCTAAATCTGAAACTCTTCTAGCTGAAGCAATAGTCAGTAGAAATAGAACTTTAGCCATCAACCATTTAAGATCCACTCGTTTAAGTGGTTCAAATGGGGCAACTTGAAGGGCCTTTAGGACTAAATTTAAGTCCCAAGGCACTGTAGGAGGAACAAAAGGAGGCTGAATGTGCAGCAACACCTGGAAAAAAAAAGTGTGCACATCCTGTAGGTTAGCAATTTTCTTTTGGAACCATGCAGTCAATGCTGACACTTGCACTCTCAAGGAAGCCACCCGTAGACCTTGATCCATTGCTGCCTGAAGGAATGCCAGGACTCTGGACACTCTGAACGCCCTAGGGTCAAATGACCGGTCACTGCACCATATAGGCTTGCCATATTCGGTAATAAATGCGAGCTGAGGAAGGTTTCCTTGCTCTGAGCATTGTTTGAATTACCTGTTGTGAGAATCCTCTTGCTTTCAGGATGGAAGTCTCAAGAGCCACGTCGTCAAAGACAGTCGATCCAGGTGCTTGTGATAGCAAGGACCCTGAGACAGTAGATCTGGACGTTGAGGGAGTAAGACTGGAGCATCCAACGACATCCTCTGTAGATCTGTGTACCAATGTCTTCTGGGCCAAGCCGGAGCTATTAGTGTTATGGCGCCCTTCCCTTGTTTTACCTTTCGCATTACCCTGGGTAACAGGGCGATTGGTGGAAACACATAGGCAAGAAGAAAGTCCCACTTCACTGACAGTGCACCCACAAAGATAGCGCTGGGATCCTTTGTTTTTGACTCGTATGCAGGAACTTTGTTGTTCTGGCGTGACGCCATGAGATCCATCTCTGGTAACCCCCATTTGTCTACCCGATTTTGCAAGACCTCTGGGTGTAAAGCCCATTCGTTTGCATGAATGGCACGTCGATTGAAAAAATCTGCTTCCCAGTTTAGGACTCCCGGAATGAACACTGCGGACAAGGCTGTAAGATGAAGTTCTGCCCACTTTAATGTGCGACTTACCTCCTTCATTGCATTCTGGCTGTGAGTTCCTTCCTGATGGTTGAGGTATGCTACTGCCATTGCACTGTCCAAGCGGATTTGGACTGGTTTCCCCTAAAGGATGTCCTTTGCCTGAATCAGTGCCATATATATGGCCCGAAGTTCCAATATATTTATTGGAAGGCAACTTTCTTCCTTGGTCCACTGCCCCTGGAAGCAACTCCTACCTGACACTGCTTCCCAGCCCTGAAGACTGGCATCCGTTGCCAGAATTTCCAAATCTGATATCCAAAAGGGTCTCTCTTTGTCCAGATGGGATGCCTGTAGCCACCAGGCTAATGACCTCCTTACTCCCAGAGGAAGAACCATAGTCTGCATTTTTATTGTCTGATGACAACCATTCCATTTGGAAATGATCAGACGTTGCAGAGGCCTCGAATGGAACTGAGCATACTCCACCATGTCGACACCATCAAACCCATCACACGCATTGCGGCGTGAATGGATACCCTTTGACTGTGTAGCAGCTCCTGAATCCTTGACCGAATTTTGAACATTTTGTTCAGAGGAATAAATACTCTCTGAAGACCTGAATCCAGCACAGCCCCCAAATGAGTCATCCGTTGTGACGGTACCAGGGACGACTTTACCCAATTTATGAGCCAACTGCGTCTCTGTAAACAAGCTATTGTCTGTTGCAGATGACACTGAAGCAATTATTGAGACTGTGCCAGGATTAATAAGTCATCGAGGTATGGAAAAATCCTTATCCCCTGCTGATGGAGATAAGATGCCCATAATTTTGGTGAATACTCAGGGAGCTATGGCCATTCCAAATAGTAGGGCCTGAAATGGAAAATTATGCTGGAGGATAGCAAACCTGAGATAGCGTGATGGGACAGTGCTATAGGAACACGTAGGTAAGCATCCTGGATATCCAGGGATACCATAAAATGCTCCGGCTCCATGGCCAAAATAATGAAACGTAAAGTTTCCATATGAAACCGAGGCACCCAAATGTACTTGTTCAGCATTTTGAGATTGAGTATGGGCCGGAATGACCCATTTGGCTTCTGGACTAGAAACAGGTTGCAATAAAAACCTTGTCCTCGTTGTGCAGGGGGAACTGGAATTATCACTCCTGACTGAAGCAACTTCTGAACTGCCTTTTGCAAAGCCCTGGCATTCCACTGAAGATGGGCTGGTACAAAAAAACCTTTAAGGAGGGTGTTTCTTGAAGGCAAATGCATAACCGTGAGATAACGCTTTTTGCATCCAGGCATCTGTGGTAGACTGCTGCCAGATCTGTGCAAACTGAAGAAGTCGGCCTCCCATCCTAGGTTCCCCCAGGTGGAGGGCCGCACCATCAGGCTGATGGCTTATCTTCTGATTTGTAAACCGGTCCTCTGGTAGCCCAATGCTTTTTAGTCTTACTAGACTTGCTGGATTGGGACTGTTTGCCATTACCCTTTCCTTTTCCTTGATTCCGAAAGGTTCGAAAAGCTGGAAATCTAGGCTTGAATTTGTGTGTGGAAGGAAACTTCACTTTCTTGGAGTCTGCTTCTGACTCCAAAATACTGTTTAATTTTTTACCAAAAAGAATATCTCCAGTAAAAGGCAAAGACTCCAGAACCTTTTTGGATTCGGAGTCAGCTTTCCATGTACGTAGCCAAACCGCTCTGCAAGCTGCTACTGCTGAGGCTAACACCCGAGAGGCAATTGTACCCATATCGAAGGCTGCTTCTTCCATAAATGATGCTGCCTGTTTGATATGTGCAATATGAGATGTTTGCTCTCTAGATGCCATTGAAAGATCCTCCTCCAATGCATCAGCCCAGGCTGCCACTGCTTTTGTCATCCAGGCTGAAGTCATGGCTGGTCTTACGATTGCCCCAGACAAGGAAAAAATGGTTTTAAGAAAACTATCGATTCTCCGTCCCGTGACATCATTTAATGATGTTGACGACAGAGGTAATGTTGATTTTCGCACCAGTCGAATGATATGCGTATCTACTTTGGGAGCCACCTCCCTTTTTAAACAGTCCCCAGCAGGAAGGAGATAATTGGAATTCCATTTCCTTGGAATTCTAAACTTCTTACTGGGCGTAACCCAAGCCTCTTGCATAATTTCCGTCAGCTGTTCTGACCCAGGAAACTCATTTCTAATTGTTTTAGGACATTTAAACACAGGTGCCTTAGATTTTATCACAGGCTCTACCGCCTCCTCTATGGATAGTATGGCTTTCAACGCACTAATCAGTTTAGGTATGTCTACCGAGCTGAGGTCTTCCTCCTCGTCTCCGTATGCAGACTCGGCGTGTCTGGAGTCCTCATCCTCCGACGTGTACTCATTTGAAACATGTGTAGACTGTGAAGATGTTTCATAACTACGTGATTTACTTATCACCAGCCTTTCAGCCTGTTTATGTTGAGAGGCTGCCGCTTCCCCTGCTGGATGTAATAAACCCCAGGTGGAAGGTTGCATGTAAGGGTTAACAGGGTAACCTAACCCTGGTATAGGAGCTGACATCCGCTCAGCTATGCTGGATAATGTCTGTGCAAAAGTAGCCCATGGGGGTTCAACTTGAACCTGTGCCTGCCTCTGAATATTTAAGAGGCTAAGGTGAAAGCTAAAACAATTTGCACACAATCCATTTTGAACCAGATCCTGAGAGGTTAACCCAGCTTTGCAAGACAAACATGAAATGAGTGTTGGTGCTGCTACGGAAAGTGTATTTTCCTCAACCTTGCCGCTCTTAGGCATGATAAATAAATGACACACCTGTGTACAGTGTTAACTACACAATTTGGGACTAATCACCTTAAAATTTGTTAAGTGACATACAATCCGACCCTACCCTGCTTTGCACCAGCATTGAGGATTGGAATACACAGAAAACTGACAGAATTATAGTAAGGTCAGCAATCACACTAGCAATCAGTCACAGGTTATACATTAGTATAATAAGCAATATGAGCACATAATCAACTACAAATACATTTCAATTATGTAGAAGAACATATTACTGCATTATATAGGAGTTTTAAACGTATTCAGTTGCACAGTGAAAGAAACCAGCAGCAATAGTTTTCAGACTCACATGCATCAGGCACTTATCCAACTATTCGTACTCAAAGGTAGATAGAGACTTAGTGCTGTAATCACCCGACTCTGGAGAGTGGGATACAGGGAGACTTCACCCCGCTTCCAGGATCGATCAATACGATAGCAAAAGCTGAGTGGATCCAGACGCTATTAGTGTACACACTCGGCCCCTGAACCTACAGTGAACACAGACGCCCAAGTGAACACTGACGCACCACAGTCACACAGACGTCTATGCTGCGACTGGGTCCCTTTAGATTCACATGGTCTCAGACGGAAGCGGGAACTCAGTTCATGGGGGGAAACTCGGGAAAAACTGGTCATGAACCGGGGGGGGGGGGGTAGGGACGACCAAGGAAGCATATTACTCCCCACTGCTGACATCAACCCTAGGGATCGCGGCCTCATACTACCCCCTGGAGCCTATGATCCCTAAGGCCTAGGCGCCGGTGCACCAGAGGTGGCAGCCGTGTCAGCTAGTGTTCGGTAGTCTCCTACCGAAACAGTGCGGCTGTGTCCGTGTTCCCCTACTAAGCGGACCCGTTGCCCTACCTACTCCCCGTGACCGGCCAAATCCTGGTAACGTCTGCTGGACTTTCTAGTACATCCTACACAGATGCCCGCCGAAACAGCACTGTTCACGTGGGCAAGCGTTGTCACGACCTGGCGGGGAGTTGTTGGAGCGACTCTAAGGTACGTATAAGACGCTTTTTAGACAAGATCGCTCAAAAGAAAAATAGTAAGACTATAAAAACAAAATAAAAAGCTTATGGCTGCTAAAAACTAACAGCCCATTGACCATGGTCAGGCTTCTGGCGCACCAAACAAAAAATAGGATTTTAATACCTACCGGTAAATCCTTTTCTCTTAGTCCGTAGAGGATGCTGGGGACTCCGTAAGGACCATGGGGTATAGACGGGATCCGCAGGAGACATGGGCACACTATAAGACCTTGAATGGGTGTGAACTGGTTCCTCCCTCTATGCCCCTCCTCCAGACCTCAGTTAGAAAACTGTGCCCAGGGACATTTCGAGGAAAGAATTTATTGTTTAAACACGGTGAGTGTCGTACCAGCTCACACCACGAACATACCGCAGAACGCGGCATTCAATAGAATACCAGCCAACGGTATGAACAATACACAGCCACATGCTGAGAAAATATGTAACACAACCTGTGTGTCAACGCAACCAATAAGAAGACACCGCATGCCATGGCATGAAACAACGTTAGCAACAGCCTGACAGAAAAGAAACACCACAAGAGTGTAACCATAACCAATAACTGCAGACACAGTACGCACTGGGATGGGTGCCCAGCATCCTCTAAGGACTAAGAGAAAAGCATTTACCGGTAGGTATTAAAATCCTATTTTCTCATACGTCCTAGAGGATGCTGGGGACTCCGTAAGGACCATGGGGTTTATACCAAAGCTCCAGACTGGGCGGGAGAGTGCGGACGACTTTGCAGCACCGATTGAGCAAACATGAGGTCCCCATCAGCCAGGGTATCAAACTTGTAGAGCTTAGCAAAAGTGTTTGAACCCGACCAAGTAACTGCTCGGCAAAGTTGAACCGCCGAGACTCCTCGGGCATCCGCCCCAAAAGAGCCCATCTTCCTAGTAGAATGGGTCTCCACCTGACTTCGGCAACGGCAATCCAGCCGTAGAACAAGCACACCGAATCGTATCACAGATAAGCGTGTAACAGGCTGCATACCCAAGCATGCTTGGGAGCATACCGGACAAACAGAGCCTCTGTTTCCTCAATCTGAGCCAAATTGGAGACCTAAATATCCAAAGTCCCGACTACATCGAGAGACTTTGAGTCAGTTAATGCCTAAGTAACCACCGGCATCAAAATAGGCTGATTTCTGCGAGACCCAGAAATCACTTTTAGCAGAACTATTATCCGAGTTCTCAATTCCTCTCTATTCACATGGAAGATCAAACAGGGCCCTTTCACAAAGGTTCCAATCAGTGCGACACAAGAAACTGCAACATCACGTCATGGTCCCACGGTGCCAACGGGGCACAAATGGAGGTAGGATGTGCAGTACTCCTTTCACGAAGGTTCGAGCCCCCGGAAAGGTTGCCAATTCTCTTTCTTGAAAGAAAATTTATAAGTCCAAAAGGGCACTTAATGGAACCTAACTTTAGGCCTGCACCCACACCTGCTTGCAAAGAATGGAGAAGAACGATCCAACTGAAAGTCTTCCATAGTAGCCTTCTTGGATTCACACCAAGACACATATTGTCTCCAAACACAATGGTAAGTCCTTGCCGTTACTTCTTTTCTAGCCTGAAGAAGTGTGTAAATGATTTCACTGGGAATACCCTTTCTGGCTAGGATATGGCGTTCAACCGCCACGCCGTCAAACGCAGCCGCGGTAAGTCTTGAAACACGCCCTGATCTTGCTGTAACAGTTCCTCACATAGCGGAAGAGGCCATGGATCTTCTATGAGTAAATCTTGAAGAACTGGATACCAAGCCCTCCTTGGTTAGACCGGAACAATGAGTATCGCCTGAACCTTTGTTCTTCTTACGTTTAACACCTACCGAAGAGTGAAAACAGAGGAGACACATAGACCGACTGAAAACACCCAAGGTGTCCAGAGGATGTCCACTGCTATAGCTTGAGTGTCCCCTGACCCGAAACAATATCCCTGCGATCTCTCGTTGAGGCGAGACGCCAACATGCCCACTTGAGGCACTCCTCAAAGACTTGTCACTTCAGTGAAAACTTCACGACGACGACTGTATTTCTCCCGGATGGAGAACGCGTCTGCAGAGGAATCTATTTCTCCGTCGTTCACATCCGGAACGAAGACTGCTAATATAGCGTTTACCAGTCTTTTCACCCAGCGGAAAACCTGTTTCGGCTTCTGCCATTGCTGCTTTGCTCCTTGTTCCGCCCTAGCGGCTTACTTACACCACTGCTGTCAAGTCGTCCGACAGAATTAACACGGCAGATCACGAAGCATATGTTCATCGAAAATAGCTCTTAATTCAAGAAAACTTATTGCAGACAAGCTTCCCAGCTTGACCCTTTCCTCTGGAAATACTTCCCTTGCAAGGACTGCTCCCCAGTCTCGGAAATCTGCATGCATGGATACCAGGATCTCATCTTGGATTCGAACCCTTGTCCCTCTAGGAGGTGAGAGCTGAGCAGACACCACAGGAGCGATATCCTGGCCATTAGGATTATATTCCGGTGGATGTGCAGGTGAGACCCGGACCACATTTCCAACTGGACCCGTGAAAACCACTCTGGCATTGACCAGCCCACCGAAAAAGGCCTCTTAGGCCGCACCCATCTTCTTCATCAACGGAACATATTGATGGATTGTCACTGCAAATCTGATCCGACTCTGATACCCACCTCCGACATCTGCGTCATTGGGAATAACAGCCTTCCCCTGTGTTGAAGAACAGTCAGAGAGAAACCAACGATTTGCACCACTAGCGTCTTGATCTCGCCTTAATCAGGAGAGTGTCCCAGTACAGAAAAACAATGGCTCTTACTACTGAAAGAATACCATCCTACTGCTATCACTCAAGGGAAATGGGAAAGACAATCCTGGATATCCACCCAGGTAAGCTGAATGCGGAGAACAACGCATTTAACCCCTTTCTACCTTTACATGCTGGAGATCTCTGGTCTGAGAGAATCCATCCTGTAGTTCAACCACGTAAAGAGAAATCTATGGTTGTTTTTTTTGTTTGTTTTTTATAGGGACAGCAGGACAACTCCCTGAACCTGACGCAACTCTGGTATGGCGTCACGTACTACCTCACATTCCAGAGGGGAAACGGCAAGATCTATTTGAAAAATCAGTGAGGGGAAACATCTGTAAACGCCAGAATGTCCCCGTTTGGATTCTATACTTAACTCACAGGTCCTAGTGCATTCGCGGACTGACTGAAAAGTAGTAGACGAGTTCTCACCGGAGTGGGCTCCAGCCAGATAGACCCAGCGACATGTGGTGGATGTGGTAGAAACAGAAAACGACATCCACTTCTGCGAACCTAACAAGGCTTCAAAACTCTTACCTTTTCACCTTCCACTATCTGCACCGAAAAGGAAATAAAAGAACTGTATCGAACCGGTTAAAATGATTGTAGCCCACAACAGAATGTGTCACCAACCGTTGTGAAGGAGTCTAACTCACGAAGTTAGATTTACCAGTACTATCCGCCGAGATTGACTGAACTGAGGCATATCTCTCGGAGTCAGCCGCAGCATTACCCCGGCCACACCTCCTGTGTTTGCACGGTAGCCTGCCGCAATGTTATAGAGAAGAATCAACATAAGAAACGCCCCCTCTCTCTTTAGGGTAATACTATCAGATGTCTTTCCGAATATAAACACTCCCCCATGTGCATGTAATGCAAATAACTGCAGAGCATAGAAATAAAATATAACTTAGCCTCCTGTGTACGATCCTTTGTAACTGGGCGCCGTGTCGACCAGGAGTTGACTTTCACGGTATTCTATCCGCGGCGGGAAAAGAATAAACATTCGGACTCCTCGTGAGGACCAGCACATGAGAAGTAATACTTTTACTTCAGCATTCATTATAAATCAAAATATGAATATACATAATGTAATATATAAGCGGGTTGTCCGGAACCGTCAGGTCCCTAGTGACATTAATGTGTTCTGAATGTGTATGACCATGTACTGATTGCCCCAGTTGTGGACCTAAAAGGAAACCTTATGGTCGACAGAAAACCTAGTATTCGTCGACAGCAGGGAGTAGTAACCAGGCAAAATAAGAATAAGGGACGTTAACCGCATCATTGTGAGCCCTGACTACTGCATCATACAGCCGCAGCGCTGATCCAGCACTTCTACTACCACCTCCAGTTACCAGCTCCAGCCGTGGTGCGGGTTCCCCCCCTTCTCCCTCGCTGGGACGTTGTCCGCATCTGACCGCCGCACCTGTGATTACCGCATTGCCCAGGAGCTCTGGAAGCGGACCACTCTCCATCTGTAGCGGTGAGATATCACACTGTTGGATTGCGGCGGGGGGTTGTAGCCTACCTACTTCCTGCGGGAGGAATCAGTTGTATACACACTACATTTCTACAAATATCATCTATCTTTCAAGAGGATCAAGTGGACCTGCTATGGTTCTATCGTTCTGCTTAATAGCTATCGCCTGCTTGGTGGGACATTGAACACTATCTCTTTTCAGTTGCATTGAGAACGTTTGTTTCTTTCCAGCAATTATTTGGGAATACAAGTATATATCATTGTTAGTTCAGTGGTCTCCTTCTATGCGGTTTCATTCATCCATGTTTTAAATGATTAGTACATTACATTTTAAGTGTTTTATCCAATAATAAATTGGTATATACTATTTATGCGCTCTCTATATTGTTTAATTATTTTTAGACATCATTGGTTTTGTTATTAGGTGTTCAGAGCACCTCTTGAGAGCAGCTACTGCGCATCTACAGGTGTATGTGTATTCGTATTGTTTAAACATTTTTTGCTTAATTGTGAACGCTTGATATATTCCTCTCTAGTGAGGATCCCTCTAGAGGTCACGTCCCCAGTTTGCTGCTGCATGGGTGCCCTGTCAACGGAGCGCAGTGCCCATTGTCGCTATGTAGCCCTGAAGTCCATCCAGCATGTACCCCACTGTGTGCCCGCCATCTGTACAGCATGGTCGCCGCCATGACACTTGTGGTCAGCTGACCTGCAACACCCAGTCCTGCGCTGTGTCTGCACATATGATTCAAGCATCCAATTCCTGCTGACCAGGGAGTATAAATCCAGAACATCCGCTTAGGCTCATCGCCTTGAACAATGCATCACATCCAGTGCACAGAGTCTCCTGGCTCCAGTCTCCTGTGATTTCCTAGCTCCAGTGTCTACGTGGAACTACAGGTACCAGCCATCCAGCTCTGTTACAACTCCTTCCACAGTCTGCTTCCAGTTCTACATGCCGTAAGAGACTCTATCCAGGTGCTGCCTCCCCATTCTCACCTGTGTGTTGTTCAGCACTGTACTATTACAACCAGCTTGTATATTACCAGCTATCTCCTGCTATAGCCTTGCTTGGCTCTGTGGACTTGTGTATATCTACTGACTGTGAATCTATTGCTGTCGGTTTCCATACCGATTACCGGAGTTACTTATTGCCTGTATATACTGCCATCGGTTGCATTACTTACCTACTGCATATTGATCCTGTTACCATTGGCTTCCAAGCTGGCCATCGATGTTCACCATCGGCTTCCAGGCCGATCATCACTGTTTGCTAACCACACTGGTTAACAGACCAGCCCATTACCTGTGACTGTTATTATACCCTTGTCAGTGTCCTTGCTAAAGTCATCTGTATTGCCATTTGCTCCAGTTGCTGTTTATACTTCTGTGTGCTAATGCGCACATGCACAGTAAATGACTGCAGCCTCCTCGTTTCCTCCACCACACCACCACTGACCCACTAGTGCCCCCTTCGGGAACAGACACAGATACAGACTTGACAGTTATCCTGTGGATAACCTGTGGACCATGCCAGAGAAATAAAATTATAAAAAGCTTATGGCTGCAAAAAACCAGCAGCCCCATGACCATGGTCCGGCTCTTGCTGCACCAAACCAAAAATTTAATTGCCTCAGCCAGGAGGCAGGGATATAGGAGACTAGCCCGTTGCATTCTGGGAGGCCAAAAGCTTTTGACCAATTGGTGCCATTCCTAAGACGCTACCTCATATCCCAATGTTATACTGTGGATGAACTGTGGACCCTACAGGAGAAAGCCCAATTGCTCTTGATGTACGGATACATTACAATGTACAGGAAGTGAATGCAGTACCTTCAAATCTAAATTGTTGCTCTGTGAAGGGATAAAAAGGACTTTAATTACCTACCGGTAAATCCTTTTCTCGTAGTCCGTAGAGGATGCTGGGGTCCATAGTAGTACCATGGGGTATAGACAGGTTCACCAGGAGCCATTGGCACTTTAAGAGTTTAACAGTGTGGGCTGGCTCCTCCCACCAGACTCAGTCTAGAAACTGTGCCCGAGGAGACGACATACTTCGAAAGAAGGAAATACACAGATAGTGGCGAGATTCATACCAGCTCACACAACAAGGAAAATCCGGCCAACGTGCCGGAAAACTCAGCAACAACTGAAACAGTAAAGAACGCAGAACTTACTTAGTACCCAGGCAGTACTGAACCAAATAACCACTGCAGGATAATGAAGCACTGGGCGGTTATTCTTTGAAGAATTTGAGGATTCAGTAGCCACTGGCATCACAATAGGTTGATTGATACGAAATGCCGACACAACCTATTGAAGGAACTGCCGACGCGTCCGGAGCTCAGCTCTATCTTCATGGAAGATCAAGTAAGGGCTTGTACAGGACAAAGCCCCCAACTCCGACACACGTCTGGCAGAAGCTAAGGCCTTTCACGTAAGAAACTTGTGCTCAACCTTCTGTAGAGGCTCAAACCAGTCCGATTGGAGGAACTGCAACACCACTTTAAGATCCCATGGCGCCGTAGGCGGTACAGACGGATGTTGGATGTGCAGAACTACCTTCAAAAAAGTCCGAACCTCAGGGAGGGTAGCTAATTGTTTCTGGGAGAAAAATGGATAGGGCCGAAATCTGGACCTTCACAGATCCCAAACGTAGGCCCATATCCCCACCTGCTTGCAGGAAGAGGAGAAAGCGTCCCATTTGAAACACCACCGTAGGAAACCTCTTGGACTCACACCAAGAGACATACGTTTTCCAAATACGATGGTAATGTTTAGACGTTACTCCTTTCCTAGCCTGGATCAGGGTAGGGATAACCTTGTTCGGAATGTCCTTCCGAGCTAGTATCATGTGTTCAACCTCCATGCCGTCAAACGTAGCCATGGTAAGTCTTGATAGGCGAACGCCCCCTGCTGTAGCAGGTCCTCCTGAAGAGGAAGAGGCCTTGGCTCTTCTCGCAGTAGATCCAGAAGATCCGCGTACCAAATCCTTCTTGGCCAGTCTGGAGCAATGAGGATCGCTTGAACCCTTGTTCTCCTTATGAGTTTTAGCACTCTTGGGATGAGTGGGAGTGGTGGAAACACGTACACCAACAGGAATATTAAAGGAGCCACTAGGGCCTTCACCGCCACTGCTTGCGGGTCCCTCAACCTGGAACAATATCGCTGAAGCTTCTTGTTGAGACGAGAGGCCATCATGTCTATTTTGGGTATTCCTCAAAGTTCTGTTATTTCCGTGAACACCTCCGGATGGAGGCCCCACTCCTGGATGGAGATCGTGTCTGCTGAGGAAGTCCGCTTCCCGGTTATCTACTCCCGGAATGATGATTGCTGACAGTGCCAATGCGCGTTTTTTCTGCCCAGAGGATGATTCCTTTCACCTCTGACATGGCAGCTCTGCTCTTCGTTCCGCCCGGTCGGTTTTATGTAAGCCACTGTCGTTAAGTTGTCCGACTGCGCTTGAATGGCCCAATTTCTGAGAAGAGGGGTCACCGGAAGAAGACCGTTGTAGATGGCTCTTAGTTCCAGAATGTTTATCGGTAGGCCGGCTTCTGGACCAGACCATCGTCCTTGGAAGGTCTCCCCTTGAGCGACATCGCCCCATCCCTGGAGGCTAGCATCTGTGGTTAGAAGGATCCAGTCCTGAATCCCGAACCTGTGGCCTTCCAGAAGGCGAGGATAACTGCAGCCACCAGAGGAGTGAAATCCTGGCCCTTGGCAACAGACGTCTTCTCTGGTGCCTGTGTAGATGTGATCCTGACCACTTGTACAGGAGAACTAGTTGGAAGGACCGAGCATGAAACCTCCCTTATTGTAGAGCCTCGTAAGAGGCCACCGACTTTCCCAGAAGGCGAATACACTGGTGTACTGACACCCGGGCTGGCTTCAGGACAACTCGGACCATTGATTATATTATCAATGCTTTTTTCTTCTAGAAGAAAAAACCCTCTGCCGTGTCGATCATTCCCAGAAAGGACAGCTTCCTGGTTGGTTCCAAACGTGATTTTGGAAAATTCAGAATCCACCAATGTACTCTGAGCAGATTGGTCATGAGGGCAATGGATTGCAACAGCTTCTCCTTGGACGACGCATTTAACAGCAGGACGTCCAGATATGGAAGCATGTTCCCCGCCTGACTGCGGAGGAGAAACACCATCTCCGCCAATACCTTGGTGAAATCCCTTGGCGCTGTGGAGAGGCCGATATGTGGCGGACAAATCAGAATGTGGAGGTATGCATCCTTGATATCCAGGGATTCCCCCTTTTCCAGACCTGACAACATCGCCCTTAGAGACTCCATTTTGAATATGAACTCCCTCAGAGAGGGGTTTAGTGATTTTAAATTCAGAATGGGTCTGACCGAACTATCCGGTTTCGGTACCACGAAACGGTTCGAAGAGTAACCTTTGTCTTGCAGAAGAGGTGGTACTGGTACAAAAACCTGTGCCCCCAACTTCAGGATGGCTTCCTGCAGGATAGCCTTGTCTGCCAGCAAAGCTGGCAAACCTGATTTGAAAAATCAGTGAGGCATGAGATTTTGAAATTCCAGTCTTTACCCCTGGGATACAATATCTTTCACCCAGGTATCCAGATTTGAGAGAGAGAATCCCGCACCAGAACGAATAGTAGATGAATGAATGTTAATATAAGGGGTTAAGCGTTAAGTTTCCATTGAATATTCAGATAATTTTGACGCTGGTGCTACCTGCTGATCTGAAAATGTATACAAAGAAGAAAAATTGTGGCAGAGATCAGTTTACCTAGGTGCACTCTACCCCCTTAATAAATCTAATCTATAATGTTTTCACTTTAATTATTTTTAAATTTTTGTGTTTTTTTACAAACATAAGGTACCAATACCCACATGGAATGTCATCCTTTATTCATAATATCCCATATAGTATTATAATGGCCTGAATATTAGGCCATACAAAGCGAAATATTAAAAAAAGTGTATAGAAATAGAAAAACGTGAAAAGAAGAAATGTTTATTAGACAGGTTTCTGTCTTGTGTGAAAATAAGAATAAAATAAAATGCTTAAAACCAAATTGTGTGCCGCCTATTATATCTTGTATATTTGGTATCACTCCTATGATGAGTGTAAGTGTTCTAAGCTCCAATCATTTGTATGTATGCACCTGATAAATATCAGTGTGCTGCTCTAGTATTAAACTTTATCTGAATAATATATTCATTCCAAATGTACCGCACTTGAGTTACATATGGCAGTGTGAAAAAGAAATGAATATGAAAAATAACAATTTTTGTCCAGGTTTCAATGTTGACACACTGTCTGCTAGTATTTATTTATAAACAGTGTTATGTTTCAATCTCCCATTACTTTGTGTATATTGTTGACACTGTATCAACTAATTCCTCTGACAGTAATGAATTTCAATTACATACTGCTCTATGTGCTGCAACTGGCAACAAATGTTGCTATTATATGTCAGTATGAATTCTTGGCAGTCTGCCAGTCTTCCTATACTGCACAGATATAAGGTTGTGATTGCTTCTTGCTCTTTAACCATAAATAATAATAAGAATTTACTTACCGATAATTCTATTTCTCGGAGTCCGTAGTGGATGCTGGGGTTCCTGAAAGGACCATGGGGAATAGCGGCTCCGCAGGAGACAGGGCACAAAAAAGTAAAGCTTTTACCAGATCAGGTGGTGTGCACTGGCTCCTCCCCCTATGACCCTCCTCCAGACTCCAGTTAGGTACTGTGCCCGGACGAGCGTACACAATAAGGGAGGCAATTTGAATCCCGGGTAAGACTCATACCAGCCACACCAATCACACCGTACAACTTGTGATCTAAACCCAGTTAACAGTATGATAACAGAAAGAGCCTCTTAAAGATGGCTCCTTAACAATATAACCCGAATTTGTTAACAATACTTATGTACAGTATTGCAGATAATCCGCACTTGGGATGGGCGCCCAGCATCCACTACGGACTCCGAGAAATAGAATTATCGGTAAGTAAATTCTTATTTTCTCTATCGTCCTAAGTGGATGCTGGGGTTCCTGAAAGGACCATGGGGATTATACCAAAGCTCCCAAACGGGCGGGAGAGTGCGGATGACTCTGCAGCACCGAATGAGAGAATTCCAAGTCCTCTTTTGCCAGGGTATCAAATTTGTAGAATTTTACAAACGTGTTTTCCCCCGACCACGTAGCTGCTCGACAGAATTGTAATGCCGAGACCCCTCGGGCAGCCGCCCAAGATGAGCCCACCTTCCTTGTGGAATGGGCCTTAACAGATTTAGGCTGTGGCAGGCCTGCCACAGAATGAGCAAGTTGAATTGTGTTACAAATCCAACGAGCAATCGTCTGCTTAGAAGCAGGGGCACCCAACTTGTTGGGTGCATATAGTATCAACAGCGAGTCAGATTTTCTGACTTCAGCCGTCCTTGAAATGTATATTTTTAAGGCTCTGACAACGTCCAACAACTTGGAGTCCTCCAAGTCGCCAGTGGCCGCAGGCACCACAATAGGTTGGTTCAGGTGAAACGCTGATACCACCTTAGGGAGAAAATGCGGACGAGTCCTCAGTTCTGCCCTATCCGAATGGAAGATTAGATAAGGGCTTTTATAAGATAAAGCCGCCAATTTAGATACTCTCCTGGCGGAAGCCAGGGCCAGTAACATAGTCACTTTCCATGTGAGATATTTAAAATCCACCTTTTTCAATGGTTCAAACCAATGGGATTTGAGGAAATCTAAAACTACATTTAGATCCCACGGTGCCACCGGAGGCACCACAGGAGGCTGTATATGCAGTACTCCTTTAACAAAAGTCTGTACCTCAGGAACTGAGGCCAATTCTTTTTGGAAGAATATTGACAGGGCCGAAATTTGAACCTTAATAGATCTCAATTTGAGACCCATAGACAATCCTGATTGTAGGAAATGTAGGAAACGACCCAGTTGAAATTCCTCCGTCGGAACACTCCGATCCTCGCACCACGCGACATATTTTCGCCAAATGCGGTGATAATGTTTCGCGGTGACTTCCTTCCTTGCCTTAATCAAGGTAGGAATGACTTCTTCTGGAATGCCTTTCCCTTTTAGGATCTGGCGTTCAACCGCCATGCCGTCAAACGCAGCCGCGGTAAGTCTTGAAAGAGACAGGGACCCTGTTGTAGCAGGTCCCTTCTCAGAAGTAGAGGGCACGGGTCGTCCGTGACCAACTCTTGAAGTTCCGGGTACCAAGTCCTTCTTGGCCAATCCGGAGCCACTAGTATTGTTCTTACTCCTCCTCACCGTATAATCTTCAATACCTTTGGTATGAGAGGCAGAGGAGGAAACACATATACTGATTTGTACACCCAAGGTGTTACCAGTGCGTCCACAGCTATTGCCTGTGGATCTCTTGACCTGGCGCAATACTTGTCCAGTTTCTTGTTGAGGCGAGACGCCATCATGTCTACCATTGGTCTTTCCCAACAGTTTATTAGCATGTGGAAGACTTCTGGATGAAGACCCCCCTCTCCCGGGTGAATATCGTGTCTGCTGAGGAAGTCTGCTTCCCAGTTGTCCACGCCCGGGAAGAACACTGCTGACAGTGCTATTACGTGATTCTCCGCCCAGCGAAGAATCTTGGCAGCTTCTGCCATTGCACTCCTGCTTCTTGTGCCGCCCTGTCTGTTTACATGGGCGACCGCCGTGATGTTGTCCGACTGAATCAACACCGGTTTTCCTTGCAGGAGTGGTTCCGCCTGGCTTAGAGCATTTTAGATTGCTCTTAGTACCAGAATGTTTATGTGAAGAGACTTTTCCAGGTTCGTCCATACCCCCTGGAAGTTTCTTCCTTGTGTGACTGCTCCCCAACCTCTCAGGCTGGCGTCCGTGGTCACCAGGATCAAATCCTGTATGCCGAATCTGCGGCCCTCCAATAGATGAGCCTTTTGCAACCACCACAGAAGATATACCCTTGTCCTTGGCGACAGGGTTATTCGCAGGTGCATCTGAGGATGCGACCCTGACCATTTGTCCAACAGATCCCTTTGGAAAATTCTTGCATGGAATCTGCCGAATGGAATTGCTTCGTAAAAAGCCACCATTTTTCCCAGGACTCTTGTGCATTGATGTACAGACACCTTTCCTGGTTTTAGGAGGTTCCTGACAGGTCGGATAACTCCTTGGCTTTTTCCTCGGGAAGAAAAACCTTTTTCTGAACCGTGTCCAGAATCATCCCTAGGAACAGCAGACGTATCGTCGGAAAACAGCTGCGATTCTTGGAATATTTAGAATCCAGTCGTGCCGTCGAAGAACTACTTTAGATAGTGCTCTTCCGACCTCCAACTGTTCTCTGGAACTTGCCCTTTTTAGGTCGTGCAAGTAAGGGATAATTTAGATGCCTTTTTTCTTTGAAGAAACATCTTTTCGGCCATTACCTTGGTAAAAAGGCCCGGGGTGCCGTGGATAATTCAAACGGCATCGTCTGAAACTGATATTGACAGTTCTGTACCACGAACCAGAGGTACCCTTGATGAGAAGGACAAAATTTGGACATGGAGGTAATCCTTGATGTCCAGGGACACCATATAGTCCCCTTTTTTCCGGTTCGCTATCACTGCTCTGAGTGACTTTATCTCGATTTGAACCTTTTATGTAAGTGTTCAAAACATTTTAGATTTAGACTATGTGTCACCAAGCCGTCTGGCTTCAGTACCACAATATAGTGTGGAAAAATAATACCCTTTTCCTTGTCGTAGGAGGGGTACTTTGATTATCACCTGCTGGATATACCGCTTGTGAATTGTTTCCAATGCTGCCTCCCTGTCGGAGGGAGCCGTTGGTAAAGCAGACTTCAGGAACCTGCGAGGAGAAGATGTCTCGACTCTCCAATCTTTACCCCTGGGATAATACTCGTACGATCTAGGGGTCAACTTGCGAGTGATCCCACTGCGCCCTGAGACTCTTGAGACTACCCCCCCACCTTGAGTCCGCTTGCACGGTCCCAGCGTCATGCTGAGGACTTGGCAGACGCGGTGGAGGGCTTCTTTTCCTGGGAAAGGGCTGCCTGCTGCAGTCTACTTCCCTTACCTCTATGTCTGGGCAGATATGACTGGCCTTTTGCCTGCATGCCCTCATGGGAAAGGAAAGATTGAGGCTGAAAAGACGGTGTCTTTTTTAGCTGAGATGTAACTTGGGGTAAAAAAGGTTGGATTTCCCAGCTGTTGCTGTGGTCCCCAGGTCCGATGGACCGACCCCCAAATAACTCCTTCCCTTTATACAGCAATACTTCCATCTGCCGTATGGGATCTGTATCACCTGACCACTGTCGTGTCCCTGACATCTTCTGGGAGATATGGACAACGCACTTATCTTGATGCCAGAGAGCAAATATCCCTCTGTGCATCTCACATACATATATATAGAATGCATCCTATTAAATGCTCTACATGAATAAAATATTTTCAGTCAGGGAATCCGACCAAGCCAACCCAGCACTGCATCTCCAGGCTGATGGCGATCGCTGGTCGCAGTATAACCACCGTATGTGTGTATATACTTTTTAGGATATTTTTCCAGCTTCCTATCAGCTGGCTCCTTGAGGGCGGCCGTATCTGGAGACGGTAACGCCACTTGATAAGCGTGTGAGCGCCTTATCACCCTAAGGGGTGTTTCCCAACGTACCCTAATTTCTGGCGGGAAAGGGTATAACGCCAATATTTGCTATCGGGGTAACCCTACGCATCATCACACACTTCATTTTATTTTATCTGATTCAGGAAAAACTACAGGTAGTTTTTTCCACTCCCACATAATACCCTTTCTTGTGGTACTTGTAGTATCAGAAACACGTAACACCTCCTTCATTGCCCTTAACGTGTGGCCCTAATGAGAAATACGTTTGTTTATTCACCGTCGACACTGTATTCAGTGTCCGTGTCTGTGTCTGTGTCGACCGACTGAGGTAAATGGGCGTTTTTAAAACCCCTGACGGTGTTTCTGAGCCGCCTGGACCGGTCCTAATAGATTGTCGGCCGTCTCATGTCGTCAACCGACCTTGCAGCGTGTTGACATTCTCACGTAATTCTCTAAATAAGCCATCCATTCCGGTGTCGACTCCCTAGAGAGTGACATCACCATTACAGGCAATTTCTCCGCCTCCTCACCAACATCGTCCTCATACATGTCGACACACACGTGCCGACACACAGCACACACACCGGGAATGCTCTGACAGAGGACAGGACCCACTAGCCCTTTGGGGAGACAGAGGGAGAGTCTGCCAGCACACACCAAAACGCTATAATTATATAGGGACAACCTTATATAAGTGTTTCTCCCTTATAGCATCTTTTATATATATACAATATCGCCAAAATCAGTGCCCCCCCTCTCTGTTTTAACCCTGTTTCTGTAGTGCAGTGCAGGGGAGAGCCTGGGAGCCTTCTCTCCAGCTTTTCTGTGAGAGAAAATGGCGCTGTGTGCTGAGGAGATAGGCCCCGCCCCTTTTACGGCGGGCTCGTCTCCCGCTATTTTTGAAGTTAGGCAGGGGTTAAATATCTCCATATAGCCTCTGTGGGCTATATGTGAGGTATTTTTTGCCTCTAATAAGGTTTTTATTTGCCTCTCAGAGCGCCCCCCCCAGCGCTCTGCACCCTCAGTGACTGTTGTGTGAAG
Organism: Pseudophryne corroboree; assembly: GCF_028390025.1. Taxonomy (NCBI): domain Eukaryota; kingdom Metazoa; phylum Chordata; class Amphibia; order Anura; family Myobatrachidae; genus Pseudophryne; species Pseudophryne corroboree. The sequence goes on along the minus strand of NC_086446.1, from coordinate 702,385,173 downwards.
TGTGCTGAGAGGAAAATGGCGCACAGCTGCAGTGCTGTGCGCTACCTTTATGAAGACTCAGGAGTCTTCAGCCGCCGATTTTGGACCTCTTCTCTCTTCAGCGTCTGCAAGGGGGCCGGCGGCGCGGCTCCGGTGACCATCCAGGCTGTACCTGTGATCGTCCCTCTGGAGCTAGTGTCCAGTAGCCAAGCAGCAAATCCACTCTGCACGCAGGTGAGTTCACTACTTCTCCCCTAAGTCCCTCGTTGCAGTGATCCTGTTGCCAGCAGGACTCACTGTAAAGTAAAAAACCTAAGCTAAACTTTCTCTAAGCAGCTCTTTAGGAGAGCCACCTAGATTGCACCCTTCTCGTTCGGGCACAAAATCTAACTGGAGTCTGGAGGAGGGTCATAGGGGGAGGAGCCAGTGCACACCACCTGATCTGGTAAAAGCTTTACTTTTTTGTGCCCTGTCTCCTGCGGAGCCGCTATTCCCCATGGTCCTTTCAGGAACCCCAGCATCCACTTAGGACGATAGAGAAATATATATTGAAGTGTTCCCCCTCAGTGAGGTGATATCAATAACTGCTTCTTATAACCAGGATGAGTACTGGGGATTGAAATTCACAAATCCCCTCCTTTCCCACTATTTACGTGGATTCAATAATTTATATCCCGCAGTATATATTTTCCCAAGGTACAAAGCTATCACATGAATGTACGGTACATAGGTAGATCAATTAGGAGCTTAGAGAACAATACATTAACATTAGCGTCGCAGAAGAAGCTCTAACAAAGAGCGAAATGCGCATTGGTTTAGCCGTGCGCCGCTAATGTTAATGTATTGTTCTCTAAGCTCCTAATTGATCTACCTATGGTACCGTACATTCATGTGATAGCTTTGTACCTTGGGAAAATATATACTTAAAAGAAGTGTTACCCGGAGATTGTTATGCACAATGATATGTGATTATAGGAGGAGGGCAGGAGGATTATATGATTACATTTAGGTTGTCAGAAATGTGTATCTTTTTTTAAATATATAACAAACTATGCGGAGTATGCCAATTGGTGGGCTTCATATATAAGAAAGCAAACCCACCTCTATACTAACTACATTATACTCTCAGACATAGTCCGTTGAGTGCTGGTGTGACTCAGCATGGATTAACAGCCTATTGTAACCCTCATCCCCACATATGCATGCAGAATATAACTGCGGGATATAAATTATTGAATCCACGTAAATAGTGGGAAAGGAGGGGATTTGTGAATTTCAATCCCCAGTACTCATCCTGGTTATAAGAAGCAGTTATTGATATCACCTCACTGAGGGGGAACACTTCAATATATATATTATTTATGGTTAAAGAGCAAGAAGAAATCACAACCTTATATCTGTGCAGTATAGGAAGACTGGCAGACTGCCAAGAATTCATACTGACATATAATAGCAACATTTGTTGCCAGTTGCAGCACATAGAGCAGTATGTAATTGAAATTCATTACTGTCAGAGGAATTAGTTGATACAGTGTCAACAATATACACAAAGTAATGGGAGATTGAAACATAACACTGTTTATAAATAAATACTAGCAGACACAGTGTCAACATTGAAACCTGGACAAAAATTGTTATTTTTCATATTCATTTCTTTTTCACACTGCCATATGTAACTCAAGTGCGGTACATTTGGAATGAATATATTATTCAGATAAAGTTTAATACTAGAGCAGCACACTGATATTTATCAGGTGCATACATACAAATGATTGGAGCTTAGAACACTTACACTCATCATAGGAGTGATACCAAATATACAAAATATAATAGGCGGCACACGATTTGGTTTTAAGAATTTTATTTTATTCTTATTTTCACACAAGACAGAAACCTGTCTAATAAACATTTCTTCTTTTCACGTTTTTCTATTTCTATAAACTTTTTTTTAATATTTTGCTTTGTATGGCCTAATATTCAGGCCATTATAATACTATATGGGATATTATGAATAAAGGATGACATTCCATGTGGGTATTGGTACCTTATGTTTGTAAAAAAAAAAACAAATGTAAAAAGAATTAAAGTGAAAACATTATAGATTAGATTTATTAAGGGGGTAGAGTGCACCTAGGTAAACTGATCTCTGCCACAATTTTTCTTCTTTGTACCCAGGTATCCAGGCCGGACGACACCCAGACGTGACTGAAATGCCTGAGAGTCGCCCCCACCGGCCGCACTTCCGGAGCATGCAGTCCACAGTCAATCGGAGGACTTTGGTGTACCTGAAACAGGTTTCTATTCCTGGGAAACCGCAGCAGCAGGTTTCTTGGACTTGGGCCGACCTTTTGACGGTCTGGCCTTTCTGGGCTTGGCAGTCCGAAAGGGCTGTGATGTAGTTGAACAAAAGGGTCTCTTCGTAGCAGGAACAGCTGAGGGAAGAAAAGGTGACTTACCCATTGTAGTCGTGGAAATCCACGCATCTAACGCTTCCCCAAAGAGAGCCTGATTTGTGTAGGGTAGGGTCTCCATACTTTTCCAGGATTCCACGTTGGCAGACCACTGGCGCAGCCACAGTCCTCGATGAGCTGAGACAGACATGGAAGAAATCCCCGCAGTCATGGAATCCAGGTCATTCATGGATTCAGCCAGAAAACCTGCCGAATCCTGAATGTTACGTTAAAACAATTTAACAATTTTTGTCCTTTATATCCAAATCTTCCTGACCACTTTACTATAGACTTGGCAATGCATGCACTGGAAATAGTGGGATGTGACACTGCCCCGGAAGCCATGCACATTGAACTGAGCGCATTATCAATTTTACGATCAGCCGGCTCAGACACCGGGCAGGTTTCACATTCTGTCCTATCCTCCACAGGGAAAGGAAAAACCACCTGGATCCTCTTAGGGATCCTGAATATTATTGCAGGATTTACCCATGCTTTTTCAAATATAGCATTTAATACTTTTGACGCAGGGAAGGTTAGCAGGGTTTTCCCATCAGTGAAGGAAGCCTCCTCAACCTGCTCAGGTGTTGTATCATCAACTGCACCTTATTTGTGAGAGATGCCGCTCCCAACACATCCCCATCACCATCTGCAGTGCCAGAATCGGTATTAATGCTGTCTTGTCTAATCTGTGCAAGAAAGAGGTGTTTGGGAATATACAGTGGGTCCCCTGAGGCAACAGAACTGGGCCAGACTGCCATAGAATTCTGTAAAGCCGGAGGTGAAAATTCAGTTTGTGCAGCCCTAGTAGAAACCTGAGAAAACACAGATCTGATAGAGGAAAAACACTCCAGCTCCCTTGCTGGTATCTGTGCTAAACCAGTGCTATCCTGATTACATGGAATGGGATCAACCTGAGATGACATATCCTTTGCAGCATATGACACAGTGTCCCTGGACATAGCTAAAGGAGACCACAGACACTCCACACACACACAGGGGAGGGCAGACAGAGTTTCACCCCCAAGAATGGCAAGAGAGACACCGAGATTGGAGCCAACCCACACACAGCGCTTTTAATATACAGGAAGACCCCTATCAGCGCTGACTGTGCACCTTAACAGGTTTCACAGTCATTTTGCAGCCTCTACCCCCCCCTTTCTACAACCCCTGGTACCGTGAGAGATAGCTGGAGTTGCTGTGGAGGGACTTGCTTTTCCAGATCAGCGCTGTGCACGCAGGAAAATGGCGCTAAACGCTGCTGGCGCCGCTCTGAGGAGAAGCTCCGCCCCCATAATGGCGCTGTCTTCCCGCTCTTCATAGGATTATACTGGCCTGAGGATTTATGCTGGCTGAGATCCTTGAACCCCGACAGGCTGTGTGACCAGTGTGGGGTGCGGGCGCTGGCTCAGGGCGCCCCTCACAGCGCCACACTATGTACCACTGAGCCTTCGGAGCGCAAGTAAGACTGCACTCCTACCCTGATGCCGCCATCTTCACACCAGCCCCCCGCTTGCTAGGGAAGTTGGTGTCTCACTCGCCACCGATCTTCAGCTCTGCAAGGGGGCGGCGGCATGCTGCCCTCTGGAGCTCAGTGTCCAGTCAGCGGAGACAGTGGCTCAGACCCCGCAAGGCAGACACTGCTCCTCCCCTCAGTCCCTCGATGCAGGGAGGTTGGTGCCAGCAGCCTCCCTGTAAAATAACAAACTCTAAAAAACTTTTACTAAAGAAGCTCTGTAGAGCTCCCCTAGCAGTGACCGGCTCCTTTGGGCACATTTTCTAAAATGAGTCTGGTAGGAGGGGCATAGAGGGAGGAGCCAGCCCACACTCTCAAACTCTTAAAGTGACAATGCCTCCTGGTGGACCCGTCTATACCCCATGGTACTAATATGGACCTCAGCATCCTCTAGGACATAAGAGAAAGAACAATTAACCAAACTGCTCTTATGTCCTTGTCCTGCTATAAGAGTGCCCCTTGCTACCTCACGCTTCAGTTTCAGCCACCAAATACGGTTTCTGGGGATCTGAATCTCAAACAAAGCTACCACAGACCCAAAACATGAAAAAGTACTCCCACCCTACTACGTGCCATTGGGTGAAATTGGAGTCCAATAAATCTATCCATACAATAAGTCACTTATTTAACATCAACAATTCTTCTAAACCTCTTTGCCTCACTTCTTAACCCCCCTTCACCCCCACACTTTTTTCTCCCTTATGACTTTGCCATCAACATCAAAGATAAAGTCATCGACACCTACCGAGCACAATAGCCCCTTAGTCAGACTCAGAACATCCCACCAACAACTTCTACACTAAAACCACCCATATCTGAGGGTAATGTCTCTGTATTCCTCTCTCTATAACCTACTCTCTCAACCCAATTCCTTGCAAGTTCTGCCCTTCTTCTTACCCACTGCATACCTGCTTCTAACTCAGATATTCAACTTCTCACCACCACATTCCCTACCATTCATAAACACTCATACCACAAATCTAAAAGACAAAACAAAAAAACTGGTACCATGACCTAGCCCATCTCTTATAATTCCACCATTTTTATGTCCTCCTCCTGTCACTTGGCCTCAAAAATACTTTACTGACTTGAGTTCCTTCTTTCTCTCCTATTGTTTTTTTTTTTTTTTGTGTGACCAATTTCTTCTTAAAAAAAAATCAAAAATCAAAGGCCAAATGACAATTTCTGTAAACGGTTTTGAACTGAAAGTTGGCAACAGAAACTAAGAAATTAGGAAGATTTATCAAATTTTTGAGAGAGATAAACTGGAGAAGTTGCTCATTGCAACCAATCAGCTTATATCATTATTCCAGCACAGCCTGGAAAAAGACAGAACCTAATTAGTTGGTACTTTACTTCTCTCCATGGATTGATAAATCTCACCCATATTTCTAAACAGGATGTGAAACCATTCTAAATAGTACCTGCTCTTCCAATGCAGCCACCCTCTTTTGATCCTCATTTTGCCTCAATATTGACTTCTGAATCAACTCAACCTATAATAAAAGAAGAGGTCAGTATAGTAAGACAAGCGAAAATACCACCCACTTCAAACTCACAATTGACGAGATGTATATTTGTCATACTATTTGGAAAACATTTTGCTTTACATGTTACTCTACAAAACATAAACAGTAACTGTGACCAATAGCATTGTAGCAAACAAGGGAGCAAGAGGAGAGGGACAGACTTCTATGTTTTCAACCTGAACGGACATGAGTGAAATCTCATACTCATAAGTACATAGCTTTGAAACTCTGTAGCCCATGATAAATGTTCTGCCAGAATGTACTGGAAAAATTGAAAACAGTGTTCCATAAAATGTATTGGGGGCTATGAATTTATTTATTTTGGGCTTTCCAATTAAAACTTTAGAACCATTACCTTAAAATTATAGAAAACAGTCTTTCCTCTAACCCTGTAACTGATACTATCAATACAGACAACAGTACAGTGTTTGGATGAGGCATTAAAAAATAAAATACAGTGTCATTTAACAAATATCATTTGGCTTAGCTAGTTTTGCCCTGTTGTATGGAACTGTGGTGTCTGTACCTGATTTAAAAGCTCTGCGTTTTTCACCTTTTCTTCTTCCAGCTTCTCTCGATAAACATCAAGTTCATTCTTTAGTTTTTGCATTTTTTCTTTATAAAGCTTCCTGTCATCATCTCGCCTCTGGCGTTCTGTTTCTCGCAGGGATTTCAGGGCTGTGGACAAATCTCCAACCTCTCTCTTCTTATCCTCGTATTTCATTCTCATGGCCGAAAGCTCAGAATTTAGCTGGCCTGTGATCTGCCGTTCTCCTTCAAGATCTTTTTTGGCCGTGAGTAGTAGCCGATCGTAATATTTTTGTTTCTCTTCTGTAGCTGAAATGACTAATTACAGTATGTAATACAATAAACATTTGTAGTTTGTATTGCTGGGTTAATTTTGTGAGTTCGGGTTTGATGCATAAGCCTAAAATAAACAGATGTATTTGATCTACAGTATTTATGTTAAACGCATCATTTAGCTATGGCTAAAGCCCATGTACACAGCGGGAAGAATAACCAGTATTTGTATAGGCATTAAACCTTCTAAGCAATGTAAACATTTAAAATGTTTAATGTAGTTCCCAAAGACTCCAGTTATGTTTTGTGCTTTTATCTAGCAGGATCAGCCATTGCACAGCTTGCTGTCTGATAGTGGTTGGCATTACAGGAAACCATGTGCACATGACCCCTCGTACCCTGCGTTAGGTTCAATCCACACTGAATATGCAGAGATGGAATGCAACTTTCTGTCCTAAGAATAGGAATGAGTCATTTAAATGCTGTTAATATACATCTATGTGGAAAAAGCATGCAACTATACAAATTTATGCAGCCTATGCTTACATTAGGACTACTGATTTGCCTGAGGGGGCTCAAGGACCAGGTGGCTCCTAGGGCCATTCATTTTACTTTGCTGTTCTCACTAGTGTGCCCTGGAGCACGCAATGCCTGCAGCGGAGATATGACAGAGGGTTGGACGGGCTTCTGTGGATGTCTGCGGTTCCTTCCCCATCTCTATATGTGAGCGTTGACTGTACTCCACAGCACCAATGATAACCCCACCCCTATGGTTATCAGGGTGTATTTTCTAATTGCCATGGCAACCAAATTTTGCTGCCATTAAAATGAATGTGTGTCCCTTAGACAAGAGCAGTACATAGGAATTAATTTGTCCAGGAGACTATAAAGCATACCATCAGAGTTACTGTCTTTTGCTTTTTCTTCAGTTTGTTTTGCATTGGTAACTTGCTTCTCCAGATCAAAGATGCGAGCCATTAATCCCTGCACATAAGCCTCACGTTGCTGATCATACACCAACCACTGCTGGTTCTTCTCCAGAGCCTGCACAGCAGGAGGGGACAGAAGACGGAAGTAAAGTATGGTCAGCGATATAGCAGGTGCATGGTCAAGGGACATTACCACTGCTAGAGGAGATTTACACTGCATAAATTGGATGTGTGGGTATTGGGGGGGGGGGCTGCAGTATGTCATCCAATAGTGACTTCATGTGGTAAATAAATCTAGAGATTAGTAATCCCAGTCACAATGGTAATGGGGGCACTAATCTCAGGTGCTTTACCTGCTTCCAACAATTACTGATACAGTCCTGAGTGCAATGTCATCATCCTGGGGATGTACATGTATACATACATGTATGTATGTATGTATGTATGTATGTATGTACACACATGTACATACATACATGTGTGTAATGCTTTGCTTTTAGGGGTAGTGGAAATGAACAAGACAAAGGTGCGGTTACCCAATGCTTGCAGAAATGATCGGTTGTCAGGGGCATCCACTAATCACCAGATGAAGACTGAGCAGGCAGTATAGTTGGGTTATAGGAGGTGGATGTAGTGTTGTGTTTAAAAAACAAACCAGTGGCAGCCCCGACAGCTCAGGGCACATGATCACCAATAGCAATGCCTTGTGTTTGTACAGAGCATCGGTTTCGTGTACCCAGAATTCCCATCAGAGGATGGACAGACATATGCTGCTGACTAATGGTAACTGGGAGAACAGGCTATAATAGGGCTATAAAAGCAAACAGAGCTGATACCATCTGTCCAAATATCATTACACGAGGGCACAAATTATATCCGCCAGGTGACTCTTGTAAATGATCAAATACAGCAGTACAGGTGCCTGATTTCACAATGAAAACAAAGCTTAAACATTGATAAAGGAAAATAAGGCATTATACAAACTCAGGGCGCACTATTATTTTGTGTGCGTCCTCTTATGTCAGGTAGGATCACATTATGGTAGTAATTTAATTCTTCCCCAGTACCGAATGTTCTCCTGTAATTCCTCATCCCCTGTAACTCCCCCATCTATTTATACGTCTCGTACCAGCAGCGGGCAGAGGAGGGATGTCCCCGAGACCACACACTAACCTAGTTGTAGTAACAGAAAATACATGCAATTAGATGTCAGAAAGCATATACAGAGCTACAGCTTCTGTGAGTGCTAATATGTTCGGGTGGTTTTCAGTATGCCGAATGTATACCGTATGGGCGCCCGAATCCCGACACCCCGACATATATTCTCCCTCGTGGGGGTCCACGACCCCCCTGGAGGGAGAATAAAATAGCGCGCCACAGCGCCGGTAGCGTGGCGAGTGCAGCGAGCCCGCAAGGGGCTCCTTTGCGCTCGCCACGGTGTCAGTATGCCGGCGGTCGGGCTCCCGGCGCCGGTATGCTGGTCGCCGGGAGCCCGGCCGCCGGCATACCATACTACACCCAATATGTTTACCAAATCAACCTATTATCAACTGTGGTATGACAAACATAGGCTTGTACAGACAGACCTAATGGGGATTCAGTGACTGAAATACTTACATCTTTTAACTGAGCCTCCAGGACACAGGCATTACTGGCAGCTTCTTTCCGAGGATCCTTAAACGAAAACACAAATTAATCAGCACTGACAATTCACTATGTATCTTTCCTGGCTTCACCCATTTTCCATTGACTAATTATTTCAACTGATGTTAAAATAAAACATGATGGCATATATTCTCACTGAAATTCCAGACAAAAAAAAAATAAAAAAATTTCTACCTTCAATCACTATATTACTCCTTATGAAAGTGGATTTTATACCACTTAAAATGTCTGTTTAGATAAACTCTACTTTCAATACAAATCTGATTCTATAGAAATGATCACGAGTGTCATCCTGCTTTATTTCTTCAGAGTTAGAAATCTCCTTTAGCATTTCGCTCTTGAATCTCATATAGAGAAATATTGCCATCTAGTGGAATAAGGTATTTCCTACCAAAAGGTACTGTAGACAAAGGTAAAATACATAGCTGAACTAAGAGCCTGGTCAGCATTAGCATGAAATTCACTAAAAGAAAAAAAATAGGATTTTAATACCTACCGGTAAATCCTTTTCTCTTAATCCGTAGAGGATGCTGGGGACTCCAAAAGGACCATGGGGTATAGACGGGATCCGCAGGAGACATGGGCACACTATAAGACTTTGAATGGGTGTGAACTGGCTCCTCCCTCTATGCCCCTCCTCCAGACTCCAGTTAGAGAACTGTGCCCAGGGAGACGGACATTTCAAGGAAAGAATTTATTGTTTAAACACGGTGAGTGTCATACCAACTCACACCTCGAACATGCCGCAGAACGTGGCATTCAATTCAACACCAGCCGACGCCATGTAAAATATACAGCAATATGCTGACCGAAAATGTAACACAACCTGTGTCTAAACACGACCAATAATAGCATACCGCATGCCATGGCATGAATAACGTCAGCAACAGACTTGACTGAAAAGAACCACCACATGAGTGTAACCACAACCAATAGCTGCAGATACAGTACGCACTGGGACGGGCGCCCAGCATCCTCTACGGACTAAGAGAAAAGGATTTACCGGTAGGTATTAAAATCCTATTTTCTCATACGTCCTAGAGGATGCTGGGGACTCCAAAAGGACCATGGGTTTATACCAAAGCTCCAGACCGTGCGGGAGAGTGCAGACGACTCTGCAGCACCGATTGAGCAAACATGAGGTCCTCATCAGCCAGGGTATCAAACCTGTAGAACCTATCAAAAGTGTTTGAACCTGACCAAGTAGTTGCTCGGCAAAGTTGAACCGCCGAGACTCCTCGGGCATCTGCCCAAGAAGAGCCCACCTTCCTGGTAGAATGGGCCTTCACCGACTTCGGTAACGGCAATCCAGCCGTAGAATGAGCATGCCGAATCGTATCACATATCCAATGTGCAACAGTCGGCTTAGTAGCAGTAGTCCCAATTTTGTTGGGAACATACAGGATAAACAGAGTCTCTGGTTCCCCAATCTGAGCCGTTCTGGCAACATAAATATTCAAAGCTCTGATTACATCGAGAGACTTCGAATCAGCCAAGGCTTCAGTAGCCACAGGCACCACAATAGGTTGGTTCATGTGAAACGCAGAAACCACTTTTGGCAGAAATTGTTGCCGAGTTCTCAATTCCGCTCTATCCACATGGAAGAACAAATAGGGGCTCTTGTGAGACAAAGCCGCTAATTTCGACACCCGCCTTGCGGACGCCAAGGCCAATAGCATGACCACTTTCCAAGTGAGAAATTTTAACTCAACCTTTCGTAAAGGTTCCAACCAGTGTGACATAAGAAACTGCAACACCACGTTAGGGTCCCATGGTGCCACTGGGGGCACAAATGGAGGTTGGATGTGCAGCACTCCTTTCACAAGTCTGAACTTCTCGAAGGGTGGCCAATTCTTTTTGAAAGAAAATTGATAAGGCCGAAAACTGCACTTTAATGGAGCCTAACTTTAGGCCTGCATCCACACCTGCTTGCAAAAAATAGAGAAAACGACCCAGCTGAAATTCTTCCGTAGGAGCCTTCTTGGATTCACACCAAGACACATACTTCCTCCAAATACGGTGGTAAAGCTTCGCCGTTACTCCTTTCCTAGCCTGAAGCAATGTGGGAATGACTTCACCGGAAATACCCTTTCGGGCTAGGATATGGCGTTCAACCGCCATGCCGTCAAACGCAGCCGCGGTAAGTCTTGATACACGCCCGGTCCTTGCTGTAACAGGCCCTCTCGTAGAGGAAGAGGCCAGGGATCTTCTATGAGTAAGTCTTGAAGATCTGGATACCAAGCCCTCCTTGGCTAGACCGGAACAATGAGGATCGCCTGAACCTTTGTTCTTCTTATGTTTATCACCTTCGGAAAGAGTGAAAGTGGAGGGAACACATAGACCGACTGAAACACCCACGGTGTCACGAGGGCGTCCACTGCTATTGCTTGAGTGTCCCTTGACCTGGAACAATATCCCTGAAGTTTCTTGTTGAGGAGAGACGCCATCATGTCTAATTGAGGAATTCCCCAAAGACTTGTCACTACTGTGAAAACTTCTTGATGAAGACCCCACTCTCCTGGATAGAGATCGTGTCTGCTGAGGAAGTCTATTTCTCAGTTGTCTACACCCGGAACGAAGACCGCTAATAGAGCGTTTACATGCCTTTCCGACCAGCGGAAAACTTTTGCGGCTTCTGCCATTGCCACTTTGCTCCTCGTTCCGCCCTAGCGGCTTACTTACGCCACTGCTGTTAAGTTGTCCGACAGAATTAAGACGAGCAGATCGCGAAGAAAATGTTCCGTTGTAAATAGCTCTTAATTCAAGAATGCTTATTGCAGACAAGCTTCCCAGCTTGACCTTTTCCCCTGGAAAGACTGCTCCCCAGCCTCGTAGACTTGTATCCATGGACACCAGGAACTAATCCTGGATCCCTAACCTTCGTCCCTCTAGGAGGTGAGAACTGTGAAGCCACCACAGGAGAGAAATCCTGGTCCTGGAAAATAGGATTATTTCCCGGTGCATGTGCAGGTGAGACCCGGACCACATGTCCAACTGGTCCCGCAAAAACCACTCTGGCATTTGACCTGCTCACCGAATGGCTCGTAGGCCGCAACCATCTTCTTCATCAACGGAATGTATTGATGGGTTTACACTGTTGCAAATTTGATCCCACTCTGGATCCTCAGATCTCTTTCCACAGGAAAAAACAAACTCTCAACAGTTCAGTATCTAATCTTATTCCCAACTCCGACATCTGCGTCGTTGGGATCAACAGCGATTCTCTGTGTTGAAGAACTGTCAGAGAGAAATAGACGTTATGGTAAGAACTTACCGTTGATAACGTAATTTCTCTTATGTCCACAGGTATGCACAGGATAACAAAAAAATATATAAATTACAGCGCTTATACAACTGATGCTAATACTGGAAAAAATTAATTAATTACAACATACTGATTTATCAAGCATATGAATAAAATTGATGATAAAATATAAAATTGCTCATAGACCAATTTGTGGACAAATACTGAGCTCCTCAGAAATAACCTTAATAAGGCAAAGGTCCATATATTAGTATTCGGACACAATCTAATTTAAACCAAGACCAATGTGGTTTATTACCCATCAAGTGTTCCAATGCATGGATCCGGATCCAGGTCCTTAGTTATGGAATGGATTCTGGTTCACAGTTGGTTAAGATGACGCTATAATGTCCTGCACACTGTGTTCCACTTTAGATGAATCCTGGGAAATTCATTTCTTGTAGGACCAAATTGGAATCGGGATCCTGGTTCACATGTAGCATGAAGATGGGTCGTCCTGGATTTGGAGCCAGTAAGGTTTATCTTAAGTAACGTCCAATGGTCTAGAGCAGTGTTCCCTTACGCGTTTCGCCGCTCCAGGCAGCTTTGTCAAAGGGTAATGTGGTGTTCAGATTTTACCCCTTTTTATAGGGGAAATGATGTCATCAATTAATTAACATAATCAATTAAGACCAAGCATCATCATTTCAAATTCTAAACTACGCAGAAACAGCAGAAACTGAAAAGTAAAAACACTCATGGACTAGTGTTAAAAAACTAATCATAGATCCCTTAAAAAACATTTTATTTACATTCCGATAGTCAGTCATGTGATCGTATTGCCGATCACATGACACTACTCAGAGTGACTTCCTATAAGGCTGTCTGTTCATAGGGACAGCCATCCGTCACTCAACATGTCCTGCCCCACTTACAAATCACGTGGGTTTACAGTAAAGGAAGTGTTCCGCTCCCATGACTACGGAGCCGTCACTTCCTGATACACATTATTCTTGTTGCTAAGAAACTCAAAAGGTGACGGAAACATGGGAGGATTCTCTTCGGCGGCACGTACGGTCACCGGAAGTGACCTATTCCTATAGCAACAGACCCGTCACGTCCTAGTGCGCATTGTTGTTAGCAACTATCTATGATGTCGGGAGTGACCCGTTTCTATAGCAACGGAGTTGTCACTTCCTAATCTACGTTATTACTGACTTTTGCACCATGTCAAGAGGCACAGAAAAAACTGACTAGAAGTGGGGGGATACTTTTCAGTTGCACGTGCGATCACCGGAAGTGACCGGTTTCTATAGCAACTCAGCCATCACATCCTGGTGCGCACTGTTGTTAGCAACCTTAATGGAATTAAAGGGAAACATATCTAAAATTAATCCAAAATCGATCATTAAATATTGATTCAAAACTGTAGTCCATAATATATACAGAAACTACTACATACAAAGCACATAAATCTCTTCCTAAATATTAAAGTGTAGAGCTAAGAGGACACTGGATTGAGAGTAAGGAAACCGTACTGATATTAAATACCAATTTCGTCAGTTATCATTGGAGATGTATTAACCAAATCAAAAGCTGATAAATTCAATCAAGTATTGTATTCAGTTCTAAGGCCTCATTCAGACCTTGTGGATGTATTGTATTTAATTGGAAAGTCCAATAAATCTCCCCCCCCCTATTCCAAAATAAACATCCCAAACACCACCTACCCGGTTTCCCCCCCCCCCCCCTTCAATATTCCCCTTCCCGTTTTTTTCCGTTACACCTAGCCTTTCCCTTCCAGTAACCCCCCCCCCCCCCCCCCATTTCTAACAGATATCGAAGCAAAAGTATCATTTGGTCAATATACCACACGTTAATATGTATCAATTAATAACGTATGTATTTATTATGTATTTTCTACTATTCCTATAGGAAAAATTCCCTTGCTGAGTATCCCTCTGTCATAATCAATAATGAAAGTTCCGTTGGCCTCTTCCAAAGCGACTACTATAGAATGATTCCAATAATGCATTCACCCTTTTTCTCATCCCCCATCAGATTATAGGATCTTCCATTTTATTTCATTTTTCAGACAGTTTTTAAACAAAAAAATCCTTTTTAAATAATACATCAATGAAATCAAGAAACTTCTCTTACCAAATGAATTTTCTCTGACGTCCTTGTGGATGCTGGGAACTCCGTAAGGACCATGGGGAATAGCGGCTCCGCAGGAGACTGGGCACATCTAAAGAAAGCTTTAGGACTATCTGGTGTGCACTGGCTGCTCCCCCTATGACCCTCCTCCAAGCCTCAGTTAGATTTTTGTGCCCGGCCGAGATGGGTGCAATCTAGGGGGCTCTCCTGAGCTTCTTAGAAAAAAGTTAGTTTTAGGTTTTTTATTTTCAGTGAGACCTGCTGGCAACAGGCTCACTGCATCGAGGGACTAAGGGGAGAAGAAGCGAACCTGCCTGCTTGCAGCCAGCTTGGGCTTCTTAGGCTACTGGACACCATTAGCTCCAGAGGGATCGAACACAGGCCCAGCCTCGGAGTCCGGTCCCAGAGCCGCGCCGCCGGCCCCCTTACAAAGCCAGAAGCAAGAAGAGGTCCGGAAAATCGGCGGCAGAAGACATCAGTCTTCATCAAGGTAGCGCACAGCACTGCAGCTGTGCGCCATTGCTCCTCATGCACACTTCACACTCCGGTCACTGAGGGTGCAGGGCGCTGGGGGGGGGGGCGCCCTGAGCAGCAATATTAACACCTTGGCTGGCAAAAATACATCACATATAACCCCCAGGGCTAAATGGATGTACATTAACCCCTGCCAGAATCCATAAAAATGCGGGAGAAAAGTCCGCTAAAAAGGGGCGGAGCTATCTCCTTCAGCACACTAGTGCCATTTTTCCCTCACAGCTCCGTTGGAGGGAAGCTCCCTGGCTCTCCCTTGCAGTAACTACACTACAGAAAGGGTTAAAAAAGAGAGGGGGGGCACAAATTAGGCGCAGTATACAATATATGCAGCTATAAGCGAAAACATTTTTTTATAGGTGCTGTCCCTGTGATATATAGCGCCCTGGTGTGTGCTGGCATACTCTCCCTCTGTCTCCCCAAAGGGCTTTGTGGGGTCCTGTCCTCTATCAGAGCATTCCCTGTGTGTGGGCTGTGTGACGGTACAGCTGTGTCGACATGTATGTGGAGGATAATGAGGTGGAGGCGGAGCGAATGCCTGTAAATATGTTATCACCCCCTGAGGGGTCGACACCGGTGTGGGTGAATTTATGGAAGGATTACGTGAAAGTGTCAACTCCTTACATAAAAGGTCGACGACACAGAACAGCCGGCTACTCAGCTTGTGCCTGTTTCCAGCGTCTCAAATGTCATGGGGGGCTCTAAAAACGCCCGCTACCTCAGATAGCAGACACAGATGTCGACACGGATGCCGACTCCAGTGTCGACGACGATGAGACTAGTGTACCCTCCAAATAGGTCCACCCGCTACATGATTGAGGCAAGGAAAAATGTATTACACATTTATGATTATACCCCAGATACCACATAAAAAGGGTATTGTGTTTGGTGAGAGAAAACTATTAGTAGTTTTTCCTGCATCTGAGAAATTAAATGAGGTGTGTGAGGAAGCGAGGAAGATTGATCATTTCTAAACGGTTAATGGCTGCGTACCCTTTCCCGCCAGAGGATAGGTCACGCGGGGAAACACCCCATAGGGTAGATACAGCGCTTACACGCTTACCAGAAAAGGTGGCACTACCGTCTCCGGATACGGCCGCCCTGAAGGGACCTGCTGATAGAAAGCAGGAGGTTACCCTATAAGATATAGTCACACACTAGGACATTATATCGCGACCAGCCGTTGCTTCGGCATGGAGGTACAGTGCTCCCGCTGCGTGGTCAGATTCCCTGTCGAAAAATAACTATGGATAGGGACAATATTTTGCTGAAAATAGAGCATATAAAAGACGTGGTCTTATACATGCGTGATGCACAGAGGGATATTTGCCGACTGGCATCAAAAATAAGCGCTAGGTCCATTGCCGCCAGACGGGGGTTATGGACTTGGCAATGGTCAGGCGATGCAGACTCGAATCGGCACATGGAAGTTGCCCTATAAGGAGGTAAAACTGTTTGGGGATAGTTTTTTCAGACCTCGTTTCCACAGCTACTGCTGGGAAATTGATTTTTTTGCCACAGGCTACCCCACAACAAAAGAAAGCACTGTATCATCAAGTACAGTCCTTTCGGCCCCAGAAAAGCAAGAGGGCTAGAGGCTCATCTTTTCTGCCGAGAGGCAAAGGTAGAGGAAAAAGCTGCAACACACAGCTAGTTCCCAAGAGCAGAAGTCCTCCCTGCGTCCGGTAGGTCCACAGCATGGTGCTGGGGCTGCTCAGCCGGACCCGGGTACGGTGGGGGCCCGTCTCAGATATTTCAGCGGACAGGGGGCTCTTTCACATGGATCCCTGGGTCCTTCAAGTAGTATCTCAGGGGTACAGGCTGGAGTTCGAGACGTTCTTCCCCCCGCCGTTTCCTAAAATCTGCCTTACCGGCACCTCCCTCTGCCAGGGAGACGGTGTTGGTGGATATTCAACACTATAATCACAACAAGTGATTGTCAAGGTGCCCCTCCTTCAGCAAGGAAGGGGTTACTATTCCACAGTGGTTGTGGTACCGCAACGGTTCGGTGAAATGAAAATACTTGAACTTTTATATCAGAAGATTCAAGTTCAAGATGGAATCGTTCAGGGCGGTTATTACGAGCCTGGACGAGGGGGATTACAGGGTCTCCCTGGACATCAAGGATGCGTACCTGCATGTCCCCATTTACCCCCCTCACCAGGAGTACCTCAGATATGTGGTACAGGACTGTCACTATCAGTTCCAGATGCGGCCGTTGGAGTTGTCCACGGCACCGAAGGTCTTTACCTAGGTAATGGCCGAAGTGATGATACTCCTTCGCAAGAAGGAAGTTTTTATTATCCCGTACTTGGACGATCTCCTGATAAAGGCGAGGTCCAAAGAACAGTTGGTAGTGGGGGTAGCACTCTCTCGGGAAGTGCTACAACAGCACGACTGGATTCTCAATATTCCAAAGTCACAGCTGGTCCCGACGACACGTCTTCTGTTCCTGGGAATGTTTCTGAACGCAGACCAGAAAAGAGTGTTTCTTCCAGTGGAAAAAGCCGAGGAGTTGTCATCTCTAGTCAGAGACATCCTAAAACCAGGACAGGTGTCGGTACATCAATGCACACGAGTCCTGGGAAAAATGGTAGCTTCGTACGAAGCATAATTCCATTCGGAAGACTCCACGCAAGGACGTTCCAGTGGGACCTGTGGGACTAATGGTCCGGGTCCCATCTACAGATACAACAGCGGATAACCCTGTCAGCAAGAAACAGGGTGTCGCTGCTGTGGTGGCTGCAGAGGGCTCATCTACTAGAGGGCCGCAGATTCGGAATACAGGACTGGGTCCTGGTGACCACGGATGCCAGCCTTCGGGGCTGGGGTGCAGTCACACAGGGAAGAAAATTCCAAGGAGATTTCGCTTCACATAAATATTCTGCAGCTAAGGGCCATTTACAATGCCCTAAGCCAAGCAAGGCCCCTGCTTCAGAACCAGCCGGTACTGATCCAATCAGACGACATCACGGCGGTCGCCCATGTAAACAGACAGGGCGGCACAAGAAGCAGGATGGCGATGGCAGAAGCCACAAGGATTCTCCGATGGGCGACCTACACCCAGGAGAATGGGGACTTCATCCAGAAGTTTTCCAAATGCGGGTAAACCGTTGAGAATGACCACGGGTGGACATGATGGCGTCCCACCTCAACAAGAAGTTGAAAAGATATTGCGCCAGGTCAAGGGACCCTCAGGCGATCGCTGGGGACGCTCTAGTGACACCGTGGGTGTACCAGTCGGTTTATGTGTCTCCTCCTCTACCTCTCATACCCAAGGTACTGAGAATAATAAGAAGGCGAGGAGTGAAAACCATACTCGGGATTCCGGATTGGCCATGAAGAGCTTGGTACCCGGAACTTCAAGAGATGCTGGCAGAGGACCCTTGGCCTCTGCCGCTCAGACAAGACCTGCTGCAGCAGGGACCCTGTCTGTTCCAAGACTTACCGCGGCTGCGTTTGACGGCATGGCGGTAGAACACCGGATCCTAAAGGAAAAGGGTATTCCGAAGGAAGTCATCCCTACCCTGATCATAGCCAGGAAGGATGTCACCGCAAGACATTATCGCCGCGTTTGGCGAAAATTTGTTGCTTGGTGGGAGGCCATGAAGGCCCCGACGGAGGAATTTCAACTATGTCGATTCCTGCACTTCCTGCAAGCAGGGGTGACGTTTGGGCCTCAAATTGGGGTCCATCAAGGTCCAGATTTCGGCTCTGTCGATTTTCTTCCAGAAAGAACTGGCTTCACTGCCTGAAGTTCAGACTTTGGTTAAAGGAGTACTACATATTCAGCCTCCTTTTTGTGCCTCCTGTGGCACTTTTTGGATCTCAACGTGGTGTTGGATTTCCTAAAGTCGCATTGGTTGAGCCACTTAAAACCATGGAGCTAAAGTATCTCGCGTGGAAAGTGGTCATGCTGTTGGCCTTGGCCAGGCGTGTGTCAGAATTGGCGGCTTTGTCATGTAAAAGGCCTTATCTGATTTTCTATATGGATAGGGCAGAGTTGAGGACTCGTCCTCAGTTTCTCCCGAAGGTGGTCTCAGGTTTTCACTTGAACCAACCTATTGTGGTGCCTGCGGCTACTGGGGACTTGGAGGATTCCAAGTTGCTGGACGTAGTCAGGGCCCTGAAAATTTTATTTTTCCAGGACGGCTGGAGTCAGGAAAACTGACTCGCTGTTTATCCTGATGGCACCCAACAAGCTGGGTGCTCCTGCTTCTAAGCAGTCTATTGCGCGCTGGATTGTAGCACTATTCAGCTGGCGCATTCTGCGGTAGGATTACCGCAGCCTAAATCAATAAAAGCCCATTCCACAAGGACGGTGGGCTCATCTTGGGCGGCTGCCCGAGGGGTCTCGGCTTTACAGCTTTGCCGAGCAGCTACTTGGTCAGGGGCAAACACGTTTGCAAAATTCTATGAATTTGATACCCTGGCTGAGGAGGACCTGGAGTTCTCTCATTCGGTGCTGCAGAGTCATCCACACTCTCCCGCCCGTTTGGGAGCTTTGGTATAATCCCCATGGTCCTTACGGAGTTCCCAGCATCCACTAGGACGTCAGAGAAAATAAGAATTTACTTACCGATAATTCTATTTCTCGTAGTCCGTAGTGGATGCTGGGCGCCCATCCCAAGTGCGGATTGTCTGCAATACTTGTACATAGTTATGGTTAACTAATCGGGTTCTTGTTGTGAGCCATCTATTCAGAGGCTCCTCTGTTATCATGCTGTTAACTGGGTTTCATATCACAAGTTGTACGGTGTGATTGGTATGAGTCTTACCCGGGATTCAAAATCCTTCCTTATTGTGTACGCTCGTCCGGGCACAGTATCCTAACTGAGGCTTGGAGGAGGGTCATAGGGGGAGGAGCCAGTGCACACCAGATAGTCCTAAAGCTTTCTTTAGATGTGCCCAGTCTCCTGCGGAGCCGCTATTCCCCATGGTCCTTACGGAGTTCCCAGCATCCACTATGGACTACGAGAAATAGAATTATCGGTAAGTAAATTCTTATTTTATATATGTTATGTGTTTTTTAGTATGTGTTATTTGTTCCTTTCTTCTTTTCTTCTTTCTGGCTTCATGCAAGATGCAATCAAAATGCTCATAATTAAATGGCTGTAAATGATTCTACTAATAGAGGCAGACAACACAAGAAGGGCTTAATAAGCTAGTTACATAATGTCTATTGAGGGCGGAAGTGACACCGCTGCCGGACACACAAGTAAGGGCAAAACCGTCCGTACTGAGGGCGGAAGTGACACCGCTGCTGGACTCACAACTGAGGGCAAACCCACAATAAAAGCCAGAGAGATGAAGGGATCGGTCATCCTGACGAAGCCTGACTACACAGGTGAAACGCGTTGATCGCGGAGCTATGGATCGGAAAGCCTGCAAGCCTACCGCCGCCGCTACCAACTGACCAGTCTGCCGGCAGACACCCTAACCTCCTGGACCAGTGAAGCGCACACCTCCAGCACGGAGAGCACAAGTAAGGTCAGTGGGAGAGGAAGGAATATTCTTCATTTAACAAAAATATCCCACGGAGAACTCATTACCACAAGCCCTGTTTTCCCTTCATCAGAAGGACTTCCCCTTCTATCTAAAGACTTTGTACGAACAAAAAAAAGGGGTTTCCTTATAATTAAACCTTTATGAGCATAATATAACGCTATAAAGATAAATAAGGAGTGCACTCTTGGGACTTCTTTTTTACAGACAGAGTAAAACGCTGAAGCGTATCTGATCTTAACCTATCTTCACTACATGTATTGTCAGTATATATGTTTGTAATGTTTGTATACCGGTATTAGGTATTTTATACGTGCACGTAGAAACTTTTCCTTCACCAATTTATATTAATTATATATAAACCAGAAAGTTTATAGTGTGATACTAACAATAAACTCATTTACAAAAATACATATGCCTAATCTTTGTTTATAGCGAGCGCGGGGGATCCCTTGTCTTTTGTAGTTACTTAAGATAAACCTTACTGGCTCCAAATCCAGGACGACCCATCTTCATGCTACATGTGAACCAGGATCCCGATTCCAATTTGGTCCTACAAGGAATGAATTTCCCAGGATTCATCTAAAGTGGAACACAGTGTGCAGGACATTATAGCGTCATCTTAACCAACTGTGAACCAGAATCCATTCCATAACTAAGGACCTGGATCCGGATCCATGCATTGGAACACTTGATGGGTAATAAACCACATTGGTCTTAGTTTAAATTAGACTTTGTGTCCGAATACTAATATATGGACCTTTGCCTTATTAAGGTTATTTCTGAGGAGCTCAGTATTTGTCCACAAATTGGTCTATGAGCAATTTTATATTTTATCATCAATTTTATTCATATGCTTGATAAATCAGTATGTTGTAATTAATAAACTTATACAGTATTAGCATCAGTTGTATAAGCGCTGTAATTTATATATTTTTTTTGTGACTTTCATTAAGGAGATTGACTTTCTCCTTCCTACAGCAGCTAGGAGGAACTACTCATTTCAGCGCCTGTTTATTATATACTTGATATATATATTTTTTTGCATATGCACAGGATAACATTGGGATATGCCGAAGCGACAGCGGAAATGGCACCAAACGGTCACGAGCTTTCTGGCCTCCCAGGATGCATCGGGGCTTCACCATATAATCCCGCCCACTGACTTAGTCAAATCAGTTCTTTCCACAGCGATTAGGCAGGAGCATCAGGTAGAAACCTACTTGGGCGATAAGAACACACATGCACACCCTTCCATACAAGAAGGTAGAGGTTTAGTGATTGTCAAGATCCTCAATTCAGGTGCGTCAGGGTGGGACCCCTGTGGATACCTGTGGACATAAGAGAAATTACGTTAGCAACGGTAAGTTCTTACCATAATGTCTATTTCTCTGGCTGGGTCCACAGGTTATCCACAGGATAACATTGGGATTCCCAAAGCCAGTTTTAGTGGTGGGGACCCTCCTGATTACACAGGAGGACCTTTCGCCCGAAGTCTGCATCATGAGAGGCAAAAGTATCCAAGACATAATGTCTGATGAATGTGTTTATGGAAGACCATGTGGATGCCTTACAAATCTGTTCTGCTGAAGCACCCTGTTGTGCTGCCCATGAAGGACCTAGTGAGCAGAGACATTAGCCGGAGTAGGGAGATCTGCATGAGAATAAGCTTCTGATATTACCATTCGGAGCCATCTTGCCAACGTCTGTTTACTAGCAGGCCATCCTCTTCTATGAAATCCGTAGAGGATGAAGAGAGAATCTGTTTTTCTGATGGCACTAGTACGAGCTATGTAGATTCTTAATGCTCGGACTACGTCCAGCTACGCTTCTCCCGCAGAAAGTCCCGATACCTGAAAAGCTGGGACTACAATCTCTTCATTAAGGTGAAACTTTGAAACCACCTTCGGAAGATAACCAGATCTCGTTCTGAGAACTGCTCTGTCTGGAAAAAAACTTAGGAAAGGAGACTTACACGATAACGCTCCTAAATCTGACACTCTTCTAGCTGAGGCCATTGCCCGTAGAAAGAGTACTTTAGCCGTTAATAATTTAAGATCTGCTCTCTTAAGTGGTTCAAACGGAGGTCCCTGAAGGAATTTAAGAACTAGATTCAAATCCCAGGGAGCTGCAGGTGGAACAAATGGAGGTTGAATATGTACAACTCCCTGAAAGAAAGTACGTACATCCTGTAAATCAGCAATCTTTCGCTGAAACCATACAGTTAACGCTGATACTTGAACTCTCAAGGAAGCTACTTTCAAACCTTTATCCAATCTTGCTTGAAGGAAATCCAAAATCCTGGATACTTTAAAAGATCTTGGATTCAAACTTTTTTCAGTACACCAATGAATATAGGCTTGCCATATGCGGTGATAAACACGAGCTGAAGAAGGCTTTCTTGCTCTAAGCATAGTTTGGATTACTTGTTTTGAAAATCCTCTAGCTTCTAAGATAGAGTGTTCAACAGCCACGCCGTCAAAGACAGACAATCCAGATGGCTGTGACAACAAGGATCCTGCATTAGCCGATCTGGACGTTGAGGGAGCAGTATTGGTGCTTCCACGGACATTCTCAGTAGATCTGTGTACCAATGCCTTCTTGGCCAAGCTGGAGCTATTAGAATTATGGCTCCCTTTGCTTGCTTTATTTTTCTCACTACTCTGGGTAACAGAGATATTGGAGGGAACAGATACGCCAGATGAAATTTCAATTCTACTGACAGTGCGTCTACAAGGACCGCTCCGGGATCCTTTGTTCTTGATCCGTAACTCGGAATTGTTGTTGTTTAGATGAGACGCCATGAGATCCATCTCTGGTAGACCCCATCTGTTCACTATCATCTGAAATACTTCTGGGTGTAATGCCCATTCGGTTTCCTGAATGGTGTGTCGACTGAGAAAATCCACTTCCCAGTTCAGTACACCTGGGACAAACACTGCTGACAATGCTGGAAGATGGAGTTCTGCCCATTTTAGAATGGGAGTTACTTCCTCCATCAGTCTCTTGCTGTGAGTTCCTCCTTGATGATTGAGGTATGCTACTGCTGTCGCATTGTCTGAGCGACTCTGGACCGGTCTTCCTTGCAGACTGTCCTTTGCCTGAACTAGAGCCATATAATAAGATTTTACTCACCGGTAAATCTATTTCTCGTAGTCCGTAGTGGATGCTGGGGACTCCATAAGGACCATGGGGAATAGCGGCTCCGCAGGAGACTGGGCAAAGCTAAGAAAGATTTAGGACTACCTGGTGTGCACTGGCTCCTCCCACTATGACCCTCCTCCAGACTTCAGTAAGGATACTGTGCCCGGAAGAGCTGACACAATAAGGAAGGATTTTGAATCTCGGGTAAGACTCATACCAGCCACACCAATCACACCGTATAACTCGTGATACTATACCCAGTTAACAGTATGAACACAACAGAGCCTCTCAAAAGATGGCTCAACAATAACCCTTGTAGTTAACAATAACTATATACAAGTATTGCAGACAGTCCGCACTTGGGACAGGCGCCCAGCATCCACTACGGACTACGAGAAATAGATTTACCGGTGAGTAAAATCTTATTTTCTCTGACGTCCTAGTGGATGCTGGGGACTCCGTAAGGACCATGGGGATTATACCAAAGCTCCCAAACGGGCGGGAGAGTGCGGATGACTCTGCAGCACCGAATGAGAGAACTCAAGGTCCTCCTCAGCCAGGGTATCAAATTTGTAGAATTTTGCAAACGTGTTTGCCCCTGACCAAGTAGCAGATCGGCAAAGTTGTAAAGCCGAGACCCCTCGGGCAGCCGCCCAAGAAGAGCCCACTTTCCTCGTGGAATGGGCTTTTACAGATTTAGGCTGCGGCAGGCCAGCCACAGAATGCGCAAGCTGAATTGTGCTACAAATCCAGCGAGCAATAGTCTGCTTTGAAGCAGGAGCACCCATCTTGTTTGGTGCATACAGGATAAATAGCGAGTCAGTCTTCCTGACTCCAGCCGTCCTGGAAACATAAATTTTCAAGGCCCTGACTACGTCCAGTAACTTGGAGTCCTCCAAGTCCCTAGTAGCCGCAGGCACCACGATAGGTTGGTTCAAGTGAAAAGCTGATACCACCTTAGGAAGAAACTGGGGACGAGTCCTCAATTCTGCCCTATCCATATGGAAAATCAAATAGGGGCTTTTACATGACAAAGCCGCCAATTCTGACACACGCCTTGCCGAAGCCAAGGCCAAAAGCATGACCACTTTCCACGTGAGATATTTTAAATCCACGGTTTTGAGTGGCTCAAAACAATGTGACTTTAGGAAACCCAACACCACGTTGAGGTCCCACGGTGCCACTGGAGGCACAAAAGGAGGCTGAATATGCAGCACTCCCTTGACAAATGTCTGAACTTCAGGCAGTGAAGCCAGTTCTTTTTGGAAGAAAATCGACAGAGCCGAAATCTGGACCTTAATGGAACCCAGCTTTAGGCCCATAGTCACCCCTGACTGTAGGAAGTGCAGAAATCGACCTAGCTGGAATTCCTCCGTTGGGGCCTTCCTGGCCTCACACCACGCAACATATTTTCGCCATATGCGGTGATAATGTTGTACGGTTACATCTTTTCTAGCTTTAATAAGCGTAGGAATGACTTCCTCCGGAATACCCTTTTCTTTTAGGATCCGGTGTTAAACCGCCATGCCGTCAAACGCAGCTGCGGTAAGTCTTGGAACAGACAGGGCCCCTGCAGCAGCAGGTCCTGTCTGAGCGGCAGAGGCCATGGGTCCTCTGAGATCATTTCTTGAAGTTCCGGGTACCAAGCTCTTCTTGGCCAATCCGGAACAATGAGTATAGTTCTTACTCCTCTTCTCCTTATTATCCTCAGTACCTTGGGTATGAGAGGAAAAGGAGGGAACACATAAAACGACCGGTACACCCACGGTGTCACTAGAGCGTCCACAGCTATCGCCTAAGGGTCTCTTGACCTGGTGCAATATTTTTCTAGCTTTTTGTTTAAGCGGGACGCCAACATGTCCACCTGTGGCTTTTCCCAACGGTTTACAATCAGTTGGAAGACTTCTGGATGAAGTCCCCACTCTCCCGAGTGGAGGTCGTGCCTGCTGAGGAAGTCTGCTTCCCAGTTCTCCACTCCCGGAATGAACACTGCTGACAGTGCTAACACGTGATTTTCCGCCCATCGGAGAATCCTTGTGGCTTCTGCCATCGCCGTCCTGCTTCTTGTGCCGCCCTGTCGATTTACATGGGCGACAGCCGTGATGTTGTCTGACTGGATCAGAACCGGCTGGTTTTGAAGCAGGGGCATTGCTTGACTTAGGGCATTGTAAATGGCCCTCAGTTCCAGAACATTTATGTGTAGGGAAGTCTCCTGACTTGACCAAAGTCCTTGGAAGTTTCTTCCCCGTGTGACTGCCCCCCAGCCCCGAAGGCTGGCATCCGTGGTCACCAGGACCCAGTCCTGTATGCCGAATCTGCGGCCCTCTCTGAGATGAGCACTCTGCAGCCACCACAGCAGAGACACCCTGGTCCTTGGAGCCAGGGTTATCAACCGATGCATTTGAAGATGCGATCCGGACCATTGGTCCAACAGGTCCCACTGAAAGGTTCTGGCATGGAACCTGCCGAATGGAATCGCTTCGTAGGAAGCTACCATCTTTCCCAGGACTCGCGTGCAATGATGCACCGACACCTGTTTTGGTTTCAGGAGGCCTCTCACTAGAAACGACAGCTCCTTGGCTTTCTCCTCTGGGAGAAACTTTTTTCTGGACTGTGTCCAGAATCATCCCCAGGAACAGTAGACGTGTCACCGGAACCAGCTGAGACTTTGGAATATTCAGAATCCAACCGTGCTGGTGTAGCATCTCCTGAGATAATGCTACGCCGACCAACAACTGCTCTCTGGACCTTGCCCTTATCAGGAGATCGTCCAAGTATGGGACAATTAAAACTCCCTTTTTCCGAAGGAGTATCATCATTTCGGCCATTACCTTGGTAAATACCCTCGGTGCCGTGGACAGGCCGAACGGCAACGTCTGGAATTGGTAATGACAATCCTGTACCACAAATCTGAGGTACTCCTGGTGAGGATGGTAAATGGGGACATGCAGGTAAGCATCCTTGATGTCCAGAGATACCATGTAATCTCCCTCTTCCAGGCTTGCAATAACCGCCCTGAGCGATTCCATCTTGAATTTGAATTTTCTTAAATATGTGTTCAAGGATTTCAAATTTAAAATGGGTCTCACTGAACCGTCCGGTTTCGGTACCACAAACATTGTGGAATAGTAACCCCGTCCTTGTTGAAGTAGGGGCACCTTGACTATCACCTGCTGGGAATACAGCTTGTGAATTGCCTCTAACACAGCCTCCCTTTCTGAAGGAGTCGTTGGTATGGCAGATTTGAGGAAACGGCGGGGGGGGGGGATGTCTCGAATTCCAGCCTGTACCCCTGAGATACTACTTGAAGGATCCAGGGATCTACCTGTGAGCGAGCCCACTGATTGCTGAAGTTTTTGAGACGGCCCCCCACCGTACCTGGCTCCGCCTGCTGAGCCCCAGCGTCATGCGGCGGACTTAGCAGAAGAAGCGGGGGAGGACTTTTGTTCCTGGGAAGTGGCTGTATGCTGCAGCTTTTTTCCCCTACCTCTGCCTCTGGGCAGAAAGGACGCGCCTCTACCCCGTCTGCTCTTTTGGGGGTGAAAGGACTGCACCTGATAATACGGCGCTCTCTTTGGTTGTGAGGGGACATGTGGCAAAAACGCTGACTTCCCAGCTGTTGCTGTGGACACTAAGTCTGAAAGACCATCCCCGAACAACTCCTCACCCTTATAAGGCAAAACTTCCATGTGCTTTTTGGAATCTGCATCACCTGTCCACTGCCGGGTCCATAACCCTCTCCTGGCACAAATGGACAGTGCACTTATTTTTGATGCCAGCCGACAAATATCCCTCTGTGCATCTCTTATGTAAAAGACAGCGTCTTTAATATGCTCTACGTTTAGCAATATAGTGTCCCTGTCTAGGGTGTCAATGTTTTCTGACAGGGAGTCTGACCATGCAGCTTCAGCACTGCACATCCATGCTGAGGCAATAGCTGGTCTCAGTATAATACCAGTGTGTGTATATATAGCTTTCTGGAGAGCCTCCTGCTTTCTGTCAGCAGGTTCCTTTAGGGCGGCCGTATCCTGGGACGGCAGTGCCACCTTTTTTGATAAGCGCGTAAGTGCTTTATCCACCCTAGGGGGTGTTTCCCAACGTGACCTATCCTCTGGCGGGAAAGGGTACGCCATTAGTAATTTTTTTGAAATTACGAATTTTTTATCGGGGGAAGCCCACGCTAGTTCACACACTTCTGAAGAATTGAATGAAGGGGGAAAAACTACTGGTAGTTTTTTCTCTCCAAACATAATACCCTTTTTTGTGGTACCTGGGGTTACCTCAGAAATGTGTAAAACATTTTTCATTGCCTCAATCATATAACGAGTGGCCCTATTGGACATTACATTAGTCTCTTCGTCGTCGACACTGGTATCAGTATCCGTGTCGACATCTGTGTCTGCCATCTGAGGTAGCGGCGTTTTAGAGCCCCTGATGACTTTTGAGACGTCTGGGCAGGCACGGGCTGAGAAGCCGGCTGCCCCGCATTTGGCATGTCGTCAAATTTTTTATGTAAGGAGTCGACACTTTCGCGTAATTCCTTCCACAAGTCCATCCACTCCGGTGTCTGCCCAGCAGGGGGTGACAACACATTTATAGGCATCTGCTCCTCCTCCACATAAGTCTCCTCATCAAACATGTTGACACAGCCGTACCGACACACCGCACACACACAGGGAATGCTCTGACAGAAGACAGGACCCAACAAAGCCCTTTGGGGAGACAGAGAGAGAGTATGCCAGCACACACCAGAGCGCTATATAAATCAGGGATTAACTAAATTACCTTCCTACCTCTGTCTGTCTGTTTTTACCCAGTTTTGTTCTATTACTGTTGTTCTAATTGTAAAGCGCAACGGAATATGCTGCGCTATATAAGAAACTGTTAATAAATAATAAGAATTTACTTACCGATAATTCTATTTCTCGTAGTCCGTAGTGGATGCTGGGAACTCCGTAAGGACCATGGGGAATAGCGGCTCCGCAGGAGACTGGGCACAAATAGAAAGCTTTAGTACTACCTGGTGTGCACTGGCTCCTCCCCCTATGACCATCCTCCAAGCCTCAGTTAGGATACTGTGCCCGGACGAGCGTACACAATAAGTAAGGATTTTGAATCCAGGGTAAGACTCATACCAGCCACACCAATCACACCGTATAACTTGTGATCTGAACCCAGTTAACAGTATGATAACAGAGGAGCCTCTAGAAAAGATGGCTCACTACAACAATAACCCGATTTAGTTAACAATAACTATGTACAAGTATTGCAGACAATCCGCACTTGGGATGGGCGCCCAGCATCCACTACGGACTACGAGAAATAGAATTATCGGTAAGTAAATTCTTATTTTCTCTGACGTCCTAGTGGATGCTGGGAACTCCGTAAGGACCATGGGGATTATACCAAAGCTCCCAAACGGGCGGGAGAGTGCGGATGACTCTGCAGCACCGAATGAGAGAACTCCAGGTCCTCCTCAGCCAGGGTATCAAATTTGTAGAATTTAGCAAACGTGTTTGCCCCTGACCAAGTAGCTGCTCGGCAAAGTTGTAAAGCCGAGACCCCTCGGGCAGCCGCCCAAGATGAGCCCACTTTCCGTGTGGAATGGGCTTTTACAGATTTTGGCTGTGGCAGGCCTGCCACAGAATGTGCAAGCTGAATTGTACTACAAATCCAACGAGCAATAGTCTGCTTAGAAGCAGGAGCACCCAGCTTGTTGGGTGCATACAGGATAAACAGCGAGTCAGATTTTCTGACACCAGCCGTCCTGGAAACATATATTTTCAGGGCCCTGACTACGTCCAGCAACTTGGAGTCCTCCAAGTCCCTAGTAGCCGCAGGTACCACAATAGGCTGGTTCAAGTGAAACGCTGAAACCACCTTAGGGAGAAATTGAGGACGAGTCCTCAATTCTGCCCTGTCCGTATGAAAAATTAGGTAAGGGCTTTTATATGACAAAGCCGCCAATTCTGAGACACGCCTGGCTGAAGCCAGGGCCAACAGCATTACCACTTTCCATGTGAGATATTTTAAGTCAACAGTGGTGAGTGGTTCAAACCAATGTGATTTTAGGAACCCCAAAACTACATTGAGATCCCAAGGTGCCACTGGAGGCACAAAAGGAGGCTGTATATGCAGTACCCCTTTGACAAACGTCTGAACCTCAGTAACTGAAGCCAGTTCTTTCTGGAAGAAAATTGACAAGGCCGAAATTTGAACCTTAATGGACCCTAATTTTAGGCCCATAGACAGTCCTGTTTGCAGGAAATGCAGGAAACGACCCAGTTGAAATTCCTCTGTAGGGGCCTTCCTGGCCTCGCACCACGCAACATATTTACGCCAAATACGGTGATAATGCTGCACGGTTACATCCTTCCTGGCTTTGATCAGGGTAGGGATGACTTCACCCGGAATGCCTTTTTCCTTCAGGATCCGGCGTTCAACCGCCATGCCGTCAAACGCAGCCGCGGTAAGTCTTGGAACAGACAGGGTCCCTGCTGGAGCAGGTCCCTTCTTAGAGGTAGAGGCCACGGGTCCTCTGTGAGCATCTCTTGAAGTTCCGGGTACCAAGTCCTTCTTGGCCAATCCGGAGCCACGAGTATAGTCCTTACTCCTCTCCTTCTTATGATTCTCAGTACCTTGGGTATGAGAGGCAGAGGAGGGAACACATACACTGACTGGTACACCCACGGTGTTACCAGAGCGTCCACAGCTATTGCCTGAGGGTCCCGTGACCTGGCGCAATACCTGTCTAGTTTTTTGTTGAGGCGGGACGCCATCATGTCCACCTTTGGTTTTTCCCAACGGTTCACAATCATGTGGAAGACTTCTGGGTGAAGTCCCCACTCTCCCGGGTGGAGGTCGTGTCTGCTGAGGAAGTCTGCTTCCCAGTTGTCCACTCCCGGAATGAATACTGCTGACAGTGCTATCACATGATTTTCCGCCCAGCGAAGAATCCTTGCAACTTCTGCCATTGCCCTCCTGCTTCTTGTGCCGCCCTGTCTGTTTACGTGGGCGACTGCCGTGATGTTGTCCGACTGGATCAACACCGGCTGACCCTGAAGCAGAGGCCTTGCTAGGCTTAGAGCATTGTAAATGGCTCTTAGCTCCAGTATATTTATGTGAAGTGTTGTCTCCAGGCTTGACCACAAGCCCTGGAAATTTCTTCCTTGTGTGACTGCTCCCCAGCCTC
Source organism: Pseudophryne corroboree (assembly GCF_028390025.1). NCBI lineage: Eukaryota > Metazoa > Chordata > Amphibia > Anura > Myobatrachidae > Pseudophryne > Pseudophryne corroboree. The sequence goes on along the minus strand of NC_086446.1, from coordinate 702,354,531 downwards.
TCAGGCTGGCATCCGTGGTCACCAGGACCCAGTCCTGAATGCCGAATCTGCGGCCCTCTAGAAGATGAGCACTCTGCAACCACCACAGAAGAGACACCCTTGTCCTTGGGGACAGGGTTATCCGCTGATGCATCTGAAGATGCGATCCGGACCATTTTTCCAGCAGATCCCACTGGAACGTTCTTGCGTGGAATCTGCCGAATGGAATCGCTTCGTAGGAAGCTACTATCTTTCCCAGGACTCTTGTGCATTGAAGCACTGAGACTTGCCCTGGTTTCAGGAGGTGTCTGACCAGTTCGGATAACTCCCTGGCTTTCTCCTCCGGAAGGAACACCTTTTTCTGGACTGTGTCCAGAATCATCCCTAGGAACAGAAGACGTGTTGTCGGAATCAGCTGCGATTTTGGGATATTTAGAATCCAGCCGTGCTGCCGTAGCACTACTTGAGATAGGGCTACTCCGACTACTAACTGTTCTCTGGACCTTGCTCTTATCAGGAGATCGTCCAAGTAAGGGATAATTAAAACGCCTTTTCTTCGAAGAAGAATCATTTCGGCCATTACCTTGGTAAAGACCCGGGGTGCCGTGGATAATCCAAACGGCAGCGTCTGAAACTGATAGTGACAGTTTTGTACCACAAACCTGAGGTACCCTTGATGAGAAGGGTAAATGGGGACATGGAGGTAGGCATCTTTGATGTCCAGAGACACCATATAGTCCCCCTCTTCCAGGTTCGCGATCACTGCCCTGAGTGACTCCATCTTGAATTTGAACCTCTGTATGTAAGTGTTCAAAGACTTCAGATTTAAAATAGGTCTCCCCGAGCCGTCCGGCTTCGGTACCACAAACAGCGTGGAATAATACCCCTTCCCTTGTTGCAGGAGGGGTACCTTGATTATCACCTGCTGGGAATACAGCTTGTGAACTGCCTCCAATACTGCCTCCCTGTCGGAGGGAGACGTTGGTAAAGCAGACTTCAGGAACCGGCGAGGGGGAGACGTCTCGAACTCCAATTTGTACCCCTGAGATACTACTTGAAGGATCCAGGGGTCCACTTGCGAGTGAGCCCACTGCGCGCTGAAATTCTTGAGACGGGCCCCCACGGTGCCTGAGTCCGCTTGTAAGGCCCCAGCGTCATGCTGAGGACTTGGCAGAAGCGGGAGAGGGCTTTTGTTCCTGGGAATTGGCTGTCCGTTGCAGTCTTTTTCCCCTTCCTCTGCCCCGGGGCAGAAAAGAGGAACCTTTTGCCCGCTTGCCCTTATGGGGACGAAAGGACTGCGCCTGATAAGACGGCGTCTTTTTATGCTGAGAGGCGACCTGGGGTAAAAATGTGGATTTCCCAGCAGTTGCCGTGGCCACCAGGTCCGATAGACCGACCCCAAATAACTCCTCCCCTTTATAAGGCAATATTTCCATATGCCGTTTAGAATCCGCATCACCTGACCACTGTCGCGTCCATAACCCTCTTCTGGCAGAAATGGACAGCGCACTCACTCTTGATGCCAGAGTGCAAATATCCCTCTGTGCATCTCGCATATATAGAAAAGCATCTTTTAAATGCTCTATAGTCAACAATATACTGTCCCTATCCAGGGTATCAATATTTTCAGTCAGGGAATCCGACCAAGCCACCCCAGCGCTGCACATCCAGGCTGAGGCGATTGCTGGTCGCAGTATAACACCAGTATGTGTGTATATACTTTTTAGGATATTCTCCAGTTTTCTGTCACATGGTTCCTTGAGGGCGGCCGTATCAGGACACGGTAACGCCACATGTTTTGATAAGCGTGTGAGTGCTTTATCCACTCTAGGGGGTGTTTCCCAACGCGCCCTAACCTCTGGCGGGAAAGGGTATAATGCCAATAACTTTTTAGAAATTATCAGTTTTTTATCGGGGGAAACCCACGCTTCATCACACACCTCATTTAATTCATCTGATTCAGGAAAAACTACGGGTAGTTTTTTCACACCCCACATAATACCCTTTTTAGTGGTACTTGCAGTATCAGAAATGTTTAAAACCTCTCTCATTGCCGTGATCATGTAACGTGTGGCCCTACTGGAAGTCACGTTTGTCTCCTCACCGTCGACACTGGAGTCAGTATCCGTGTCGACGTCTGTATCTACCATCTGAGGTAACGGCCGTTTTAGAGCCCCTGATGGTTTCTGAGACGCCTGGACAGGGACTAGCTGATTAGCCGGCTGTCTCATGTCATCAACTGTCTTTTGTAAGGAGCTGACATTGTCACGTAAATCCTTCCATAAAGCCGTCGACTCCCTAGGGGGTGACATCTCTATTATAGGCAATTGCTCCGCCTCCACATCATTTTCCTCCTCATACATGTCGACACAAACGTACCGACACACAGCACACGCACCGGGAATGCTCTGATAGAGGACAGGACCCCACTAGCCCTTTGGGGAGACAGAGGGAGAGTATGCCAGCACACACCAGAGCGCTATATATATATATATATATAGGGACAACATTATATAAGTGTTTCTCCCTTTATAGCTGCTGTATTGTTAATATCCCGCCAATTAGTGCCCCCCTCTCTTTTTTACCCTGTTTCTGAAGTGCAGGACTGCAGGGGAGAGTCAGGGAGACGTCCTTCCAGCGGAGCTGTGAGGGAAAATGGCGCCTGTGTGCTGAGGAGATAGGCTCCGCCCCCTTCTCGGCGGCCTTTCTCCCGCTTTTTGTGGAAATCTGGCAGGGGTTAAAATTCATCCATATAGCCCAGGGGGCTATATGTGATGCATTTTCGCCAGCCAAGGTGTTTCTATTGCTGCTCAGGGCGCCCCCCCCTAGCGCCCTGCACCCTCAGTGACCGGAGTGTGAAGTGTGCTGAGAAGCAATGGCGCACAGCTGCAGTGCTGTGCGCTACCTTGTGGAAGACAGGATGTCTTCTGCCGCCGATTTTCCGGACCTGTTCTTGCTTCTGGCTCTGTAAGGGGGCCGGCGGCGCGGCTCTGGGACCGAGCTCCAAGGCTGGGCCTGTGATCGGTCCCTCTGGAGCTAATGGTGTCCAGTAGCCTAAGAAGCCCAATCCACTCTGCACGCAGGTGAGTTCGCTTCTTCTCCCCTTAGTCCCTCGATGCAGTGAGCCTGTTGCCAGCAGGTCTCACTGAAAATAAAAAACCTAAACTAAAACTTTCACTAAGAAGCTCAGGAGAGCCCCTAGTGTGCACCCTTCTCGTTCGGGCACAAAAATCTAACTGAGGCTTGGAGGAGGGTCATAGGGGGAGGAGCCAGTGCACACCAGGTAGTACTAAAGCTTTCTATTTGTGCCCAGTCTCCTGCGGAGCCGCTATTCCCCATGGTCCTTACGGAGTTCCCAGCATCCACTAGGACGTCAGAGAAAAATAAAATAATAATATCCCCTTATAGCTGCTATATGTATATTGCGCCTAAATTTAGTGCCCCCCCCTCTCTTTTTTACCCTTTTCTGTAGTGTAGACTGCAGGGGAGAGCCAGGGAGCTTCCTTCCAGAGGAGCGGTGAGGGAGAAATGGCGCCAGTGTGCTGAGGGATAGCTCCACCCCTTTTTCGGCGGACTTTTCTCCCGCTTTTTTATGGATTCTGGCAGGGGTATTTATCACATATATAGCCTCTGGGGCTATATATTGTGATATATTTGCCAGCCAAGGTGTATTTATTGCTTCTCAGGGCGCCCCCCCCAGCGCCCTGCACCCTCAGTGACCGGAGTGTGAAGTGTGTATGAGGAGCAATGGCGCACAGCTGCAGTGCTGTGCGCTACCTTGGTGAAGACTGATGTCTTCTGCCGCCGATTTTCCGGATTCTTCTTGCTTCTGGCTCTGTAAGGGGGCCGGCGGCGCGGCTCCGGGACCGAACACCAATGGCCGGTTCCATGCGGTCGATCCCTCTGGAGCTAATGGTGTCCAGTAGCCTAAGAAGCCCCAAGCTACCACCAGTTAGGTAGGTTCGCTTCTTCTCCCCTTAGTCCCTCGCTGCAGTGAGTCTGTTGCCAGCAGATCTCACTGTAAAATAAAAAACCTAAAATATACTTTCTCTCTAGGAGCTCAGGAGAGCCCCTAGTGTGCATCCAGCTCAGCCGGGCACAGGATTCTAACTGGGGTCTGGAGGAGGGTCATAGTGGGAGGAGCCAGTGCACACCAGGTAGTCCTAAATCTTTCTCTCGGCTGAGGACTGTTTTGGTAAAGCTCTACAGAGGTCAGATGGTACAGTGGGTATTCGGGGACGCCTGTGACACTGTTTAATAATACGCTTATGTCTACTTTTTACATGGTAGACCATATGACCGGGTGAGAGTCCATCCATAATTTGCTATTTGCACTGTGTTCTTTTTTTTTGGATTTTATTACATTTATTACACTATTGGAAGCTTTTCGTTTATTCCATATGCAATGGAGGAGTATTGAAAGAATATTAAAGGAAGGAGGGGATTCATAACAGGCTATAGCCGCTCCAGTAAAAGTGTTATTGTCTACTTAGTCAGTAGACCACCAAATCCGGTAGGAGGCTATATTACTAACCCTGTGTGTGAAAATTATTTAAGGGGTGATACACTATGAGATTTCCTCTTCTTTATCTCTTGAGCATATAGAAGCTGTGAGAATTCGTCCGCTTTGGAGAAACACCTGAGGAGGCAGAGTTTAGAAACTGTCATTCATCCGATCTAAAAGCGCCGAAGGATAAAGTGGTGATATTGTTTGTTTGTGTATTGTTTAGTGGTTTGGGTAGAAGCCACTTCAGCTGCTTGTCCATTGTGCTGCTGTTGAGCGCACTTGATCTGGTTACACAAAAATCTGTTCTCTATTATGGAGCGTAATGTCTCCATGTGGAACCTTGGAATCCAAATGTATTTGTTTAACATTTTCAGATTGAGAATTGGTCGAAATGACCCATTTGGCTTCTGAATCAGAAATAGATTGGAGTAAAACCCATGTCCCCTTTGTGTTGGCGGTACTGGGACAATCACACCTGACTGCAGTAATTTTTGGACTGCTTCTTGTAGGGAATTGGCCTTCGACTCTATACGAGACGGGCTGGTGCAAAAAAATCTTTGAGGAGGCTGCCTCCTGAATGGGAACCCATACCCCTGACATACCAACTTCTGCACCCAAGCATCTGTTGTCGACTGTTGCCATATGTGTGCAAAATGAAGGAGTCAGCCCCCAACCCTGGAATCCTCCAGGCGGAGGCCCGTCTCTTAAAGCTGATGGTTTCCAAGCTTCCAATTAATTCTTGGATTCTGCATCTGCTTTCCAGGTATGTAGCCAGACTGCTCTACGAGCGGCTACTGTCAAGGCTGAAGCTTTAGAAGCAATTGTACCCATATCAATTGCTGCTTCTTAAAAGAATTGGGCTGATTGTCTTAAACGGCTTAAATGATACTCTTGCTCCTTATTAGGAGGAGAGAGGCCATTCCCTAGTTCCTCTAACCATTCGCCCATTGCTATCCAGGCCGAAGCCATAGCCGGTCTTACCACTGCTCCTGAGAGAGAAAATATATTTTTCAAGAAGCTATCTACCCTTCTGTCTGTGACATAATTTAGTGAGGTAGATGACAGTGGTAAAGCAGATTTATGCACAAGTCGCAGTACATGTGCATCTACTTTTGGAGGAACTTCTCTTTTTGAACTATCCGCCGCTGGAAATGGATAATAAGAATCCCATCTTTTCGGAATCTTATACTTTTTACTGGGCGTCGCCCAAGACTCATCCATCATTTTGCGTCAGCTCATCTGACGCTGGTAATTCAGTTTTAACTGTCTTTGTTCGTTTAAACACAGGTGCTTTAGATTTTAACACCGTCTTGACTGACTCTTCCAAAGAGAGAACAGCCTTCACAGCATCAATAAGTTCAGCTACATCCTCTGAACTAAAACTCTGCGACTGATCATCATACAGAGTATTTGAATATACTGTATCATCATCTTTTGTATCATCTTGTGTAGTCTGCCACATAGACGCATCTGTCTTAGTCTTACCTGTCCCTTGGTTACTTGTAGAGGCTACTGGAACCAACCCATAGGAAGGGAGCTGCATGTATGGGTTAATAGTGTAACCTAAACCCATGGGTGGTGCTGTCGGAGTTAACCTATCCGCTATTGAAGACAAAGTCTTTGCGAACATACTCCATGGTGGCTCTGTTGGTGGTTGAACCAAATCCTGTTTTTTTACTTTGCTGAAAAGCAAAACAGTTCGCACACAACCCCTCATAAGTGACCAACTGGTTCATACCAATTAACCCTGTTTTACAAGATAAGCATGTTAGGGATGTAGGAGTGCCTGATAAATTCTCGTCATTTTTGCCGCTCACAGACATGGTAATATTCTGTTTATGACTACACAATTTGTGACTGAAAATCACCTATAAATGGATATATAGACGCGAGATCAATCTGACCACAACCGTGCACCTGATTTGAGGGTCAGAACAGGACTGACGACATAAAAAAGTCAGCACACATACTAGCAGTCAGTCACATGTTAAAGCATTAGACATTGACATATGAGAATACAACCCCCATAACAACTTACAAGTAGGAAAATTGTACTTCTGTTTTTAACTGTTTTTTTTCAAACATAACATGCAGAAACAACAGTAATATACAGGCCTAATATGCAATATGTACTAAAATTAACAATTCATACTAACAAGTAGAGAGAATTTTTAGTACTGTATACCCTTCCTTCATAGAGCGGGAAACAGGGAGACTCACCACACTTCCATATCCAAACAAATACGCTCGCAAGACGCTGAGTGGATTAAGATGCTACTGGTGTACACTGCCGCTCTGATAACTGATACAAGACACGGACGCTCACTAACGGACACGGACGCTCAGTGAAATGCCACATGTATGCAGACGCTAAGGCCTGCGAGTCGGTCCGGCAATCTCTAGTGTACACAACCGCGGCGTCTAAACTGCGACCGAGTACCCTCGTGGTAGCGTCTGAGACAGAAGTGAGGTCATTCAGTTCATGGACGGGAGATGCGCGGAAACTGGTTATGAACTTGGGGGAGGGGCGGCCAGGAGAGCGTCCGATTCCCCCCGTTGACTTAAACTTTAAGGATCGCGGCCTCAACCTAGTCCTGGCGCCTATGATCCCTAGAGCGTAGCGCTGTCGCACCAGAGTGTGTTCGGTGCATCAACACACTGTTTGTAGTCTCCACCAAAAGCAGTGTAGCTGTGTCCGGACCCCCCTAGTAAGAGGAAATCCATAGACTTACCTTCCCCCCATGCTCCGGCCACAGCCTGTTTACATCTGCTGGACCTGCTAGAACATCCGACACAGACGCCCGTCTAGAAAGCACTGTACCGCGAAGGTAAGCGTTGTTGCGACCCGGTGGGGAGTTGTTGGAGCGACTCATTCTAATATGCGTTTAAAACGCTGTAAAGAAAAGTCACTCAAAAACCATAGTAAGACTATAAAAATAACATAATAAAAGCTTCAGGCTGCTTTATTACAGCAGCCCTGTGACCATGGTCCGGCTCTTACCGCACCAAACAAAAAACTGATTTGACTTGAATCAGTGGGCGGGATTATATGGTGAAGCCCCAATGCATCCTGGGAGGCCAGAAAGCTTGTAACCGTTTGGTGCCATTTCCGCTTCGGTCCGGCATATCCCAATGTTATCCTGTGGATAACCTGTGGACCCAGCCAGAGAAACAACGATTTGTACCACTTGTTTCTTGACCTCGCCGTAGTCAGGAGAGCGTCTCAGTACAGAATAATAATGGCTCTTACTATTGAAGGAAAACCATCATACTGCCATCACTCCGGTGAAATGGCAATGACAATCCTGAATAGCAAACCCAGGTAAGCTTAATGCGGACGAATGCGCATTTAAACCCTCTTTCTTCTTTTACAGGTTGGAGATCTCTGCCCTGAGAGATTCCATCTTGTAGTTCAACTTCTTAAGTAGAAATCTTTTTGGGATTGTTCTGACCAAGCTGTCTGGGCTCAGAAGCACGAAAAAGCTTGAATAGCTTCTTATTTTTTTTTTTGACAGGGACAGCAGGACAATGTCCAGATCCTGACCCAACTCTTGTATGGCGTTGCATACTACCTCCCCGTCCAGAGGAGAATCGGTAAGATCTATTTGAAAAATCAGTGAGGGGAATCATCTGGAAACTCCAGTATGTCCCCATTTGGACTCTATTCTTAACTAACTAGTCCAAGTCCATTCCAGGACTGACTGAAGAGTATTAGACGAGTTCCCACCGGTGTGGGCTCCAGCAAGATAGACCCAGCGACATGCGGTGGATATGGTAGAAACAGAGGACGATATCTGCTTCTGCGAACCTGAAAAGGCTGGAGACCTCTTACCTTTACATCTTCCTCTACCTGCAAAGAAGGGGAAAAAACGGTAACCAACCGGTCAAAATGACTGCATCCTACAAAAAATGCGTCACCAACCGTTGTGAGGGAACATAGCTCAAGAAGGTAGACTTACCAGCGGTATCTGCCGAGATCAACTTAAAGCCATCCCCAAACCAGGTTACACCTCATAGGGAAGATACTCCAGTATTTCTCGGAGTCCGCCTCAGCATTCCCTTGGTGAATCCACAACTAGTCGAGATGGCCATGGAATTGGCCAGCGAACCCAAGAGTCCCATACCTCTTGTAGTCTCACGGCAGCATGCTGCAATGTTCTAGATAAGACCCAACTTAAGGAGTATCCCATCTCTCCCCGGGGTAATTATATCGGATGACAACGTAACCGACCATTTCTGAATACAAGCACTCCCCCATGCGTATGTAATGCAAATATCATCAAAGCATATAATTAAAATATCACTTAGCTTCCTGTATACGATCCTTTATGACGGGGCCCCGTGCAGATCAGGGGTTGACTTTCACTTTATTCTATCCACGGCGGGAAAAGAATAAACACTCTGACTCCTCGTGAGGATTTGAGACCATCTTGTCACGGCTGACCTAGAGCTTTATCAACAGAGCGACCAGCACATGAGAAGGAATAACTTTACTTCAGCAATCATTATAAATTGTAATATGAATATACACATTTAACTACACAAATACACACATATATCTATACATATATATAGATATATGTAGAGATATATATATATATATATAAAGATGTATATATATATATATATATATATATATATATATATTTTATCAGGAACAGCAGGGTCCCTAGTGACATTAATGCGTTCTGAATGTGTATGAACATGTACTGAATGCCAATGTTGTGGATCTAATCAGGAAACATTATGGTCGACATAAGACATAGTATTCGTGTCGGCAACAGGGAGAAGTAACTGGGCAAAATAACATTTTTGCGACCCCGCATGGTCTGAGGGAAATATATACATAATTTTAATATCACACCCCCACGTCTGTGCTCGAGCTACAGCTCAATGCAACTATACCATACACATATATATATGTATATTTTTAAGTAGGTGGCCATGGGCTACATGCACCCCACCCTATGAGTGGTGAGTGCAGACACTGCACCCCGCTTCTGGGGTGGTGAGTGCTGTGGTTTTATATTTGTTGGTATAATATATATATATATATATATATATATATATATATATATATATATATATATATATATATATATATATATACATACATACATACATACATACATACAGGTAAAGGTTTTTTACATTATCATGTTAATTTACACCCAGTCATAATAGTTGGTGCCGACAGGGTCACCCACATACGTCTGTCTCCCATACAGTGTTTTCTTTGGAAAAGCTTACAACTACTGACATGCTGACACTTAATCTCATGAATCAAGTACCATCAGGAGTCGGCAATGCCGACAGAGGGATTCCCATAGCCGTTTGTGGCAGAGCACTCACACATGTAGACACACGTGTACTAAACACCCACCGACATGCTATAATGGGTAGATTCCAGTATCTGACAGGGAAAACACAGAAACTTTTACCAACTCATCTACCACACGCTCATTTATATATATATATATATATATATATATATATATATATATATATATATCTCCCTACATGTCTTCATTTTTTAACCTATATTGCACTAAACAACTGTGCTCCCCTTGTTTTACACTGTTAGCTGTTCAACAGTGTTTTGGCGGGAGCCAGTGTCTCTGTGAGGAGAAAATGGCGCTGTATAGAGTTGTGAGGGCTAAGCCACGCCCCCTTCTCGGCACGCTTCAGTCCCGCTAGTTTTTCATATTTTTATACTGGCGGGGGTTAGTACACAGTGCCTATGCACTGTATACCTCTTTGCAGGCTATATATATGAGGTATATTGCTGCCAAGGGCACCCCCCTGCGCCCTGCACCCTTGTAGTGCCGCTTCTGTGTGGGAGCAATGGCGCGCTGCGCTGTACCTCAGAGACTCTGAAGTCTTCTGACGTCACTGAAGTCTTCTGTTCTTCCTTTACTCACCCGGCTTTCTTCTGGCTCTGTGAGGGGGGTGACGGCGCGGCTCCAGGAACGAGCAGCTAGGCGAACCAAGCGATCAGACCCTCTGGAGCTAATGGTGTCCAGTAGCCTAAGAAGCAGAGCCCTTGAACTCAGAAGTAGGTCTGCTTCTCTCCCCTCACTCCCATGAAGCAGGGAGCCTGTAGCCAACAGGTCTCCCTGAAAATAATAAACCTAACAAAGTATTTTCCGAGAAACTCAGGAGGGCTCCTCAGTGTGTGACCAGTCTGTCTGTGCACAGAGTCTAACTGGAGTCTGGAGGAGGGGCATAGAGGGAGGAGCCAGTTCACACCCATTCAAAGTCTTATATAGTGTGCCCATGTCTCCTGCGGATCCTGTCTACACCCCATGGTCCTTTTGGAGTCCCCAGCATCCTCTAGGTATGAGGGGGGGGGGAACAACTTGTAATGTTTTCAAACATAGTGATTTTTTTTTTTGTATTGCATTTAAGAGCCAGGGCTGGACACATTTTTCTGAAATTTAGGAGTCAATCGTCCACAACCAAAATAAATGAAAACTTCTAGAACACCACTCATGCCCCTTTACTGCCCTCCGTTTTCCCCACATGCCATCAGACTCAAATGCATGCCAATTTACAGTGCCCAGATCATAGCATGCCACTAACACAGCGTCAAGCCAAACCACAGTGCCACCCAACACAGTCTGATACACCACAGTGCCCCCACATACAGAGACTGCCACAGTGTGCCCACATAGTCTACCACAGTGCGCCCCCAACACAGTCTGCCACACCACAGTGCGCCCCCAACACAGTCTGCCACACCACAGTGCACCCACAATACAGAGAGTCTGCCACACCAGTGCCCCCCAATACAACCACACCACAGTGCCCCAGTACAGAGTCTGCCACACCACAGTGGCCCCCAGTACAGAGTCTGCCACACCACAGTGGCCCCCAGTACAGAGTCTGCCACACCACAGTGGCCCTCAATACAGAGTCTGCCCAACCACAGTGGCCCCCAATACAGTCTGCCCAACCACAGTGGCCCCCAATACAGTCTGCCCCACCACAGTGGCCCCCAATACAGAGTCTGCCACACCACAGTGGCCTCCAATACAGAGTCTGCCACACCACAGTGGCCCCCAATACATAGTCTGCCACACCACAGTGGCCCCCAATACATAGTCTGCCACACCACAGTGGACCCCAATACATAGTCTGCCACACCAGGTAACTGATCTAGAGCAAACCGTAACGTGACTGAGGGAGATTCACAATCTCGAGCGAAGTTTAGACAGAACGGTGGAGGAGTTGCGGGAGGGGTCACTGGTAGAAGAGGATGATGATCAGGTAGCCAGCTGGGTCACAGTTAGAAGGAAGAAAAAGAGGGGGAGGCTCGACATCTCCGAACTATCAAACCCCAACAAATTTGCCCGACTGGACGTGGAATCGGAGGAGGATAGTGAAGAAATGACGGTGCCGGAGGAGACTGCTCCCTCTAGCATCCAGAGGAGCGGTCCCTCTGGCGCAGTTGGGATAAAAGATAGTGAGGTACCTAGTCAGATGGTGGTGGTAGGGGATTCTATCATCAGGAAGGCATATAGGGCAATCTGCTACCAGGACCGTGATCGCCGTACAGTCTGTTGTCTCCCGGGTGCTCGGGTACGGCACATCGCGGACCGGGTAGATAGATTGTTGGGAGGGACTGGGAAAGACCCGGCGGTCTTGGTGCATGTTGGCACCAATGACAAAGTTAGCGGAAGGTGGGATGTCCTTAAGAAAGACTATAGGGACTTAGGAAAGGGACAAGGCAAGGACATCTAAGGTAATATTCTCCAATACATTACCCGTGCCACGCGCTAGTCCAGGGAGGCAGAGGGAGATTAGGGAGGTAAATATGTGGCTTAGGGATTGGTGCAGGAAAGAGGGGTTTGTGTTCCTGGAACACTGGGCGGACTTCTCCGTCAGGCGCCATCTTTTTTGTCGTGATGGAGTGCACCTGACTGAGGAGGGGGCAGCGGTGCTGGGGGGGGGGGGGAAGGATGGTTAGAAGGTTGGAGGAGATTTTAAACTAGGAGCCTGGGGGGAGGGTTTAGCTAGAAACTACGGGTCATGCAGTGAGAATAGTGGGGATGGCGGTAGTAAAGGAAATGGGGGAGAAGTTGGGGGGAGGATAAGAGCAGGCGGTAAGGTTACTAACATGGGTACTAATAGAGATTTTACCAAAGCACTAACCAAGGACGATTACAGTTCATCATTGCTACATAAGGTGAAAGATGTCCCTAACACAAGGGAAAAAACTTATCTTATTTGTATGTATGTAAACGCTAGTAGCATTACTGGTAAAAAGGGCGAACTAGAAATACTTGCAGCAAGCAAACAGTATGATATTATAAGCATTACTGAAACTTGGTGGGACGAATCTCACGATTGGACAGTCAATGTAGAAGGCTATACGCTGTTTAGGAGAGACAGACTAAATAAAAAGGGTGGAGGGGTGTGTCTTTACGTAAAGCCGTTTTTAAAACCGGATATACAGGAAGATATTCAGGAGGGGACTGTAGACACTGTTGTCAAAGTCAGAAAAATATCTCTATGCACACTGCCATATTTGCACCTCACACAGGTCTGCGCTGCGCATGCGTGCGCTCTCCCGTGCGTGCGCATACTCGCTGTTGCGGGCACCCGCGGGTGCGCGGTATGTGCATTTACGGTAGAGTTCATGTGTTCGTAGCGTGCGACCCAATTGTTACATATTTCCACTATATAATGTATTTTGTAGATCATGGTCCCTTTGATAGAGTCTGAAAGTTTGGTTAATGTAGAATGTTCATGAACAGAGAAATCCCTCTTTGTTTGATACGAAGGGTCAGACAGGAGTAATACAGTGGTGTTTAGTACCCATCGGAAGAGTATTTAATTAGCAATATTCCGGTGTTGGTTTGAAGCGGATTAATCGCTCGTGCGAATAGTTATGGACATAAGAAGTTTATGAACATTTACTGTATTTGCACTTACTTATCCATGCGGCGGGAAACCCAGTTTCCCTCCCACCTGAGCTGTTGGAAATAGTCACAGCCCACCTGTATGAATCAACCTATGACCTTTTGTTATAATGCGAGGAGGAATTCCTGTGTCCAATGAACAATGAGATTGTAGGGACCATTGAATTGTATTGTGTGTGGGGCATAAATAGACAAGCCGATCACATCCAGCTCTCACTCTTCAACGGTTATCATTGCTGAAAATCGGGAGCTGGATGTCCAGAGGCGCATGCGATCGTTTCCTTTGTGCGTAAGTTTTCTTCGCAATCATATTGTCTTTCTTGATGTTATGGGCCATATCTCTCTCTCTCTCTCTCCTTCTCTTTCTCTCGTACTCTCTTAAACGTAATAGTATTGTATTGTATTTCCTGTGTAGTTATCTGGTTAGGTAGTCTATGTTATATTGTAGTGTATGACTTGTATTGTATTAATTCTTTTGCAAGTATAACATTCATAATATATATATTAGGCGTTGGACCCTAAGCACGGTATCTGTGTATTTCTTATAGTGTTAAGTATTCACAGAGCGTCGGTGACGCTCAAACAGCTTTTAAGTTAATAAGGTTACACTGTGTTGCATCTACACCCTATCTCTACACTAAGGTTTTACTGCATATTACATTGTTTATGGTTTAGATATAAAGGTTTAACATTGTGAGCGTCTGCGCCGCTGGTGATCTCCTCGTGGTCCCGAGCGGCCGCTACGCTATAGCGAATCATTACGTTAGTCGGCAGCCAATAGCGTGCCTGCCTGTGATCTCTCGGCCGTGAGCGAACGTGACGCTTGAGCGTCTCGACCACGGCTAAACGAGCGTACCCTTACGGTACTCCATACGTAAATAGCGTACAGTGTTCCTAGACCTCATAAAGGGTTTTATATAAGATAAATATTTAGCTTTATCACTGTCGAGACATTATGGGTAGAAATTGCATGCAGGGAAAAAGGAATAAAAAAGTTAGTATTGGGTGTATGCTATAGGCCGCCTGGTATCAACGCATCTGATGAGGAATTGTTACTAAAGCAAATTGAAAGAGCAGCAGGAGTAGGAGACATAGTAGTGATTGGAGATTTTAACTATCCAGAGATAAACTGGAAAAACGATTCATGTGATACTGCTAGGGGCAATATGTATTAAAACACACTTAATGATAACTACTTAGTTCAACTAATTGAGGAACCAACTAGGCACAATGCAATCTTAGACCTGGTATTAACAAACAATGGGGATTTGGTATCAGGTATTATAGTAGGGGAACCCATAGGAAACAGCAACCACAACATGGTCACATTCAATATCAGTTTTCATAAACAGCTATATACTGGCTCAACTAGGACTCTAAACTTTAGCAAAGCGAATTTTGAAAAGATGAGGGTATTTTTCAGGGATATTGAATGGGAAGGTTTGTTTTTAGGAAAAAATACTACGGAGAAATGGGAGGTACTAAAATTCCTGCTAGCTAAAAATACACTCAAATTTATTCCTGCGAGCAGCAAAAAAAGGAATAAAAATCATAAACCAATGTGGCTTAACAAAAAGATAAAGAAACTTATGGGAAAGAAAAGGCGAGCATTTAAAAAATACAAATCTGACGGGGAAGCAGAGTCATTTCAGCACTATAAGAAATGTAACAAAATATGCAAAAAGGAAATAAGAGCGGACAAAGAAGAAACTGAAAAACTAGTAGCAAAGGAAAGCAAAGCGAATCCCAAAAAATAAGATTTTACTTACCGATAAATCTATTTCTCGGAGTCCGTAGTGGATGCTGGGGTTCCTGAAAGGACCATGGGGAATAGCGGCTCCGCAGGAGACAGGGCACAAAAAGTAAAGCTTTTCCGATCAGGTGGTGTGCACTGGCTCCTCCCCCTATGACCCTCCTCCAGACTCCAGTTAGGTACTGTGCCCGGACGAGCGTACACAATAAGGGAGGATTTTGAATCCCGGGTAAGACTCATACCAGCCACACCAATCACACCGTACAACTTGTGATCTAAACCCAGTTAACAGTATGATAACAGCGGAGCCTCTGAAAGATGGCTTCCTTTAACAATAACCCGAATTAGTTAACAATAACTATGTACAACTTATGCAGATAATCCGCACTTGGGATGGGCGCCCAGCATCCACTACGGACTCCGAGAAATAGATTTATCGGTAAGTAAAATCTTATTTTCTCTATCGTCCTAGTGGATGCTGGGGTTCCTGAAAGGACCATGGGGATTATACCAAAGCTCCCAAACGGGCGGGAGAGTGCGGATGACTCTGCAGCACCGAATGAGAGAACTCCAGGTCCTCCTTAGCCAGAGTATCAAATTTGTAAAATTTTACAAACGTGTTCTCCCCTGACCACGTAGCTGCTCGGCAAAGTTGTAATGCCGAGACCCCTCGGGCAGCCGCCCAAGATGAGCCCACCTTCCTTGTGGAGTGGGCCTTTACAGATTTAGGCTGTGGCAAGCCTGCCACAGAATGTGCAAGTTGGATTGTGCTACAGATCCAACGAGCAATCGTCTGCTTAGACGCAGGAGCACCCATCTTGTTGGGTGCATACAATATAAACAACGAGTCAGATTTTCTGACTCCAGCTGTCCTTGCAATATATATTTTTAATGCTCTGACAACGTCCAGTAACTTGGAGTCCTCCAAGTCACTTGTAGCCGCAGGCACTACAATAGGCTGGTTCAGATGAAATGCTGACACCACCTTAGGGAGAAAATGCGGACGAGTCCGCAGTTCTGCCCTGTCCGAATGGAAAATCAGATATGGGCTTTTGTAAGATAAAGCTGCCAATTCTGACACTCTCCTGGCAGAAGCCAGGGCTAGAAGCATGGTCACTTTCCATGTGAGATATTTCAAATCCACCTTTTTTAGTGGTTCAAACCAATGAGATTTTAGGAAGTCCAAAACCACATTTAGATCCCACGGTGCCACTGGAGGCACCACAGGAGGCTGAATATGCAGCACTCCCTTAACAAAGGTCTGGACTTCAGGGACTGAAGCCAATTCTTTTTGAAAGAAAATCGACAGGGCCGAAATTTGAACCTTAATAGATCCCAATTTGAGACCCATTGACAATCCTGATTGCAGGAAATGTAGGAATCGACCCAGTTGAAATTCCTCCGTCGGAGCACTCCGATCTTCGCACCACGCAACATATTTTCGCCAAATTCGGTGATAATGTTGCACGGTTACTTCCTTCCTTGCTTTAATCAAAGTAGGAATGACTTCTTCCGGCATGCCTCTTTCCTTTAGGATCCGGCGTTCAACCGCCATGCCGTCAAACGCAGCCGCGGTAAGTCTTGAAACAGACAGGGACCCTGCTGAAGCAAGTCCCTCCTTAGAGGTAGAGGCCACGGATCTTCCGTGATCATCTCTTGAAGTTCCGGGTACCAAGTCCTCCTTGGCCAATCCGGAACCACTAGTATCGTTCTTACGCCTCTTTGCCGTATAATTCTCAATACTTTTGGTATGAGAGGCAGAGGAGGAAACACATACACCGACTGGTACACCCAAGGCGTTACCAGCGCGTCCACAGCTATTGCCTGCGGATCTCTTGACCTGGCGCAATACCTGTCCAGTTTTTTGTTGAGGCGAGACGCCATCATGTCCACCATTGGTCTTTCCCAACGGGTTACCAGCATGTGGAAGACTTCTGGATGAAGTCCCCACTCTCCCGGGTGAAGATCGTGTCTGCTGAGGAAGTCTGCTTCCCAGTTGTCCACTCCCGGGATGAACACTGCTGACAGTGCTATCACATGATTCTCTGCCCAGCGAAGAATCCTTGCAGCTTCTGCCATTGCCCTCCTGCTTCTTGTGCCGCCCTGTCTGTTCACATGGGCGACTGCCGTGATGTTGTCCGACTGGATCAATACCGGTTTTCCCTGAAGCAGAGGTTCTGCCTGGTTTAGAGCATTGTATATTGCTCTTAGTTCCAGAATGTTTATGTGAAGAGACGTTTCCAGGCTCGTCCATACTCCCTGGAAGTTTCTTCCTTGTGTGACTGCTCCCCAGCCTCTCAGGCTGGCGTCCGTGGTCACCAGGATCCAATCCTGTATTCCGAATCTGCGGCCCTCCAATAGATGAGCACTCTGCAACCACCACAGAAGAGACACCCTTGTCCTTGGAGACAGGGTTATCCGTAGGTGCATCTGAAGATGCGACCCTGACCATTTGTCCAACAGATCCCTTTGGAAAATTCTTGCGTGGAATCTGCCGAATGGAATCGCTTCGTAAGAAGCCACCATTTTTCCCAGGACTCTTGTGCATTGATGTACAGACACCTTTCCTGGTTTTAGGAGGTTCCTGACAAGCTCGGATAACTCCTTGGCTTTTTCCTCCGGGAGAAAAACCTTTTTCTGAACCGTGTCCAGAATCATCCCTAGGAACAGCAGACGAGTTGTCGGCATTAACTGGGATTTTGGAATATTCAGAATCCACCCGTGCTGTTTTAGCACTTCTTGAGACAGTGCTAATCCCATCTCTAGCTGTTCTCTGGACCTCGCCCTTATTAGGAGATCGTCCAAGTATGGGATAATTAATACGCCTTTTCTTCGAAGAAGAATCATCATCTCGGCCATTACCTTTGTAAAGATCCGAGGTGCCGTGGACAATCCGAACGGCAGCGTCTGAAACTGATAGTGACAGTTTTGTACAACGAACCTGAGGTACCCCTGGTGTGAGGGGTAAATTGGAACGTGGAGATACGCATCCTTGATGTCCAAGGATACCATAAAGTCCCCCTCTTCCAGGTTCGCTATCACTGCTCTGAGTGACTCCATTTTGAACTTGAACTTCTTTATGTACAGGTTCAAGGACTTCAGATTTAGAATAGGCCTTACCGAGCCATCCGGCTTCGGTACCACAAAAAGAGTGGAATAATACCCCTTCCCTTGTTGCAGAAGAGGTACCTTGACTATCACCTGCTGAGAGTACAGCTTGTGAATGGCTTCCAACACCGTCTCCCTTTCGGAGGGGGACGTTGGTAAAGCAGACCTCAGGAAACGGCGAGGTGGATCTGTCTCTAATTCCAACCTGTATCCCTGAGATATTATCTGCAGGATCCAGGGATCTACTTGCGAGTGAGCCCACTGCGCGCTGTAATTTTTGAGACGACCGCCCACCGTCCCCGAGTCCGCTTGAGAAGCCCCAGCGTCATGCTGAGGCTTTTGTAGAAGCCGGGGAGGGCTTCTGATCCTGGGAAGGAGCTGCGTGTTGCTGTCTCTTCCCTCGACCTTTGCCTCGTGGCAAATATGAATAGCCCTTTGCTCTCTTATTTTTAAAGGAACGAAAGGGCTGCGGTTGAAAAGTCGGTGCCTTTTTCTGTTGGGGAGTGACTTGAGGTAGAAAGGTGGATTTCCCGGCTGTAGCCGTGGCCACCAAATCTGATAGACCGACTCCAAATAACTCCTCCCCCTTATACGGCAAAACTTCCATATGCCGTTTTGAATCCGCATCGCCTGTCCACTGTCGCGTCCATAAAGCTCTTCTGGCCGAAATGGACATAGCACTTACCCGTGATGCCAGTGTGCATATATCCCTCTGTGCATCACGCATATAAAGAAATGCATCCTTTATTTGTTCTAACGACAGTAAAATATTGTCCCTGTCCAGGGTATCAATATTTTCAATCAGGGATTCTGACCAAACTACCCCCGCACTGCCCATCCAGGCAGTTGCTACAGCTGGTCGTAGTATAACACCTGCATGTGTGTATATACTTTTTTGGATATTTTCCATCCTCCTATCTGATGGATCTTTAAGTGCGGCCGTCTCAGGAGAGGGTAACGCCACTTGTTTAGATAAGCGTGTTAGCGCCTTGTCCACCCTAGGAGGTGTTTCCCAGCGCTCCCTAACCTCTGGCGGGAAAGGGTATAATGCCAATAATTTCTTTGAAATTATCAGCTTTTTATCAGGGGCAACCCACGCTTCATTACACACGTCATTTAGTTCTTCTGATTCAGGAAAAACTATAGGTAGTTTTTTCATACCCCACATAATACCCTGTTTAGTGGTACCTGTAGTATCAGCTAAATGTAACGCCTCCTTCATTGCCAAAATCATATAACGTGTGGCCCTACTGGAAAATACGGTTGATTCGTCACCGTCACCACTGGAGTCATCGCCTGTGTCTGGGTCTGTGTCGACCGACTGAGGCAAAGGGCGTTTCACAGCCCCTGACGGTGTTTGAGTCGCCTGGACAGGCACTAATTGATTGTCCGGCCGTCTCATGTCGTCAAACGACTGCTTTAGCGTGTTGACACTATCCCGTAGTTCCATAAATAAAGGCATCCATTCTGGTGTCGACCCCCTAGGAGGTGACATCCCCATATTTGGCAATTGCTCCGCCTCCACACCAATATCGTCCTCATACATGTCGACACACACGTACCGACACACAGCAGACACACAGGGAATGCTCCTAATGAAGACAGGACCCACTAGCCCTTTGGGGAGACAGAGGGAGAGTTTGCCAGCACACACCAAAAGCGCTATATATATATCAGGGATAGCCTTATAATAAGTGCTCCCCTATAGCTGCTTTGTTATATAAAAATATCGCCATAAATTTGCCCCCCCTCTCTGTTTTACCCTGTTTCTGTAGTGCAGTGCAGGGGAGAGACCTGGGAGCCGTCCTGACCAGCGGAGCTGTGAGAGGAAATGGCGCCGTGTGCTGAGGAGATAGGCCCCGCCCCTTTTCCGGCGGGCTCGTCTCCCGCTATTTTGAGAAATCAGGCAGGGGTTAAATATCTCCATATAGCCTCTAGGGCTATATGTGAGGTATTTTTAGCCTTTATAGGTACTATTTTGCCTCCCAGGGCGCCCCCCTCCCAGCGCCCTGCACCCTCAGTGACTGCCGTGTGAAGTGTGCTGAGAGGAAAATGGCGCACAGCTGCAGTGCTGTGCGCTACCTTTAGAAGACTGCAGGAGTCTTCAGCCGCCGATTCTGGACCTCTTCTGTCTTCAGCATCTGCAAGGGGGCCGGCGGCGCGGCTCCGGTGACCATCCAGGCTGTACCTGTGATCGTCCCTCTGGAGCTTGATGTCCAGTAGCCAAGAAGCCAATCCATCCTGCACGCAGGTGAGTTGACTCCTTCTCCCCTCAGTCCCTCGCTGCAGTGATCCTGTTGCCAGCAGGAATCACTGTAACATAAAAAACCTAGCTAAACTTTCTCTAAGCAGCTCTTTAGGAGAGCCACCTAGATTGCACCCTTCTCGGCCGGGCACAAAAATCTAACTGGAGTCTGGAGGAGGGTCATAGGGGGAGGAGCCAGTGCACACCACCTGATCGGAAAAGCTTTACTTTTTGTGCCCTGTCTCCTGCGGAGCCGCTATTCCCCATGGTCCTTTCAGGAACCCCAGCATCCACTAGGACGATAGAGAAAAATCTTTAAATACATTAATAGCAAGAGATTAAAGAAGGAGAGTATAGGCCCTTTAAAAGACAAGTTGGGAGTCTTAAGCAAAAATGATAATGACATAGCGGACACACTAAATAAGTTATTTACTAGAGAGGACCCAATTCAGGGACTAACACATAATCTCAATAATGAGAATATCCCACTGATAGGTACTTATTTAAGCGAGGAAGTAGTCTGTGACCGATTAAAACATTAAAAGATTAATAAGTCACCAGGTCCCGATGGTATTCACCCAAGAGATCTAATGGAGCTTCACTCTGAACTTGCAAAACCGCTATTTTTGCTCTTTAAGGATTCAGTAATATCAGGACTGGTTCCCAAAGACTGGCGTATAGCGGAAGTAGTGCCTATATTCAAAAAGGGAAGTAAAGCTGAACCAGGTAATTATAGACCAGTTAGTCTTACATCTATACTGGGGAAAGTATTGGAAGGTATTCCAAGAGATAGTATTCAGAAGTTCCTTGAAGTCAATAAGGTCATTAAAAGGAATCAACATGGGTTTATGAAGGACAGATCCTGTCAAACCAACTTACTTGGCTTTTATGAAACAGTAAGCGCAAACCTAGATCAGGGTAAAGAGGTGGATGTAATCTTTTTAGATTTTGCCAAAGCATTCGACACTGTACCACACATGAGACTTATCTACAAGCTACAAGAATCAGGGCTAGGAAGCACAATATGCACTTGAGTAAAAAACTGGTTAGATAATAGGGAGCAGCGCGTTGTGGTTAATGGATCTTTTTCAACTTGGACTGAAATGCTAAGTGGTGTGACGCAAGGCTCAGTATTAGGACCGCTATTGTTCAATATTTTCATTAACGACCTAACAGAAGGTCTAGAGAGCATGGTGTCAAATTTTGCAGATGATACCAAATTGTGTAAAGTTAGAAATGCGGAGGGGGATGCTGAGTCGCTTCAGAATGACTTAGTTAAATTAGAAGCTTGGGCAGCGAAATGGAGAATGCGCTTCAATACAGGCAAGTGTAAGGTAATGCACTGTGGTAACAAGAACAAAAATAACACCTACCTACTAAATGGGGTAAAATTAGGGGATTCTGTACTGGAAAAGGACTTCGGTGTCCTCATAGATAGCAAACTAAGCAGTAGTACCCAAAGTAGTACTGCAGCAAAGAAGGCTAATAAGATATTAGCATGCATAAAACGGGGAATTGATGCTAGGGACGAGAGTATTATACTCCCGTTATATAAATCGCTTGTGAGGCCACACCTTGAATACTGTGTACAATTCTGGGCACCTTACTACAAAAAGGATATCCTGGAGCTAGAAAAGGTTCAAAGGCGGGCGACCAAACTAATTAAGGATATGGAGACGCTGGAATACGAGGAAAGGCTTGCAAGACTAGGCATGTTTACACTGGAAAAGAGATTAAGAGGGGACATGATCAACATTTACAAATATATAAGGGGACAATATACAGATCTTGCGCAGGACCTGTTTTTGGTTAGATCAACACAGAACTCGTGGACACTCGCTCAGGTTAGAGAGGAGAGGAGATTCTGCACAATATGGCGTAAAGGCTTTTTTACGGTAAGGACGATACGTGTTTGGAATTCCCTGCCTGAGGGAGTTGTAATGGCCGACTCAGTCAACACCTTTAAGAATGGGTTAGATAAATTCCTAATGGATAATGATATCCAAGGTTACGGGGCATAGTCACGCACTATGGTTATTATAAAAAAAGAGGGGTAAAACGTAACGGCAGTCATCAACACCAGTCAAAATGTTATACAAAATAATCGTGCATAGGAGACCACAAATAGGTTGAACTCGATGGACAATTGTCTTTTTTCAACCTTAGATACTATGTTACTATGTAACCACAGTGGCCCCCAATACATAGTCTGCCACACCACAGTGGCCCCCAATACATAGTCTGCCACACCACAGTGGCCCCCAATACATAGTCTGCCACACCAGTGCCCCAATACATAGTAAGCCACACCACAGTGCTCCCCAATAAAACCACACCAGTGTCCTCAGTACATAGTCTACCACCCTACAGTGCCCCCAATAGAGTCTGCCACACCACAGTGCCCTCCAATACATAGTCTGCCACACCTCAGTGGCCCCAATACATAGTCTGCCACACCAGTGCCCCAATACATAGTAAGCCACACCACCGTGCTCCCAATACAGTGTGCCACACCACAGTGCCCCCAATACTTAGTCTGCCACACCACAGTGCCCTCCAATACATAGTAAGCCACACCACAGCAGCTCCAATACTTACTGTAGTATACCACACCACAGTGCCCCAAATATATAGTAGTCCTCCCCACAGTACATCCCATACATAGTATGCCACACCATAGTGTCCACAGTACATAGTAGGCCACACCACAGTGCCTCCAAAATGTGTCAATGTATATAATTTACTATGTACATGGAAGCAAGGCTGCTGTCCCTGCATCTCCTGTTTGGCTGGGAGCTGTGACACCAGCAGAATGATCTAGCTAATAAAGGAAAATGTAGATTTATTTATTAGATGTTAATACTCAGTCACAAGACTCTTATGTCATAAACATTTACACAAGTGTGGACTGGATGACAGTGTTAAAGGTGTCCCAATGTGCAAGCAGTGAAGGAGGAGTGAAGCTGCTGCTGGGGTGAAGGTGTTTCCTGCAGGGAGTACCGTCCTTGTACAGCTTGGACTAATTGTCTCTTGCTATACGTCCCTTATACTACTTTGTAGCTATTAGCAGGACCTCCAATTTGTTCGGAATGTATAGATGTGCCGTTCATCTCCCTGGTGGCACTTACCGGTAAGTCCACAGCTGTGATCACTACCAGTGTTGTGTCTTAAGCTGAGAGGGTTAAGAGGATGCTGCAGTGCTGCAACATTCGTGGTGTTAGTCTTGGGGTCTATTCAAACTGCCATCCAGATTCCACCTTGTGCTGCATAATAAAAAAGGTAGCAGAGGCTTCACCTTAAAGTCTCCTGAGGAAATGTGCTTGTAGGTCCTTTATCTTGTTCACTGGCGGGCTATGCGCTCTCTGTCCCTAGCCATACGGGTACTGTGGAGCTCTTCAGTGCCGGGTTCTCAGACACTGCTGCTATGCCTCCCGGGTAGCAATGGGAGCCCTGTGTCCAGCTACCGACAAGATGTGTGATCGCAGACACTGGCCGTGAGGTGCTGTGAGTCATGCAAGGTCACAGATATTGCTGCTATGGCTACCAGGTTGTTATAAGAGTCCTGTGTGTTACTAACCAGTGGGCCGATACTATAGTCAGTGCTGCAGTGAATCCTGCAGGAACCGCACAAATTTTGAAAACCAAGTGCCTCCAATCACAAAATGGAGATGAATCCCAATTTGCATCCTAAATGCTTTATGCGATAGTCAAAGTGTGAAGTGGTCGGAGCAGAGTTTCATTTCTAAATGAAACTTCACTCTGATCACCAATGAGACGGGGTCTCTGCAAATCTGGTCGCCAGGCGTAAAATCTTACCATGTCCCCCCGGATTTTTCAAGCACTGATTTAAGCCAATGTCAGCTCAGGTCAACTGCTCTTTTACCCATACCAGGAAGCCTGGTGTACATAAGAAAATTGCCCAATAACCAGATTCATCAACATGTTTGTTCCTGATCAAAACCTGGATGGTTTATTTTTTAACATAATTATTCATGTTATCAGCAGCTTTTTTTAAGATAAGAAAATAAGTAATGCTACAATATTATAAAACTAGGATTTGTCTAAATAATGGCCTGCTATCAATTCGGGGGGGCTAGGGTTAGAAAAAAGTTACTTTTTTTGGTTTGATCCAATTGATCCAATTTTTCTTCGTTTTTACATTAATGTTTTAATGGAAAAAAGAATCCTGCCTATATTACTACTATAAAACATTGCTATGTTTTAGAAACCTTGATCAACCATGTATTAATGCTAATGTTAACAATCCAAAGTTTTAGGCTTTAATGATCTATTATACATCTCTCAATGAAACCAATTTTTGGTGCAAAATATGTTTATTACAGAGAGGGCATATACAGAAAGGCATAATAGAATATAAACATAGTCAGGATGTCCTATAACAACTGTTGCAAAGGAATTTACATCAAGATACATTAGAGTACAATCAGGTCCCGAGATCAAGAAACACACAAACAATGATATAGGACAGGAACCAAAGAATATAATATAACCTGACAATCATAGAAATTGCAATATAACCCTCTCCAAAACAGTAATGAAAAATGTAAAAAAATAAAAAGGATTATCAAAGTAGGGAGATAGAAAAAGAGAGAAAGAAAGGGAAGGCGAAAAAGGAAAAGATGATCCGAAGTAAAAATAAAACCATGCAGGCAAATATGTATCCGCCATTTACTACATTCCACCATATATTAAGAAGAGGATGTAGAACGAAAAGAAAAACTAGAGGTCAGAATGTTCCTATAAGTCACAGAGCCCTTGAAATCCAGCCATCTGATCCACGTGTCTCTAAACGAGGGATAGGCCACGTCAGCTGATGACATTATGTCATCTAACTCCATATAGCGATCCACTCTGGACAACCAGTCATTAATAGTCGGAGGAGACTAGGAGCGCCATCTCACCGGGATCAACGCCTTAGCAGAATTGTTTAGATGGCATAATAGAGAATTTTTATAAAGCGAGATGGGTCTAGTCGAGTAATGAAAAAATAAGATTTTACTCACTGGTAAATCTATTTCTCGTAGTCCGTAGTGGATGCTGGGAACTCCGTAAGGACCATGGGGAATAGACGGGCTCCGCAGGAGACTGGGCACTCTAAAGAAAGATTTAGTACTACCTGGTGTGCACTGGCTCCTCCCTCTATGCCCCTCCTCCAGACCTCAGTTAAGGAAACTGTGCCCGGAAGAGCTGACATTACAAGGAAAGGATTTTGGAATCCAGGGTAAGACTCATACCAGCCACACCAATCACACCGTATAACTTGTGATAACTTACCCAGTTAACAGTATGAACAACAAACAAGCATCACTCAACTGATGCCACATAACATAACCCTTTAGTAAGCAATAACTATATACACGTATTGCAGAAAGTCTGCACTTGGGACGGGCGCCCAGCATCCACTACGGACTACGAGAAATAGTTTTACCGGTGAGTAAAATCTTATTTTCTCTAACGTCCTAGTGGATGCTGGGGACTCCGTAAGGACCATGGGGATTATACCAAAGCTCCCAAACGGGCGGGAGAGTGCGGATGACTCTGCAGCACCGAATGGGCAAACTCAAGGTCCTCCTCAGCCAGGGTATCAAACTTGTAGAACTTTGCAAATGTGTTTGAACCCGACCAAGTAGCAGCTCGGCAAAGCTGTAATGCCGAGACCCCTCGGGCAGCCGCCCAAGAAGAGCCCACCTTTCTTGTGGAATGGGCTTTCACTGATTTTGGATGCGGCAATCCAGCCACAGAATGAGCCTGCTGAATCGTGCCACAGATCCAGCGAGCAATAGTTTGCTTTGAAGCAGGAGCACCCAGCTTGTTGGATGCATACAGGACAAACAGCGAGTCAGTCTTCCTGACTCCAGCCGTTCTGGTCACATAAATCTTCAAAGCCCGAACTACGTCAAGCAACTTGGAATCCTCCAAGTCACCAGTAGCCGCAGGCACCACAATAGGTTGGTTCAAATGAAAGGATGACACCACCTTTGGCAGAAATTGTGGACGAGTCCGCAATTCTGCCCTATCCATATGGAAAACCAGATAGGGGCTTTTACATGACAAAGCCGCCAATTCTGACACACGCCTAGCCGAAGCTAAGGCCAACAGCATGACCACTTTCCACGTGAGATACTTTAGCTCTACGGTCTTAAGTGGCTCACACCAGTGGGATTTCAGGAAACTCAACACCACGTTAAGATCCCAAGGTGCCACTTGTGGCACAAAAGGGGGCTGAATATGCAGCACTCCCTTAACAAACGTCTGAACCTCAGGCAGCGAAGCCAGTTCTTTTTGGAAGAAAATGGATAGGGCCGAAATCTGGACCTTTATGGACCCTAATTTCAGGACCATAGTCACTCCTGACTGTAGGAAGTGCAGGAATCGACCCAGCTGGAATTCCTCTGTAGGGGCCTTCCTGGCCTCACACCAAGCAACATATTTTCGCCATATACGGTGATAATGCTTTGCTGTCACATCCTTCCTAGCCTTTATCAGCGTAGGAATAACTTCATCCGGAATGCCTTTTACGCTAGGATCCGGCGATCAACTGCCATGCCGTCAAACGCAGCCGCGGTAAGTCTTGGAACAGACAGGGCCCTTGTTATAACAGGTCCTGTCTGAGAGGCAGAGGCCACGAATCCTCTGTGAGCATTTCTTGCAATTCCGGGTACCAAGTCCTTCTTGGCCAATCCGGAACAATGAGTATTGTTCTCACTCCTCTTTTTCTTACAATTCTCAGCACCTTTGGTATGAGAGGAAGAGGAGGAAACACATAGACCGACTGGAACACCCACGGTGTTACTAGTGCGTCCACAGCTATCGCCTGAGGGTCCCTTGACCTGGCGCAATATCTTTTTAGCTTTTTGTTGAGACTGGACGCCATCATGTCCACCTGTGGCAGTTCCCATCGATTTGCAATCTGCGTGAAGACTTCTTGATGAAGTCCCCACTCTCCCGGGTGGAGGTCATGCCTTCTGAGGAAGTCTGCTTCCCAGTTGTCCACTCCCGGAATGAACACTGCTGACAGTGCTAGTACGTGATTCTCCGCCCAACAAAGAATCCTGGTGGCTTCTGCCATTGCCACCCTGCTTCTTGTGCCGCCCTGGCGGTTTACATGGGCCACTGCCGTGATGTTGTCTGACTGAATCAGCACTGGTTGGTTTCGAAGCAGAGGCTCCGCTTGACTCAGGGCGTTGTGTATAGCCCTTAGTTCCAGGATATTGATGTGCAGACAAGTCTCCTGACTTGACCATAGCCCCTGGAAGTTTCTTCCTTGAGTGACTGCCCCCCATCCTCGGAGGCTTGCATCCGTGGTCACCAGGACCCAGTCCTGTATGCCGAACCTGCGGCCCTCGAGGAGGTGAGCACTTTGCAGCCACCACAGAAGAGACACCCTGGCCCTGGGGGACAGGGTGATCAGCCGATGCATCTGAAGATGCGATCCGGACCACTTGTCCAACAGATCCCACTGAAAGATCCTCGCATGGAACCTGCCGAAGGGAATGGCTTCGTATGACGCCACCATCTTTCCCAGGACACGCGTGCAGTGATGCACCGATACCTGTTTTGGTTTTAGGAGGCCTCTGACCAGAGTGTCACGAGCTCCTGAGCCTTCTCCTCCGGGAGAAACACCCTTTTCTGGTTTGTGTCCAGAATCATGCCCAGAAAGGGCAGACGCGTCGTAGGAATCAGCTGCGACTTTGGAATATTCAGAATCCAGTCGTGCTGTTGCAACACTTCCTGAGAGAGTGCTACGCTGATCAGCAACCGCTCCCTGGACCTCGCCTTTATGAGGAGATCGTCCAAGTATGGGATAATCGTAACCCCTTGCTTCCGATGGAGCACCATTTTTTCCGCCATCACCTTGGTAAATATTCTCTGTGCTGTGGACAGGCCAAACGGCAACGTCTGGAATTGGAAATGGACAGTCCTGTACCACAAACCTGAGGTACTCCTGATGAGGTGGGTAAATGGGGACATGCAAGTACGCATCCTTGATGTCCAGAGACACCATAAAATCACCCTCTTCCAGGCTTGCAATGACCGCTCTGAGCGATTCCATTTTGAACTTGAATCTTTTCAGATAAATGTTCAGGGACTTTAAATTCAATATGGGTCTGACCGAACCGTCCGGTTTCGGTACCACAAACATTGTGGAATAGTATCCCCTTCCCTGTTGAAGGAGGGGAACCTTTACCACCACCTGCTGGAGATATAACTTGTGAATTGCCGCTAACACTACTTCCCGTTCCATGGGGGAAGCTCGCAGGGCCGATTTGAGGTAACTGTGAGGGGGCATCACTTCGAATTCCAGCTTGTATCCCTGAGACACAATCTGTATAGCCCAGGAATCCACCTGTGAGCGAACCCACTGGTGGCTGAAATTTTGGAGACGCGCCCCCACCGCTCCTGGCTCCACCTGTGGAGCCCCAGCGTCATGCGGTGGATTTAGTGGAAGCCGGGGAGGACTTCTGTTCCTGGGAACTAGCTGTATGGTGCAGCTTCTTTCCTCTTGTTTTTTAGAGTCGGCATCACCTGTCCATTGCAGAGTCCATAAGACCCTTCTGGCAGAAATCGACACTGCGTTTATTCTAGAGCCCAGCAGGCAAATGTCCCTCTGGGCATCCCGCATATATAGGACAGCGTCTTTGATATGTCCTAGGGTCAGTAAAATAGTCTCCCTGTCCAGGGTATCTAACTCCTCAGACAGAGTATGCTCCATGCTGCTACAGCACTACACATCCAGGCCGCAGCAATTGCTGGCCTCAGAAGAGTACCAGAATGTGTATAAACAGACTTCAGGATACCTTCCTGCTTCCTATCCGCAGGATCCTTTAGGGCGGCCGTATCCAGTGACGGCAGGGCCATCCTTCATTGCTATAATCATGTATTGGATGGCTTTAGTCATTTTAGGCTGCAACTTTGCCTCATCGTCATCGACACTGGAGTCCGAATCCGTGTCGACATCTGTGTCAACCAACTGGGATAGTAGGCGCTTTTGAAACCCTGACGGCCTCTGAGCTGTAGAATCAGACACGGGTTGAGACCCTGACTGATTATCCAACCTTTTATGCAAGGAGCTCATGTTATCATTTAACACCTTCCACATATCCATCCAATCAGGTGTCGGCGCCGTCGGTGGCGACACCACATTCACTTGCACTTGTTCTGCCTCCACGTAACCGTCCTCGTCAAACATGTCGACACAAACGTACCGACACACCGCACACACACAGGGAATGCTCTAATTGAGGACAGGACCCCACAAGGCCTTTTGGGGAGACAGAGAGAGAGTATGCCAGCACACACCCAAGCGCTATATAACCCAGGGATTACACAGTAACTTAGTGTTTACCCAGTAGCTGCTGTTTATGATAATTTTGCGCCTAAATTTGTGCCCCCCCTCTCTTTTTACCCTTTTTCTACATTGATACTGCAGGGGAGAGCCTGGGGAGCTTCCTCTCAGCGGAGCTGTGAAGAGAAAATGGCGCTGGTTAGTGCTGAGGAAAAAGGCCCCGCCCCCTCAGTGGCAGGCTTCAGTCCCGGGTCTGTGTAATAAAATGGCGGGGGCTCGTACATATATACAGTGCCCAGCTGTATATATGTGTCTTTTTGCCAAGAGGTGTCCTAATTGCTGCCCAGGGTGCCCCCCCCCTGCGCCCTGCACCCTACAGTGACCGGAGTGTGTGGGTAGTGTGGGCGCAATGGCGCACAGCTGCAGTGCTGTGCGCTACCTCATGTGAAGACAGGAGTCTTCTGCCGCCGATTTCGATGTCTTCTTGCTTCTGCCGGCTTCTGACTTCTGGCTCTGCGAGGGGGACGGCGGCGCGACTACGGGAACGGACGACAAGGTCAGGTCCTGTGTTCGATCCCTCTGGAGCTAATGGTGTCCAGTAGCCTAAGAAGCGCAACCTAGCCGCAGTTAGTAGGTTTGCTTCTCTCCCCTCAGTCCCACGTAGCAGAGAGTCTGTTGCCAGCAGAAGCTCTCTGAAAATAAAAAAAACCTAACTAAAATACTTTCTTATTAGCAAGCTCAGGAGAGCTCACTAAAAGCACCCAGCTCTGGCGGAGGGGCATAGAGGGAGGAGCCAGTGCACACCAGGTAGTACTAAATCTTTCTTTAGAGTGCCCAGTCTCCTGCGGAGCCCGTCTATTCCCCATGGTTCTTACGGAGTCCCCAGCATCCACTAGGACGTTAGAGAAAGCCAAAATAAGGGGTCTACTGGTACCTTCTCTCCCAAAATTTATGCAGAGAGAGGTATTACTCTCTTCCTGAAAGGCTGTAGGACCGGGCAGAGCCACCAAATATGGTTTCCGGGACCGTCGGAACAACGCCAACAAATGTTGGATACACCTATACCATTTTAGACAGAGTATCAGGACATCTATATCTAGAAATTAACTTGTATTGAGTCTCTACCACCAACGTGCTGGGGGAACAAACATGGGCTAATTTAAATATTTTCTCCCACTTGTCGGCATCCAGATCCCCTCCAAGCTCCTCCTCCCAGACTTGAGTGAATGAGGGGAGGATTGAACGGACATCCATTAATAAGAGATTGTATGTTAAGGAGATGGCATGGGGAGGAATGTTAGAGCCATCACAGAAACGTTCAAAGGGTCTAAGGGGCGATAATGGAGTTTTAGTAGAGTACTGAGAGAGTACAAAGTGACGGACTTGTAAGTATCGCCAAAAATCACCTGGTAGTAGATTCCATCGGTCCCGTAAAACTGAAAAGGGAACAATTACTCCTCCGCTCATCAACTAGCCGAGTGGACACAATCCCACTTTATACCAGCGTTGGAAGTGCATGATATGACATCCCGGGGGAAAGAGAGCATCAAACAAAAAGGACATATAAGAAGAAGCCATCGAGGAAAGAGAGGGGGATTTCCAGAGCTTTTTCCAGCCCAAAAGGGTAGGACCCACCGTCGGGTGGAGGACATGGGGGAGAATAGGAACCCATGGGGCGACATTTATGGGTATCGAAAACGTATTGCTTTCTTTCTGTACCCACTGCTTCCAAGGTTCTGCCCTAGACCAAAGCAAAATCCTATATAGGAGGCAAGCTTGAGGATACCCTTGAATATCAGGGAGACGCAGACCACCTTTATCCCTTTGTCTAGACAGCGTGGAGAATTTCAAGCGAGGCCTCCTCCCACCCCAGACAAAATCCCTGAATAGGCCTTGGATATCCTTGAACCATTTACTAGGAATTTTAATTGGTAAAGTCTGCAGTAAATATAAAATTTTTGGGAGGGAATTCAATTTGAGAACCCCAAGTCTACCAAGGCAGGAAAACGATTTAGAATTCCAAGTTTGCATGTCAGTATGTAACTTAACTAACAGAGGAGTAAAATTCAGATCGAAGAGGCGCATCAGATCATTAGAAAGAATAACTCCCAAATATTTCAGATGAGAATCATGCCACGCGAAAGGAAAGGCATTTTTCAGGCCCGGATCCATATTCTGTGGGGCCATAAGGTTCAAAACAACGGAGTTAGAATAATTTACTTTCAAATTAGAAAGATCCTCAAAGGTCTTAAACTCGTCCACCAGATTAGGCAGGGAAATTACAGTGTTCGTGATGGTAGCCAATAAATCGTCTGCGAATAGGGCCAATTTATATTCGTTATCTTGAAACTTAATCCCTGAAATGTTTGGATTAAGCCTAATCGCCATTGCCAGAGCTTCCATGCATAGAACAAAAATTAGGGGAGATAGAGGACACCCTTGTCTAGTACAGTTTTTGATATCAAGAGAGTTTGAAAGAGAACCAGTAACCTTAAACCGAGCCATAGGGGTAGTATAAAGAGCAAGGATACGTTGCTTACAAGTTGGACCCAGTCCCATGTGCCCCAGCACGCCGGCCATAAAACTCCAGTCTATTCTGTCAAATGCCTTTTCGCATCAGTAGACAAAAGGATTGCGGGGGAATCAACAGAGGAAATATGATGAATAAGAGCGATAATCTTGGATGTGTTGTCCTTTGCCTCTCAACCAGGGACAAATCCCATTTGATCATTATGTATGAGAGAAGGCAAAAGACATTTCAACCGATTCGCTAGGACTTTCGAAGAGAGTTTGACGTCGACATTAAGGAGAGAAATTGGGCAGTAGCTGGGGCACAAGGAGGGATCCTTACCTTCTTTGGGAATCACCACAATATGGGCCTCAAGAGACTGACAGGAAAAAGAACCATTTTCGGAGACCATGTTACAGGCATCTAAAAAAAAAGGGGAGCTAATTTATCTGTGAAAGCTTTATAATAAGTAATTAAAAAGCAGTCTGGGCCAGGGCGCTTACCAGAAGGAGTAGATTTGATAGCTTCCTCAAGCTCTAAAATAGTAAAGGGTGTCTCCAATTCCTTGGTGGCCTCCTCCGCGAACTTTGGAAAACTCACTTTCGTAAGTTAGTGGTGTATCGCGTGGAGTTTTATGGTGTCGTCTGAGTAAGCTGCAGGAGAAGGCAGGTTACACAGCGAGGAGTAGTACGAGCAAAATATCTCTGCAATTTTATCTGTATCATGGAAAGTGTGACCTTGGGCATCCCTTATAGAGGGGATAAAGGAAAATGCCCTCTGAGTACGAAGGGCCCTTGCTAACATTTTGCCTTGTTTATTACCCCAGCGGTAATATCTGTTGCGCCATTTCTTAAAAGCAAATTTAACTTTGTCTAAAAGCAACGTATTTAGAGAGGAGCGTGCTGCAGCAAGGTCGGCATAAGTGTCCTGAGAAAGGGAGGCTTTATTGGCGGTTTCTAGAGTAATAATTTTTTGTAAAAGTGTCTCAATCTGCCCTGTCTGTTGCTTTTTAAGATAAGACCCCAATTGAAAGCACTTCCCTCTCAAGACACATTTATGTGCCTCCCAGGTAATCAATTTGGAAAAATCATGAGAAACATTACAATCTAAATACATGTCTATGGTCTCCTCTAACTGAGCCTTGCAGTACAGATCATGCAGTAAGAATTCACTGAAGCGCCAAGGACGGTGCTGGAAGCCCATCGGACCAAAGGATAGATCTAACCGAACTGGGGTGTGATCAGACAAAGTCATCGGTCCAATAGACGAGGCCTGAACTAGGGATAAGTGTCTATGACTAACATATATATAATCTACCCTCGAGTAAGAGCAGTGCGAAGAGGAATAGTGGGTGAAATCTCGGTCCGATGGATGGAAAATCCGCCAGGCATCGGACAGCTGATGAACATGGAGCAGGCGTTTTACCCACCTTGATAATCGATTAAGGACTGGGTAGGGGATCTAAAGCCCAATTAAGGTCCCCACCCACAATCAGAGTCCCTTTTTTAAGAGAATAAATCTTATCCAAGATTCTTTCTAAAAAGGCTGTTTGGCCTAGGTTCGGGGCATAAACATTCACAAGCATAAAGACCCTATTAAAAATAGAGCACACAAGCAAAAGGCATCTCCCTCCTCCACTCTATGTACTTGAACCTTTGTAACAGGGAAGTGTTTAGGAAAAAGGATAGCCACACCTTTAGATTTTGATGGAGAATAATTGCAATAATATGAGGTAGGGAAAAACTTATTTCGAAGCTGAGGGGCAGACGCAGTGTCTGAAATGCGTTTCTTGTACCAAAACGATATTGGCTCTCTCCGCATGAATAGAACGAAGAGCACCAGCTCTCTTCTCAGGGGCATTTAGGCCCCAGGCATTTACTGAGAGTATCCTAAACTTAGAGGCCATTATTTAAATTGTGGAGAGATTATCGGAGAGCACAGGCAACGGATCAGACAGTAAAGGGAAAAGAAAGAGGGAAGAAAAAAGAAAAAGAACAAAACACAAAATGAAGAGAACACAGGAAAACATTCAGTATAACAATGTAAACAGAGATAAAAAGAGGCTCCAAAAAAAGGCGCCATGGTCTCGGAAAAAACATTGCGGTATAGGGACACACAAAGGGGGCCGTGACCCCGCCATCCTAAATAAAAAAGTTATAAATCTAAACATTGAAATGAGAGAAGAAAAAATAGAAACATTCAGTGTTATCACTTCTAAAGCAGTAGCACAATATCATCACATCACATTAGGTCTTTGCAAAACTAGAATAAAATGGCAATAAAGCAAACATATGCTACCCAGAAAAGCATGAAGCAGCAGGACTCTAAGAGTACAGTAAACCTCAGGTACAAATAAGAACAGTAGTGAATGTAGCATAGCAAGCCCCTAAGGGCAATGGAAGCTAGATAAAACAACAAATGCGGGATAATCGTGCATATAGAATCTGAACTATGCAGGGACCTCATCTCAGGAGAACAGGATGCCATTATCCAGGAGTGGAGGCAAAAAACAGTAGATACAATGTAGTAAAAACAAACCTTACACCATCCCTGTTATTAGCAAGTTGAGTTCAATACCTGGGGCGGAATGACTCCCATAAACTTTTTCTTAGGATGTGGTACCCACTGCCATCGTTCGTTCCTGGATGGAGTTGCAGGAACTATGTTGGGAAGAATAAATGCTTGCTAATCCGGTAAGGATTTATCCCCTAGGCCCAATGCGGAACAAAAGTCAGCCAAGTCAGCCTGGGGTCTGAAGGGACAAAGGTTTGCCAGCATGTATTACGTGCAGGGAGTAGGGAAAACCCCATCTATATTTTATGTCGCTCTTGCGTAAGGCCTACGTTACGGGTTTCAGTAATCTTCTTTGTTGAAGGGTACGCTAGGAGAGATCCTGGAAAATCTGGATACGAAAACCATTTAAACTCCACACCATCTAAGGCACAAATTTTACGGACAACCTCTACCTTCTATGTAAAGTAGTGGAGTCTGCAAATAATGTCCCGTGGGCGATCAGTAGCCGTGCCCCTCGGTAAGAGCTCTATGGGCCCTGTCAAATTCAATGGATTCGTTGAGGTCCAGGTTCAGGATATCACCAAATATTTTTCTTAAATGAGGGCAGACCTGGGCACGGATCTGCCCTCATTGATTAAGGGAGTCCTCACACTCGAAGGTTGTTACGACGGCCCCTATTGTCCAGGTCCTCTAATTTGTTTTGTAAGGCCCTCATATCAGACGCCTGTTGCGCAATACTTTCACGGAGCTGGGACACTTGATCCCCAAAGGAGTCTTTTTCTTCTTCCAGAGAAACGACTCTAGCACCTAAATACTTAATGTCAGACTGAACAGATGTTATCTGGGTCTGAAGAGAGTCTTGTAGCTGGCCTTCAAGGGCCTGTATGTCTTGTTTGGTAGGGAGGGAGCGGACGCGAGTAAGAAATTCACTAGATTTCTCCCCGCAGCAGAGAAATCAGAGCATGGGAATCTCCGGAGGAGGTAGACTAAGCCATCTTGGGAGAGTAGAGTAAGCAAGACTCATGCTATGTGGACCCAGGGACGTCCGCAGCTGGTGAAATTGAAAGATAGGACCGAAGATTTGGCTGAGATAAGTCACCACGCAGTGACCAGGAGATTTTCCCCTGCATATTTTTCTTACTTCTGGGCATCAGGAGGTAACAAGTGAAAAGACCATTCCAGAGGACAACAGTACATGCTAATAGGATAACGGAGAACACATTTCCCTGTCAGTGGACCGGCATGTCCAGCAGGGAGCAATCACATAGTATCAGCCCAAAAAGACATCTGAAACATGCAGATCAGGCAAGCAGACTCCAATTGAGATGCTCAGTAGGCCATGTGTCTGGGCGTCCAGGTATGAAAACCCACACTTTAGGAGACTAGAGGGTAGTGGGTCAACAGAGCATGGGCACATAGAGAATTCGGTGGGTATACGTGGACCTAGTATCAGTGACTGTATGGGAAGAGCAACTCCACCACTTTGAAGCAGTGTAACAAAAAAAGGTACCTGCAGTTGTGTGTAGAGGGTCCCAGCACTAGAAGAGAACAGGAGGTGGTCAGTTAGCAGCAGTCATTGGGATCCCCCAGCATCAGGGACTCATGCTGCATCCAGTTCCAGAGGCCGCTGCCTGCCCCTTCACCTCAGTGCAGCTCCCGTCTGCAGAAGTAGAGTCTAGACAGTATACCCTGCCGCAGGGTCCCACTGGAGGCAGCTGTATGCCGCAAGGGTCAGGCCGCATTTGATCAGACTGATTTCAGTCCGTCCCTCCCCGCACAATGTCTATCCGTCCGGATCTGGACTGGTCTTCCTTGAAGAGTGTCTTTTGCCTGAATCAGTGCCATGTATATGGTCCGAAGTTCTAAGAGCTTTATTGGCAGGCAACTTTCTTCTATGGTCCATTGTCTCCTGGAACCATAATCTTCCGGACACTGCTCCCCAGCCCTGGAGACTGGCATCTGTTGTCAGGATCTCCCATCTGATATCCAAAAGATTCTCCCTTTGTCTAGATGGGATGTCTATAGCCACCAGGCTGATGACTTTCTTACCTTGTGTGAAAGTACCACAGTCTGTTTCTTTATTGTCTGATATATTCCATTCCATCTGGCTAGAATCAGACGCTGCCGAGGTCTTGAGTGGAATTGTGCATACTCTACCATGTCGAATGTTGACACCATCAAACCCATCAGTCGCATAGCTGCGTGGATTGATATCGTTTGACTGTGTAACAACTCCTGAGAACTTGACTGTACCTTGCATATCTTGTTCCGAGGTAATACATTTTCTGCAGACTGGAATTCAGTACAGCCCCACAGTGAGTCATTCGTTGTGACTGAACCCGAGATGACTGCCCAATTTATGAACCACCAGTCCCCTCTGCAGACAAGTCAATGTCTGTTGGAGATGGCACAGAAGCCTTTCCTGTGCCAGGATAAAAAAAAGGTGATCGAAGTATGAAAATTTTCTTATCCCCTTCTTGCGGAGATAAACTGCCATAATCTTCATAATTTTGGTAAATACTCTGGAGGCTGTGGCTAACCCCAAGGCTAAGGTCTGGAACTGAAAATGCTGCTGGAGGCTGGTGAACCTTGAGATAACACTATGGAACAGTGCTATAGGAACCTGTAGCTAAACATCCTGACTATCCAGGGATACCCTGTATTCCCTGACTCCATGCCAAAAGTATGGAGCGCAACGTCTCCCTGTGAACCGTGGTACCCAAACTTATTTGTTTAGGATTTTTGAGATTGAGGTGAAAGAATCCTTCTGAACCCCAAACCCGGTTGGAGTAAAACCTGCTGTCCCCATTGTGCAGGGGTTACTGGAATGCCTATTCCTGACCAAAGCAATTTCTGAACTGCTTCTTGCAACCCCTGTCCTTCGCCTCTACCCGAGACGGACTGGAACAAAAAACTTCGAAGAGGATGCTTCTTGAAGAGAAACATAACCTAGATATACCATCTTGCACCCAGGCATCTGTTTGTAAACTGTTACCAGATATGTGCAGACTAAAAAAGTCGGCCCCCTATCCTGGGGACCCCCAGAAGGAGGCTCGCACCATCATGCTAATGGCTTATCCGCTGGTTTGGAAGCTGGCCCTCTGGTTGCCTTTGCTTCTTTGCCTTACCAAACTTATTGTATTGGGGCTATGTTCCTTTATGACCGACAAGGCAGAAAACTGACCTTCTTGGAGTCTGATTTTGACTCCAGAATATCTGTTAACTCCTTACCAAACAGAAACATCCAGCCAAACACAAATTTTCCAGAACCTTCTTTGATTCTGAATCAGCTTCTCATGTATGTAAGCAACACTGCTCTGCGAGCAACTATTGTTAATGATGATGCCCTAGAACATTAGTGTCCATATGAGCTATATGGGATTCTTGCTCCCTTGCAGGCGCTGAAAAACCTGTCTTCCAGTACCGCAGCCCAGTGTACCTACAGCACCAGGTATTCCAAGATGGTCTACCATCCAAGAACTAACCAGGCCCAAAACTGTTTAGCTTCCAAGATCTAGCGAGATTGGGCCCATCCAGTGTGGTGTGCTGTAGATTGCAAGGTAAAGTCATGGCTGGCCTTATGACTGCCCCAGTCAGAGACAAAATGGTTTTCAGAAAACCATCCCTCTTTTGACGTTGATGGCAAAGGCCATATATATTTTTGCACTATCAAATGATATGCGTCTCTCTATAGAAGGCATTTCCCATTTTTAAACAGTCCTCAGCTGGAAAAGGATATTTGGAATCCCATTTACTGGGAACCTATATTCTTTATTGGGCATAGCCAAACCTTTTCCCTGATTTTCATCAGCTGCTAGGGTCCCCCATGAGGAAGCCCTATTTTTGTGGGACGTTTAAACATAGGTACCTTATTTTTAACACACGCTCTACTGAATCCTAGAAGGACAGAAAAGCCTTTACTGCGCTCATTAACTCAGCTATATTTACCTGTTGTATGCCGAAGAAGAGTATATAGAGGTTTCATCGTCTCATGAATCATCCTGTGTAGCCTGTGCAGTTGATGATTTATTTACACTCGGTTTCTCTGCTTGTTTTATTAGAGAAGCTGTTGGGGATACCGTAGGTAGAAAGCTGCCTGTATGGGTTAATAATAAACCCTATTCCTGGTATCGAAGCTGTAGGAATTAACCTTTCAGCTATACTGGACAAGGTCTGTGCAAACATCGCCCAAAAGGCGATTATGCTGACAAGCAAACCATTTTACACATGAACCATCCTATACCAGATCAGAGAGGATAATACAGTTATTGCAAGACAACATATGAGTGTTGGTGTTACTTTAAGTGTACTCTCGTCACCTTTGCCGCTCTTAGACATGATAAATAATCACTTTCACAGTGTACTACACAATTTGTGACTGTAACCACTTTATTGTTCTAAAGTGACATCAATCTGACCCCTACCCATGCACCAGCATTGAGGATCAGAAGACCAACTGACAAACATATAATAAAGTCAGCAATCACACTAGCAGTCAGTCACATGTTATATATTAGTCATATGAGCACAATCAACGGCAAACACATTTTAAAGTATGTAGGAGTACATATTACTGAATTCTGTTTTTATACAGATCTTAATGTATTCAGACGCATTGCGAAGAAAACACAATAATGTACACAAACTCATATGCAAAAGGCACTTAAACTTAACTATCAATACTGACAAAAGTAGATAGAAATTTAATGATGTATAACCCGTACTCCGTAGAGTGGGATACAGGGAGACTGACCTCACTTCGAAGATCGATCAATACGTTAGCGAATGCAGAGTGGATCCAGGCGTTACTAGTGTACACCGCCGCTCCGGGAACTTTAAGTGAACACATACGCAGTGTGCATATAGACGCACCGGCCATACAGACGCCTGTGTTGCGACCGGGTAACCTCGCGGTAGCGCTTAGTGAACACAGACGCAGCGGCCTATGCTGCGACCGAGACCCCTCGTGGTAGCATCTGAGACTGAAGTGAGGCAACAGTTCATGGCGTGAGACTTGCGGAAACTGATCATGAACTGGGGGGAGGGGCGACCAGGTGTGTCTAACTCCCCACCGCTGACATCAACCGTAGGGATCGCAGCCTCATACTATTCCTGGTGCATAATGATCCCTAAGGCCTAGCGCTGGAGCACCCGTGGTGGCGGCGCGTCAGCTACTGTTTGGTAGTCTCCTTCCAATATAGTGCGGCTGTGTCCGTATTCCCTGACTATGGGGAACCGATGCCTTACCTTCTCCCCGTGCTCCGGCCACAGCCTGGTCACATCTGCTGGACCTGCTAGTATATCCGACACAGGCGCCCGCCGAGACAGCACTGTACACATGCGTAAGCATTTTTGCGACCCGGCGGAGAGTTGTCGGAGCGACTCTTTCCAATATGCGTATAAGACGCTGTTAAGAAAGATCGCTCAAAAACATAGTAAGACTATAAAAATAAAATAAGAAAGCTTAGGGCTGCCCTAGTACAGCAGCCCTCTGACCATGGTCCGGCTCCTGCCGCACCAAACAAAAAACTGATTTGCTTGAGCCAGTGGACGGGGATATGTGGACGGGCCCGTTGCATCCTGGGAGGCCTGAAAGCTTGTGATCGTTTGGTGCCAATCCGCTGTCGCTCCATCATATCCCATTGTTATCCTGTGGACCCTGCCTGAGAAATATGCACATATTTGTCATGTGTTATGTCCTGAGGAAGGGGCAACTGCCCTCGAAATATTGATATGTTACAATAAACACGTTTGTTTGGTGAGATTCAACTACTTGTTAAGTCTCTGGAATAGATAGATAGATAGATAGATAGATAGATAGATAGATAGATAGATAGATAGATAGATAGATAGATAGATAGATAGATAGATAGATAGATAGATAATGCAGCGGGACTCCGAGGCTTTTGAAAAGCAAATTGTATTGAAAAGGCTCACAACATGTATACCGACATTTTGGGGCACAGCCGCCTTGAAAACGGGGTGGCTGTGCCCCCAAACGTCGTTATACATGTTGTGAGCCTTTTCAATACAATTTGCTTTTCAAAAGCCTCCGAGTGCAGCCGCATTATTCTAATACTCTGCATCATTAACCCAGAGGGCACCGGAGCATCTAACAGCGCAGTGGAATGCCAGACTATCTACACACACACATATTATATACTAGGTGCTTCATCGCGCCCTACGGGCGCTCTTCACACCGTCGCAAGGGGCTACGCCCCCTTAACCCTTGCATACCTTTCTGGGGTTCAATATTTGTATTATATGGAGTATTACCTGCATTCCTTTGTTAGTGGTTAAATATTGCACAATGAAAGGGCGTGCAATGGTGAAGGAGGCGCAGCCCCTTGCGACGGCGTGAACAGCACCTGCAGGGCACGATGTACAGAATGTAGCGGGTGCGGGGGGGACTGCGGATGGTGTCTGTAGATGCTGCGGGTGGAGGGGCGGTGGAAGTGGGGGTGGGGCCCGGATGGGGAAGGTGCTGCAGGTGGTGGAGGGGCAGGTGCGGGGGTGCCATTGGTGGGGGAGGGGTGGGGGGGACCGCGGATGGAGGAGGGTGTCTGCAGATGCTGTGGGTGAAGGGGGGCAGGTGTGGGGGGAGAAATATAAGGGGGGTGGATGGTGAAGGGGGCCTGGAGGTGCTGTGGGTGGAGAAGGGGCGGAGGAGTGGGAGCTGCAGGTGGTGTAGGGGGTCTGGAGGCACAGCGTGTGCGGGAGGGGTGGAGTGCCGCATGTGGTGGAGGGGAAGGTGCGGAGGTGTGGTGCATTGGGGAGAGGTCAGGAGGCGCTGCGGGTACTGTACCTGCCAAAAAGGTAGTTGGAGGGTATGCAGTAGCAGGGCCAGGACAGGGGTGACAGGGCCAGGACAGAAATGAAGGGGACAGGATAGGGGTGACAGGGCCAGGGTAGGGGTGGCAGGGCCAGGGCAGGGGTGACAGGGCCAGTATAGGGTTGACAGGGCCAGTATAAGGGTGACAGGGCCAGCATAAGGGTGACAGGGCCAGCATAAGGGTGACAGGGCCAGCATAAGGGTGACAGGGCCAGGATAAGGGGTGACAGGGACATGACAGGGCACGGGAGAGATTGGTATTAGGGACAAAACAGTGGTGACAGACAGATGTGTCTTACCGGAGTCACTGCTGCTGTTCCACTCCAACCTGTTGGGATCTGCTGCTGGTGGAGACTTGGCATGGCTGACTCTCTTAGGCTGGAGTCCTGCTTCCTCTGCCCGTCCGCATCCCTCCCCCCCTCCTCAGTCACACACCGCAGACCTTGCGCAGCTGCCGGGCACTGTGGTAAGGGGAGACTGGGAGTGACTGGTTAGCTGCCAGGAGACGCTGCGGCTGGAGGGAGGAGGGGGTCGGAGCCTGCAAACAGCTCGGACTTCTGCAGCGCTACCCGCCGGCTAAAGTGTGTGAATGAGCTGGGCGCACCTCACTGCGGGTGGCAGCGCTGCAGCTAGCGGTGGGGTTGCCGGGGCTGGAGATAACAGAGGCAGTACGGAACCTGCACAGCGGCTGGTGCCCCACAAAACTGCAGCTAAGAAGCGTGGAGTGTGCCAGAAAGTGACGCTCCTCTGCGCCAGAGAGACCCTGCTGAGTATGCTGATGTGGGGGGTCAAGCACACAGTGAGCCGGTGCCCGTCTGTCTGTACGGCATACCCCCTCACACACCCCCATACCTCCCAAATGTCCCGATTTTCGTGGGACAGTCCCATTTTTTGGCGTATGTCCCGCTGTCCCACCCGCAGGTCGCAGTGTCCCGTGGTGGGGGGGGGACAGTTGGAAAGCTCCTGTACTCGCTGTTCTGCTTAGCAGAGCAGCGGTGAATAGTGGAGACTGAGGGAGAGGGGGCATCAGGGGGTACGGATTAATGGGGGGTTCCTGCAGCAGAGCCGGATTAAGTGGGGGGAGGGGGCAGGGGGTACGTACCGTTGGCCCCACAGTTTTAGGGGGCCCCCCGGCTCGAGTAGCTCTGTCCCAGCTCAGAAGCTCCCCCAGCAACAACGGCAGCATTGTGCTACAGTCAGCACACGCTGCTGCGTGTTGGCAGGTCTGTGGTGTTGCAGGGAGGCAGCAGTCTCCCTGCTTTCTTCTGCCTGTGCGGGTGTGTAGGGGGGAGCGACCACCTCCTCTGGATTTAGCCCTAGCTGAGGGGCCAAATTTCCATAAAAAATAAATAAATTCCGGAATTTGCATAAAGAGGCGTGGCCTCGCGGGCCGCGATTAGGCCACGCCCCCAACCGACAGCAGGCTCAGCATTGAGATAGGGCTCCCCTGTCTCAAGTGCCCTGGGCCCCCTGGACTCAAACAGCCCCTGGGGGCATGCCAGCAGCTCACAGAGCGCTGGGCATGCCCCCTCACTGACGATAACGGAGGCCCTCCCGTGAAGCCACGCCCCTTTTTCGCAGAGTGCGTGTCCCTCCTTCTGTCTGAAGAAAGCTCCTGAAGAAAGCTGGGAGGTATGCACACGTGCCTGTGCCATGCCCATACTATCTGCTTCTTCTCCTAGTCTCCTATAGATTTGGCCAGATCTGTGACTCATTTGACTAACTCCGCCCAGTGTTGTGACTCCGCCCAGCGTTAGCAAATGAGTCACAGATCTGGGCTATTATATAGGAGATATTATATATATATATATATATATATATATATATATATATATATATATATATATATATATATATATATATATATATATATATATATATATATAGTACCTTGTTGCCCCGGCACTCCAAATATCCACTAGGGGATATGTCTCGCTCCGGTGCCTTCCTCCGTGGAGAGCTTTGGTGAGGCCCCCCAGGGTATAGCGATCACAAAAGAGGCGGCACTCAGAGGCTGTCACAAAATCTTGTAATAGTGCAAAAGAGAAATCAAAGTTTCGGGGACCAGTTCCCCTTCTTCAGGATATGTGTAAACACTGCACGACAAACATTTAAATACTTAAACGAAATACTTACCCCCCACCTCACACCCAATCACCTGGCGTCTCCCCTGGTCTCGCCGCCGTTCTCACCGCCCGGCGCTGCCGGCTGCGTCCACTTCCGCCCGAAGTGACGTCGCGGGAGTGTGCCGCGTTACCATGGAGACGCTGGCTATACTCAATAACAATAACAACACATCCGTGAACCTTATTTAACAAAAGTATGCAGTGCAAATCAGAAACTAGTTTCATCCTAGTGCGTGTCACTATAAAGTGCTAGTATCAGCTAAAAACATTAAGAAAAAACACACATTTAAAAAAACAGTGTTAATACCTTTTGAAATCCCCCACTAAAAGTGTCAATACCACGTAACAATATTATCTCATAATCATAATAACGCAAGCCGCTCCTGTCCTTCCTTGTCCTGAACCATCTCAATAGCAAATGTCTACATACTCTAACATTACGACATTTAAGGGAATTTTTATTATAGTTAGGCTTAACTCCCTCACTGTGCATTCACCAGATCATCTGTTGGTTTCACGGGTGCAGGAGCTTTATTAACCGCTAATACACTGAACAGCTACGGCCATCCTTCCCACTAAGTATTTCATCTCCCCTATCCATTTTATGAACCCGATGGGGTAAAAAATGTCTTAAAAATACTGCTACCCTTAAATGTCGTAATGTTAGAGTATGTAGACATTTGCTATTGAGATGGTTCAGGACAAGGAAGGACAGGAGCGGCTTGCGTTATTATAATTATGAGATAATATTGTTACGTGGTATTGACACTTTTAGTGGGGGATTTCAAAAGGTATTAACACTGTTTTTTTAAATGTGTGTTTTTTCTTAATGTTTTTAGCTGATACTAGCACTTTATAGTGACACGCACTAGGATGAAACTAGTTTCTGATTTGCACTGCATACTTTTGTTAAATAAGGTTCACGGATGTGTTGTTATTGTTATTGAGTATAGCCAGCGTCTCCATGGTAACGCGGCACACTCCCGCGACGTCACTTCCGGCGGAAGTGGACGCAGCCGGCAGCGCCGGGCGGTGAGAACGGCGGCGAGACCAGGGGAGACGCCAGGTGATTGGGTGTGAGGTGGGGGGTAAGTATTTCGTTTAAGTATTTAAATGTT
This sequence comes from Pseudophryne corroboree, assembly GCF_028390025.1. Taxonomy (NCBI): domain Eukaryota; kingdom Metazoa; phylum Chordata; class Amphibia; order Anura; family Myobatrachidae; genus Pseudophryne; species Pseudophryne corroboree. The sequence goes on along the minus strand of NC_086446.1, from coordinate 702,309,609 downwards.
TGTCGTGCAGTGTTTACACATATCCTGAAGAAGGGGAACTGGTCCCCGAAACGTTGATTTCTCTTTTGCACTATTACAAGATTTTGTGACAGCCTCTGAGTGCCGCCTCTTTTGTGATCGCTATATATATATATATATATATATATATATATATATATATATATATATATATATATATATATATTTATTAGGTGATTCATCGCGCCCTACGGGCGCTCTTCACACCGTCGTTAGGGGCTACGCCCCGTTAACCTCTGCACGCCTTTGAACATACGCAGGGCGGTAGATAACAGAATCAGAAACGCAGGGCAGTATAGAGGGCATACAGAAATGGTGTCCAGTTGAGATAAGATAGAGAGGCATAGGGGGGAGGGAGAAAGGGAATGTACAGAAACGCTGTGCGATCGGTAAAGGATAGGGAGAGTCAGGGTGGTAAGGAGAGGATAAAGAGAGGGAAGGGGTTAGACAGAAAATACCGTTGCAAGAGGCTACGACCCGTTATCCCCTGCACTGGCTTCAGCTGTGCTATAATTGTTTTTAGATGGAGTATTACCTGATTTTTTTTTTATGGCAGTGGGTAAATATTGTAAGGGGGGAGGGCGTGCGATTGTCAAAGGGGCGTAGGCCTTTGTGAGGGCGTGCAGAGTGGCCGCAGGGCACAATGAATAACATAGTGTAGTATATACTGCTAGTGTCTGCATTATGAAGTACCAGATGAGTAACAGCAATGCACTGTAGATAAGATACCAAAGTGCTGTGGCCACAGGTACCAGAGCCGCTTATACATACAATGGCCACAGGTAGCAGAGCCGCTTATACACACAATACCCACAGGTAGCAGAACCGCTTATACACACACAATACCCACAGGTAGCAGAGCCGCTTATACACACATTACCCACAGGTAGCAGAACCGCTTATACACACAATACCCACAGGGGGCAGAGGCGCTTATACACACAGTGCCCACAGGTAGCAGAGGCGCTTATACACACAATACCCACAGGTAGCAGAGCCGCTTATACACACACATTACCCACAGGTAGCAGAACCGCTTATACACACAATACCCACAGGGGGCAGAGGCGCTTATACACACAGTGCCCACAGGTAGCAGAGCCGCTTATACACACACAATACCCCCAGGTAGCAGAGGCGCTTATACACACAGTGCCCACAGGTAGCAGAGGCGCTTATACACACAATACCCACAGGTAGCAGAGCCGCTTATACACACAGTGCCCACAGGTAGCAGAACCGCTTATACACACAATGGGCACAGGTAGCAGAGCCACATGTACACACATTACCCACAGGTAGCAGAACCGCTTATACACACACAATACCCACAGGGGGCAGAGACGCTTATACACACAGTGCCCACAGGTAGCAGAGGCGCTTATACACACACAGTGCCCACAGGTACCAGAGCCGCTTATACACACAATACCCCCAGGTAGCAGAGGCGCTTATACACAGTGCCCACAGGTAGCAGAGGTGCTTATACACACAATGGGCACAGGTAGCAGCGCCACGTGTACACACAATACCCACAGGTAGCAGAGCGGCGTATACACACACAATACCCACAGGTAGCAAAGCCGCTTATACACACAGTGCCCACAGGTAGCAGAGCCGCTTATACACAATGGGCACAGGTAGCAGTGTTGCTTATACACATAATGGCCACAGTATTAGTGTTTCTAATTAATCCAATGTCCATTGGTAGCAACTATACTCATAAAAGTTTGGGGGGTTTGGAAAGGGGGTGGGTTCAGTGAGGTTCCTATCCGTGCGGCTGATCAGCCCGATTCAGGGAATAACTTGTAGCGGCTGTGGATGGTGTCCGAGGTGCTACGTGTGGTGGAGGGGTGGGTGTGGGAGGGGGTCCAGAGGTGTTGTGGGTGGCGGAGGGGTGGGTGCAGGGGCACGGATGGCGGAAAGGGTGCAGAGGTGCAGTGGGTGGGGGAGGGGTAGGTGTAGAGGGGGCGCGGATGGGGAGTGTAGTTGCTGTTGGTGGGTGCGGGGGACTGTGGATGAAGGAGGGGGTATGGAGGTGATGTGTGTGTGGGAGGGGCGATGTAGGGGTGTGCGTTTGGAGGTGCAGGGGGGGGAGCTTAGGTGATGGGTTTCAGAAGTGCTGTGGGTGGGGGAGGTGTGGGATGTAGATGTTGTGGATGGGGGAGGGGTGGATGCGGGGGAGCTGTGGATGGGGGAGGGAGTCCGGAGGTGGTTCGGGTGGTGGTACAGAGGTGTTGCGGGTGGGGGAGGGGCAGGTGTGAGAGGTCCGCAGATGTGGAGGGTTTCTGCAGATAATGCGGGTGGGGAGGTGCTGTGGTTGTGGGAGTGGTGGGGGTGTTGCGGGTGGGGTAAGTGATGTGGATGTGCGGTAGCCAGGGGAGGGGCGGGTGCGGGTATGGCACAGATGGGGGAGGGGGTCCGTGGGCGCTGTGGATGAGTGAGGGGTGGGTGCGGGGTTACGGCGGTTGTGGTGGGCCAGGTGTGCTGCTGCGGTGGGTGGGGGAGGGTGCCGGTGCAGGGATACCGCAGTTGGGGTAGGGCGGTTGGTGCAGCTGCGGCGGGGAGGGGCAGGGGAGGGGGTGCGGCGGTGGGGAAGGGGCGGGTGTGGGGATGCTGCGGTTGGGGTGCCAGGGGTGTGGGTCTGTAGATGATGCTGGTGGTGGAGGGGCAGGTGCAGGAGGCTGTGGATGAAGGAGGGGGTCTGGCGGTGCTGTGTGTGGGGGAGGGGGGATGTAGGGGGAGGTGGGGTTGCAGAGGGGGAGGTTGGGTGATGGTTTGTAGAAGTGCTGGGGGTGGGGGAGGTGTCTATAGATGATGGGTGTGGGGGAGGGGCCGGAGGTGCTGTGGGTGGGGGAGTGGTGGCTGTGGGGGTGTGGTGGGGGTCCGGGTGCGCCGCGGGCAGGGGAGAGGCGGGGATGGGGCAGGGGATCAGAGGGCGCTGTGGGTGGGTGAGGGGCTGGTGCGGGGTTAACGCAATTGGGGAGGGCCGGCTGTGGTGGTGTTGCGGGTGGTGGAGGGGCAGGTGCGTGGGTGTTGGGGGGGGGGGGAGGGGCGCGTGCAGGGGTGCTGTGGGTGGGGGCCATTTGGCGGGGTGGTGCGGTTGGGTGGGAGGTGGGTGTGAGGGTGCCACGGTTGCGGGTGCGGGTGGTGCTGCAGGAAGGGGAGGGGTGGGGGTGCGGGAGCAGGGGTCCTGTGCGTAGGGGAGGGGCGGGGTGCCATAGAAACATAGAATTTGTCGGCAGATAAGAACCACTTGGCCCATCTAGTCTGCCCCCTTTTTTTTTTTTTTATATTATTTTTATCTCTAACCTTATTTGATCCTTATTTCTTTGTAAGGATATCCTTATGTCTATCCCATGCATGTTTAAATTGCTCTACTGTCTTAGCCTCTACCACCTCTGATGGGAGGCTATTCCACTTGTCCACTACCCTTTCTGTGAAATAATTTTTCCGCAAATTTCCCCTGAACCTCCCCCCCTCCAGTCTCAGTGCATGTCCTCGTGTCCTATTGCTTCTCTTCATTTGGAGAATGTTTCCCTCCTGGACTTTGTTAAAACCCTTGATATATTTGAAAGTTTCTATCATGTCCCCCCTTTCCCTTCTCTGCTCCAAAATATACATATTGAGATTTCTTAGTCTTTCTGGGTATGTTTTGTGATGTAGGCCATGCACCATTTTAGTTGCCCTCCCTTGTACAGTTTCTAATGTATTAATATCCTTTTGAAGATATGGCCTTCAGAACTGAATACAGTATTCTAGATGAGGCCGTACCAATGACCTATACAGTGGCATTATTACTTCTTTCTTTCTGCTGCTGATTCCTCTCCCAATGCAGCCAAGCATCTGACTAGCCTTCCTCATTGCCTTGTTACATTGCTTACCTGCCTTTAAGTCATCTGAAATAGTGACTCCTAGATCCCTTTCCTCCTCAGTAGTTTCCAGTATAGTGCCATTAATACTGTATTTAGCTTTAGGATTTTTGAGACCCAAGTGCATGATTTTGCATTTTTTGGCATTAAACTGTAATTGCCAGACTCTTGACCATTCCTCTAATCTACCTAGATCCTCAATCATTTGTTTTACCCCACCTGGTGTGTCTACCCTGTTGCATACCTTTGTGTCATCTGCAAAAAGGCATACTTTCCCTTTAATGCCATTTGCAATGTCACCAATAAAGATATTAAAAAGCACTGGTCCAAGTACAGATCCCTGGGGTACTCCACTGGTAACATTTCCCTCATGTGAATGCACTCCATTTACCACAACTCTGTTTATCCTTCAACCAAGATCTTATCCATTCAATAATCCTAATATCCAATCCCAAACTTTCAAGTTTATTTAGCAGTCTGCGATGTGGAACTGTGTCAAAAGCCTTACTAAAGTCTAGATAAGCTATATCCATGCTCCACCTTTATCCATCACTTTAGTCACACAATCAAAAAATAGGTGGAGGGTTGGGAGCAGAGGTGATATGGGTGTGGGAGAAGCTGGTGTGGGAGTGCCGTGGATGGGAGTGTGGTGCCATGGGTGTGGGGACAGGTGCGGGGGGCAGGGATGGGTGCAGTAGTGCTGCGGTTGGGGTGTGGGAGACGGCTGCGGGGGTTTCCGAGGGTTGGCGCGGGTGCGGGAGCAGGGGTGTTGCGGATGGGTAAGGGGCGGGGTGCAGGAGGGGCAGATGCGGTGGTGGTGCGGGTGGGGAGGAGGGGTGCAGCAGGGGAGAGGTGGGTATGGGGGTGGAGTGGGGGAGGGGCGGGGGTGCCGCGGGTGGGGGAGGGGGCAGTTTGCCGGGGTGGTGCGTTTGGGGGTGAGTGTGAGGGTGCTATGGTTGCAGGGGCGGGTGGAGGGGTGCTGCATGTAGGGGAGGGGTGGGGGTGCGGGAGCAGGGGTGCTGTGCGTAGTGGGAGGGGCGGGGTGCCATGGGTGGGGAGTTGGGAGCAGGGGTGATGTGGGTTTGGGAGGGTTGGGGGAGCTGTGGGAGAAGCTGGTGTGGGAGTGCCGTGGGTGGGGGAGGGGGGGTTCTGGGCGTGGTGCCATGGGTGGGGGACAGGTGTGGGAGGGCAGTGGCGGGTGCAGTGGTGGTGCGGATGGGGGGTGGAAGGCGGCAGCGGGGGTTCCGAGGGTTGGGGGGGTGGCATGGGTGGGGGAGGGGGTGCAGGAGCAGGGGTTTTGCGGATGGGGGAGGGGTGGGTGCAGGAGGGGCAGATGTGGTGGTGGTGGTGCGGGTGGAATGGAGGATGCAGGGGTGTATCGGGGGGAGAGGTGGGTATGGGGGTGGAGTGGTGCCACGGGTGGGGGAGGTGGCGGTTTGCCGGTGTGGTGCATTTGGGGGGGTGGTGGGTTTGAGGGTGCCACGGTTGCAGGGGCGGGTGCAACAGGTAGGGGAGGGGTGGGGGTGCGGGAGCAGGGGTGCTGTGCGTAGGGGAGTGGCGGGGGTGCCATGGGTGGGGGGTTGGGAGCAGGGGTGATGTGGGTGTGGGAGGGCTGTGGGAGTGCCGTGGATGGGGGAGGGGGGGGTGCTGGGGGTGGGGTGCCATGGGTGGGGGGACAGGTGCGGAGGGGGGGCAGGGGCTGGAGCAGTGGTGGTGCAGTTGGGCGGTGGGAGGCAGCTGCAGGGGTTCCGAGGGTTGGGGGGGTGCGGGTGCAGGAGGCGCAGATGCGGTGGTGGTGCGGGTTGGGTGAAAGGTGCAGGGGTGTAGCGGGGGGGAGGAGAGGTGGGTATGTGGGAGGGGCAGGGTTGCAGCGGGTGGGGGAGGGGTGGGGGGTGCTGTAGGTGTGGGAACTGCGGGTGGGGGCGGGAGTGCCGCGGGTGGGAGCGGATGTGGGGGATGCGTTGGGTGCCGCAGGGGGGGGGGGGGGGGGGGGGCAGCGGGTGTTGGTGCAGTGGGTGGGGGAGGGGGCAGAGTGCCACGGGTGGTGGGTGGGTGCCGCGGGTGGGTGGTGCGGCGGGTGGGGTGGAGTGCCACGGGTGGTGGGTGGATGCGGTTGGAGCGCGGGTGGGTGGTGCGGGTGTTGGTGCTGCGGGTGGGGGAGAGGGTGGGAGTGGCGCGGGTGGGGGGCGAATGCGGTTGGTTGCCGCGGGTGTTGGTGCTACGGGTGGGGGAGGGGCGGGAGTTCCGCGGGTGGGTGCCGCGGGTGTTTGTGCTACGGGTGGGGGCGGGAGTGGCGCGGGTGGTGAATGGATGCGGCGGGTGTTTGTGCTACGGGTGGGGGAGAGGGCGGGAGTGCCGCGGGTGGGTGGCGGATGCGGCGGGTGTTTATGCTACGGGTGGGGGCAGGAGTGCCGCGGATGTTGGCACTGCGGGAGGGCCGCGGGTGGTTGCCGCGGGTGGGAGGGGGGGCGAGTGCGGCTGTGAGTGCTCAGCATTTTTCCCTGACTCAGCGGCAGCCGCAAGACTGAGGCGGGTAGTGTGAGTTCCGCTCACAGTCAGCGGCTGCGATGTCACCAGGGGCAGGGAGTGTACGGGGAGATGGGAGACAGGACCCTGGGCGGAGATGGGGAGGGTACTGGGCGGAGAGAGGCAGGGGACTGCTCCTGCCCAGCGTTACGGCCACGCACAGAATCACAGAGTTGGGCTAATATTTAGGAGATATATATATACTAGGTGATTCATCGCGCCCTACGGGCACTCTTCACACCGTTGTTTGGGGCTACGCCCAGTTAACCCCTGCACACCTTTGGACATACGCAGGGCGGTAGATAACAGAATCAGAAACGCAGGGCAGTATAGAGGGCATACAGAAATGGTGTCCGGTTGAGAAAAGATAGAGAGGCGTAGGGGGGGAGAAAGGGAATGTACAGAAACGCTGTGCGATCGGTAAAGGATAGGGAGAGGCAGGGTGGTAGGGAGAGGATAAAGAGAGGCAAGGTGTTAGACAGAAAATACTGTTGCAAGAGGCTACGACCCGTTAACCCCCGCACGGGCTTCAGCTGTGCTATAATTGTTATTATATGGAATATTACCTACAAAAAAGTTTATGCTATTGGGTAAATATTTCAAGGGGGAAGGGCGTGTGATTGTCACGGGGGCGTAGGCCTTTGTGAGGGTGTAAAGAGTGGCCGCAGGGCACAATGAATAACATAGTGTAGTATATACTGCTAGTGTAAGCAGCGCAGCATATACACACAGTGGCCACAGGTATTAGAGCCGCGTATACACACAATGGACACAGGTAGCTGAGCCGCTTATACACACAATGGCCACAGATAACGGAGCCACGTATCCACACAGTGGCCATTAGTAGCAGGGCAGCTTATACACACAATACCCACAGGTAGCAGAGCCGCTTATACACACAATACCCACAGGTAGCAGAGCCGCTTATACACACAATACCCACAGGTAGCAGAGCCGCTTAAACACACAGTGGCCACAGGTAGCGGAGACGTTGATAAACACAGTGCCCACAGGTAGCAAAGACGTTGATACACAACGTGCCCACAGGTAGCAAAGCAGTTTATACACACAATGACCACAGGTATCAGTGTTGCTTATACACACAATGGACCCTGGTAGCAGTGCCACTTCTACACACAATTCCCATCGGTAACAGAGGCACTTATACACACAGTGGCCATAGGTAGCTGAGCCGCTTATACACACAATGGCCACAGGTAGCAGCACCACTTATACACACAATGGCCACTTTTAGCAGCACCGCTTATACACACAATGGCCACAGGTAGCAGTGTCACTTATACACACAATGGCTACTGGTAACAGAGCCGCGTATACACACAGTGGCCACAGGGAGCTGTGGGTATACGTGACACAATGGCTACAGGTAGCAGTGTCGCTTAGACACATAATGGCCACAGTATTACTTTTTTTTATTTAATCCAATGTCCATTGGTAGCAACTATACTCACAGAAGTTCAGTGTGTGTGTGTGTGTGTGTGTGTGTGTGTGTGTGTGTGTGTGTGTGTGTGTGTGTGTGTGTGTGTGTGTGTGGGGGGGGGGGGGGAGGGCTGGAAAGGGGGTGGGTTCAGTGAGGTGTAGGTGCCTATCCGTGCCGCTGATGACCCCGATTCAGGGAATCACTTGCAGCGGCTGCGGATGGTGTCCGAGGTGCTACGTGTGGTGGAGGGGTGGGTGCGGGAGGGGGTCCAGAGGTGTTGCGAGTGGTGGAGGGGTTGGTGCAGTGGCATGGATGGCGTAAAGGGTGCAGAGGTGCTGTGGGTGCGGGAGGTGAGGTAGGTCCACGAATGGGTGAAGGTGTCTATAGATGATGTGGGTGGGGGAGGGGGCCGGAGGTGCTGTGGTTGGGGGAGTGGCGGCTGAGGGGGTGTGGTGGGGGTCCGGATGCGCTCTGGGCAGGGGAGGGGGCGGGGGGTGCTGCGGGTGTGGGTGCTACAGGTGGGGGAGGAAGTGAGAGTGCCGCGGGTGGGAGGTGGATGTGGCGGATGCTGTGGGTAGGAGGGGGGGCATGTGCAGCGGTTGGGGGGCAGATGTGGTGGATGCTGTTGGTGCGGGGGGTGGAGTGGAGGATGCGGGGGTGTAGCAGGGGGAGAGGTGGGTATGGGGGTGCGAGGGTGCCGTGGGTGGGGGAGGGGCGTGTGCCGCGGTTGGGGGAGGGTGCGGGGGAAGAGATGGGGGAGGTGCAGGGGTACTTCAGGTGGGGGAGGGGCGGGGGGTTTGCGGGTGATACGGGTGGGGGAGGGGGCGGGAGTGCAGCGGGTGGGGGAGGGCTATGTGCGAGGGATGGATGTGGTGGGTGCCGTGGGTGGAGGAGGGGCAGGGGGTGCTGCGGGTGGGGGTGCTACGGGTGGGGTAGGGGGTGCGAGGCAGATGTGGTGGATGCCGCGGGTGGGGGGCGGATGTGGTGGATACTGTGTCGTGGGTGGGGGAGGGGCGGGCGGGTTTTATGGTGCGGGGGTGTTGCAGGTGGGGAGTGGTGGAAGTGCCGCGAGTGGGGGAGGGGCAGGGGGTGCTGCGGGTTGTGGGTGCTACGGGTGGGGGAGGGGAGTGTGCTGTGGGTGGGGGATGGTTGTGGTAGGTGCCGTGGGTGGGGTGGAGGGTGCGGGGGGAGAGGTGGGTATTGGGGTGGGGGAGGGCAGGAGTGCAGCGCGCAGAGGGAGGGGCGTGTGCCGCGGGCGGATGTGGTGGATGCCGCGGGTGTGGGAGGTGCGGGTGGGGTGGAGGGTGCGGGGGAGAGGTGAGCATGGTGGTGGGTGAGGTGTGGATGCGCTGCGGGCAGGGGTGGGAGTGCTGCGGGTGTGGGTGCTATGGGTGGTGGCGGGAGTACCGCGGGTGGGGGGCAAATGTGGTGGATGCTGTGGGTGCCGCGGGTGGGGGAGGGACGGGGCAGGAAAGGTGGAGGGAGCGGTGGTGTATGGGGGGAGAGGTGGGTATGGGGGTGCCGCGGGTGGGGGAGGGGCATGTGCCGCGGGTGGGGGATGTGGTGGATGCAGCGGGTGGGGGAGGGGCAAGTGGGGTGGAGGGTGCGGGGGTGTAGCGGGGGGGGAGAGGTGGGTATGGGGGTGGGGGAGGTGCGGGGGTGCTGCGGGTGGGGGAGGGGGTGCTATGGGTGGGAGAGGTAGTGCAGCGGACGGGGGAGGGGCGTGTGCCGCGAGTGGGGGGGCAGATGCGATGGATGCTGTGGGTGCCGCGGGTGGGGAAGGTGCGGGGGGGAAAGAGAGGTGGGTATGGGGGTGGGGGAGGTGCGGAGGTGTAGGGGGGAGAGGTAAGTACGGGGGTGGGGGAGGGGCGGGGGTGCCACGGGTGGGAGAGGAGGGGGCGGCGCAGTTTGTGGGTGCTACGGGTGGGGGAGGAGGCGGGAGTGGTGTGGGTGGGGGAGGGTCATGTACCGTGGGTGGGGGACAGATGTGGTGGGTGCCACGGGTGGTGCTGTGGATGGGGGAGGGTGTGGGAGTGTGGCGGGTGGAGCTGCAGGTGTGGGTGCTACGGTAGGGGGCGGGAGTGCCGCGGGTGGGGGAGGGATGAAAATGCCGCGGGTGGGGGAGGGGTGTCTACTGCTGGTAGGGGAGGGGCGGGGGGTGCTGCAGATGTGTGTGCCATGGGTGGGGGAGGGGCGTGAATGCCGCAGGTGGGGGAGGGGCGTGAGTGCCGCGGGTGGGGGAGGGGCGGGGGGTGCTGCAGATGTGGCTGCCATGGGTGGGGGAGGGGCGGGAGTGCCGCGAGTGGGGGAGGGGCGGGAGGTGCTGTAGATGTGGGCGCCATGGGTGGGGGAGGGAGTGCCGCAGGTGGGGGGTGCTGCAGGTGTGGATGCCGCGGGAGGGAGGGTGCGGGGCATGTGCCGTGGGGCGGATGTTGTGAAGGAGGTGGGTGTCGCAGGTGGGAGGGGGGCGGGTACGGCAGGCAGAGGTCGTCCACGGCATTTTCCTCCGGACTGTGCGGCAGCTGAGCAGTCCCTGGCTGCAGTGTCACCAGGGTGCAGGGAGTGTATGGGGAGGGGGGAGATGGGGAGGGGACTGGGCGGACCGAGGGAGGGGACTGTTCCTGCCTGGCCTGCATCCAGCCATCCAGATCTGTGCCTGTGACTCCGCCCAGCGTTAGAAATGCAGGCACAGAGTCACAGGGCTAATATATAGGAGATTTTTTTTTATTTTTTATTATTTCTTTTTTTTTTTGTATGGTGTAAATCCAAAATCCAGAATTGTTGGTGTGAGACTACCCGTCCTGAATACAAAAAGGACATGCACAACAGACAGCATTCTTGTTAATATTATTAAAACCTTTTTAAATGTACATTTTTAGCACATAGAGATTCTCTGCAAAGCCCCTGAGAAAGTCAGCCCAATAAATGTACGAAACGTGTTGGCACTAATTTTACCCCCATATGGCCACCATACACAGGAAGTCCTTGCATTCTACCGCATGAGAACATGGGACTAATGTACAGTACTCAACCACCACTTTCTCTACACACTGTGGAAGTCTAAGAATCCCAACTAAATCTAGCGTTTACTATTCTTCAATTTTTAAGGTGCCACACTCACTACCAATACCCAAGTCAGAATGCCCTAATACATAACATGTGTAATACATAGCATGTTATACACCACGCCTTTTAGCCCATTTTGATGAATTGCATGTTGTTTCATCAGCTTTGTTTTTATATTAATAGAACACGTACTAAACTTCAATGCCCATATGTTTAGCTATTAATTACACTGAACTAAGTGAACTTATTAAAAACAAATATAATTTACAATGCTAACACATTAACATTTACTTACATATTAGCTGCAAATATCACTAATGTGATCAGGAATTGTGCTCCGCTGATCAAGGACTAATTGAATGATACAAATACAGGTTGAGTATCCCTTATCCAAATATTCCGAAATACGGAATATTCCGAAATACAGACTTTTTTTGAGTGAGATAGTGAAACCTTTGTTCTTTGATGGCTCAATGTACACAAACTTTGTTTAATACACAAAGTTATTAAAAATATTGTATTAAATGACCTTCAGGCTGTGTGTATAAGGTGTATATGAAACATAAATGCATTCTGTGCTTAGATTTAGGTCCCATCACCATGATATCTCATTATGGTATGCAATTATTCCGAAATACGGAAAAATCCGATATCCAAAATACCTCTGGTCCCAAGCATTTTGGATAAGGGATACTCAACCTGTATAGTGTTAAATACATAATATTATCTGGGCAAGGCAAATATATATAAATAAGCATTTATTATTAAAAAAATTTTTTAACATTATTCGCACTTATGATGCATTTAATATTCACAATACATAAATAAGACAAATACGAGTCCCAGAATATTCAAATCAGTCGCCGATAAGTAAGTAGACACTCTAGTAATAACAGACCTTATAGTACTGTATTTCAGGTGAGAGAAATCTTAGTTAGAGAGAAATCCTCCCATAGAGGTTAGTTCAAAGATCCCATCATAAGTGAGTAATATTTTTTATTTTTTATATTAAATGCTTCTTTTATGTATTTGGCTTGCATGATTAGTAATAAGTATTTAACACTATTTGAATCAATTAGTTCTTGACTAGCGAATTACAATTCCTTATCTTCCTTTTTTCTATAGCATTTATAAAGATACAGGAGCTTCATATGGAATAGCTGCTGAGCTGGCCAGATGGACCTACTTTGACATTCTTATATGGATTAAGCAATATTTGTGCGTATGGCTATTAACCACTATAATATCACCTTCTGGCGGTCTCTGTATTTGCTTTTTGCAGACTTCCCAGCATGTTGCTGTTAGGGCTTGCTAAAAGTGTGGCAGGGATGTGTAGGTCCTCAGTAGCTAGAGTGCCAGAGGTTGCCTACCCTTGATAAATTCTATCTTTGCACTATTATCACCATCATTATTACTGAGTGTTAAGGGCCTGGGGACCCCTATTGTCTGTGAAAGCATCAGAGAATCAAATATGAAATTCATCATCCTTTTCTCTTGCTACATGTACTAAATTTCTAGGTGATTGTGGCTCCCACAGATAAAGAATGACACAAAAATGGACAATCTTTAAATGGCATTAATAAAATATCTATTTCTGCACTTTAAACATATACTGGCTGGGTACAAGGACCATGAATGCCGGACATTCAGCATGGGATGATCACCTTTCTGCACCTCTCACTCATGTAATGTTCCTGTATTACTATTAAAGCACATTTGCTTGTTATCACTACTGTACAATGCTGGGGAAAATAATGGTGCTGTATAAACTAATCCAGACAAGATTACTCCAGCTGGCCACAAATGCTCTGAAAATAATGACAGATGAATAGCGGTCACACAGACAGCTGTGAATACCTGGACACTGTATTGTACTCTGGCTGCAGATTCAACATTGCGACCTGGAACTTCTGGCAGCTGTTTCCGAATATCTTTGGACATTTTCTCCAGTTTTCTGGCTGCCATGTCTACAGCTAGAGCCTGGGAATTATTTTTAGCATTTAGAGCATCTGTACAATTCTGTATAACTTCGCCTTGTCTGGTCAGATCCTGGCCATTTCTCACCTTCTGCGTCTCCAAGTCAAGAATAGTCTGCATAAAAGAAACAATCCAACAGGATCATTTTAAGAGAAACTATTTTTATTGGCCTATTGGGGGGTACACTGGGAACACTTTGGGTTATCATCATACTGCAGAAGTGCGGGAACTTTAAATCTAGACACTCATTCATAGCTACTACAGGTTGAGTCTCCCTTATCCAAAATGCTTGGGACCAGAGGTATTTTGGATATGGGATTTTTCCGTATTTTGGAATAATTGCATACCATAATGAGATATCATGGTGATGGGACCTAAATCTAAGCACAGAATGCATTTATGTTACATATACACCTTATACACACAGCCTGAAGGTTATTTTAGCCAATATTTTTTATAACTTTGTGCATTAAACAAAGTGTGTCTACATTCACACAATTCATTTATGTTTCATATACACCTTATACACACAGCCTGAAGGTCATTTAATACAATATTTTTAATAACTTTGTGTATTAAACAAAGTTTGTGTACATTGAACCATCAAAAAACAAAGGTTTCACTATCTCACTCTCACTCAAAAAAGTCCGTATTTCGGAATATTCCGTATTTCGGAATATTTGGATATGGGATACTCAACCTGTACTTCCTATAATCCATGACTGTTGGGAGCACTTCATTTTATTTGAAGCTCACCCTGACGGGTTTGACTTTCCTTTGTTGCTGAACAGGGAGCTTTATCTTCTTTATTTTCTTTGTGATGACGGCAGAGCTACTGCAATCAGAAGCTCTACACAGCGCTTGTTTGCCATAATGGTACCTCCAGTTCTGGGCTCCCAAACCTGGTACTGGATTCACTGACAGAGCAGGCTCACTTATTTACCTGCAGAGTAGGTAAAAGCTCTTCCACATTTTAGAACAACTCTTTCTTTCCGTTTCATGGTGAACATGGATCTGTACCTACTTGTGGTAAGATCCCGCCAGAGATTAACCTAGAGAGTGGTCCTTGGGGGATGGCTGTCAGATTTGGACTAGATTCTGTGGAAATGTGTTCCCATCCTTCTCATGCACCTCCGCCATGAAGGGCTCTCAGCCTGCTGTGATTCACCCGGTTTTTTACTCAGATTTTCTGTGCTCTACAAGCGGTCTCGCAGGTTGACTTTTATTCATCAGATTGTGATTTGCTATTATCCGGTAGCTGTCTGACTACTTTTCTGTCAAGTATAACAAGAGAGCAAAGCCTTGGAGGGCTACTGCTATCTAGGGAGTTAGCCGACTCCACTGCTACACTAAATTGCTTAGCTGTACGCAAAGGTGCTGATGCCATTACACAGCCTGCAAGTCAGGGGACCTGGTAGTCTGTGCCAGGGATATTGTATATGTGGTGTTAGAGCTAGCCTGAACCAGGTCCAGAGCTGCCTGCTTTGATCCATTATTTTTTAGCAGATGTCTACTTTCTGGGAGTTTTGCAAGTGTCCTCCTGCCACAGCTCATACAGCCCCAAGTTCTGTTGGTCTAGAACCTTCAGTAAGAGGAGATATCTTGTTAGAGATCTTGCCTTGTCTTTTGAAGGAGCTGATGATTACCTCCTTGCAAAAATCTGTGATGTCCTTCTTGTTCATTACTCATGTGCAGCTTGCTTAAGCATAACTGAAGTGCTCTCAGCAACCATGGTGTATAGGGCGGAAGGCCTACAGAATTTAACTTCAACTCCACTTTACCCAAGTGGTTCTTATCTGCAGTCAAATTAATGGTTTCTATGTTACCAAATGTGTTCAGTGTACCTCATTGGGCTCAATATAAATGTACATTATGTATATAAATCCTAAATAAATATAATTTGTCTGCCAATTATAACAAAGCAGTATACTGTAGATATACAACTATAAAAATTGCAATTGAAAAGTCTTGTTGAATCTATACTATAAAATCCTTATCAATTTAAACCTGACACAAGTGGGCTTACCCAATATGAAAACACATTCTGTCAAAATAAAAAAACTGCAGCCACCCTCCTCCCTATTGATTGCTGGGGTAGACCTCATTTTCAGGATTTTAAATGCTGGCAATGGGAGGCATTTGATGTGCCGGATGTCGGGATCCTGGCGCTCACCATACTGTCAACTATTCACCCTCTTTGGGGGTCCACGACACCCCTGGAGGGAGTGTAAATAGCGTGGCCCACGTAGTGCGCCACTGTGCCCGCAGTGTGGCGAGCCCGCAAGGGGCTCTTCTGCGCTCACCCCGCGGCCTGCATGCCGGCGGTCGGGATCCTGGCGCTGTTATGCTGGGCGCCGGGATAACATACTACACCCGTTGGCAATACATAAGAGCCTTATTTTTGTAACAACAATATAGGACAGAGGGGCCTGCTTCAGCATGGATCGCAAAAGCAAAATCTTCCTCTAATGGGTAAAACCATGTGCACTGCAGGTGGGGCAAATATAACATGTGCAGAGAGTTAGAGTTGGGTGGGTTGTTTTGTTTCTGTGCAGGGTAAATACTGGCTGCTTTATTTTTACACTGCAATTTAGATTTCAATTTGAACACACCCCACCCAAATCTAATCTCTCTGCACATGTTACATCTGCACCACCTGCAGTGTACATGGTTTTGCCCATTAGAGAAAGATTTTGCTTTTGATTAATGCTGAATCAGGCCAAGAAACATTTGTCACATCTCTTGACTGCCTCCAGCCCCAACATACTAACCAATAGAGCTTACAATCGCAAAGTGTTATGGATGTAAAGTAGGTACACACCTGACGGTTTTGACTCAAGATGCCTCTGAATAACTATTTTCTGAAGGAGTAAACAATCTCACGTGTACATATTACTAAATTGTTGCCATCAGAGTGATTTATCCTACTGATTTTAAAGGTGACCTTTAAAATGAACAATTTGGAAGCATTCAGGTGAGATCAGATTAGCAGATCCATAAAAAGATGCTCTAGGTGGAACTAGGTTTCTTTAAATTAAGCAAAGTTTGATTTAGCAGTTCTCAGCGAACCCCAACACATGAAATGGATAAAGCAGAACATACTTCCTCCACAAGCTTCATTAAGGTCTTTTACATGACAGGCTTCAACAACACATACAAGTAGGAAAGATATATAGATACATTGAAGGACCTGTCTAAAGGTGGGTACACACTAATAGATGTATCTGCAGATCAATTGATCTGCAGATATATCTATGGACGGATCGAGCAGTGTGTTCAGCATACACACTGCTCGATCTGTCGGGGACTGACGTCATGAACTGGGCGGACGTGTACACACGCCCGCCCAGTTCAGCTGTCAATCACCGCCGGCCGCCGTAGCATGTGTACGGGCGGTCGGCCGACCGCCCCGTACACACACAGCGACGCGCCAATATATCGGTAGATATATTGGCCGTCGGCTGTGCTGCGCGGCCGACACGATACGTCTGTGAACGACGGAGTTCACAGACATATCGGCCGTACACACTGGTCGACGGTCCCGCGATATATCGGCCGTTCAATCTAGCCTTTAGAATGGACAATGGTAACCTTGCTTCTAGGAAGCCCATTGTTTTTTATAGTGTTAAATACCTGACCATCCCAGCAACAGAACAACACTCCAATATCAAAAGATCACTGAAATCTACTTACTGTTATTATGTATTACTTACACTTCATGTTTTGGGGGTAAACAGTATATTAACCTACAACATATACGGTGGTAATGTTTAGACGTTACCACCTTCCTGGCTTGGATCATAGTCAGGATAACTTTGTTAGGAATCACTCTTCTGGCTAGAATCAGATATTCAACTTCCATGCAGTAAACGTAGCCGTGTGAAAGTCCTGATAGACAAACCGGCCCTGTTGCAGAAGATCCTCGCAAAGAGGTAGAGGACACGGATCTTCGAGGAGCATCTCCAGGAGGTCCGCAAACCAGGCCCATCTTGGCCAGTCCGGAGCTATGAGTATTGCTTGAACCTTTTCTCTTTTTATTCTTTTCAGAATTCTTGGGATCAGAGGAAGTGGAGGAAACACGTACACCATCTGATAGACCCATGGAGTCGTCAGAGCATCCACCGTTACTGCTTGTGGGTCCCTCAACCTGGAACAATACCGCTTGAGCTTCTTGTTGAGACGAGAGGCCATCACGTTGATGTGTGGATATCCCCACCGACGTGTCAAGCACCTGAACACTTCCGGGTGAAGGCCCCATCCCCTGGGTGCAGGTCGTGTCTGCTGAGGACGTCTGCTTCCCAGTTGTCTACTCCCGGAATGAAGACCGCCAACAACGCCATAGTGTTTTTTTTCTGCCCAGAGGAGAATTCTTGACACCTCTGACATTGCTGCTCTGCTTTTCGTTCCGCCCTGTCGATTTATATATGTCACTGCCGTCACATTGTCCGACTGGACCTGAATGGCCCGATCCTTAAGATAAGAGGCCTGCAGAAGGGCGTTGTATATGGCCCAGAGTTCCAGAATGTTGATTGGAAGGGTGACTTCCTGACTTGACCAACTTCCTTGAAACTGCACCCCCTCGGTGACTACTCCCCAACCTCTGAGGCTTGCATCTGTGGTTAACAGGATCCAGTCCTGAATTTCGAACCTCCGACCCTCGATGAGGTGAGAAATCTGGCGACAGACTGATCATCTGGTGCATGTAAAGATGCGATCCGGACCATTTGCCCAACAGATCGAGCTGGAAGGGTCTTGCGTGAAACCTTCCGTATTGAAGCGCCTCGTCTGTATCCCTGGGAAATAAGATCTATGACCCAGGGATCCCGGCACGAACTTGACCAGATGTGACTGAAGAATTTTAGTCGGGCTCCCACCTGACTGCCCTCCAGGCCTTGCGGTCCACCATCATGCTGAATGCTTT
Organism: Pseudophryne corroboree; assembly: GCF_028390025.1. Taxonomy (NCBI): domain Eukaryota; kingdom Metazoa; phylum Chordata; class Amphibia; order Anura; family Myobatrachidae; genus Pseudophryne; species Pseudophryne corroboree. Next base: position 702,291,788 of record NC_086446.1, on the reverse strand, counting down.
GAGGAAGCAGGCCTGAATTCTGTTCCTGAGAACCTGCAGTTGCTGGTTTGCGTGGTTTACCTCTTGCACTTCTGGAAGACGTAGAAGCGCCTCTGGATTTTCCCTTAAACTGTCAAAAATGACTAAATTTGAAGCAGAATAAGCTTTCATGGCTGGGGGAGCTGCGGAAGGAAGATATGTAGACTCACCCGCAGTTGCTTTGGAGATCCATTTGTCTAGGTCATCTCCAAACAATGCCTCTCCTGTGAATGGCAGCCCTCCACGCCTTTCCTGGAGTACGCATCAGCAGTCCACTGGCGTAGCCACAAACCCCTGTGTGCTGACACTGCCATAGCTGTGGTGCATGCATTAAGCAAACCAATCTCTTTTATGGCCTCCACCATAAAATTCGCAGAGTCCTGTATATGCTGCAGGAGTAAAACAACATCCCCCCCTAGACAAGGAATCTAACCCCTCAATTAGGTTACCTGACCATTTAGCAATGGATTTAGTGATCCACGCACATGCAATAGTCGGTCTTTGGGCCACCCCAGTAGGTGTGTATAATAATTTGAGTGTAGTCTCAATTTTACGACCAGCCGTATCTTTTAGGGAGGCTGCACCAGGGACAGGCAATACAATTTTACGGTACAGCCTAGAGACTGATGCGTCCACCATCGGTGGATTTTCCCATTTCTTTCCTATCCTCTAGGGGAAAAGGAAAAGATGAGAGCAACCTTTTAGGGATTTTAAATTTCTTATCAGGATTAACCCACGGTTCCTCAAACAGGGTATTCAATTCCTTTGACGCAGGAAAAGTGACTGAGGACGTCTTTTTTTACATTAAAATAAGATTCCTCACACTCCTCTGACACCTTATCAGGAATTTGCAGAACATCTCTGATAGCTTCTATAAGAGCCTCTATTCTCTGTGACAGAGTAGCATATCCCCCCCTCCAAATCCACCTCACCCTCCTCCATGTCTGACCCGTCAGAGTCAGACTGCAGGATATGGGCCAGAGATCATTTTTGCGGACAAATGGGAGGGGATTTTAGACGCTTGGTTGGGGACAGAGTCTGTATTCATAAAAACTCATCCACAGTCTCTTTCTCATTGCAGGATAGCTTTGTAGAAATATTTGAGATCATTCCCTTAATGGAAGTAACCCACTACGGTTCAACCCCACTATTTTGGGAAGGTGCACTGCCCTGAGTACCCAGTAGTGAGCCCCCTGGTTGTTATGAACCACAGGCGTTGTTTCATTCCTGTTTGCTTTCTGTTTATAAAATTTATGTTATTGTTCTGTTTGCATGCCAGGATTTCTTTTGTACTGGTTTAGAAGACTCTTGTTGGCCGCCGGTGGTGAGGCTGTGTAACTGCAGTCTGTTTCTATATCTTAAGCCTCACCTGTCATATATTTGGTCATTATGCGGTGAGTCTCTGTACTGCAGTCTGGCTCTTGTCTCTGTACCTCACCTGCCTGTATTTTGGCAATTACCTTGTGCCTGGCTTCCAGCCATCCTGATTGGGCATGCTTCCCTTATTACCCAGCTAGCTCTGCAGTCCAGTGCTGGTGATAGAAGTTGTCATGATACCTGTATGTTCCTGTGAGAACCTGTCATCTTCCTGTTTAGTTTGTATCCTGTGTCCGGAGTATCCCTGATTGCAGTCAGTCCGTTCCTGTGTCATGGTTTCTGGGGCCTGATCCTGGGAATCTGTTCCAGCCTTCTGGTCCAGTGATCCTGAACCTTCAGCCTTGAGGTCCTGTTCCTTCTGTATACAGCCTTCGTGGTGTTGTGAGTAGCGGCTTTGCCGCACAGTTTGGCTGAAGTCTTATATTCTTTGTGTTTGCTTTGGCGTTTTCTGCGGAGGTTTCAGCCATTGCTGTCCTAGCCGAAATACGACGGTGTCGTGTTTGGCGTCTGGACAGCGTCACTTTTGTTACCGTTTCTCTTGGCGGCCGCGCCGCACATACGTTTGTTGTAGTGTTCAGTAGTTTCCCCCATCTTTGTGTTTCCGTTTTAGTTAGACGTTCCCCTTGTTCTCTCTCAGGGCAGGATGTACTAAAGGGAAAATGCGGTAAAACCCCCGTTTTCAGGGGGCTTACGCCGCTGGGCTTCATACCGCCGCCGCATTCCGCCGCCGACCTGCGCAGCTCACGACGATCTCTCTACCCCCGGACCCCCTCCTCCTTCTCCCCCGCAGCACAGCCTTGTCTCCTTCCAGCTGCAGGGGGAGAAGGAGGATCACGGGGACTCCCTGCACTTCACCTCCCAGGGCTGGGAGGTGATGGAAGCCACCACAAACCTTGTCCTGCTGGCCATCACTAATCGCAGGACACCACTGGCATCGCTTTGTGATACTAATCGCATATGTTAGTACACATGCGATTAGCATCATTGCGTTGACCAGCGATGACCCGCGATCAGTGACAGTACATCCCGCCCACAGTCTCAGTTTACACCTGGTCTCCAAATAAGACCGGGGGGCATCGGAGTTGGGCAGACCTAATCCGCCCTTCAAACGTGGTTGCCGTGGGCTCAAGAAAACATAGTCTTGCAGGCGTAGACCGACCACATGAGGGAGACAATGGAGTCAGGGTTTCCATAGGGGTCGCTGCTAAACTCAGTTCTAACTGCAGCATCACGTTCCTGTACTCGGAGCTTGTCCACCCTGTCTCTTGAGTACCGAGTACAGTGAACGTAACACTAGTGAAGCGGAACACTCTGCTGTACAAGAAACACACTCGTTGCCTCACATAATGTAAATGTGACAGCACACACACACAGGAAAAGGTTAAGCACAATTAACCTACAAAGAGCCCTTCAGGGAGAGACAGAGTTATTTGGAGCCAGCCCACACAGCATTCGTATGGCTAATGCCAAGCTTAGCCGGGTCGCAGACTAACTACCCTGATAGGGGACTTAGTACACTAAGAATCGCTCCCCCCCCCCCCCTGCTATGACCCTCTGATGCCGCTGAGGTAATCTGGAGTCTATACGGAGGAGCTGCACGTCCCTGTCAGTTGGCGTCTGTGTCCACTGCAGAGGGAAAATAGCACTGGTGAGCTGCTGGATCCTCTCATAGTGAAGGCCCCTTCAATGGCGCGCGATCTTCCCGCTTTTTTTTATACTGGCTGAGGTAATCTGGTGCTTAAAATGGAGAGAAAACCGTTTTGAGGCTATTTTTGCCAGTGTGGGTACTGTGTACAGTGTACTGAGACGCAGCTGTGTACTGTGTCTGGAGACGCATTCCGCCCGGTTAGAAGCCGTGCGTCTCCGTACCCTCATGCTGCCATAATGGCCGGCGACCCGCTAGTCGGGACGCCGGCTTAGTACTTACCACTCTTCTTTCTTCTGGCTCTGTTAGGGGTGGCGGCATGCTGCAGGAATGTACGCTCGCCGTGGTGGGGCTTGCGAATAGTTCTCAGGAGCTCAGTGTCCTGTCAGCGGGGAACGGGACCATTAACCCTTCAAGAGGTTGGGCCGTTCCCCCACCTAAGTCCCATGAAGCAGGCAGGCTGGTGCCAACCAGTCCTGCCTGAAAATAACAAACATTTAAAATAAATGCAGAAAACTCTTCAGGAGCTTCCATTAGCATGACCGGCTCCTCCAGGCACATTTTATAAACTGAATCTGGTAGGAGGGGCATAAAGGGAGGAGCCAGCCCACACTATCAAATTCTTCAAGTGCCCATAGCTCCTAGAGGACCAGTCTATACCCCATGGAACTAAATGGAACCCTAGTATCCTCTAGGACATAAGAGAAAGTAATGTAGGACAAAGTCTCGGGAGAGCAGCAATGCTTCTGCCCCCTGTGCTCGCTTTTCTCCTACACTATTCATTATTACAGGAGGCCACATCTGCACATACGTACAGACTCATCAGAGGAAGAGATATTCAGCACCACTGCACAAAAAGCTCTAATACACACCTCTCCCCAGTAGATGTAGCACTTTAACTATACCAATTTGGCTCGCCAGGTTCACCCCCTTTACTCCTATGGAAAGAAAATTTAAATTCTAACTCTAATGCAGGAGTCGCACTAAAGCAGGGGATCCAAACTCCAAGCTGTGAGTGTGTAATTTATGGGACAGGAGATTATCTAGGAGCAGTGGACAATACAATGACCATTACCATCTAGCCACTTGAATAGCAAGGCTGGTCTCAATGTAGCAGCTATCATCACATCCTATCAGAACACAGGGCTGGGTAATAAGGTTACAACTCATCCTTTTATACCGCTTTTACACTAAGTATAGCGGGTTGCAGCCGGGAGCCCCGACACGGGAGCTACCCGGCTGCGACCCGCGTCAGCCCCCATTTAGACCGGAGTCACCAACCCAGCATATTGCCGAGTTGGTGACGTTGCCGGTGATGTGACGGGGGCGGCGCTTGGAGATCACATGATCTCCAAGCGCCGCCCGCACATAGAGTGTAAACGGGAAGCCGGGTCACTACCGTTTACACTGCACAGTTTGCCGGGTTGAACACGTGTTCAACCCCGCAAACTTCCCGAGTTGGAATACGGGGTCACTCGACTCTGACTATTCCAACTCGACCCTTTTACACCAGCCAGCAACACGGGTTATGCACGTTCATGTGCAATAACCCGTGTTAATAGCTGGCGGTGTAAAAGTGGTATAAGTAAGAGACCCACATTAATTACACAGGCTGTGCAGCTTGCTGAAAGGGACCAGATAAAATTCATAATTCCTGTATGCTGACATCTAGTGCTGGGATGACAGTGGGGGGCTGCCTAATACCAAATGTAGCCCAAATGTGCTGTGAATGCTATACATTTCCCTTTAAACCAAGAAACAAGCTAATTATGGCCTGTATACTGTATCTATCTCAGCTGACAGGAAGTACACCGAGGATCTAGCTTGTGGCTACTTAACGTGCTCTACTCACACTTTACTATGGCCAATAGAAAGCGCCATAGCACATCACTGTTTATGTTACCTCCAGCAGTCTGTTCCTTTCCGCCTCCGACATCTTTGATTTGGAGGACTCCTCCAATTTCTTTTTCAAGGCTGCATTTTCTTTCTTGAGTTTTTCCAATTCATTGTCCGATTTCAAGACGGCCGATCTTATGCCAAGCTTGTTTCTGGAGTTCATTTTTTATTTCTAAAGAAAAAAAAAAAAGAATGCAGACAAGTAAACATGTAACAGTAGAAATAGGGTGTGTTTGGTCCAACTGTATATAACAGCCATAAACACTAGAAAATAAGCCCTGAAACAGATAGATGTATGTAGTAAAGATTACATTCAATGGTGCTCCCTAATGGGGAACCATTACAAAATTATTTAATGAATGCAAGTCTAAAATCACAGCAATAATCAGGTTTTTAGATTTTACTACTAGAAAAAAAAATAAAAAATAAAAAAAAAGAGTAGAAATCACTGAACATATATGTACTAAAACCAATACACACAATAAAACACTCATTATGGGATCTATTCAATTAATCTAACAAGTCGGAAAAACTTATTTTTCCGACTTTTTTAGGTCAAATCTAGATTCATAGTAACAAACTATATTCCTATGTATGTGAGGTTGAAAAAAAGAATTTGTCCATCGAGTTAAAACCTATTTGTGGTCTCCTACGCTGTATAATTTTTAGGACTAATTTTGTCTGTTGCTAATGTCGGCCGTTGTGTTTATTCCTTTTTTTTTTTAATAACTATAGTGCGTGTATCCTTATCCATTAAGTACTTATTATCTAGCCCATTCTTAAAAGTGTTGACCGAATCTGCTATTACTACTCTCTCCGGCAGGGAATTCGAAACACGTATTGTACCTACTGTGAAGAAACCTTTACGTCTCTGTGTGCGAAATCTACTCTCAACAAACCTAAGCAGGTGTCCACGTGTCCTCTGTGTTGATCTAACCAAAAACAGATCCCCCGCAAGCCCTGTGTATTGTCCCCTTATATATTTGTAAATGTTGATCATGTCTTCTCTTTTCCAGTGTAAACATGCCATGCCTTGCAAGCCTTTCCTCGTATTCCAGCGTCTCCGTCCCCTTAATTAGTTCAGTCACCCACCTCTGAACCTTTTCTAGCTCCAGGATATCCTTTTTGTAGTATGGTGCCCAAAATTGTGCACAATATTCAAGATGTGGCCTCACTAAGGATTTATGTAATGGGAGTATAACACTCTCTCATCCCTTGCGTCAATTCCCCGCTTTATACATGTTAATACCATGTTAATCTTCTCGACCTATTGAAATCTTTTGCTGTTTTTCCGACTTGTCGGAAATTACGTGGATCGACGCATTAGCCACGGATCCATGTATTTTGTCGAAATTGCAGGCATTTGACAGGTTTTTGGCCTGTTTTAGACAATGCCAATTCGACTATAAAAAAAGTCAGATCAGCATTGTCGAAAACGGGCAAAACCTGTCAGAAATTCCAGCAAATTGAATACACCCCTTATTGTTTTGTTGTTGTTGTTTTTTTAAATGCACATTATTATTATTAATATTATGTTGTGGCTTTTATTTTATTTTTTTAAAGCCTATCATAAGAGAATCCCCTGGTATTAAGCCACATTCTTGATGCTTGTAGTCTTCATTTGAGTGAGATGAACCAATGCAGTAAATTCACACACAACAGAGCAATAGGGAGGGTGAATGAGAACAGAGAGGTACTAAATCTGCCTAGCATCAGCTAAGACTCCAAACACTCCTCTCCTGGGACAGGAGAAAACCACAACTAAAATTCTTAATCAATTAAAAGAGGCAATACACAGAGAAACACCTCATGGTTTATTCTACTTTATGTTTATTTCAATTCAAAACCTTCAGGCCTATTGAGATGTCTTGGGAGTGTACATTACATGTTTTAATATGTTTAGTCTATCTACATACTGTACATTCAGATGTAATAAGAATAATAAGCAATAAAAAATGTTTTTGATTGAAAGATGATAAAATAATCATATTAAAGCCTAATAACTTTGGATTGTTAATGTTAGAAAGCATTAAAACATGTTTGATCAGGTATTGTAATACATAACAATGTTTCACAGTATTAAATGTAACAGGCTTCATTAAAACAGTATTGGGAAAAAATAAGATTTTACTCACCGGTAAATCTATTTCTCGTAGTCCGTAGTGGATGCTGGGAACTCCGTAAGGACCATGGGGAATAGCGGCTCCGCAGGAGACTGGGCACAATTAAAGAAAGCTTTAGGACTACCTGGTGTGCACTGGCTCCTCCCTCTATTACCCTCCTCCAGACCTCAGTTAGGATACTGTGCCGGAAGAGCTGACACAATAAGGAAAGGATTTTGAATCCCGGGTAAGACTCATACCAGCCACACCAATCACACCGTATAACTCGTGATACTATACCCAGTTAACAGTTTGAAATAATAACTGAGCCTCTCAACAGATGGCTCCACAATAACCCTTTAGTTAAACAATAACTATATACAAGTATTGCAGACAATCCGCACTTGGGACGGGCGCCCAGCATCCACTACGGACTACGAGAAATAGATTTACCAGTGAGTAAAATCTTATTTTCTCTGACGTCCTAGTGGATGCTGGGAACTCCGTAAGGACCATGGGGATTATACCAAAGCTCCCAAACGGGCGGGAGAGTGCGGATGACTCTGCAGCACCGAATGAGCGAACTCTAGGTCCTCCTCAGCCAGGGTATCAAACTTGTAGAATTTAGCAAATGTGTTTGACCCCCGACCAAGTAGCTGCTCGGCAAGCCGAGACCCCTCGGGCAGCCGCCCAAGAAGAGCCCACCTTCCTCGTGGAATGGGCTTTTACAGATTTTGGATGCGGCAGTCCAGCCGCAGAATGTGCAAGTTGAATCGTGCTACAGATCCAGCGAGCAATAGTCTGCTTTGAAGCAGGCGCACCCAACTTGTTGGGCGCATGCAGGATAAATAGCGAGTCAGTCTTTCTGACCCCAGCAGTCCTGGAAACATAGATTTTTAGGGCCCGGACTACGTCCAGCAACTTGGAGTCCCCCAAGTCACGAGTAGCCGCAGGCACCACAATAGGCTGGTTCCAATGAAACGTTGAAACAACCTTTGGGAGAAATTGGGGACGAGTCCTCAATTCCGCCCTATCCATATGGAAAATCAGATAAGGGCTTTTACAAGACAAAGCCGCCAATTCTGACACACGCCTGGCCGAAGCCAAGGCCAACAGCATGACCACTTTCCACGTGAGATATTTTATTTCCACGGTTTTAAGTGGTTCAAACCAATGCGACTTTAGGAAATCCAACACCACGTTGAGATCCCAAGGTGCCACTGGGGGCACAAAAGGGGGCTGAATATGCAGCACTCCCTTAACAAATGTCTGAACTTCAGTTCTTTTTGGAAGAAAATCAATAGAGCCGAAATCTGGACCTTAATGGAACCCAATTTTAGGCCCATAGTCACCCCTGACTGTAGGAAGTGCAGAAATCGACCTAGCTGAAATTCCTCTGTTGGGGCCTTCCTGGCCTCACACCACGCAACATATATCCGCCATATGCGGTGATAATGGTTTGCGGTCACTTCTTTCCTAGCTTTAATTAGCGTAGGGATAACTTCCTCCGGAATGCCCTTTTCCTTCAGGATCCGGCGTTCAACCGCCATGCCGTCAAACGCAGCCGCGGTAAGTCTTGGAACAGACAGGGCCCCTGCTGCAGCAGGTCCTGTCTGAGCGGCAGAGGCCATAGGTCCTCTGAGATCATTTCTTGAAGTTCTGGGTACCAAGCTCTTCTTGGCCAATCCGGAACAATGAGTATAGTTCTTACTCCTCTCCTTCTTATTCTTATTATTCTCAGAACCTTGGGTATGAGAGGAAGAGGAGGGTACACATACACCGACTGGTACACCCACGGTGTTACCAGAGCGTCCACAGCTATCGCCTGAGGGTCCCTTTACCTGGCGCAATATCTTTTTAGCTTTTTGTTGAGGCGGGACGCCATCATGTCCACCTGTGGCCTTTCCCACTGGTGTACAACCATTTGGAAGACTTCTGGATGAAGTCCCCACTCTCCCGGGTGGAGGTCGTGTCTGCTGAGAAAGTCTGCTTCCCAGTTGTCCACTCCGGGAATGAACACTACTGACAGTGCTAACACATGATTTTCCGCCCATCGGAGAATCCTTGTGGCTTCTGCCATCATCATCCTGCTTCTTGTGCCGCCCTGACGGTTTACATGGGCGACCGCCGTGATGTTGTCTGACTGGATCAGCACCGGCTGGCGTTGAAGCAGGGGTCTTGCCTGACTTAGGGCATTGTAAATGGCCCTTAGTTCCAGAATATTTATGTGTAGGGAAGTCTTCTGACTTGTCCATAGTCTTGGAAGTTTCTTCCCTGTGTGACTGCCCCCCAACCTCGAAGGCTGGCATCCGTGGTCACCAGGATCCAGTCCTGTATGCCGAATCTGCGGCCCTCTAGAAGATGAGCACTCTGCAGCCACCACAACAGCAACACCCTGGTCCTTGGAGACAGGGTTATCAGCCGATGCATCTGAAGATGCGATCCGGACCACTTGTCCAACAGATCCCACTGAAAAATCCTTGCATGGAACCTTTCGAATGGAATTGCTTCGTAAGAAGCCACCATCTTTCCCAGGACTCGCATGCAGTGGTGCACCGACACCTGTTTTGGTTTTAGGAGGTCTCTGACTAGAGATGACAACTCCTTGGCCTTCTCCTCCGGGAGAAACACTTTTTTCTGTTCTGTGTCCAGAACCATCCCCAGGAACAGTAGACGCGTTGTAGGAACCAGCTGCGACTTTGGAATATTCAGGATCCAGCCGTGCTGTTGTAGCACTTCCCGAGCTAGTGCTACACCGATCAACAACTGTTCCGTGGACCTCGCCTTTATAAGGAGATCGTCCAAGTACGGGATAATTAAAACTCCCTTTCTCCGAAGGAGTATCATCATTTCGGCCATTACCTTGGTAAATTCCCGCGGTGCCGTGGACAGACCAAACGGCAACGTCTGGAATTGGTAATGACAGTCCTGTACCACAAATCTGAGGTACTCCTGGTGAGGAGGGTAAATGGGGACATGCAGCTAAGCATCCTTGATGTCCAGTGATACCATGTAATCCCCCTCGTCCAGGCTTGCAATCACCGCCTTGAGCGATTCCATCTTGAACTTGAACCTCCTTATATAAGTGTTCAAGGATTTTAAATTTAAAATGGGTCTCACCGAACCGTCCGGTTTCGGCACCACAAACATTGTGGAATAGTAACCCCGTCCTTGTTGAAGGAGGGGTACCTTGATTATCACGTGCTGAGATTACAGCTTGTGAATCGCCTCCAGCACTGCCTCCCTGTCCGGGGGAGCTGTCGGCAAGGCAGATTTGAGGAAACGGCGAGGGGGAGACGTCTCGAATTCCAGCTTGTACCCCTGAGATACTACTTGTAGAATCCAGGGATCCACCCGTGAACGAGCCCACTGGTCGCTGAAGTTCTTGAGACGGGCCCCTACCGCACCTGGCTCCGCCTGTGGAGCCCCAGCGTCATGCGGTGGACTTAGAGGAAGCGGGGGAGGACTTTTGTTCCTGGGAACTGGCTGTATGTTGTAGCTTTTTCCCTCTACCTCTGGGCAGAAAGGACGCGCCTCTAACCCGCTTGCCTTTCTGAGGCCGAAAGGACTGTACCTGATAATACGGTGCTTTCTTTGGCTGTGAGGGAACATGGGGTAAAAATGCTGACTTCCCAGCTATCGCTGTGGAAACGAGGTCCGAGAGACCATCCCCAAACAACTCCTCACCCTTGTAAGGCAATACTTACATGTGCCTTTTAGAATCTGCATCTCCTGTCCACTGCCGAGTCCACAATCCTCTCCTGGCAGAAATGGACATTACGTTTATTTTAGATGCCAGCTGGCAAATATCCCTCTGTGCATCTCTCATGTACAAGACAGCGTCTTTAATATGCTCTACGGTTAGCAATATAGTGTCCCTGTCTAGGGTATCAATGTTTTCCGACAGGGAATCTGACCACGCAGCTGCAGCACTGCACATCCATGCTGAAGCAATAGCCGGTCTCAGTATAATACCTGAGTGTGTACATACAGACTTCAGGATAGCCTCCTGCTTTCTATCTGCAGGCTCCTTTAGGGCGGCCGTGTCCGGAGACGGTAGTACCACCTTTTTTGACAGACGTGTGAGCGCTTTATCCACCCTAGGGGATGTCTCCCAACGTGACCTGTCCTCTGGCGGGAAAGGGTACGCCATTAGTAACTTTTTGGAAATTACCAGTTTCTTATCGGGGGAAGCCCACGCTTCTTCACACACTTCATTTAATTCATCGGATGGGGGAAAAACCACTGGTAGTTTTTTCTCCCCAAACATAATACCCTTTTTTGTGGTACCTGGGGTAATATCAGAAATATGCAACACATTTTTCATTGCCGTAATCATGTAACGGGTGGCTCTATTGGAATGTACACTAGTCTCATCATCGTCGTCACTGGAGTCAGTATCCGTGTCGACATCTGTGTCTGCCATCTGAGGTAGCGGGCGTTTTAGAGCCCCTGATGGCTTTTGAGACGTCTGGCCAGGCACAGGCTGAGAAGCCGGCTGTCCCACATCTGCTATGTCATCAAACCTTTTATGTAAGGAGTTGACACTGTCGCGTAATTCCTTCCACATAACCATCCACTCAGGTGTCGACCCCGCAGGGGGTGACATCACATTTATCGGCACCTGCTCCGCCTCCACATAAGCCTCCTCATCAAACATGTCGACACAGCCGTACCGACACACGCACACACACACACACACACAGGGAATGCTCTGAGGACAGGACCCCACAAAGTCCTTTGGGGAGACAGAGAGAGAGTATGCCAGCACACACCATAGCGCTATATATAAAGTAGGGATTCACACTATACATAGTGATTTTTCCCTTATAGCTGCTATTAATATACAGATACTGTGCCTAACTTTAGTGCCCCCCCTCTCTTTTTTACCCTATGAAGTCTGGAAACTGCAGGGGAGAGCCTTGGGAGCGTCCTTCCAGCAGAGCTGTGAGAGGAAATGGCGCCAGTGTGCTGAGGGAGATAGCCCCGCCCCTTTCTCGGGGGGCTTCTCCCGCTTTTTTATGGAATATATGGCAGGGGATTTTACACATATATAGTCTTAATGACTATATTATGTGTTATTTTGCCAGTAAGGTACTCTTATTGCAGCCCCAGGGCGCCCCCCCCCCCCAGCGCCCTGCACCCATCAGTGACCGGAGTGTGTGGTGTGCATGGGGAGCAATGGCGCACAGCTGCAGTGCTGTGCGCTACCTTAATGAAGACCGAAGTGTTCTGCCGCCGATTTTCAGGAACATCTTCTTGCTTCTGGCTTTGCAAGGGGGACGGCGGCGCGGCTCCGGGACCGGACGACCGAGGCTGGGCCTGTGTTCGATCCCTCTGGAGCTAATGGTGTCCAGTAGCCTAAGAAGCCCAAGCTAGCTGCAAGCAGGTAGGTCCGCTTCTCTCCCCTAAGTCCCTCGTAGCAGTGAGTCTGTTGCCAGCAGATCTCACTGAAAATAAAAAACCTAAATATAACTTTCTTTTCTAAGAGCTCAGGAGAGCCCCTAGTGTGCATCCAGCTCGGCCGGGCACAAAATTCTAACCGAGGTCTGGAGGAGGGTCATAGAGGGAGGAGCCAGTGCACACCAGGTAGTCCTAAAGCTTTCTTTAGTTGTGCCCAGTCTCCTGCGGAGCCGCTATTCCCCATGGTCCTTACGGAGTTCCCAGCATCCACTAGGACGTCAGAGAAAATAGGATTTTAATTACCTACCTGTAAATCCTTTTCTCGTAGTCCGTAGAGGATACTGGGGTTCCATTTAGTACCATGGGGTATAGACGGGTCCACTAGTAGCCATGGGCACTTTAAGAGTTTGAGTGTGGGCTGGCTCCTCCCTCTATGCCCCTCCTACCAGACAGTCTAGGAAACTGTGCCCGAGGAGACGGACATACTTTGAGATAAGTATATAAAAGGATAGTGGTGAGAGTCCGCACCAGAACACACAAACCAGAGGAAAGCTATGCTAACCCAACTTTAAACAGGAACAGCAACAGCTGAACCAACAATACTTTACCAAGTAACAGTGCAGGAAGAACGAAGCACCGGGCGGGCGCCCAGTATCCTCTACGGACTACGAGAAAAAAGGATTTACCGGTAGGTAATTAAAATCCTATTTTCTCAAACTTCCTAGAGGATACTGGGGTTCCATTTAGTACCATGGGGATGTACCAAAACTCCCAAACCTGGTGGGAGAGTGCGGAGGTTTCTGCAGAACTGATTGACCAAACTGAAGGTCCTCAGCGGTCAAAGTATCAAACTTGTAGAACTTAGTAAACGTGTTCAAGCCTGACCAAGTCGCTGTTCGGCAGAGCTGTAAAGCAGAGACACCCCGGGCAGCTACCCAGGAAGAACCCACCGACCTAGTAGAGTGGGCCTGTACCGATTTTGAAACCGGCAAGCCTGCCGTGGAATTAGCATGCTGGATAGTGAACCTGATCCAGCGTGCAATTGTCTGCTTTGAAGCAGGACACCCAATTTTCTTTGGATCATATAGAACGAACAAGTCTGATTTCCTGTGACGAGCTGTCCTCTTTACGTATACCTTCAAAGCCCTCACAACATCCAAATACTTTGAAGTAGCAGAGTTGTCCGTAACAGCCGGAACCACAATAGGTTGGTTGATGTGAAACGCGGACACCACCTTAGGAAGAAATTGCTGACGAGTTCAGAGTTCAGCTCTGACCTTATGGAAAATGAAATAAGGGCTCTTGTGAGACAAAGCCCCCAGCTCAGACACACGTCTTGCTGAATCCAAGGCCAACAGTGTGACAGTCTTCCACGTAAGATATTTTACGTCCACCTCCTGTAACGGTTCAATCCAGTCCGATTGGAGGAACTGCAGCACAAAATTGAGATCCCAAGGTGCCGTGGGAGGCACAAAGGGAGGTTGGATGTGCAGAACACCTTTAAAGAACATCTGGACCTCAGGGAGAGAAGCCAATTGTTTTTAAAAGAAAATAGACAAGGCCAAAATCTGGACTTTTATTGAGCCCAGACGTAGGCCCACATCCACACCTGTCTGCAGAAAGAAAAAAAAACACAGGAAACAACCCAGATGAAATTCCACCGCAGAAAAATTTCTGCTCTCGCACCAAGAGACGTATTTCTTCCAAATACGGCGTTAATGTTTAGACATTACCCCCTTCCTGGCTTGGATTATAGTCAGGATAACTTTGTTAGGGATCCCTCTTCTGGCTAGAATCAGCTGTTCAACTTCCATGCAGTCAAACGTAGCCGTGGTAAGTCCTGATAGACGAATGGGCCCTGTTTCAGAAGATCCTCGCGAAGAGGTAGAGGCCAAGGATCTTCGAGGAGCATCTTCAGAAGGTCCGCGTACCAAGCCCTTCTTGGCCAGTCCGGATCAATGAGTATTGCTTGAACCTTTTCTCTTTTTATTCTTTTGAGAATTCTTGGGATCAGAGGAAGTGGAGGAAACACGTACACCACCTGATAGACCCATGGAGTCGTCAGAGCGTCTACCGCCACTGCCTGTGGGTCTCTTGACATAGAACAATACCGCTTGAGCTTCTTGTTGAGACGAGAGGCCATCATGTTGATGTGTGGATATCCCCATCGACGTGTCAAGCACCTGAACACTTCCGGGTGAAGGCCCCACTACCCCGGGTGCAGGTCGTGTCTGCTGAGGAAGTCTGCTTCCCAGTTTTCTACTTCCGGAATGAAGACCGCTGACAACGCCACATCGTTTTTTTTCTGCCCAGAGGAGAATTCTTGATACCTCGGACATTGCTGCTCTACTTTTCGTTCCGCCCTGTCGATTTATATACGTCACTGCCGTCACATTGTCCGACTGGACCTGAATGGCCCGATCTTGAAGAAGATATGAGGCCTGAAGAAGGGCGTTGTATATGGCCCAGTGTTCCAGAATGTTGATTGGAAGGATGACTTCCTGACTTGACCATCTTCCTTGAAACTGCACCCCCTGGGTGACTGCTCCCCAATCTCTGAGGCTTGCATCCGTAGTTAACAGGATCCAGTACTGAATTCCGAACCTCCGACCCTCGATGAGGTGAAAAATCTGTAGCCACCACAGAAGGGAGATCCTGCCTTTTGGAGACAGACGGATCATCTGGTGCATGTGAAGATGCGATCTGGACCATTTGTCCAATAGATCGAGCTGGAAGGGTCTTGCGTGAAACCTTCCATATTGAAGCGCCTCGTAAGAGGCCACCATTGTCCCCAGAAGGCGAATGCATAGATGTTCAGAATCCACCCGTGCAGAGATGGTGGAACTGGAACAATGACTTGAGGTCTGTACCAATTTTTGGATGGCATGCTGTAAAGTTATACTTGCCTCTTGTGAAGCTGGTAAGCCTGACTTGAAGAATCTGTGAGGTGAGAGGTCTTGGAACTCCAGTCTGTATCCCTGGGAAATTAGATCTATGACCCAGGGATCCTGGCACAAACTTGACGAGATGTGACTGAAGAATTTTAGTCGGGCTCCCACCTGGCAGCCCTCCAGGCATCGCGGTCCACAGTCATGCTGAAGGCTTTGAGGAAGCAGAGCCTGAGCTCTGTTCCTGAGCACCTGCAGTTGCTGGTTTGCCTCTTACGCCTCTGGAGGCGTAGAAGCACCTCTGGATTTGCCCTTGAACTTGGCCATCCAAAAGCACTGCAAATTTGAAGCTGAAAAAGCTTTCCTGGCTGGGGGAACTGCGGAAGGAAGATATGTAGACTTAGCAGCAGTAGCTTTGGAAATCCATTTGTCTAGTTCATCTCCAAACAATGCCTCTCCTATGATTGGTAGGCCTTCCACGTCTTTCCTGGAGTACGCATCAGCAGTCCACTGGCGTAGCCACAAGCCCCTGTGTGCTGACACTGCCATAGCGGTGGTGCATTCATTAAGCAATCCTATCTCTTTTATGGCTTCCATCATAAAGTTTGCAGAGTCCTGTATATGCTGCAGGAGTAAAACAACATCCCCCCTAGACAAGGAATCCAACTCCTCAATTAGGTTACCGGACCATTTAGCAATGGCTTTTGTGATCAACGCACATGCAATAGTGGGTCTCTGGGCCACCCCAGCAGCTGTGTACAATGATTTGAGTGTAGTCTCAATTTTATGATCAGCCGTGTCTTTTAGGGAGGCTGCACCAGGGACAGGCAATACAATTTTACGTGACAGCCTAGAGACTGATGCGTCCACCATCGGTGGATTTTCCTATTTTTTCTTATCCTCTAGGGGAAAAGAAAAAGATGAGAGCAACCTTTTAGGGATTTGAAAATAGGATTTTAATTACCTACCGGTAAATCCTTTTCTCGTAGTCGATAGAGGATGCTGGGGTCCACATTAGTACCATGGGGTATAGACGGGTCCACTAGTAGCCATGGGCACTTTAAGAGTTTGAGTGTGGGCTGGCTCCTCCCTCTATGCCCCTCCTACCAGACTTAGTCTAGAAACTGTGCCCGAGGTGACGACATACTTCGAGAGAAGGAAATGCACAGATAGTGGCGAGATTCATACCAGCTCACACAACAGGCAAATCTGGCCAACATGCCGAAAACACAGCAACAGCTGAAACAGTAAATAACGCAGAACTTACCTAGGAACCAGGCGGTACTGAACTACAAAACCAATGCAGGAAAACAAAGCGCTGGGCGGGCACCCAGCATCCTCCATGGGCTACGAGAAAAGGATTTACCGGTAGGTAATTAAAATCCTATTTTCTCTTACATCCTAGAGGATGCTGGGGTCCATATTAGTACCATGGGGATGTACCAAAGCTCCCAGAACGGGAGGGAGAGCACGGAGGCTCCTGCAAAAACGCTTGACCAAACTTGAGGTCATCAGAGGCCAAAGTATCGAGCCTGTAAAACTTAGCAAACGTGTTCAACCCAGACCAAGTAGCTGCTCGGCAATGAGGATTGCCAGAACCTTTGTTCTTTTTACAAGTTGAAGAACTCTTGGTATGAGAAGAAGTGGAGGGAATACATACACTTACGTGAACACCCACCGCCACTGCCAGTGGGCCTCTCAACCTAGAACAGTACCTCCGCAGCTTCTTGTTGAGGCGGGAGGCCATCATGTCTATTTGAGGTACACCCCAAAGACTTGTCACCTCCGTAAACACCTCCGGATGGAGGCCCCACTCTCCTGGATGGAGATCATATCTGCTGAGGAAGTCTGCTTCCCAGTTGTCTACACTCGGAATGAAGATTGCTGACATCGCCACCGCGTGTCTTTCTGCCCAAAGGAGGATTCTTGACACCTCTGACATTGCAGCCCTGCTCTTCGTTCCGCCTTGTCGGTTTATGTAGGCCACTGTGGTCACGTTGTCCGACTGCACCTGAATAGCCCAATCCTGTAGGAGGTATGCTGCTTGCAGAAGGCCGTTGTATACGGCCCTTAGCTCCAGGGTGTTTATTGAGAGAAGGGATTCCTGATTCGACCACCTTCCTTGGAAGGTTTCCCCCTGAGCGACTGCTCCCCAACCTCTTAGACTTGCATCTGTGGTTAGAAGGATCCAGTCCTGAACTCCGAACCTTCCAGAAGGTGTGGTAGTTGTAGCCACCAGAGGAGCGAAATCCTGTAGGTGAGATCCCGACCACTGGTCCAAGAGATCCAGCTGAAAGGATCAAGCATGAAACCATCCGTACTGTAGAGCCTCGTAGGAGGCAACCATCTTCCCCAGAAGGCAGATGCACAGATGAACCGATACCCGGGTAGACCTCAAGACATCCCGGACCATTGTTTGAATCACCAATGCTTTCTCCAGCAGTAGAAACACCCTCTGCACTTCCATGTCTAGGATCATCCACAAGAAAGACAGCCTCCTTGTCGGCTCCAGATGAAACTTTGGAAGGTTCAGGATCCAACCGTGTTCCTTGAGCAGATATGTCGTGAGAGCAATGGATCTTAATTTCTCCCTGGACGACGCCTTGATCAGAAGATCGTCCAGATACGCAATTATGTTCACCCCTTGCTTGCGGAGGAGAACCATCATCTCTGACATCAACTTGGTGAAGACCCTTGGTGCCGTGAAAAGACCGAATGGCAGTGCCTGAAACTGATGGTGACCGTCTAACAGTGCAAACCTGAGATATGCCTGATTCGGCGACCAAATGGGAATGTGGAGGTACACATCCTTGATGTCCAGGGACACCAGGAACTCCCCCTCCATCAGTCCTGAGATGACAGCTCTCAGAGACTCCATCTTGAACTTGAACTCCCTGAGATAAGGGTTCAAAGACTAAGTTCAGAATTGGCCGTACCGAACCATCCGGCATCGGTACCACGAAAAGGCTCGAATAGTAACTTTTGTTCCACTGATGAGGCGGAACTGGAACAATGACCTCAGACACTACCAATTTTCGGATAGCTTCAATTAGAATTGTTCTGTCTGCCGGCAGAGCTGGCAAGCCTGATTTGAGGAAACGGTGAGGTGGAAGAGTTTGAAACTCCAGCCCGTACCCCCTGGATACTATATCCTGTACCCAAAGGTCCAGGCCCAACGACATCCAGACGTGGCTGAAATGCCGGAGTCTTGTTCCCACCTGACCTTCCTCCAGGCTGTGCTGTCCACCGTCATGCGGAGGACTTTGAGGTACCAGAAGCAGGTTTCTGGTCTTGGGAACCTGCGGGGGCAGGCGTTTTGCCTTTAGCACGACCACCTTTGAAGGTGGTGTGAGAAGGCTTGTTCTTTCTAGGCCTCGCAGGCCGAAAGGACTGTGATGTGGCAGGTGTAAAAGGCTTCTTCGTAGCCAGTGCAGCTGAGGGGAGAAAAGGAGACTTTCTCCCGATTTTCCCAGGCCTTTTCAAAGATAGCATTTAATTCCTTAGATGCTGGGAAGGTTAGAGTGGCCCTTTTACGGTCTGTGAAAAAGGCCTCCTCAACCTGCTCAGGGGTTGTGTCAAAAATGTGCAACACATCCCGTGCGGCCTCAATCATCACCTGCACCCCCTTTGCAAGTGATGCCGTCCCCCTCAACACATCCCCGTCACCGTCTGCAGTGTCACAATCGGTGTCCGTGTCATCCTGCATAATCTTGGCAAGTGCACGTTTGTGAGAATGTACCGCAGGAGACCCTGAGGGAGCAGTATCAGACCATAAAACCATAGAGGATTGCAATACCTGAGTTACATGCTCAGTTCCTGCAACCCTCTTAGAAATCTGAGAAATAGTCCCCCTAAGAGAGGCTAACCACTCAGGTTCTCTAGCCGGGATCTGCGCTACAACAGTGCATGGGATTATTACATGGGATGGGATCTTCCTGAGAAGATAAATCCTCAGCAGAATAGGAAACAGAGTCTCTAGACATGTTTGCTAATACACACCACTCACCCCACATACACACAGACAGTCCCCCCCCCCCCCCCCAAGAATGGCAGAGAGACAGAGATTGGAGCCAACCCACACACAGTGCTATTACAGGTATAGGGAGACCCTAAACCAGCGCGGTGTCCCTTAATAGGTAACACAGCCTTTACACAGCCTCCCCTCCCTTCTACAACCCCCTGGTACCATACAGACAGCTGGAGTTGCACTGGAGGGACTAATCTTCCACTTGCATCAGACTGCAGACAGGAAAATAGCGCTGAAACGCTGCTGGGTTCGCTCTGAGGAGAAGCTCCGCCCCCTTAATTGCACTGTCTTCCCGCTCTTCAAGATTATACTGGCCTGAGGATTTTGCGTGCTGGCTGAGATCCGAAGACCCCCGACAGGCTGAAATGGTCAGTGTAGGGTCAGGCGCAGGCTCAGAACGCCCCACCTATGTACCACTGAGCCATCCAGGAGCGGAGTTAATGCTGCGCTTCTACCCTGTAGCCGCCATCTTCACACCGACCCCCCGCTTGTTAGGGAGGACGGTGACTCACTTGCCACAATTCAGCTCTGAAAGGGGGTGGCGGCATGCTGCTGGGGTGAGCGTTCCCCTGTGGCGGGGAGCATTCTATCCCCTCTGGAGCTCAATGTCCAGTCAGCGGAGACAGTGACTCAGACCCCGCAGGGCGGACACTGCTCCCCCCCTCAGTCCCTTGCTGCAGGGAGATTGTTGCCAGCAGCCTCCCTGTAAAAAAAAAAAAACAACTAAAAAAACTTTTCTAAAGAAGCTCTGTAGAGCTCCCCTAGCTGTGACCGTCTTCTCCGGGCACATTTTCTAAACTGAGTCTGGTAGGAGGGGCATAGAGGGAGGAGCCAGCCCACACTATTAAACTCTAAAGTGCCAATGGCTCCTGGTGGACCAGTCTATACCCCATGGTACTAATATGGACCCCAGCGTTCTCTAGGGGTAAGAGAAATGTCTTATCAGGATTAACCCACGGTTCTTCAAACAGGGTATTTAATTCCTTTGACGCAGGAAAAGTGACTGAAGACTTCTTTTTTACATTAAAATAATATTCCTCACACTCCTCTGTCACCTTATCAGGAATTTGTAGAACATCTCCGATAGCCTCTATATGCTTCCCTGTGACAGAGTAGCATATCCCCCCTCCAAATCCACCTCACCATCCTCCATGTTTGACCCGTCAGCGTCAGACTGCAGGATATGGGCCAGAGATCGTTTTTGCGGACAAATGGGAGGGGATTGAGACACTGGTTTGGGGACTAAAGGTGCATACAAACACGGAGAGATTATAACTATAAGAGAGTTTGACTGAGCGTTTTCCCTTGAACTGGCAGTAGGAGATTTTGACTAACTTTTACAGCGATTTTGGCTAACTCATTTAAGCAAGGGGATGCTTTTTCTTTTCCAGTGACCTAGCCAAAATTGAGAAAGAAAGATACTGGCGCCGGCTGAATTTCAAATAATGAATGAAAACAAATCTATCAATAAAAAATTATTCATACATTTATTAAAAATAGTCTAAAAATGATTACATCAAATCTAATATTGTAATAATCAAAGGGTAATGTGTTAAGAATTGAGAGTCTGTCAAATTATCATATGACCACTTCAATTTTAGGGCAAGGTGTGCTGGTATACTGGCTAGGACTCAGTCCTCCAGAGTGTCCTCAATGAATTTGAGAAATGGATATTACCATGGTCTCAGGAAGAAATCCCCTTGGTTCTCAATTGCAGATCAAGGTCCAGTAGCAGCAGGGGAAAATTCAGAGATTCCAAATGAAGGACACTGGAAAAGATCCTTGGAGATTTTAGAAGTCCAGTATTTTGCCAGATAGTTGAAAAAAGCTGATGCAGTGCCCGTGGTCAAAGGGTAAAAGGGCTCAACGCGTTTCGCTGGTCTAGATCACCGCCAGCTTCCTCAGGAGCATATGTCTTGGATGAATCCAAACAGATATATATACCCTCATAAATATGGATAAGCTAAAACACCTGGTTTCAGTAATCACCAGGTGAACAAACACGTTTAAGAAAAAGTAATCATAAGGAAATTTTAATAATATAGGAGGCAATCATACTGGATAAAGAAGTTTGCTATAATACTTGCATTGTAAAACGAGCATGGAATACAATAAAAACAGACGATTAGAAGAATAATCTAAGTTACTTCCTGATCACGTGATCGATCTCGATCACGTGAATAGATATTAACGAATCAGTGTAATGTTGTGTGGCTCACGTCCTGAGTATGGGCCGCAAAAAGCCCATATTAGGAGATGGTAGAGTCACGTGGTCTTGTTTAGCCACGTGACCGGACTAGAGCAGCGGCTCCCATGACATGAATGGCGTAAATGACGTGGCCAGAGCGTTGCGTTCCACTGGGAGTGTAGCTGCGTATCAAGTGTTGTCAGGGTAACAAGACACAGGAAGTGGTGTAGTGCAAGAACGGAGCAGATATGAAGGGCACAAGTGACTGCTGTTTATACATCATCCCAACTTAATAATACTAGATGCATTAAAATCTTCTCCATGGGTGTATTATTATGGTGGACCAGGTGTTGTCATGTTGGACCTATATAAAAGTATTAGTACATAATATCGGAAATAGGATATAAAATAATAAAGAAGCAAACAGTCGCATAATTGAGATGCTGTCAAGAATCTCTCAGATTATGATGATAATTCAAACTATATACAGGTAAATCCATGGGGTTATGAATAAATATATTAGAGTATAGATCCACAAGAGGATTCTTCAATCTGATAGTCCATTCAAGATAATCAGATGGAAAAAGATATACATCCTCCATATATTACAGAAGATAACTAAATTAGATTTATAAGGGATAATGATCGTTCACCATATTCTTGGGGTTTGGGATGTAAATAACATACATGAGAATACACAGATTACAATAAAGTAAAATAATGGAAAAATAACAGTACAGGAGAATGACAGTACAGGGAAATAACGATAATGGAGGGATGGAAGGGGCTTCAAATGAGAGGAAATTCCCTAAGATATAACACAAGGCCTAAGGTATAGTGTTTAATTCAATACTCTCATTTAGTCCATCCGGATGTAATGAATTGAGTTTAAACATCCAGTATATTTCTCTACTGCACAGTTTATTAAATCTGTCACCTCCCCTTGGTGTTGGGGCGATATGTTCTATACATACTAATGAGAGGCTTTTAGGATCGCCATCGTGGAATAGATTAAAGTGGCGTGACATACTATGTAGGTTATTACGTTTCATGATATTTCTACGATGTTCCATAAATCGTACGTGGATAGCCCTCGTGGTTCTCCCTACATAATGCAGTCCACATCCACAGGTAAGTAAGTAGATGATAAACCTCGAGTCACAGTTCATGAATGACTCGAGTTTGTAGGGATCTTCATTACCAGGTAATTTTATGGTGGTGGTTTTTTTCTGCATATAGGTGCATGTAGTGCACCTAGATTTACCACATCTGTGGCATCCTATCGGTTTTGTGGTTAGCCATTTATATCCATTAGGTGTTTCTTTGGATCCTCCCAGCGCCAAATGGCTCGGTGCCAGTATTGATTTCAAGGATCTATTTTTCTTATATATTATACAGGGTTTGGGGGGTAATATTTCATTCAAAACCTTATCCTGTTTTAGTACTCTGTAGTTCTTAAAGATTATATTTTTTATTTGATTAGCACAATTATTGTACTTACATACAAATGCAAATTGTCTAGTGTCATCCCCCTTTGTTTTTTGATCTTTCTGAGAGATTTGACCAGAGGATTTCATTTGTAATAAGGTGCTTCTATCCATAAGGAGGACTTCCTTGAATGCTTCGTCAAAGAGTTTATCTGGATATTTGCGTTGTCTTAAGGCATTCATCAATTCGTTAGCCTGAATAGTAAATGATTCTAAAGTAGAGCAATTACGCCTCAGGCGCATTAGTTGCCCTTTGGGTATGTTATGCTTCCATGGTGCATGATGTGCACTCTCATAGTGTAAATATGAGAAGGTGTTAACCGGTTTGGAATAATTTGAGGTCGTGATTTGATTGTCAATTATTTCAAGGGTCACATCCAGGAAGTCTCCTCCGTTCCCTGTTGTGAGTGTGTGTGAAGACTAAATTATAAGTGTTAGAATTAAGGTAAGAGACAAATGCAGAAATAGACGATACATCCCCATCCCAAATAATAAAAAGATCGTCAATGTAACGGCCATAGAAGACCAGGTTCGCCTCCCAGTCGCTTCCCCACAGGAGCGAATCCTCCAGGTCACCCATGTAGAGGTTGGCATAACTGGGTGCGAACCTGGTCCCCATGGCCGTCCCCATGACTTGTAGATAATAGTGATGCAGAAAGAGAAAGTAATTGTGAGAAAGAATGAAAGAAATGGAATCAACAAGAAAAGTCTGGTGTTCTGCGCTGAGGTCAGCATCCTCGCAAAGTTTCTTGGATATTCTACTCGTTCCAAGTTGATGAGGGATATGTGTATATAAAAACTTGAACATCAAGGGTTAAAAAGGAATAAGATTCCTTCCAGGGTATGGTTTGAATTTTGGTCAAAAAATTAGTAGTGTCGCGGAGATGTGACCGAAGCGCAGAAACACGTGACTGAAGATGAGAGTCCACATAGAAAGAGAGATTAGAGGTAAGAGAACTAACACCAGAGATGATAGGTCGCCCAGGTGGTGAGGTGAGGGATTTGTGAATTTTAGGAAGAAAGTAGAAAGTGGGTGTGGTGGGAAAAAGAGGCAGCAGGAAGCTATGTTCCTCCCTGGATATGACCCCATCAGTGAGAGCTCTGTCTAAATGAAGTTTTAGTTCTGCTAAGAATACATCAGTTGGATTCTTATCCATCCTTCTGTAGAATTTTGTGTCACCGAGCTGTCTATTTGCCTCATTAATGTAATCGATTCGATTCATAACTACCAGGCCCCCACCCTTATCTGCCTCTTTTATGACAAGAGAGGTATCTTTAGTGAGTTCCTTAAGGGCTCTCTTTTCTTGTCGAGTTAGGTTGGATACATGCTTGGAATTCCCCTGGCGTTGTCCTACTAGATGTTTAAAGTCCTCCAGGGTGATTTTATAAAAGGATTCCACATGGGAACTCTTTGCACAAACCGGAAAGAATTCCGATTTCTTTTTAAACTTAGTGGGTTCCTTAATTAAATCATAGATTTTTATTGTATTATCAGATTCGACATTATTCTGCTCCCATAATTCCTCCAGGGCAGCAACCGCACAATCGTCGTTGCTGTCCAGGAGGATGGGGATAGAGTCATCCCTGGTCCTCTGGAGGTTCTTTTTCGCAAAATAACGTTTTCTGCACATCGTGCGGACATAGCGGTTAAGTTCGACAAATAAGTCGAACATATTTGGTTCGCTAGTGGGGGGAAATTTGAGTCCCTTTCCTAGAAGAGACAGTTCAGAATCATTAAGTTGTTTGGATGAGAGATTAAATACATTTTGTTTACTATTTTTTTTAACTAGCGATCTTCCTGCATTTTTCTGGGATTTTTCTTTCCTAATTCTTCCCCCCCTTCTGCCTCTTGGCTTGAGTCTCTTCTCCTTTTTGTTGCCCCCCATGCATTTCTGTCTGTGTAATCCTTGGGATGACTTTTCGGGCGAGCCCCTAAAAAAACCTCCTTGGTGCCATTATTTCTGGTGTTTCTAGGTGATCCTGTATATTCATCTTTATGAGAGGGTTTCCTCTCATTACGATAACTAGCTCGCCGTCCTCTCATGGGGCGGTATATAAAAGTAGAGTCATCCCTCCTCTGTTCATATTGTTTAACATAATTAGTATGGTATCTACGTCCCTCCCACCTGTTGGTGCTCATTCGCCAATTGTTTTCTTCTCTATAGGTTAAGTTCTTTTCCCATTTGTTCTGAGGATCTAAGTTTTTATTCTTATCTCTATAAGATCGAACTTTATCCTGTTCGTAATCTTCTAGATCACGTTTGAATTTTTGCTGTTTAATTTCCATAATGTTCCGTTCGTATTTGATAACTTTATCATTCACCACTCTATCTTTATCAAGTATGCTCGAATCTGTACAAGACCTATCAATAGTTTTCTTGATCTCTTCTATCTCACTTTGTATTTTTTGTACCTTATTAGTCCTGTATCTGATGATTAGTTCCATCAATGCAAAAGAGCATTTGTCAAGAAGTTGATCCCAATCTCTCCGATATTCTTTATCGTCATGGAATATAGATGGTTTAAATAGACGTAAACCTCTGGGGATCATTCTCTTATCCATATATTGTTGGAGGTTAACGCTATCCAGCCAATTTCTTGATTCGGCTTTAAGTAAATCCTCCAATTTACAGAATTTTTTATTAATGTCCATATCATCAGATACAGTACTCCTAATGGTCGGTTCATCTAAGTGAGACCAGTATGATTGCCTTCTATTATTCCGTTCATTTAAATTAGAAAAACAGCTCATGACTGCGCACTCACAAACCAAAATGTATAACAAGAACAATAAAGCAATCAGTGAGTGCGCTGTCAACGGCAGCCTGTATAGGGATGGTTAGTCCCTGGGAAAGTAAATACAGAAAGAAAGATACTGGCGCCGGCTGAATTTCAAATAATGAATGAAAACAAATCTATCAATAAAAAATTATTCATACATTTATTAAAAATAGTCTAAAAAGGATTACATCAAATCTAATATTGTAATAATCAAAGGGTAATGTGTTGAGTAAGAATTGAGAGTCTCTCAAATTATCATATGACCACTTCAATTTTAGGGCAAGGTGTGCTGGTATACTGGCTAGGACTCAGTCCTCCAGAGTGTCCTCAATGAATTTGAGAAATGGATATTACCATGGTCTCAGGAAGAAATCCCCTTGGTTCTCAATTGCAGATCGAGGTCCAGTAGCAGCAGGGGAAAATTCAGAGATTCCAAATGGATGACACTGGAAAAGATCCTTGGAGATTTTAGAAGTCCAGTATTTTGCCAGATAGTTGAAAAGAGCAGATGCAGTGCCCGTGGTCAAAGGGTAAAAGGGCTCAACGCGTTTCGCTGGTCAAGATCACCGCCAGCTTCCTCAGGAGCATATGTCTTGGATGAATCCAAACAGATATATATACCCTCATAAATATGGATAAGCTAAAACACCTGGTTTCAGTAATCACCAGGTGAACAAACACGTTTAAGAAAAAGTAATCATAAGGAAATTTTAATAATATAGGAGGCAATCATACTGGATAAAGAAGTTTGCTATAATACTTGCATTGTAAAACGAGCATGGAATACAATAAAAACATAGACGATTAGAAGAATAATCTAAGTTACTTCCTGATCACGTGATCGATCTCGATCACGTGAATAGATATTAACGAATCAGTGTAATGTTGTGTGGCTCACGTCCTGAGTATGGGCCGGAAAAAGCCCATATTAGGAGATGGTCGAGTCACGTGGTCTTGTTTAGCCACGTGACCGGACTAGAGCAGCGGCTCCCATGACATGAATGGCATAAATGACGTGGCCAGAGCGTTGCATTCCACTGGGAGTGAAGCTGCGTATCAAGTGTTGTCAGGGTAACAAGACACCCTGATGACTCTACTTTTATATACCGCCCCATGAGAGGACGCCGAGCTAGTTATCGTAATGAGAGGAAACCCTCTCATAAAGATGAATATACAGGATCACCTAGAAACACCAGAAATAATGGCACCAAGGAGGTTTTTTTAGTGGCTCGCCCAAAAAGTCATCCCAAGGATTACACAGACAGAAATGCATGGGGGGCAACAAAAAGGAGAAGAGACTCAAGCCAAGAGGCAGAAGGGGGGGGAAGAATTAAGAAAGAAAAATCCCAGAAAAATGCAGGAAGATCGCTAGTTAAAAAAAATAGTAAACAAAATGTATTTAATCTCTCATCCAAACAACTTAATGATTCTGAACTGTCTCTTCTAGGAAAGGGACTCAAATTTTCCCCCACTAGCGAACCAAATATGTTCGACTTATTTGTCGAACTTAACCGGCCCATGCTCAGGACATGAGCCACACAACATTACACTGATTCGTTAATATCTATTCACGTGATCGAGATCGATCACGTGATCAGGAAGTAACTTAGATTATTCTTCTAATCGTCTGTTTTTATTGTATTCCATGCTCGTTTTACAATGCAAGTATTATAGCAAACTTCTTTATCCAGTATGATTGCCTCCTATATTATTAAAATTTCCTTATGATTACTTTTTCTTAAACGTGTTTGTTCACCTGGTGATTACTGAAACCAGGTGTTTTAGCTTATCCATATTTATGAGGGTATATAATAAGAATTTACTCACCGGTAATTCTATTTCTCGTAGTCCGTAGTGGATGCTGGGAACTCCGTAAGGACCATGGGGAATAGCGGGCTCCGAAGGAGACTGGGCACACTAAGAAAGAATTAGGACTACCTGGTGTGCACTGGCTCCTCCCTCTATGCCCCTCCTCCAGACCTCAGTTAGGGAAACTGTGCCCGGAAGAGCTGACACAATAAGGAAGGGATTTGGAATCCCGGGTAAGACTCATACCAGCCACACCAATCACACCGTACAACTCGTGATACTATATCCAGTTAACAGTATGAACAACAACTGAGCCTCACGAACAGATGGCTCAGAACAATAACCCTTTAGTTAGGCAATAACTATATACAAGTATTGCAGACAATCCGCACTTGGGATGGGCGCCCAGCATCCACTACGGACTACGAGAAATAGAATTACCGGTGAGTAAATTCTTATTTTCTCTGACGTCCTAGTGGATGCTGGGAACTCCGTAAGGACCATGGGGATTATACCAAAGCTCCCAAACGGGCGGGAGAGTGCGGATGACTCTGCAGCACCGAATGAGCAAACTCAAGGTCCTCCTCAGCCAGGGTATCAAACTTGTAGAATTTTGCAAATGTGTTTGAACCCGACCAAGTAGCAGCTCGGCAAAGTTGTAAAGCCGAGACCCCTCGGGCAGCCGCCCAAGAAGAGCCCACTTTCCTCGTGGAATGGGCTTTTACAGATTTTTAGGATGCGGCAGTCCAGCCGCAGAATGTGCAAGTTGAATCGTGCTACAGATCCAGCGAGCAATAGTCTGCTTAGAAGCAGGAGCACCCAGCTTGTTGGGTGCATACAAGATAAATAGCGAGTCAGTTTTCCTGACTCCAGCCGTCCTGGAAACATTTTTAGGGCCCTGACTACGTCCAGTAACTTGGAATCCTCCAAGTCCCGAGTAGCCGCAGGCACCACAATAGGTTGGTTCACATGAAAAGCTGAAACCACCTTAGGAAGGAATTGGGAACGAGTCCTCAATTCCGTCCTATCCATACGATAAATCAGATAAGGGCTTTTACAAGACAAAGCCGCCAATTCTGATACACGCCTGGCCGACGCCAAGGCCAACAGCATGACCACTTTCCACGTGAGGTATTTTAGCTCCACGGTTTTAAGTGGCTCAAACCAATGCGACGTTAGGAAATCCAACACCACGTTGAGATCCCACGGTGCCACTGGAGGCACAAAAGGGGGCTGAATATGCAGCACTCCTTTAACAAAAGTCTGAACTTCAGGCAGTGAAGCCAGTTCTTTTTGGAAGAAAATCGACAGAGCAGAGATCTGAACCTTAATGGAACCCAATTTTAGGCCCATAGTCACTCCTGACTGTAGGTAGTGCAGAAATCAACAGAGCTGAAATTCCTCCGTTGGGGCCTTCCTGGCCCCACACCAAGCAACATATTTTCGCCATATGCGGTGATAAATGTCTTACGGTCACCTCTTTCCTAGCTTTAATCAGCGTAGGAATGACTTCCTCCGGAATGCCCTTTTCTTTTAGGATCCGGTGTTCAACCGCCATGCCGTCAAACGCAGCAGCGGTAAGTCTTGGAACAGACAGAGCCCCTGCTGCAGCAGGTACTGTCTGAGCGGCAGAGGCCATGGGTCCTCTGAGATCATTTTTTGAAGTTCTGGGTACCAAGCTCTTCTTGGCCAATCCGGAACCACAAGTATAGTTCTTACTCCTCTCCTTCTTATTATTCTCAGTACCTTGGGTATGAGAGGCAGAGGAGGGAACACATAAACCGACTGGTACACCCACGGTGTCACCAGAGCGTCCACAGCTATCGCCTGAGGGTCCCTTGACCTGGCGCAATATCTTTTTAGCTTTTTGTTGAGGCGGGACGCCATCATGTCCACCTGTGGCCTTTCCCAACGATTTACAATCAGCTGGAAGACTTCTGGATGAAGTCCCCACTCTCCCGGGTGGAGGTAGTGCCTGCTGAGGAAGTCTGCTTCCCAGTTGTCCACTCCCTGAATGAACACTGCTGACAGTGCTAACACATGATTTTCCGCCCATCGGAGAATCCTTGTGGCTTCTGCCATCGCCATCCTGCTTCTTGTGCCGCCCTGACGGTTTACATGGGCGACCGCCGTGATGTTGTCTGACTGGATCAGCACCGGCTGGTGTTGAAGCAGGGGTCTTGCCTGACTTAGGGCATTGTAAATGGCCCTTAGTTCCAGAATATTTATGTGTAGGGAAGTCTCCTGACTCGTCCATAGTCCTTGGAAGTTTCTTCCCTGTGTGACTGCCCCCCAACCTCGAAGGCTGGCATCCGTGGTCACCAGGACCCAGTCCTGTATGCCGAATCTGCGGCCCTCTAGAAGATGAGCACTCTGCAGCCACCACAACAGCGACACCCTGGTCCTTGGAGACAGGGTTATCAGCCGATGCATCTGAAGATGCGATCCGGACCACTTGTCCAACAGATCCCACTGAAAGATCCTTGCATGGAACCTTCCGAATGGAATTGCTTCGTAAGAAGCTACCATCTTTTCCCAGGACTCGCGTGCAGTGGTGCACCGACACCTGTTTTGGTTTTAGGAGGTCTCTGACTAGAGATGACAATTCCTTGGCCTTCTCCTCCGGGAGAAACACCTTTTTCTGTTCTGTGTGCAGAACCATCCCCAGGAACAGTAGACGCGTTGTAGGAACCAGCTGCGACTTTCGAATATTCAGGATCCAGCCGTGCTGTTGTAGCACTTCCCGAGCTAGTGCTACTCCGATCAACAACTGTTCCCTGGACCTCGCCTTTATAAGGAGATCGTCCAAGTACGGATAATTATAACTCCCTTTTTTCGAAGGAGTATCATCATTTCGGCCATTACCTTGGTAAATACCCTCGGTGCCGTGGACAGACCAAACGGCAACGTCTGGAATTGGTAACGACAGTCCTGTACCACAAATCTAAGGTACTCCTGGTGAGGAGGGTAAATGGGGACATGCAGGTAAGCATCCTTGATGTCCAGTGATACCATGTAATCCCCTTCGTCCAGGCTTGCAATAACCGCCCTGAGCGATTCCATTTTGAACTTGAACCTTCTTATAAAAGTGTTCAAGGATTTCAAATTTAAAATGG
Source organism: Pseudophryne corroboree (assembly GCF_028390025.1). Taxonomy (NCBI): domain Eukaryota; kingdom Metazoa; phylum Chordata; class Amphibia; order Anura; family Myobatrachidae; genus Pseudophryne; species Pseudophryne corroboree. The sequence continues at coordinate 702,261,051 of NC_086446.1, read as the reverse complement.
GTCTCACCGAACCGTCCGGTTTCGGTACCATAAACATTGTGGAATAGTAACCCCGTCCCTGTTGAAGGAGGGGTACTTTGGTTATCACCTGCTGGGAGTACAGCTTGTGAATCGCCTCTAGCACCGCCTCCCTGTCTGGGGGAGTAGTTGGCAAGGCTCATTTGAGGAAACGGCGAGGGGGAGACGTCTCGAATTCCAGCTTGTACCCCTGAGATACCACTTGTAGAATCCAGGGATCCACCCGTGAGCGAATCCACTGGTCGCTGAAGTTCCCGAGACGGGCCCCCACCACACCTGGCTCCACCTGTGGAGCCCCAGCATCATGCGGTGGACTTAGAGGAAGCGGGAGAGGACTTTTGTTCCTGGGAACTTGCTGTTTGGTGCAGCTTTTTCCCCTTACCTCTGCCTCTGGGCAGAAAGGACGCGCCTTTAACCCGCTTGCCTTTCTGGGGCCGAAAGGACTGTACCTGATAATACGGTGCTTTCTTTGGCTGTGAGGGAACATGGGGTAAAAATGTCGACTTCCCAGCCGTCGCTGTGGAAACGAGGTCCGAGAGACCATCCCCAAACAATTCCTCACCCTTGTAAGGCAAAACCTCCATGTGCCTTTTAGAATCCGCATCACCTGTCCACTGCCGAGTCCATAATACTCTCCTGGCAGAAATGGACATTGCATTTATTCTAGATGCCAGTTGGCAAATATCCCACTGTGCATCTCTCATGTATAAGACTACATCTTTAATATGCTCTACAGTTAGCAATATAGTGTCCCTGTCAAGGGTATCAATGTTATCAGACAGGGAATCTGACCACGCAGCTACAGCACTGCACATCCATGCTGAAGCAATAGCCGGTCTCAGTATAATACCTGAGTGTGTATATACAGACTTCAGGATAGCCTCCTGCTTTCTATCCGCAGGCTCCTTTAGGGCGGCCGTATCCGGAGACGGTAGTGCCACCTTCTTTGACAAGCGTGTGAGCGCTTTATCCACCCTAGGGGATGTCTCCCAACGTATCCTATCCTCTGGCGGGAAAGGGTACGCCCTTAGTAACTTTTTGGAAATTACCAGTTTCTTATCGGGGGAAACCCACGCTTCATCACACACTTCATTTAACTCTTCAGAATGGGGAAAAACCACAGGTTGCTTTTTCTCCCCAAACATAATACCCTTTTTTGTGGTACCAGGGTTAATGTCAGAAATGTGCAACACATTTTTCATTGCCGTAATCATGTAACGGATGGCCCTATTGGAATGTACACTAGTCTCATCGTCGTCGACACTGGAGTCAGTATCCGTGTCGACATCTGTGTCTGCCATCTGAGGTAGCGGGCGTTTTTGAGCCCCTGATAGCTTTCGAGACGCCTGGGCAGGCACGGACTGAGAAGCCGGCTGTCCCACATCTGCAATGTCATCAAACCTCTTATGTAAGGAGTTGACACTGTCACGTAATTCCTTCCACATATCCATCCACTCAGGTGTCGACCCCGCAGGGGGTGACATCACATTTATCGGCACCTGCTCCGCCTCCACATAAGCCTCCTCATCAAACATGTCGACACAGCCGTACCGACACTCCGCACACACACAGGGAATGCTCTGACTGAGGACAGGACCCCACAAAGTCCTTTGGGGAGACAGAGAGAGAGTATGCCAGCACACACCACAGCGCTATGAATAACAGGGATGTACACTATAATGAGTGATTTTACCCTATAGCAGCTCTATATATATATATATATATATATATATATATATATATATATATATATATATATATATTATATATAGTATTTGTGCCTAAATTTAGTGCCCCCCTCTCTTTTTTGCCCTATTGAGCCTGGAAACTGCAGGGGAGAGCCTGGGGAGCGTCCTTCCAGCGGAGCTGTGAGAGGAAATGGCGCCAGTGTGCTGAGGGAGATAGCCCCGCCCCCTTCACGGCGGACTTCTCCCGCTTTTTTTATGGATATATGGCAGGGGATTTTACACATATATAGTCTTAATGACTATATTATGTGTATTTTTTGCCAATGGAAGGTCATCTTATTGCAGCCCAGGGCGCCCCCCCCCCCCCCCCAGCGCCCTGCACCCATCAGTGACCGGAGTGTGAGGTGTGCAAGGGGAGCAATGGCGCACAGCTGCAGTGCTGTGCGCTACCTTAATGAAGACCGGAGTCTTCAGCCGCCGATTTCCTGGACGTTCTTCTTGCTTCTGGCTCTGCAAGGGGGACGGCGGCGCGGCTCCGGTCGACCGAGGCTGGGCCTGTGTTCGATCCCTCTGGAGCTAATGGTGTCCAGTAGCCTAGAAGCCCAAGCTAGCTGCAAGCAGGTAGGTTCGCTTCTCTCCCCTAAGTCCCTTGTAGCAGTGAGTCTGTTGCCAGCAGATCTCACTGAAAATAAAAAACCTAAATATACTTTCTTTTCTAGAAGCTCAGGAGAGCTCCTAGTGTGCATCCAGCTCGAGCCGGGCACAGATTCTAACTGAGGTCTGGAGGAGGGGCATAGAGGGAGGAGCCAGTGCACACCAGGTAGTCCTAATTCTTTCTTAGAGTGCCCAGTCTCCTTCGGAGCCCGCTATTCCCCATGGTCCTTACGGAGTTCCCAGCATCCACTAGGACGTCAGAGAAATATCTGTTTGGATTCATCCAAGACATGTGCTCCTGAGGAAGCTGGCGGTGATCTAGACCAGCGAAACGCGTTGAGCCCTTTTACCCTTTGACCACGGGCACTGCATCTGCTTTTTTCAACTATCTGGCAAAATACTGGACTTCTAAAATCTCCAAGGATCTTTTCCAGTGTCATCCATTTGGAATCTCTGAATTTTCCCCTGCTGCTACTGGACCTCGATCTGCAATTGAGAACCAAGGGGATTTCTTCCTGAGACCATGGTAATATCCATTTCTCAAATTCATTGAGGACACTCTGGAGGACTGAGTCCTAGCCAGTATACCAGCACACCTTGCCCTAAAATTGAAGTGGTCATATGATAATTTGAGAGACTCCCAATTCTTACTCAACACATTACCCTTTGATTATTACAATATTAGATTTGATGTAATCCTTTTTAGACTATTTTTAATAAATGTATGAATAATTTTTTATTGATAGATTTGTTTTCATTCATTATTTGAAATTCAGCCGGCGCCAGTATCTTTCTTTCTGTATTTACTTTCCCAGGGACTAACCATCCCTATACAGGCTGCCGTTGACAGCGCACTCACTGATTGCTTTATCGACCTAGCCAAAATTGACTTGCCTGTACAGTCTATTTTTAGCAGCGATAGCCACCTGGCGGGGACGCACATTGCTATCGCTTGCTGAGTACACACAGAGCGATATGCACTAACTTTCTGAGCGATTTTGATTATATAGTCAAAATCGCTCAGCCATATCGCTCCATGTGTATGGACCTTTAGTTTCTATTCATAAACTCATCCACAGTCTGTCTTAAGTATTGCGTCTCTTTCTCATTGCGGGATAATTTCGTGGAAATATTGGAGATCATTAACCCACTCCAAATCAGCCCCACTATCTGGGAAGGTGCACTGCCCCGAGTACCCAGTAGTGAGCGCCCTGGTGAAGAGGAACACTCCGCTGTACAAGAAACACACTCTTTGCCTAACATAATGTAAACGTGACAGTACACACATACACAGGAAAAGGTTAAGCTCAATTAACCCACAAAGAGCCCTTCAGGGAGACACAGTTATTTGGAGTCAGCCCCCACCGCGCCCTTATCGCTAATGCCAAGCTTAGCCAGGTCGCAAACTAAGTTCCTTGATAGGGGACTTAGTACACTAAGAATCGCTCCCTCCCTGCTATGACCCCCTGGTACCGCTGAGGTAATCTGGAGTCTCTCCGGAGGAGCTACGCGTCCCTGTCAGTCAGCGTCTGTGTCCACTGCAGAGGGAAAATGGCGCTGGTGAGCTGCAGTATCTGCTCATAGTAAAGGCCTCGCCCCTTCAATGGCGAACGGTCTTCCCGCTTTTTTATACTAGCGGAGGTAATCTGGTTCTTAAAATGGACAGAATACCGTTTTAAGGCTGTTTTTGCCAGTGTGGGTACTGTGACGCAGCTGTGTACTGTGTCTGGAGACGCATTCCGCCCTGGTTAGAAGCCGTACGTCTCCGTACCCTCATTCCGCCATAATGGCCGGTGCCCCGCTAACCGCAACGCCGACTTAGTACTCACCACTCTTCATTCTTCTGGCTTTGTTAGGGGTGGCAGCGTGCTGCGGGAATGTACGTTCGCCATAGCGGGGCTTGCGAATAGTTCCCTCAGGAGCTCAGTGTCCTGTGAGCGGGGAACGGGACCATTAACCCTTCAAGAGGTTGGGCCGTTCCCCCACCAAAGTCCCACGAAGCAGGCAGGCTGGTGCCATCCAGCCCTGCCTGAAAATAATAAACATATAAAATAAATGCAGAAAACTCTTCAGGAGCTTCCGTAAGCGTGACCGGCTCCTCTGGGCACATTTTGTAAACTGAGTCTGGTAGGAGGGGCATAGAGAGAGGAGCCAGCCCACACTATCAAATACTTAAAGTGCCCATGGCTTCTACTGGACCCGTCTATACCCCATGGTACTAAATGGAACCCCAGTATCCTCTAGGACACAGGTTCTCAAACTCGATCCTCAGGACCCCACACAGTGCATGTTTTGTAGGTAACCCAGCAGGTGCACAGGTGTATTAATTACTCTGACACATTTTAAAAGGTCAACAGGTAGAGCTAATTATTTCATTTGTGATTCTGTGAGGAGACCTGCAAAACATGCACTGTGTGGGGTCCTGAGGACCGAGTTTGAAAACCTGTGCTCTAAGGTGGTCATTCTGAGTTGTTCGCTCGCTAGCTACTTTTAGCAGAAATGCAAAGGCAAAGCCGCCGCCCTCTGGGAGTGTATCTTAGCACAGCAGAATTACTAACGAAAGATTAGCAATTCTGCTATTAAGTGTTTCCTTGCAGTTCCTGAGTATCTCCAGACCTACTCCTAGATTGCGATCACCTCAGTCCGTTTAGTTCCTGGTTTGACGTCACAAACACGCCCAGCATCCGGCCAGCCACTCCCCCGTTTCTCCAGACACTCCTGCGTTTTCTGCTGGCACGCCTGCGTTTTTTAGCACACTCCCGGAAAACGCTCAGTTACCACCCAGAAACACCCACTTCCTGTCAATCACTCTCCGATCAACAGAGCGACTGAAAAGCTTTGTTCGCCCGTGAGTAAAATAGCATAGTTTTGTGTGAAATTGCTTAGCGCGTGCGCCCTGCGGTGCATACGCATGCGCAGAACTGCCGGATTTTAGCCTATTAGCAATTCTGCTAAAAATAGCAGCGAGCGAACTACTCGGAATGACCACCTAGGACTAGATTTAGCTGCCTGGCTACCAGATTATGCAGGGAGGGAGGAAGCAGTGCCTCGTCAGCCCCAGTGGAGATTCGTGGGCGTGCCTATATTATGGCTGCCATTTTATGCACAGGAGTGCATGTGAGGAGTGTCAGGCCCAGCCTGCACTGATTGCTGTGCAGTAACGTGCGGTGAGGTAAATGGCAGAGGAGGCACTGGCTAGCACCAGAGCCTGATTTACACACAATAAATGAGCCAGGATGGCATTGTGCAGAGGTATAAACGCCTGGAAATTTGATGAGTTTTGATCAGAGATGTGCAGAAAAGGTAGGCAGGGAAGGCGCTGCCTCACCTGCCATAGGCTTCTTACGCAAGAGTTTTTATTATAAAAACAATTAGACTAATACAAAGAAGAAATTTCTAGTATATTCTTTGTATATTTCATATACTTTATACGGGTTGGGTATGTGTTACCGCTGCTGGGGATCCCGGCGGTGGAATGCCGGCAGTGCGAGCGCAACAAGCCCCTTGCAGGCTCGGAGGCGAGCTGTGTTTGCCACAGGTTCTATTCCCACTCTGTGGGTGTCGTGGACACCCAAGAGTGGGAATAGTTCCTGCTAGTCGACATGCCTACTGTCGGGGGTTTAGAGGGGACAGGATGTAACCACCAGTCACATAACTACAGTCAGGTCCTTAAATATTGGGACATCGACACAATCCTCATATTTTGGGCTCTGTACACCACCACAATGGATTTGAAATGAAACAAACAAGATGTGCTTTAACTGCAGACTTTCCGCTTTAATTTGAGGGTATTTACATCCAAATCAGGTGAACGGTGTAGCAATTACAACGGTTTCTATATGTGCCTCCCACTTTTTAAGGGACCAAAAAGTAAATGGGACAATCGACTCAAAAGCTATTTCATGGACAGGAGTGGGCTATTCCCTCGTTATTTCATCATCAATTAAGCAGGTAAAAGGTCTGGAGTAGATTCCAGGTGTGACATTTGCATTTGGAATCTGTTGCTGTCGACTCTCAATATGAGATCCAAAGAGCTGCCACTATCAGTGAAGCAAGCCATCATTAGGCTGAAAAATCAAAACAAACCAATCAGAGAGATAGCAAAAACATTAGGTGTGGCCAAATCAACTGTTTGGAACATTCTTAAAAAGAAAGAATGCACCGGAGAGCTCAGCAACACCAAAAGACCCGGAAGACCACGGAAAACAACTGTGGTGGATGACAGAAGAATTATTTCCCTGGTGAAGAAAAAAACCCTTCACAAAAGTTGCCCAGATCAAGAATACTCTCCAAGAGGTAGGTGTGTTTAAATATGTTAAATATGTTTAAATATGTTTAAAAGTCAACAATCAAGAGAAGACTTCACAAGAGTGAATATAGAGGGTTCACCACAAGATGTAAACCATTGGTGAGCCACAAAAAACAGGAAGTCCAGATTAGAGTTTGCCAAACAACATCTAAAAAAGCCTTTACAGTTCTGGAACAACATCCTATGGACAGATGAGACAAAGATCAACTTGTACCAGAGTGATGGGAAGAGAAGAGTATGAAGAAGGAAAGGAACTGCTCATGATCCAAAAAAATACCACCTCATCTGAGAAGCATGGTGGTGGTAGTGTCATGGCGTGGGCATGTATGGCTGCCAATGTAACTGGTTCCCTTGTATTTATTGATAATGTGACTGCTGAAAAAAGCAGCAGGATGAATTCTGAAGTGTTTCAGGCAATATTATCTGCTCATATTCAGTCAAATTCTTCAGAACTCATTGTCGGCGCTTCACAGTGCAGATGGACAATGACCCGAAGCATACTGCGAAAGCAACAAAACAATTTTTTTTTAAGGCAAATAAGTGGAATGTTATGCAATGGCCAAGTTAATCACCTGACCTGAATCCGATTGAGCATGCATTTCACTTGATGAAGACAAAACTGAAGGGAAAATGCCCCGAGACAAGCAGGAACTGAAGACATTTGCAGTAGAGGCCTGGCAGAGCATCACCAAGGATGATACCAAGCGTCTGGTGATATCTATGTGTTCCAGACTTCAGGCTGTAATCGACTGCAAAGGATTTGCAACAAAGTATTAAAAAGTGAATGTTTGATTTAGGATTGCTTAGTTTGTCCCATTACTATTGGTCCCTTAAAAAGTGGGAAGCACATATAGAAACCGTTGTAATTCCTACACCGTTCACCTGATTTGGATGTAAATACCCTCAAATTAAAGCAGAAAGTCTGCAGTTAAAGCACATCTTGTTTGTTTCATTTCAAATCCATTGTGGTGGTGTACAGAGCCCAAAATATGAGAATTGTGTTGATGTCCCAATATTTATGGACCTGACTGTACATCCCCTTTATACAGTCAAAATTCTGGCGCAAACGTTAATATGACAGGAAAGGCTCTGCCTCACGTAACAGCACGTCACTGCTGCTGTGCCCGTCTGTCCCAGTCTGCGCTGACTCCTCCTGTCCATCCTGGATTGCACTGTCTGCTGTCTCCAAACTCCGGCTGCATAGAGCTCTCCGGTGAGAGGGTCTATGCATGGCCTGGGATTGCGGCTTAGGAGAGGGTAGTGATGTGGCCACAGGAGGGAGGGGAGGATTGTTTGCCCGGGGGGTGGCAGAGTAGGGCTGGTTTGCCTGAGGGTATCACAGAAAAGTACATTAATGCCAAGCAGGAGTCACACATTATCTCTTGGAGGTGTGTACAATATAATAAATAAAATACAGCCCCTCCACTCCACAACCTGCACACAACACTCTGGCATCCCCTTCTCAAACAATGCCATAGAACACTATGAGGTTGATTCAATCTGACTTGCCCTGCAAATCCTTGAGAGAAAGTGAAGCTACATGTCACAATTACGCTAGCTACAGATTTTGCGACTTCTCTTTGAATCCCCATAGGGCTGCATATAAAAATCCACAAGTCCAGGGTGAGGTTGGCTCACAAGAGGAAGTGAAGTTGCAATGGTAACTCACCCACCAGACGGCTAATAGAATCTACCCCTAAGACCGTCAGACAGTACTAATCATTCCCGGAGGTAAATACAGCAGAGCTTTTGTCTGGCGCCCAAGATGGCTGCCTCACCTTTTGTATGCTCCTGATCATCTCCATAAAACAGCTTAAATTCACCACAACTGACCTATGAATCATCAGAAATATCCAAGGACTTACCTTTAACTTGTACTACTCTACGTGGACATTTCATCAAAACCAACGGATTGTATTCCTGCGCTGAGATACACACTGGATTGAATCCTGGACTGAATCCTCTGCATATCTCCACTGAGAAATCCTCCAGTTTAGCAGCTGCTGTACTCTGCATTGGACATTACCCAGATAAGGTACTGTGGATTACAAACTATCTTTGGCTACATCCAGCCCCTCACTTAGACATCATCCACCTCTGTTCTCTGAGCAACAAATAACTGACTTATTGCATTAATCTACTAATATCAGTATATTCAGGCTCTGAATTGCTGAAGGCTCACTGTTTAAAATCAGGATCCATTTCCAGGACACGTTATCACTACCCCCACAAAAAAATCTACTTCAAAGGCCTCTCACACTGAGACTTTTCACACCTACACAGTAGGAATTGGCTTCTAACACCTTTCCAAAAGACTGCCTATCCTAGGATAATTGACTAAATCAGCAGTTATTTTATTTATTACTTGCTTCAAATATACCCAATAGGTTATAGCAATAACTTTGTTCATATTCCCATTATAATTTTGGATCACATACCGAATTGGGGGAAAACAAAACAAAAAGAACAAAAAAAAGAACCAAAAAAAAAAATAAAAAACACTGCTTTCTCTCCCTCTCTCATCATTATATGCAGCTCAAACTTATAGTAATCTGTCATTGATGACCAAATGTATACATATTGCTCCAGCTTCATTCTTTCACTCCGCCCACCACGTTCTGCAGTTCCTATCACACCATCACAGGCTTCTATTCTCCAATCCCTTGGCATTTTAAAAAGAAAACACAGGCGCATTCGTGGGAAGCGAGCAGGCCGGAAATGTATTTCCCCCGGTAACCATCTAAGTCCTTTGCCCACCTGCTGACCCCCATACTCAAAGAACAATCAAATAGAAGTGATACCCAAAAGACAGCCCTGTGTTTGGAAGGACAGAACTGTCAACTCTCACTTTGTGACCCCCATACCCAGAGCTCCTGCACTTAACATAAAGAAAACTGAAGGCCCTCTGGTATGCCCAATCAGGTCAGTCCTTTGTAATGCCAGATCTATAAGAAACAAGGCTGCAACAATTGCTGACCTTACTGAATCTGCAGATCTAGCCTGTATTACAGAGACCTGGCTAGATGAAAATGCAGCACCTATATTGGAGACTGCAGTCCCAACAAACTACTCTGTCATCCACATCCCAAGACTGGACCGCAGGGGTGGCGGGGTGGCTATCTGCTTCAAAAAAGAACTTAAACTTAGGGTCCACCCTATTGAAACTACTCGCTCATTCGAGTGCATTGCTGCCCGGAGTTCGACAGGATTAGGTTTCAGAGTACTTCTCATTTACCGGCCACCTGGAGATGGAAAGATATTTCTACAAGAAATTGCAGACACTGTTGCTGGCCTGGTTCTGGAACATCAAAGATGGCTCATCCTCGGGGATTTCAATGCATGGGTGGATGATGAGCTCTCACGCCTTGGCCAAGACCTCCTGTGCACAATGAATGGTCTGGGCTTCACACAGGTCATTCCCTCTGCCACACATAAAAGTGGTCACACTCTCGACCTTGTCTTTCAGATTGGATTAGAAGTCACTGACCTAAAAATAAACCCAGTCATCTGGTCAGATCACTACTCCCTCTGGTTCTCAGTTGCAACCCCTCAAATAAGATCTCTGCCCGTGGAGTTGACCAGGTATAGTCCAACGAGGGGTATGTCTCCCCAGGCTCTTGCAGCAAATCTGGATCTCTCTGCTATACTGGGTGCCTGTGAAGATCCCTGTTCCCTAGTCCGTTATTATAATAGGGATGTTATGGCTGCAATAGATATTATCGCCCCTGTGCGTTTAAGACCTCGTAAACCACAACGTCAAGCTCCATGGTTAGACAACAGTGTTAGTGAGCTCAAGAAAAGGGGGCGTAGACTGGAAAGACGATGGAGGAAGACTAACCTAGTGGATGACAAAATAAAACTAATAAAGCATAACGAAGAATATCAATCGACAATCACTCGTAAGAAATCACAGTTCCTGTCAAATGAGATCACAGCAGCAAACAATAGGCCAGCTCAACTTTTCCGCACAGTGGAGATGCTTTGCAAGCCAGCATGCCTGCAGACTGATGAGACCCTCTCTTAGGCAAGATGAAACGAGTTTGTAAACTTCTTTGCAGATAAAATATCCACCATCCGGGCTGGAATCTCCACAGTGCCATCAAAGGAGTGCCAAACTACAAAGCCTGCCAATATAAGCTACCTGCCTTCATGGACCAGCTTTGACCCAGTGGATGTAAAGGACACTGCTGAAATTGCTCGGATTTTGCGTCCCACCACCTGTGATCTGGACCCAGCCTCAACCAAGCTTCTAATAGGTTGTATGGATATAATTGGTCCTGTCTTTACAAAAATTGTTCAATGCTCTTTGCAGACAGGCATTTTTCCTGGACCCCTAAAGGAAGCAATTGTTAGACCGCTTCTTAAAAACCTAATTTAGATCCCTACTGCATGACCAACTACAGACCGGTATCAAACCTTCCTTTCCTAGGAAAGGTTATTGAGAAAGTCGTTGCAAATCAACTGGACACCCGCCCGACAACCCATGATATTTATGATCCATTTCAATCAGGATTCAGGAGAAGACATAGCACTGAAACAGCCCTGGTGTGTGTGTTAAATGATCTTCTGATGGCAAAAGACAGAGGTGACTGTTCAATATTAATCCTTCTGGATCTCTCTGCAGCATTTGATACCGTGGACCATGGGCTTCTGATTGAGCGACTGATACATTTCTGTGGTCTGGATGGCACAGTCCTAAACTGGTTCAAATCATTTCTCACAGGCAGGTCACAGAGAGTATCATCTGGATTATACTCATCACCACCAGTGTCATTGCCATGTGGTGTCCCACAAGGTTCTATACTATCTCCCATGCTTTTTGCAGTATACATGCTCCCACTGGGCGAAATAATCAGGCGCCATGGCCTGGTCTACCACTGCTATGCAGATGATACACAACTGTACTTGTCCTTTGCTCCGGGCACTGATAACCCAATAGCAACCCTAAATGGCTGTCTAGCTGAACTACAGGAGTGGATGAGCACCAGTTGGCTGCAACTGAACCCGGATAAAACAGAGGTCCTTATGATACGACCGCAACATCAAAGGACAAGACTGCACTGCAGCATAGCCAACCAACTGGACTTACACTCGGGGATTCAGAATTACAGACCAGTGATCGTGTGTGGAATCTTGGCATTGTCCTGGATAGTGGCTTGACACTTAAACATCAGATATCAGCCACAATCAAATCCTCATTCTTTCACCTGAGGAACATAGCCAGAATCAAGCACTTAATTCCCTCAGATGATATGCCAAAAGTCATACATGCATTTGTATCATCTCGTTTAGACTACTGTAATGCCCTCTACCTTGGTCTACCAGCAAAAGAATTGCAACGCTTACAGCTGGTGCAAAACACAGCTGCCAGGCTATTAACCAACCAGCCCCGTTCTTGCCACATAACACCCACCCTCTACTCCAGGGGTGGGCAATTATTTCAGCTGGGGGGCCGCTTAACACTTCCAGCGAATATTCGAGGGCCACACACAAAATACTCAAAAAGAGTCCCCTTTTTACACATTACGGCAGACAGCGTGCCCTTTTTTACACAATACGGCAGACAGCGTCCCTCTTTTTACACATTACGGCAGACAGCGTCCCTCTTTTTACACATTACGGCAGACAGCGTCCCTCTTTTTACACATTACGGCAGACAGCATCCCTCTTTTTACACATTACGGCAGACAGCGTGCCCTTTTTTACACATTACGGCAGACAGCGTCCCTCTTTTGATGGGCCCTACTCACTTGGCGATGCGCCGCCGAGGTGCCCGACGGCCGATACGGCCGACGAGCGACCCGGCGGCGGGGGGGCAGTGACGGGGGGAGTGAAGTTTCTTCACTCCCCCCGTCAGCCGGCTGCATTGAAGTGCAGGCAAATATGGACGAAATCGTCCATATTGGCCTGCATGCATAGCCGACGGGAGACCAGCGATGAACGAGCGCGGGGACGCGCATCGTTCATCGCTTAAGTCTCCACACTGAAAGATATGAACGAGTTCTTGTTCATTTATGAACGAGATCGTTCATATCTTTCAGAATATCGCCAAGTGTGTAGGGCCCATTACACATTACGGCAGACAGCGTCCCCTTTTTACACATTACGGCAGACAGTGTGCTCTTTTTACACATTACGGCAGACAGCATCCCCTTTTTACACATTACGGCAGACAGCATCCCCCATTTTTACACATTAAGACAGACAGTGCCTACCCCCCTTTCCTCCCCTCCCCTAAACCCATATTGCAGTTTTTAACTCCCCTCCCTCCCCACCCCTAAACCTATATGGCAGCTTAAGCACTGATCCAGGGGTTGGCTGGACAGGGGCTTTACCTGTTTGTCACCGTGGCAAACGATCCCCGCTGTCCGAAGATCCGCGCTGCTGCTGGCCGGAGTCACCACTGATGTGGCCTCTCCTGCTCCGGCTCGCTGCCCGCCGCTTCTCCGCACTGGCCACCGCTTAATCTCCTCCTCACAGGCCGCCGCTCCTGGTCACTGCAGTGCCCGCTCCCCGTGCCGCCCAGCTAACAGAGGAAATCCCGGTCAGCTGACTCTGTGACGTGACCGGGATTTCCTCAGCGGCGCCGCGTCTGAGAGCAGTGCAATGACAAGCGGCCTGTCGGGCCGCTTGTCATTGCACTCTGGTGGGGCACAGCGGGCCAGGCAGGATCGGTCCGCGGGCCACATCCGGCCCGCGGGCCGCCTGTTGCCCACCCCTACTCTACTCCCTTCACTGGCTGCCTGTAAGATGGTGATTTATCTTCAAGATTGGCTTACTGAGTTTCAAAGCATTACATGACCAAGGCCCAAGGTACCTGAAACAGCTTCTGACCCCATACTGCCCCACTCGATTACTGCAATCTGTAGATGAAGGACTTTTAGCAGTACCTAGAAACTACCGTAATTCATCTGGGGGTCGAGCTTTTAGTCATGCGGCTCCGACTCTATGGAACTCACTTCCCCGCACAGTGCGAGAGGCCCCAACTATAGAATCCTTCAAAAGTAGATTCAAGACTTTTCTGTTTACTCAAGCGTTTCCATAATGTCCCTTTCAGTATCTTCATGCTTCTGTATTTTATGAAAATGTACTTCATTATTTTCTGTACTATATTATGCTATGTATCTGTTAAGCGCCTTGAGTCCTATTGGAGAAAGAGCGCTATATAAAATAAGATTTTAAACCTACCGGTAAATCTATTTCTCCTAGTCCGTAGAGGATGCTGAGGACTCCGTAAGGACCATGGGGTATAGACGGGCTCCGCAGGATATAGGGCACCTAAAAAGAACTTTGACTATGGGTGTGCACTGGCTCCTCCCTCTATGCCCCTCCTCCAGACCTCCATTAGAGAACTGTGCCCAGAGGAGATGGACACTACAAGGCAGGATTTAGAAATCCAAGGGCAAGATTCATACCAGCCCACACCAAACATACCACGTAACCTGGATCATACAAAACCAGTTAACCGTATGAACAATAACAGCAACGGTCCAAGACCGATGTCAACTGTAACATAACCCTTATTTAAGCAACAACTATATACAAGTCTTGCAGAGTTTCAGCAGTGGGACGGGCGCCCAGCATCCTCTACGGACTAGGAGAAATAGATTTACCGGCAGGTTTAAAATCTTATTTTCTCTTACGTCCTAGAGGATGCTGGGGACTCCGTAAGGACCATGGGGTTTATACCAAAGCATCCAATGGGGCGGGAGAGTGCGTATGACTCTGCAGCAGAGACTGAGCAAACGCTAGGTCCTCATCAGCCAGGGTATCAAACTTGTAGAATTTAGCAAGTGTTTGACCCCGACCAAGTCGCCGCTCGGCAAAGTTGTAATGCCGAGACGCCTCGGGCAGCCGCCCAAGAAGAGCCCACCTTCCTAGTGGAAAGGGCTTTAACCGAATTGGGTACCGGCAATCCAGCCGTAGAATGAGCCTGCTGAATCGTATTACAGATCCAGCGAGCAATAGTCTGCTTCGAAGCAGGTGCGCCAATCTTATTGGAAGCATACAGGACAAACAGAGCCTCTGTTTTCCTAATTCTAGCCGTCCTGGCTACATAAACCTTTAAGGCCCTGACTACGTCCAGGGATCTGGAATCCTCCAGGTCACTTGTAGCCACAGGCACCACAATAGGTTGATTCACATGGAATGAAGAAACCACCTTAGGCAAAAATTGCGGACGTGTCCTCAATTCAGCTCGATCCACATGAAAAATCAAGTAGGGGCTTTTGTGTGACAAAGCCGCCAATTCTGACACTCGCCTTGCTGATGCCAAGGCCAACAACATGACCACCTTCCAAGTAAGAAATTTCAACTCAACCTTGTTAAGCGGTTCAAACCAGTGTGATTTTAGGAACTGCAACACCACGTTGGAGGTCCCACGGTGCCACTGGAGGCACAAAAGGAGACTGGATGTGCAGCACTCCCTTTACAAACGTCTGGACTTCTGGAAGAGAAGCCAACTCTTTCTGAAAGAAAATCGAGAGGGCCGAAATCTGTACCTTAACAGAGCCTAATTTCAGGCCCATATCCACTCCTGTCTGTAGGAAGTGGAGAAAACGACCCAGATGAAAATCTTCCGTAGGTGTATTCTTGGTTTCACACCAAGACACATACTTTCGCCAGATACGGTGATAATGCTTAACCGTCACCTCCTTCCTAGCCTTTATTAAAGTAGGGATGACCTCTTCCGGAATCCCCTTTTTCGCTAGGATTCGGCGTTCAACCGCCATGCCGTCAAACGTAACCGCGGTAAGTCTTGAAATACACAGGGCCCCTGTTGCAACAGGTCTTCCCTCAGAGGAAGAGGCCAGGGATCTCCTGTGAGCATCTCTTGTAGATCCGAGTACCAGGCCCTTCGAGGCCAGTCTGGGACGAGTATCGTCTGTACTCTTCTTTGCCTTATGGATCCTCAACACTTTTGTGATGAGAGGAAGAGGAAACACGTAGACCGATTTGAACACCCACGGTGTTATTAGAGCGTCTACAGCCACTGCCTGAGGGTCCCGAGACCTGGCACAATACCTCCGAAGTTATTTGTTGAGGCGTGACGCCATCATGTCTATTTGAGGAGTTCCCCAAAGACGTGTTATGTCTGCAAAGACTTCTTGATGAAGTCCCCACTCTCCTGGATGGAGATCGTGTCTGCTGAGGAAGTCTGATTCCCAGTTGTCCACTCCCGGAATGAAGACAGCCGACAGAGCGCTTACATGATTTTCCGCCCAGCGAAGAATCCTGGTGGCTTCCGCCATCGCGACTCTGCTTCCTGTCCCGCCTTGGCGGTTCACATGAGCCACTGCTGTGACATTGTCTGATTGAATCAGAACCGGTAGGTTTCGAAGAAAACTCTCCGCTTGTCGAAGGCCGTTGTACATGGCCATGAGTTCCAACACATTGATGTGTAGACAGGACTCCTGGTCTGACCAAAGTCCCTGAAAAATTTTTCCTTGTGTGACCGCTCCCCATCCTCGGAGGCTCGCGTCCGTGGTAACCAGGATCCAAATCCTGAATTCCGAACCTGCGACCTTCCAGCAGGTGAGCACTTTGCAACCACAGCAGGAGAGACACTCTGGCTCCTGGGGACAGAGTTATTTTCCTATGTAATTGCAGATGGGACCCGGACCACTTGTCCAGAAGGTCCCATTGAAAAGTCCTTGCATGGAACCTTCCGAAGGGAATGGCCTCGTAGGCCGCCATTATTTTTCCCAGTACTCGAGTGCATTGGTGAACTGACACCCTTTTCGGTTTTAGCAAGTCTCTGACCATGTTCTGGATGTCCTGGGCTCTCTCTATTGGGAGGAAGACCTTCATTTGTTCCGTATCCAGTATCATACCTAGGAACGGTAGTCGAGTTGTCGGAATCAACTGTGACTTCGGTAGATTTAGAATCCAACCGTGTTGCTGGAGCACTCTCAGAGAGAGCACCACACTGCTCAGCATTTTCTCTCTTGATCTCGCTTTTATCAGGAGATCGTCCAAGTATGGGATAATTGTGACTCCATGCTTGCGAAGGACCACCATCATTTCCGCCATTATCTTGGTGAAAATCCTCGGGGCCGTGGAAAGTCCAAACGGCAACGTCTGAAATTGGTAATGACAATCCTGTACAGCGAATCTCAGGTATTCCTGATCGGGGGCATATATGGGGACATGAAGGTACGCATCCTTTATGTCCAGAGACACCATAAACTCCCCCTCCTCCATGTTGGCTATTATCGCTCTGAGTGATTCCATTTTGAATCTTTTTATGTACAGGTTTAGGGATTTCAGATTCAAAATAGGTCTGACCGTACCGTCCGGTTTCGGGACCACAAATAGGGTTGAGTAGTAACCTTTTCCCTGCTGGTGCAGGGGAACCTTGATTATCACTTGCTGTATACACAGCGTTTGAATTGCAGCTAACACTACATCCATTTCCGATGTGGAAGCTGGTAGGGCAGATTTGAAAAATCGGTGCGGGGGCACCTCCTCGAATTCCAGTTTGTAACCCTGGGAAACTATTTCCAACACCCAGGGATTCAGGTCTGATCTGACCCAGGCCTGACTGAAAAGTCGAAGACGTGCCCCCACCGGTGCGGACTCCCTCAGGGGAGCCCCAGCGTCATGCTGTGGGTTTTGGAGCAGCCGGGAAGGACTTTTGTTCCTGGGCACCTGCCGAAGCAGGTGCTCTTTTGCCTCTGCCCTTACCTCTGGCAGGTAAGAGGATCCCCGACCTCTTCTGGACTTGTGCGACCGAAAGGACTGCATCTGATAGGGTGGTACTTTCTTTTGCTGTTGGGGAATATATGGTAAAAAATTTGATTTACCTGCTGTAGCTGTGGAAACCAGGTCCGTCAGCCCATCCCCAAACAATACATCTCCCTTATAGGGTAGTATTTCCATATGGTTTTTGGAATCCGCATCACCCGTCCATTGGCGAATCCATAAGGATCTTCTCGCCGAGATAGACATGGCATTGGCCCTAGAAGCTAGCAATCCAATGTCCCTTTGAGCATCCCTCATAAATAAGACTGCGTCTTTTATATGGGCTAGAGTTAAGAATATAGTATCCTTATCCATATTATCAAAGTGATCTGTCAGCTCATCTGTCCAAGCTGCAGTTGCGCTACACACCCATGCCGACGCAATTGTCGGTCTTAACAGCACCCGTATGAGAATAAATACACTTTAAGGTAGTTTCTTGCCTGCGATCTGCAGGGTCCTTAAGGGCCGCTGTGTCAGGAGACGGTAGCGCCACTTTCTTGGACAAGCGCGTCAGGGTCTTGTCCACAGTGGGGGGTGATTCCCAAATCTCCCTGTTTAGGGAAGGGGTATGCCATATAAATTCTTTTGGGGATCTGCGGTCTCTTATCCGGAGTCTCCCAAGCTTTTCCAAAGAAATCATTCAATTCATGAGGGAAAATTAATAATCTGTTTCTTTCCCTTAAACATGTGTACCCTTGTGTCGGGGACAGAGGGTTCATCCTCAAAATGCAACACATCCCTTATTGCCACAATCATACACTGAATGGTTTTAGTCACCCTAGGGTGCAATTTAACTTCGTCATAGTCGACACTGGAATCAGAATCCGTGTCGGTAGTAGTGTCTTGTGTTAAGGGATGCTTTTGAGACCCCGACGGGCCCTGTGAGTCGGTCCAATCCGAGGATTGATCCCCTGATGTCCCCCCTAATTCAGCCTTATCAAGCCTTTTATGTAAAGATGCCACACTTGCATTCAACATATGCCACATGTCCATCCAATCCTGAGTCGGCACAACCGACGGGGACACACCACTCATTTGCTCCACCTCCTCCTTGGAGAAGCCTTCCGCCTCAGACATGCCGACACACACGCGCCGACACCCGACACACACAGGGATTAACCTATAAGGGGACAAAACCCCAACCAGGCCCTTAGGAGAGACAGAGAGAGAGTATGCCAGCACACACCCAGCGCTTAAAAACACTGGAATATATATGACCAGATAGCGCTTTATATATATATATATATATATATATATATATATATATATATATATATCCTTAATTCCCACTCACTGCGTCGCCAAAGTGGCCCCCTCCTCTTTTTTCCAGTCTGTGAAGTTCAGCAGGGGAGAGATCAGGGAGCCAGCGTATCCTCATGCAGTTTCTGTGGAGAAAATGGCGCTGGTTAGTGCTGAGGATCAAGCCCCGCCCACCCGACGGCGGGCTTCGGTCCCAGTAATTCTATATAAAAAATGGCAGGGGATTTTAGGATTTACTGTCCCACTGCCTAATCCTGCTTTATATTGCCAAAAAATGAGGAAACTTGCTGCCCAGGGCACCCCCCCCCCCCCCCCTGCGCCCTGCACCCTTCAGTGCCTGCTTGTGTGTGCGCACTGGGAGCAATGGCACGCAGCATACCGCTGCGCGCTTACCTCATGAAGATCTGATGTCTTCTGCCGCCTGATGTCATCTTTGCCTTCTCATACTCACCTGGCTTCTATCTTCGGCATCTGTGAGGACGACGGCGGCGCGGCTCCGGGACGAACCCCAGGTGAGACCTGTGTTCCGACTCCCTCTGGAGCTAATGGTGTCCAGTAGCCTAGAAGCAGTGCCCAACTTGACAAGCCAGCTCTGCTTCTCTCTCCTCAGTCCCACGATGCAGGGAGCCTGTTGCCAACAGGACTCCCTGAAAATAAAAAACCTAACAAATTCTTCAAAACAGAAAACTCTGGAGAGCTCTCTGCATTGTACCCTTTCTCCTCTGGGCACAGAATCTAACGGAGGTCTGGAGGAGGGGCATAGAGGGAGGAGCCAGTGCACACCCATAGTCAAAGTTCTTTTTAGGTGCCCTATCTCCTGCGGAGCCCGTCTATACCCCATGGTCCTTACGGAGTCCCCAGCATCCTCTAGGACGTAAGAGAAAATAAGAATTTACTCACCGGTAATTCTATTTCTCGTAGTCCGTAGTGGATGCTGGGAACTCCATAAGGACCATGGGGAATAGCGGGCTCCGAAGGAGGCTGGGCACTCTAGAAAGATTTATGACTACCTGGTGTGCACTGGCTCCTCCCACTATGACCCTCCTCCAAGCCTCAGTTAGGACACCGTGCCCGGACGAGCAGACATAATAAGGAAGGATTTAGAATCCCGGGTAAGACTCTTACCAGCCACACCAATCACACCGTACAACTCGTGATACTATATCCAGTTTGACAGTATGAAAACAACTGAGCCTCTCAACAGATGGCTCAACAATAACCCTTTAGTTAACAATAACTATTTACAAGTATTGCAGACAATCCGCACTTGGGATGGGCGCCCAGCATCCACTACGGACTACGAGAAATAGAATTACCGGTGAGTAAATTCTTATTTTCTCTGACGTCCTAGTGGATGCTGGGGACTCCGTAAGGACCATGGGGATTATACCAAAGCTCCCAAACGGGCGGGAGAGTGCGGATGACTCTGCAGCACCGAATGAGAGAACTCCAGGTCCTCCTCAGCCAGGGTATCAAATTTGTAGAATTTTGCAAACGTGTTTGCCCCTGACCAAGTAGCTGCTCGGCAAAGTTGTAAAGCCGAGACCCCTCGGGCAGCCGCCCAAGATGAGCCCACCTTCCTTGTGGAATGGGCATTCACAGATTTTGGCTGTGGCAGGCCTGCCACAGAATGTGCAAGCTGAATTGTACTACAAATCCAGCGAGCAATAGACTGCTTAGAAGCAGGAGCACCCAGCTTGTTGGGTGCATACAGGATAAACAGCGAGTCAGATTTTCTGACTCCAGCCGTCCTGGAAACATATATTTTCAGGGCCCTGACAACGTCTAGCAACTTGGAGTCCTCCAAATCCTTAGTAGCCGCAGGCACCACAATAGGCTGGTTCAGGTGAAACGCTGACACCACCTTAGGGAGAAATAGGGGACGAGTCCTCAATTCCGCCCTATCCATATGGAAAATCAGATAAGGGCTTTTACATGATAAAGCCGCCAATTCTGACACTCGCCTGGCTGAAGCCAAGGCCAATAACATGACCACTTTCCACGTGAGATATTTCAGATCCACGGTTTTTAGTGGCTCAAACCAATGTGATTTTAAGAAGCTCAACATCACGTTGAGATCCCAAGGTGCCACAGGAGGCACAAATGGGGGCTGAATATGCAGCACTCCTTTCACAAATGTCTGAACTTCAGGTACTGAAGCTAGTTCTTTTTGAAAGAAAATCGACAGAGCCGAGATCTGTACTTTAATGGAGCCTAGTTTTAGGCCCATATTCACTCCTGCTTGCAGGAAATGCAGAAATCGACCTAGTTGAAATTCCTCTGTTGGGGCCTTTTTGGCCTCGCACCATGCAACATATTTCCGCCATATGCGGTGATAATGCTTTGCCGTAACATCTTTCCTGGCCTTAATAAGCGTAGGAATGACTTCTTCCGGGATACCCTTTTCCTTTAGGATCCGGTGTTCAACCGCCATGCCGTCAAACGCAGCCGCGGTAAGTCTTGGAACAGACAGGGCCCCTGCTGTAGCAGGTCCTGTCTGAGCGGTAGAGGCCACGGGTCCTCTGAGAGCATCTCTTGAAGTTCCGGGTACCACGCTCGTCTTGGCCAATCCGGAACCACGAGAATGGTGTTTACTCCTCGCTTTCTTATTATTCTCAATACCTTTGGTATGAGAGGCAGAGGAGGGAACACAAACCGACTGGTACACCCACGGTGTCACTAGAGCGTCCACAGCTACCGCCTGAGGGTCCCTTGACCTGGCGCAATATCTTTTTAACTTTTTGTTGAGGCGGGACGCCATCATGTCCACCTGTGGTTTTTCCCAACGGTTTACCAGCATCTGAAAGACTTCTGGATGAAGTCCCCACTCTCCCGGGTGGAGGTCGTGTCTGCTGAGGAAGTCTGCTTCCCAGTTGTCCACTCCCGGAATGAACACTGCTGACAGTGCTAGTACATGATTCTCCGCCCATCGGAGAATTTTTGTGGCTTCTGCCATCGCCATCCTGCTTCTTGTGCCGCCCTGTCGATTTACATGGGCGACTGCCGTGATGTTGTCTGACTGGATCAGCACCGGCTGGTGTAGAAGCAGGGATTTTGCTTGACTTAGGGCATTGTAGATGGCCCTTAGTTCCAGAATATTTATGTGAAGGGAAGTCTCCTGACTCGACCATAGTCCTTGGAAGTTTCTTCCCTGTGTGACTGCCCCCCAGCCTCGAAGGCTGGCATCCGTGGTCACCAGGACCCAGTCCTGTATGCCGAATCTGCGGCCCTCTAGAAGATGGGCACTCTGCAGCCACCACAGTAGAGACACCCTGGTTCTTGGAGACAGGGTTATCAAGCGATGCATCTGAAGATGCGATCCGGACCACTGGTCCAACAGGTCCCACTGAAAGATTCTGGTATGGAACCTGCCGAAGGGAATTGCTTCGTAAGAAGCCACCATCTTTCCCAGGACCCACGTGCAGCGATGCACTGATACCTGTTTTGGTTTCAGGAGGTCTCTGACTAGAGATGACAACTCCCTGGCTTTCTCCTCCGGGAGAAACACTTTCTTCTGGACTGTATCCAGAATCATACCCAGGAACAGTAGCCGTGTCGTCGGAACCAGCTGTGACTTTGGGATATTCAGAATCCAGCCGTGCTGGTGCAGCACCTCCTGAGATAGTGCTACTCCCACCAACAACTGTTCCTTGGACCTCGCTTTTATTAGGAGATCGTCCAAGTACGGGATAATTAAAACACCCTTTCTTCGAAGGAGTATCATCATTTCCGCCATAACCTTGGTGAATACCCTCGGTGCCGTGGACAGTCCAAACGGCAGCGTCTGGAATTGGTAATGGCAATCCTGTACCACAAATCTGAGGTACTCCTGGTGAGGATGGTAAATGGGGACATGCAAGTAAGCATCCTTGATGTCCAGGGATACCATGTAATCCCCCTCGTCCAGGCTTGCAATAACCGCCCTGAGCGATTCCATCTTGAACTTGAATTTCTTTATGTACGTGTTCAAGGATTTCAAATTTAGAATGGGTCTCACCGAACCGTCCGGTTTCGGTACCACAAATAGTGTGGAATAATAACCCCGGCCTTGTTGAAGTAGGGGTACCTTGATTATCACCTGCTGGGAATACAGCTTGTGAATTGCCGCTAGCACCGCCTCCCTGTCTGAGGGAGCAATCGGCAAGGCAGATTTTAGGAACCGGTGGGGTGGGGACGCCTCGAATTCCAGCTTGTACCCCTGAGATACTATTTGCAGGATCCAGGGATCCACCTGTGAGCGAACCCACTGATCACTGAAATTTTTGAGGCGACCCCCCACCGTACCAGGCTCCGCCTGTGGAGCCCCACCGTCATGCGGCGGACTTGGACGAAGAAGCGGGGGAGGACTTTTGCTCATGGGAACCTGCTGTTTGTTGCAGCCTTTTTCCCCTACCTCTGCCTCTGGACAGAAAGGACCCGCCTTTTCCACGCCTGTTTTTCTGGGTCCGAAAGGACTGAACCTGATAAAACGGCGCCTTCTTAGGCTGTGAGGGGACATGGGGTAAAAATGCTGACTTTCCAGACGTTGCTGTGGAAACTAGGTCCGAGAGACCATCCCCAAATAATTCCTCACCCTTATATGGTAACACTTCCATGTGCTTTTTTGAATCTGCATCTCCTGTCCACTGGCGAGTCCATAAGCCTCTCCTAGCAGAAATGGACAATGCACTTACTTTAGATGCCAGTCGGCAGATTTCCCTTTGTGCATCTCTCATATATAAGACTGAGTCTTTTATATGGTCTATGGTTAACAGGATCGTGTCTCTGTCTAATGTGTCAATATTTTCTGACAGTTTATCTGACCACGCAGCGGCAGCACTGCACATCCAAGCTGACGCAATAGCTGGCCTAAGTATAATGCCTGTGTGTGTATATACAGACTTCAGGATCGCCTCCTGCTTTCTATCAGCAGGTTCCTTGAGGGCGGCCGTATCCAGAGACGGTAGTGCCACCTTTTTAGACAAACGTGTGAGCGCTTTATCCACCCTAGGAGGTGTTTCCCAACGTGACCTATCCTCTGGCGGGAAAGGGAACGCCATTAGTACCTTCTTAGGAATTACCAATTTTTTATCAGGGAAAGCCCACGCTTCTTCACACACCATTTAATTCATCTGACGGGGGAAAAACTACGGGTAGTTTTTTCTCCCCAAACATAATACCCTTTTTAGTGGTACCTGTATTTATATCAGAAATGTGTAACACCTCTTTCATTGCCTCAATCATGCAGTGAATGGCCTTAGTGGGCATCAGGTTAGACTCATCGTCGTCGACACTGGTGTCAGTATCAGTGTCGACATCTGGGTCTGCTTGAGGTAGCGGGCGTTTTAGAGCCCCTGACGACCCATGCGACGCCTGGGCAGGCACGAGCTGAGAAGTCGGCTGTCCCACATTTGGCATGTCGTCGATTTTCTTATATAAGGAGTCTATACGTGCACTCATTACTTTCCAAAAGCCCATCCACTCAGGTGTCTGCCCCGCAGGGGGTGACATCCCTTCTAAAGGCATCTGCTCCGCCTCCACATCATTATCCTCATCAAACATGTCGACACAGCCGTACCGACACACCGCACACACACAAGGAATGCTCCGAATGAGGACAGGACCCACAAAAGCCCTTTGGGGGGACAGAGTGAGAGTATGCCAGCACACACCAGAGCGCTATATAATGCAGGGACTAACTGAGTTATGTCCCCTATAGCTGCTTTTTATATAATATATATTGCGCCTAAATTTAGTGCCCCCCCTCTCTGTTTTTACCCTGTTCTGAAGTGTAGACTGCAGGGGAGAGCCAGGAAGCTTCCTTCCAGCGGATCTGTGAAGGAGAAATGGCGCCAGTGTGTCTGAGGGAGATAGCTCCGCCCCTTTTCCGCGGCCTATTCTCCCGCTTTTTCCTGGATTCTGGCAGGGGTATTTACCACATATATAGCCTCTGGGGCTATATATTGTGGTATTTTTGCCAGCCAAGGTGTTTTTTTATTGCTGCTCAGGGCGCCCCCCCCAAGCGCCCTGCACCCTCAGTGACCGGAGTGTGAAGTGTGCATAAGGAGCAATGGCGCACAGCTGCAGTGCTGTGCGCTACCTTGGTGAAGACTAATGTCTTCTGCCGCCGTTTTTCCAGACCTCTTCTTGCTTCTGGCTCTTTAAGGGGGACGGCGGCGCGGCTCCGGGACCGAACACCAAGGACTGGGCCTGCGGTCGATCCCTCTGGAGCTAATGGTGTCCAGTAGCCTAAGAAGCCCAATCCGGCTGCAAGCAGGCGAGTTCGCTTCTTCTCCCCTTAGTCCCTCGCTGCAGTGAGCCTGTTGCCAGCAGGTCTCACTGAAAATAAAAAACCTAAACTATACTTTCTTTCTAAGGGCTCAGGAGAGCCCCTAGTGTGCATCCAACCTCGGCCGGGCACGAAATCTAACTGAGGCTTGGAGGAGGGTCATAGTGGGAGGAGCCAGTGCACACCAGGTAGTCATAAATCTTTCTAGAGTGCCCAGCCTCCTTCGGAGCCCGCTATTCCCCATGGTCCTTACGGAGTTCCCAGCATCCACTAGGACGTCAGAGAAATAAAATTATTATTATTATTATTATTATAAAGAGCGGTGCTCAGTTAGCCACCTGGTGCCGCTGGCTGTGAAGATGTGTGGAAGCAGAGTGCTTAAAGGACCAGAGAGTTGCGCCACTCCTACCATACTACACACCTTCCTCAGGGAGAGTTGCAGAAGCGGTGCAGAGATACATCAGTGAGAGTGAATGAGAGAGTAATAATACAGTGAGAGAAGATCACTCATTGGGTGGTGGGGCACAGAGTTGAAGAGTATTTATTGCTACACAAAATACCTTGCGTGAGTCCCCTGACAGCCAAGACAACTGCCAATAACCGGTTCAACCACATAACAAGTCAGCTACAAATACAGTCAATAACGGTGCAGGAAAACTGCAATGCACTCCTTTTCCAGAACCCAAAACCGTTCTCTGATCAGAAATCTTCCTCCCCAGAGCAATTCCCAAGCTTTTTTCTTTTCTTCCTGTTTGTAATGCCCAAGGATGGCAGCAGCATTTTACACAGACACAAAATATTTTTTATCAATCCATTTTCTATTCTATTATTTTATAATTATATCATTCAGAAAAATAAATGCCAATAAGCACGATGTACATTTGCAAGCCAACAGTATTTTCCAGGCTATATCATCATATGAATCTCAGCTTTTCAGTATTGTTCACTGTAATTCGTGATTAAAGGTGCATACACACTGAGCGCTTTTCCCACCTGTCCAGCGATGTCAGCGGGGGT
Organism: Pseudophryne corroboree; assembly: GCF_028390025.1. NCBI lineage: Eukaryota > Metazoa > Chordata > Amphibia > Anura > Myobatrachidae > Pseudophryne > Pseudophryne corroboree. The sequence continues at coordinate 702,235,094 of NC_086446.1, read as the reverse complement.
GAGCGGCTTTCCATAGCAGGACGTTATGGAAAGCCGCTCACCCCGCCGTTCATCTACTGGTAACACCAGCAGATGAATGGTGGCCACCGGCAATGAAGCAGGAGTACTGCCTGATGTGAGGACACTAATACATGTGGGAGAAGGCCCTGACCTCAGCCGTAGTGATAGGATAGCAGTGATATATTATATAGAGATACAAAGACAGATAGGTATATACATGCTAGTGAAATCCTGGAAAGGAAAATACGACACCCCTTGGACTTAAATAACTCAAATATTTCAAAGCATAAATCCTACCAATGTTTCAGGACAGTGTAAGGCCCAATCATAAGGGTGCCCCATCCTCAGGGCACCCTATGTGGTCCTAAAGCAGTGGTGGCATTTATGGTTTAAAGTATAATTAGATGTAAATTATGCCTGAGGAGAGCCACCTTTTTCTTTTCAAGATCTCTTTTGCATTTTCATCTAATTCAAGGGATATCATGTACAAGCAGGATGACAGCGGTGTGTGTGTGCACACATGTGATACATCAGAGGTGTGTGTATAGGAGCAAGATGACAGCAGGGCCTGCTTGTGCACAGGGCAGATGACAGCAGTGTGTGCATATATATATAATATATAGAGAGAGCGAAAGAGAGTGTGTGTGTATATAGTGAGATGATATGAAAGAGAGAGAGAGTGTATAGTAAGATGATAGGAGAGAGAGAGAGAGAGAGAGAGAGAGAGAGAGAGAATATATATATATATATATATATATATATATATATATATATATATATATATATATATATATATATATATATATATATATATATATATATATATATATATATATATATATATAGTCCAAAAAGACCCTGACCCTGATCTTAAATCCATCAAACATTGCAGACTCATGCCCAGCTACAAACGTAAACGGAACCTTCGGGACATTTTAGTCAAAAATGACATTTCTAACATGCAAAACACCATCCAAAGGACGTTCTTGTCTCGGCAGCCGGGGTGCTACAAGTGCTTGGGCTGCACCACCTGTAGGTCCATGGAATGTGGTTCCACTTTCAGTCACCCACATTCCGGCAAGAAAATCCGTATCACACACATCTTGTCCTGTCAAAACACTTTTGTAATCTATTACATTAAGTGCCCATGCGGATTACTGTACATTGGCAAGACCATTCGCCAATTTAGGGAAAGAATGGCATTACATCGCCAGGCCATCCGCACAGCATTGGAGGGTACCCATCAAGAACAGCCGGTAGCTCGACATTTCCGTGAAGCAAAACATTCTTTGGCCAGTTTGCGACATAAAATCATCGACCACGTCCCCAATGACATCCGAGGGGGCGACCGAGGAGCAGCTTTACTTTGCAAGGAAACTCGTTGGATCTTTGAGCTACGTACTTTGGCCCCTTATGGACTTAATGAATCCAATAATTTAGGTTGTTTTCTGTAATTTTTTCCTTTTTAGATATAGTCAGATTTTTTGTCCTTTTCTATATTTAGGTTGCTTTATATACAGTCAGATTATTATTTATTTTTTTGTCCTTTTATATTTGTACAGTATATACATCTTTGGATACTGTAATGTATTATTATTACAAAATAATTATTCCAACTCTCAACAGCAGCAGCAGCACAGTGATCTAGGATACTATACTCTGCATTGTCTGTTTGCATAGGTATTCTGGAGTTATTGTTTTGTGCAGAATTTAGCCTGTTTAATTGTTAGATATTTGGGGAATTTGGGATGTCCTCCTCCCATATCATTATTTGTTTGTTTTAGCTTTATTGCCCACCAGTGGGTGTTGTGCAATGGGTGGGGTTGTAATCAGTGAACCTATACCTTACACATGTTAATGTTAGTTCATATTAGAGTATACCAGGCTGATTAAGCCTGGCTGATTGATCCAGGGTGTAGGACTCGAAGGGAGGAGGCTCAAAGGGAGCAGATATATAATTTTAATATCAAAGCCTGGACTTAGCCTGGACTTAAACTGGACAAAAAACTGAAAGAAAACCACAAACAACAACAGATGAACTACTTAACAATATCAACTGCATATGCAAATGTATCACCCTCCAACTTTCACTCTGTGAACACTATGCAACCCACTTGCTGGAAATAACATTAGTCAGATCTGGTTTCCAACCATAATCAGGATTACAAAGATCTTCTTTGGAAAATTGTGAGTTCATCTTCTCATGTAAAAACACTTGAAAAATCTAACAGAATTATCATTGCTTCTTAACCCTCTCACAATCCTTTCATTTCTTACAGCCCAAATACATTTCTGCACCCACTTTATCTACGCTTTTGACTCATTCCATACTAAATCTACACCCATTGAGACTACACTGCTTTTCTCACCTGCATTTCTGCAATTCTTCTGCTCTGATTCCCTTACAGTCTCCACTCCTACTTCCACTTTCCCTCAACCTATTTACCTACTCAACACTATGTCAAGGCTTCCTTATACTCCCCACATCACTCAGTGTCTACCTAATAATGTATCTTTATCCTTCCCCCCTAGTCTCCTACACCTCCTCCTCTGTCTCCCCTCCATCCCTCTGTTTCCTTCCCCCTCCTTTCCTGTTACCCCACATTCATTTACCTCAGCCCCATGGTCTTGCTACCTCACAACTCAGCCCTGCTCCCTCTCTCCCTTCCCTGTCACCTGCCCATATCCCCATCCACATCACGCTGACCTCCCTCCCTGCCCAACTCCTGCAGTTCCCCCTCCTAACTCAGGCACCCGTACCATCACTACTCTCTCACCATCCCTGCCCTCAAAGTTAATCTCACCTCATCGCTACAGCAACCCTGATAATCTCATTCACATCTCTCCCACAAACTCATACCCCCTATCCTGTGCCCTCTGGAATGCCAGATCTGTTTGTAACAAACTGGTCCCCACTCATGACCTTTTCATTTCCAAATCCCTACACCTACTAGCCATTACTGAAACTTGGATTACGCCCTCTGACACTACTTCTCCTGCTGCTCTCTCTGCTGGGGGCCTCACATTCACACACACACCCCGACCTGGGGGTCGCCATGGAGGTGGTGTTGGGGTCCTTTTACCTTCTAGTTACTCCTACCAACTCATACCACCAGAACCATCCCTTACATTCTCAACATTTGAGGTCCATGCCATACGCCTCTTCCAACCAGTACATCTTAGAGTAGCTGTCATTTACCACCCCCCTGGCACTGCTTCCAAATTCATCGACAACTTTGCTTCCTGGCTTCCTCACTTCTGACATTCCCTCCATTATCCTAGGCGATTTCAACATCCCTATTGACATCCCCACACAATCCCCTGCCTCTAAACTCCTTAACCTCACCTCTTCACTTGGTCTCTCCCAGTGGACCTCCTCACCCTCCCATGTGAATGGGAGCTCACTGGATCTGGTCTTCACTCACCGCTGTGATATTTCTGATTTTTCCAACTCCCCATTTCCCCTCTCTGACCACCACCTGCTCTCCTTTAACCTATCTCTCTCGACTTGCCCATCTCTACCTCCTAAAGCTACCATCACTAAGCGTAACATTGAAGCTATTGACACTACATTCCTTTCCTCCCTGTTTGACTCACTTCTCTCTCCTATTCTCTCTCTCTCATGCCCTGAACAAGCCACTTCCACATACAATGCATCCCTTACTTCTGCTCTTGACTCTGTTGCTCCACCAACCACTATTCACCCTCGCAAATTAACACCTCAACCCTGGCACACCAAATGCACCAGATATCTGCAAAAATGCTCACGTACTGCTGAGCAACACTGGAGGAAATCACGCTCTAAGGCAGACTTCCTCCATTTCAAACTTATGCTCTCATCCTTCAGTGCTGCCCTTTCTCTTGCTAAACAGTCATACTTCAAGAACCTCATCTCCTTCCAGTCTTCCAACCCCCGGCGCCTCTTTGCCACTCTCAACTCACTCCTCTGCCCACCTCCACCTCGTCTCCCTTCCTCACTCTCTGCTCTTGACTTTGCCAATTACTTCACATCCAAAATTGACTCCATACGTCAGGACATCACATCATCAGTAACCAGCTTTCTCCTATCCCTTACCAACCCTCTCCATCCCTCGCACCTACTCTGTCATCTTTCTCCCATGCATCTGGAGAGGAAGTCATGGCCCTCATTCATTCCTGTCCCCTCACCACCTCCCCACTTGACCCTATCCCCTCCCGCCTCCTCCGCTACCTCTCTCCTTCTGCTTGTTCCCATCTTTCCCACCTTCTCAATCTATCCCTCTCATCAGGCACTGTCCCCTCTGCCTTCAAGCATGCACTCATCTCTCCTATTCTTAAAAAACCTACACTTGATCCAAACACTCTCTCCAACTACCGACCCATCTCTCTCCTCCCTTTTGCCTCCAAACTCCTTGAGCGTATTGTCTACAACCGTCTTACTTCCTTTCTTTCCTCACACTTACTGCTTGACCCATTCCAGTCTGGCTTCCGTCCTCTCCACTCCACTGAAACTGCCCTTACAAAAGTATGCAATAACCTCCATGCTGCTAAATCTAAGGGACACTACTCTATACTTATTCTACTTGATCTCTCTGCTGCTTTTGACACTGTGGACCATCCTCTCCTACTGCAAATTCTTCACTCCATTGGTCTACGTGACACTGCCCTCTCTTGGCTGTACTCCTACCTTTCTGACCGTTCTTTCTCTGTCTCCTCTCATGACTCCACCTCCCCCTCACTTCCACTAACTGTAGGGGTACCCCAAGGTTCTGTCCTTGGTCCTCTTCTCTTCTCTCTCTATACGTCCTCACTAGGTACGCTCATCAGTTCTTATGGTTTCCAATATCATCTCTACGCTGACGACACCCAAATCTATCTTTCCTCTCCAGACCTCTCCCCTGCTCTCCTCACTCGTATCTCCAACTGTCTCTCTGCTACCTCTTCCTGGATGTCCCAGCGCTTTCTTAAACTTAACATGTCTAAGACCGAGCTAATCATCTTCCCTCCCTCCCGCATAACCTCACCTCCTACAATCTCATTATCTATTGATGGCACTACTATCTCCTCTAGCCCCCAAGTGCGCTGTCTTGGAGTAATCCTTGACTCCTCCCTCTCCTTCAAACCACACATTCAGCACCTCTCACAAACCTGCCATTTTCCTCTAAAAAATATTTCCAGGATCAGACCTTTTCTGACCCAGGATGCTACTAAGACTCTTATCCACTCACTGGTCATCTCCAGACTAGACTACTGTAATCTGCTCCTGACTGGCATTCCTGACAAATACCTCTCTCCACTGCAATCTATCCTCAATGCTGCTGCCCGGCTCATCTTCCTCACCAAACGCACTACATCCACCTCTCCTCTCTTACTAGACCTTCACTGGCTCCCCTTCCCTTTCAGAATCCATTTCAAGCTTCTCACACTCGCTTACAAAGCCCTCACCCACTCCTCTCCCATCTACATCTCTGACCTTATCTCCCTTTACACTCCCACCCGTCCTCTTCGCTCTGCTAATGCACGCCGACTCTCCTGCCTACGGATTACTTCCTCCCACTCCTACCTCCAAGATTTTTCACGTGCTGCACCACTTCTTTGGAATTCCCTACCTCTCGCCCTCAGACTCTCCACCTCTCTACAAAACTTCAAACGGGCTCTCAAGACCCACTTCTTCACCAAACCCAGCCAAATCTCATCCTAACCCTCTGTTCTACGCTCTCTATGTACCCCAACTGTGTCACCCCTGTCTGTCTACCCCTCCCCTTTTAGAATGTAAGCTCTCACAAGCAGGGCCCTCTTCCCTCATGTGCTTATCCTTTCTTACTTTAATAATCTTCAACTGCACCAATTCCATCAGTCTTCTGCCACCTGATACTTATTCCAGTGTCATCTGCTGATGTAACTATGTTTATTTACCCTGTACTTGTCCTATACTGTCATCAACTGTAAGTTGCTGTTTTCCGGTTTGATTATTTGTTTATGTACTCTGTAATTGGGCGCTGCGGAACCCTTGTGGCGCCATATAAATAAAGGATAATAATAATAATAATTACATTTGGAGTTCAGCCAGTATTTACAGGTAACAGTTAGGCACACCAGTACCACTTTAGTTTTTTTTTTTTTTTTTTTTTTGCTGGGGTTATCCCCCTGTTACCTTTTGAGTTTTGTTTTGTTTTTTGTTTTTGTATGTCTCTGGGGTCCGTTTTTTGGCCTCTGGACACACGTTTAATTAACGATACAATTCTTAGGGCTGTACTCAACAAGTTAGTAAGTATTTACTTCATGCTCAGTCCTCATCATATTGTTATACATATTCTTTTCCAGGTGGTTGTTATATGTCTACATTGCTGCTTTATGTGTGATTATTATTCTTTTTTCACTCTCAGCATTGGTGCGGCTACCCCTGACGGGTTGCTATGACTACGGCGCCGGAGGGCGCACGTCGCTTGACCGTGACGTCATCAGTCCCCGTCTAGGACCCGCACGTGCTGTATGGATCAATCTGTATGTGGTGTTGGTGTGGTGTTGGTATTTAAGGTAAGCTGTTTTACTTTGTACTTTGATTCTGTCCTGACGAAATTTAAGTAATTAAATGAAACGTTGACATTACCATGCTGCGCTGTCAGCTTTTGTTTTCTGCTGCCTGAGGGTATGTTATACCAGTCTTGAAGTGCCGTATCTTTCTTTTTGGACTGTTTCATCATTTACTGGCACCTGGGCATCATATACCGGATGGATTATAGGAGTGCCAGTCCTTGCTTTGTTAGATAGATATATATATATATAAAAAATAAGATTTTACTTACCGGTAAATCTATTTCTCGTAGTCCGTAGAGGATGCTGGGACTCCGTAAGGACCATGGGGAATAGACGGGCTCCGCAGGAGATAGGGCACTTTAAGAAAGCTTTGGATTCTGGGTGTGCACTGGCTCCTCCCTCTATGCCCCTCCTCCAGACCTCAGTTAGGGAAACTGCGCCCATAGGAGATGGACAGTACGAGGAAGGATTTTTGTAAATCTAAGGGTGAGATTCATACCAGCCACACCAATCACACCGTATAACTTAAGATAAACTTACCCAGTTAACAGTATGAACAACAACATAGCCACGGTATCACCGAAAACTATAACATAACCCTTATGTAAGCAATAACTATACACAAGTCATGCAGAAGAAGTCCGCACTTGGGACGGGCAACCAGCATCCTCTACGGACTACGAGAAATAGATTTACCGGTAAGTAAAATCTTATTTTCTCTAACGTCCTTGAGGATGCTGTGACTCCGTAAGGACCATGGGGATTATACCAAAGCTCCCAAACGAGCGGGAGAGTGCGGATGACTCTGCAGCACCGATTGAGCAAACAGGAGGTCCTCCTCAGCCAGGGTATCAAACTTATAGAACTTTGCAAAGGTGTTCGTCCCCGACCAAGTAGCTGCTCGGCACAACTGTAATGCCGAGACCCCTCGGGCAGCCGCCCAAGAAGAGCCCACTTTCCTAGTGGAGTGGGCCTTAACCAATTTCGGTAACGGCAATCCAGCCGTAGAATGCGCCTGCTGAAACGTGTTACAGATCCAGCGAGCAATAGTCTGCTTTGAAGCAGGGGTGCCAACCTTGTTGGCCGCATACAGAACAAACAAAGCTTCAGTCTTCCTGATCCGAGCCGTTCTGGTCACATAAATCTTCAAAGCCCTGACTACATCCAGGGACTCGGAATCCTCCAAGTCCCTTGTAGCCACAGGCACGACAATAGGTTGGTTCACATGAAAAGATGAGACCACTTTTGGCAGAAAGTGAGGACGAGTCCTCAACTCTGCCCTATCCACGTGAAAAACCAATTATGGGCTTTTATGCGATAAAGCCGCCAATTCTGAAACACGTCTCACCCAAGCGAACGCCAACAACAAGACCACTTTCCACGTGAGGTATTTCAACTCCACAGTTTTAAGTGGTTCAAACCAAGGTGACTTGAGGAAATGTAACACCACGTTAAGATCCCAAGGCGCCACCGGAGGCACAAAGGGAGGCTGAATATGCAGCACCCCCTTCACAAAAGTCTGTACCTCAGGAAGAGAGGCTAATTCTCTTTGAAAGAAAATGAATAAGGCCGAAATCTGGACCTTTATGGACCCTAATTTTAGGCCCAAGGTCACTCCCGTTTGAAGGAAGTGAAGTAGACGGCCCAAATGGAACTCCTCCGTAGGAGCAGCTCTGGCCTCACACCAAGAAACATATTTCCGCCATATACGGTGATAATGTTTTAACGTCACGTCTTTCCTAGCCTTGATCAGGGTAGGAATGACTTTCTCCGGAAATCCTTTTTCCGCTAGGATCCGGCGTTCAACCGCCATGCCGTCAAACGCAGCCGCGGTAAGTCTTGGAACAGACAGGGCCCCTGCTGCAGCAGGTCCTGCCTTAGAGGAAGAGGCCACGGATCTTCTGTGAGCAACTCTTGCAGTTTCGGATACCAAGTCCTCCATGGCCAATCTGGAACAATGAGGATTGTTCTGACCCTGCTTATTCTTACAATTCTCAACACCTTGGGTATGAGAGGAAGAGGAGGAAACACATAGACCGATCTGAACACCCAAGGTGTCACCAGAGCGTCTACCGCTACCGCCTGAGGGTCCCTTGACCTGGCGCAATACTGCTTTAGCTTTTTGTTGAGGCGGGACGCCATCATGTCTATTTGAGGCAGGCCCCACCGATCCGCGATCTGTGCAAAGACTTCTTGATGAAGTCCCCACTCCCCCGAATGCAGGTCGTGCCTGCTGAGGAAGTCCGCCTCCCAGTTGTCCACCCCCGGGATGAACACCGCTGACAGCGCGCTTACATGGCCTTCCGCCCAGCGTTGAATCCTGGTCGCTTCTGCCATGGCCACTCTGCTCCTTGTTCCGCCTTGGCGGTTTATATGAGCCACTGCCGTGACATTGTCTGACTGAATCAGAACCGGTCTTCTCCGAAGTAAGTTCTCCGCTTGACGCAGGGCGTTGTATATGGCCCTCAACTCCAGGACGTTGATGTGGAGACAAGTCTCCAGGCTTGACCAGAGACCTTGGAAATTTCTTCCCAGTGCCACTGCTCCCCAGCCTCGGAGGCTTGCATCCGTGGTCACCAGGACCCAGTCCTGAATGCTGAACCTGCGACCCTCTAGAAGGTGAGCACTGTTCAGCCACCACAGGAGAGATACCCTGGTCCTGGGAGACAGGGTGATCCTTTGATGCATTTGTAAATGGGACCCGGACCACTTGTCCAAGAGGTCCCATTGAAAAGTCCTCGCATGGAATCTGCCGAAAGGGATGGCCTCGTATGAAGCCACCATCTTCCCCAGGACCCGTGTGCACTGATGCACTGAAACCTTCTTTGGTTTCAATAGGTTCCTGACCATGGTCAAGAGTTCCTGAACCTTTTCGATTGGAAGAAAAACCTTTTTCTGGTCTGTGTCTAGGATCAGGCCCAGAAAGGTCAGACGCTTTGTAGGAACTAGCTGGGACTTCGGTATATTGAGAATCCAGCCGTGTAGCTGCAACGTCTTCATGGACAGAGACACGCTGTCCAGCAACTTCCCCCGAGATCTCACCTTTATTAGGAGATCGTCCAAGTATGGGATAATTGTGACCCCCTGCCTGCGCAGGAGCACCATCATTTCCGCCATTACCTTGGTGAAAACCCTCGGGGCCGTGGATAGCCCAAACGGCAACGTCTGAAATTGGTAGTGACAGTCCTGCACTGCAAATCTCAGGAACGCCTCATGGGGGGGGAATATTGAAACATGAAGGTATGGATCCTTTATGTCCAGGGACACCATCCAATCCCCCCCCCCCCTCCAGGCTGGCGATGACCGCCCAGAGTGATTCCATTTTGAACTTGAACCTTTTCAAGTACAAGTTCAGAGATTTCAGGTTTAAAACGGGCCTGACCGAACCGTCCGGTTTCGGGACCACAAACAGGGTTGAATAATATCCCTCTCCCTGCTGGAGATGAGGAACTGTGACAATCACCTGTTGAACACACAATTTTTGGATTGCTGTCAACACTAACTCCCTCTCTGACGGGGAAGTCGGCAGAGCCGATTTGAAAAACCGGCGAGGAGGCAAGTCTTTGAATTCTAGCCTGTATCCCTGAGCAACAATCTCTACTGCCCAGGGATCCACCTGCGATTGAACCCAGACGTGGCTGAAAAACCGAAGACGAGCCCCCACCAGATCTGCCTTCCCCCGGGAAGCCCAAGGGTCATGCGGTGGACTTTGCAGACGCAGGGGAGGACTTCTGCTCTTGGGAACTAGCTGTGTGCAGCTTCTTTCCCCTGCCTTTTCCTCTGGTAACAAAGGACGATCCCCGCACCTTCTTGTTTTTATTGGAACGAAAGGACTGCATTTGATAATGAGGTGCCTTCTTAGTATGCTGCGGGGGGACATAAGGTAAGAAATTCGACTTACCAGACGTAGCGACAAGGTCAGAGAGGCCGTCTCCAAACAACTCCTCCCCCTTGTACGGAAAGGACTCCATGTGCCGCTTAGAATCGGCATCTCCCGTCCACTGCCGGGTCCACAGGAGTCACCTATCAGAAATAGACATAGCATTTATTCTGGAGCTTAATAAACAAATGTCTCTCTGAGCATCTCTCATATACAAGGCAGCATCTCTGATATGCTCTATGGTCATTTGAATGGCATCCCTATCTAAGGTGTCAATCTCCGCAGATAAGGAATCTGCCCATGCCACAACCGCACTACAAACCCAGGCCGACGCCATAGCCGGTCTAGCAATAGTACCGGAGTGAGTGTAAATGTGCTTCAGGGTAATTTCCTGCCTGCGATCAGCCGGTTCCTTGAGGGAAGCCGTATCCTGAGAAGGCAGTGCCACCTTTTTGGACAAGCGTGTCAGCGCCTTGTCCACCTTTGGTGAAGATTCCCAGCGTATCCTATCAGTTTGTGGAAAATGATACGCCATAAGAATCCTTTTGGGAACTTGTGGTCTCCTATCTGGAGAGTCCCAAGCCTTTTCGCACAATTCACTTAATTCAAATGATGATGGAAAAGTGACTTCAGGCTATCTTTATACATGTGTACCCTCGTGTCAGGGACAGGGGGTTCCTCAGTAATATGCAAAACCTCTTTAATGGCCATAATCATGTACCGAATACCTTTTGCCACCTTCGTATGTCATTTTGCATCTTCATAGTCGACACTAGAGTCAGAATCTGTGTCATCGATCTGGGATACGGTGCGCTTCTGAGACCCCGACGGGCCTGGCGCCACAGGGACAGGCATGGACTGGGTACCTGACTGATCCCTAGCTTCTGCCTTGTCTAACCTTTTATGCAATAGATTGACATTTGCATTCAAGACATTCAGCATATCCATCCATTCCGGTGTCGGCGTTGCCGACGGCAACCTGACATTCTAACACTCCCCCTCCACAGTAAGCGAGCCTTCCTCGTCAAACATGTCGACACACGCATACCGAGACACTTCACACACACAGGGAACCCCTATTCTGAAGACAGTATCCCTGTCAAGGCCCTTTGGAGAGACAGAGAGAGAGTATGCCAGCACACATCCCAGCGCAATAACCCTGGAGACCAACACAAAATGTTTTTCCCCAGCAGCGCTGTGTAATATGTAAACCGCCAATTATGTGCCCCTCCCCCCCCTCTCTTTTAAGCACCCTTTCACCGTGTGTAAGCAGGGGAGAGTCCGGGGAGCTTCCTCTCAGCAGTGCTGTGGAGAGAAAATGGCGCTGGTGAGTGCTGAGGGAGAAGCCCCGCTCAAACTTAGTAAAATATGGCGGGGGCTCTTTTATATACATGTACAGAGCCCACCTGTACATGTATATAGTCTTTTTTGCCATGCAGAGGTTTATATTGCTGCCAAGGGCGCCCCCCGCCCTTACAGTGACCGGAGTATGTGAGGTGTATGGGAGCAATGACGCACAGCTGCAGTGCTGTGCGTTACCTCAGTGAAGCTGAAGGCTTTTGCCGCCTGAGAAGTCTTCTGACTTCTGTACTTCTGGCTCTGTGAGGAGAACGGCGGCGCGGCTCTGGGGGTGGACGCCCAGTAAGAACCTGCGTTCACCCCCTCTGGAGCTAATGGTGTCCAGTAGCCGAGGAAGCAGAGCCTATCTTTGACAAGAAGGTCTGCTCCTCTCTCCTCAGTCCCTCGATGCAGGGAGCCTGTTGCCAGCAGTGCTCCCTGTGAAAAAGTAGTAAAAAGTAGAAAGAAAAAATAAACAAAAATGCTTTCAGGCAGAGAACTCTGGAGAGCTCTCTGCAGTGCACCCATCTTGCTCTGGGCACAGTGTAAAACTGAGGTCTGGAGGAGGGGCATAGAGGGAGGAGCCAGTGCACACCCAGAATCCAAAGCTTTCTTAAAGTGCCCTATCTCCAGCGGAGCCCGTCTATTCCCCATGGTCCTTACGGAGTCCCAGCATCCTCAAGGACGTTAGAGAAATATATATATATATATATATATATATATATATATATATATATATATATATATATATATATATAGTCCCGCAATGGTGTGGCACTAAACCTGGCTGGTTTATTGTTTATTCTTCAAAGCCGAGTGCCACACCATTGCGGGACTATATTTATACATATGTGTATATGTGGAGGCACCGGCGCAGCTATTTGTCTTCACCGTGGAGTGCCGGTCTGAAAATTGCTATATATATATATATATATATATATATATATATATATATATATATATATACATACAGTGAGATGATAGCAGTGAATAATGTATATGAGATGATGACTATAGACAAAATGTATAAGTGAGAGGATAGCAGACACATGTACAGTAACTGGCTATTTCAGTCTTTACAATATACAACGGGGGAAGGGAACCGGGCGTAATACCGCACCTTCGTCCGCCGCTCACGTCGCCTCTCAGCACCAGCACGGCGGTTCTAGTAACACTGACACCTGCCAGGAAACCTCATCGCGGCGAAAACCTACTTCCGGGCTGTTTGAAACTCGCGCCGTGCCCACACACGTACTATCCACTTACGTCACACGTAGAAAAACGTGCCCGGCCGGCACTATACTTACCCATACAGAAAACTAGAGAAATACCTGTCTCCGTACAGGCGCCATTTTTCCAGAGACACTGACTATGACAATCATAAACGTTGGCAAAAACCTATGGCCAGTTAGTTTGGCTGGGCTTGTGCCAAAATTGGCGGAGCCGATTAGGGGAGGATCTGGCGGGGCTTATTTTGTAGTGTGGATTCTGTTGTAGAAGCTTTGAAAATGAGAAAATTAGCATGCCTGCTAATAGCATTAACCCTTCCCTCTCCTGCAGAGCATACAGGATCTCAGGGAAGGCATCAGTCCCCTTCCCATGCTGCAGCTGATCTCTGCATTTGCACAGGAGAGATAAAAAGGGTTCACTTCACTATCGATGGTGTCAATTCATGGCGACATTGGTACTTTAGATCAACTGTTAAACAAAAATGAATCAAAATAATCAAAGGGCAACAGATGCCTCAAAGGATCACCAAAATCACATAAAAATACCACCTAGCTATTAATAAGTCCTGTAAGATATTCTATAACAAGTGGACATCAAAGCATTTTGAGAACCAAAATTCCTTTTGGTATTTGCTTATTTATAACACAGCTGTGCACAGTGGCTACACTTGCAAATGAATAGACAAATCTATTCCATTTGAAACAAATGTATCATGTTTGATGTAGTGCACATTTCTCCACAGTAAGCACTCCTAAGGCACTCAATGCCCCTCACTATTAAAAACAGCCTCCTATGAACTCATAAATACAATCATATTCACAGCCCAAGCATATCTAGAGGAAATTAAAACACCACATATATTAGTATTCAAGGATGCTTATATCCTTCCGCTGTGACAGTGTTGCATTTATATAATTATCACAATGTCACTGATATTTAGGCACGCTGTATGTTAGAATAGGAGCAAGATGACAGCCGGTCTTATTACTCTCCTGTCCGGAAAACGCTGGTACCGGCTGTATTCGAAAGTACTAACGGGCGTCCCCGTCTGTTGTTTGCAATTAGCATATGTATTTAGGCTCCTAATATATATGAAAAAGCGTGCTCCACAATTTAGTTAGTGTCCACTGAGGCTGTATCATAAATTAAGAGGGGAGTCCAGGAGCAGAGCATTTTGTCTAGATATGTGCGGCAGGCACTTTTTGTGTTTTGATTTTGGTTCTAATTCCCCGCTCGTGTTTTCGTTTTGAGTTGGTCTTGCCAAAACCACCCTTTCGTGTTTTGGTTTTGGATCTGGATGATTTTTGAAAAAAAACATAAAAAAGCTAAAATCACAGAATTTGGGGGTAATTTTGATCCTACGGTATTATTAACCTCAATAACATTCATTTCCACTCATTTTCAGTCTATTCTGAACACCTCACACCTCACAATATTGTTTTTAGGCCAAAAGGTTGCACCGAGGTGGCTGTATGACTAAGCTAAGCAACACAAGTGTGCGGCACAAACACCTGGCCCATCTAGGAGTGGCACTGCATTGGAGACAGGATGGCAGATTTAAAAAATAGGCCCCAAACAGCACATGATGCAAAGAAGAAAAAGTGGTGCACCGAGGTTGCTGTATGACTAAGCTAAGCAACACAACCACCTGGCCCATATAGTAGTGGCATGCAGTGGCTGAATGTCGAAAGTGGCCCGCAATTTTTCAGTCCACTGACAGCATCTCCTGCACGCCCCTGTAATTTTTCAAAAATTCTGCAATTGGTGGACTTATACGGCAGTACCCCTGTACTAATACAGCAGTACCCCTGGACTTATTCGGCAGTGTCAGACAGAATGGCACTTTAATAAAACCATGCCCCAAACAGCACATGATGCAAAGATGAAAAAGAGGTGCACCAGGGTTGCTGTATCTCTAAGCTAAGTGACACAAGTGTGCGGCACAAACACCTGGCCCATCTAGTACTGGCACTGCAGTGGCAGACAGGAGGGCAAATATTAAAAAAAGGCTCCAAACAGCACATCATGCAAAGATGTAAAAGAGGTGCAATGAGGTAGCTGTATGAGTAAGCTAAGCGACACAAACAATTGGCCCATCTAGGCATGGCACTGCAGTGTCAGACAGGAGGGCACTTAAAAAAATAGTACCCAAACAGCACATAATGCCAAGAAGTAAAAGAGGTGCAATGAGGTAGCTGTATGACTAAGCTAAGCGACACAAGTGTGCGGCACAAACACCTGGCCAATCTAGGGTTGGCACTGCAGTCCCACTGCACTAATGGCGGATACCGGACGCACGTCTAACACCAGCATAGTTCTTATGGCCTCAGTAATCCGCTTTGCAACAGGGTATATATATATATATATATATATATATATACGACAGTATCACTGGACTAGACTTATACGCCAGTACCACTATAATTATACATCAGGATCACTGGACGTTCTCTTGCATGCTGGGGTCCACATTAGTACCATGGGGTATAGACGAGTCGACTAGGAGCCATTGGCACATTAAGAGTTTGATAGTGTGGGCTGGCTCCTCCCTCTATGCCCCTCCTACCAGACTCAGTTTAGAAAATGTGCCCGGAGGAGCCGGTCACAGCTAGGGGAGCTCTACAGAGCTTCTTTAGTAAAGTTTATTTCAGAATTTATTATTTTACTGGGAGGCTGCTGGCAACAGCCTCCCTGCATTGTGGGACTAAGGGGGGGGGAGTAGTGTCCGCCCTGCGGGGTCTGAGCCACTATCTCAGCTGACAGGACACTGAGCTCCTGAGGGGATAGAACGTTCCCCGCCACAGAGGATCGCTCACCCTGGCAGCATGCCGCCACCCCTTACAGAGCCAGAATATCAGTGGTGAGTGAGTCACCGGCCCCCCTAGCAAGCGTGGAGCCGGTGTGAAGATGGGGGCAACAGGGTATGGAGCGCAGTGCTAACTGTGCTCCGGGGCTCTGCGGTACATAGTGCGGCGCTGTGAGGGGCGCCCCGAGCCAGCGCCTACACCCTACGCTAACCTCTCATGCCTGTCAGGGTCCCGGGATCGCTGCCAGCACAATTCCTCAGGCCAGTATAATCTCCAGAAGAGCGTGAAGACATCGCCATTAAGGGGTGGAGCTTCTCCTCAGAGCGGACCCAGCAGCGTTCAGCACCATTTTCCTGCCTGCAGAAATGCTGTCAGTGAAGAACAGTCCTTCCAAAGCAACTCCAGGTATCTCTTACGGTACCTGGGGGCTGTAGAAGGGGGGGGGGGGGGGGCTGTGTAAAGACTGTGTAACCTATTAAGGTGCACAGTCAGCGCTGGTTGGGGTCTCCTTATACTATTGAAAGCGCTGTGTGTGGGTTGGTTCCAATCTCTGTGTCTCTTTTGCCATTCTTGGGGGTGTCTATCCTTGTGTGTGTGTGTGTGTGCGTGTGCGTGTGTGTGTGTGTGTGTGTGTGTGTGTGTGTGTGTGTGTGGAGTGTTTGGGGTCTCCATTTAGCTGTGTCCAGGGACTCTGTGTCATATGCTGCAGAGGATATGTCCTCTCAGGATGACCTCATTCCATATAATCACTCAGGATTGACTGTTTTAGCGCAGATACCAGCAAGGGAGCCTGAATGGTTATCCTCTATCAAATCTATGATAACTCAGATTTCTACTAGGGTTGCACAGAATGAATCTGCAACTCAGGTTTTACAGAACTCTATGGCAGTTTGGTCCGGTTCTGTTTCCTCAGGGCCCCCCTCTGTTAGTTCCCACAAATGTGCTCTTGCCCAGATTATGCAAGATGACACGGATACCGATTCTGACACAGCAGACGGTGATGGGGATGTGCTGCGGGGGGCCACATCTCTCGCAAAAGGGGAGCAGTTGATGATAGAGGCTATCAGAGATGTGTTGAATATTGCTGATACAACACCTGAGCAGGTTGAGGAGGCTTATTTTACTGACAATAAGACAGCCTCGTTAACCTTCCCTGCGTCCAAAGAATTAAATGCTATATTTGAAAAAGCGTCGGAAAACCCAGAGAAAAAATTCCAGATCCCTAGAAGGGTTCTGGTTGCTTTCCCCTTCCCTGAGGAGGATAGGAAAAAATGGGAAAACCCACCCATAGTGGACGCATCTGTATCCAGACTCTCAAAAAAAGGTGGTTTTACCTGTCCCAGGATCTACCGCCTTAATGGAGCCGGCTGATCGCAAAATTGATACTATGCTCAAATCCATATACACGGCTTCAGGGGCGATACTACTTCCTACTATTGCCTGTGCATGGATTTCCAAAGCTATAGTAAAGTGGTCAGGCACGTTACTTGAGAATTTGGATACAATGGATAAAAATGGTGAAATCCATGAAAGACCTGGGTTCAATGGCTGCAGGAATATCTTCTATGTCGGTCTCAGCTCGTCGAGGACTGTGGCTGTGCCAGTGGTCTGCCGACGCAGAATCCAGGAGAGGTGTGGAGACCCTACCCTACACAGATCAGGCTCTCTTTGGGGAAGCGTTGGATGCGTGGATCTCCACGGCTACAAGTCACCTTTTCTCCCGTCAGCTGCACCTGCTACGAAGAAACCGTTTTCTTCAACTGCATCACAGTCCTTTCGGGTTACTAAAACAAGAAAGGCCAAACCGCCCAACACCTTCTTTAGAGGAGGTCAACCAAAATCCAAGAAACCTGCTGCTTCGGGTTCCCAGGAACAGAAGCCTGCTTCAGGTACGCCAAAGTCCTCAGCATGACAGTGGACTGCGCGGTCCCGAGGTAGGGCCGATGGGGGCGAGACTCAGACATTTCAGTCACGTCTTGGTGTCGTCCGGCCTGGATCCCTGGGTACAAGATATTGTGTCCAAGGGGTACCGACTGGAATTTCAGGATCTCCCTCCTCACCGGTTCTTAAAATCAGGCGTGCCAGCTTTGCAGGCAGACAGGGATACCCTACAGGGAGCCATCCAGAAGTTGGTGGAGACACAGGTTATTGTACCAGTTCCTCCCCAGATGCAAAACAAAGGTTACTGTTCGTACCTTTTCATTTTACCGAAACCGGATTGTTCGGTCAGGCCCATTCTGAACTTAAAATCACTAAACCCCTTTCTGAGGGAGTTCAAGTTCAAAATGGAGTCTCTAAGGGCGGTGATATCAGGTCTGGATGAGGGGAAATTCCTGGTATCACTAGATATCAAGGATGCGTACCTCCACATTACAATTTGGCAGCCGCATCAAGCTTATCTCCGATTCGCACTGTTGGACTGTCATTTTCAATTCCAGGCCCTGCCATTCAGCCTCTCCACAGCACCGAGGGTATTCACCAAGGTGATGGCGGAAATGATGGTTCTACTCCGCAGACAGGGGGTGAACATAATTCCGTATCTGGACGACCTGCTGATAAAGGCATCATCCAGGGAGAAGCTGTTACAGTCCATATCTCTCACGACCTAACTTCTCAAGAAACATGGTTGGATCCTGAATCTTCCAAAATCACATTTGGAACCAACCAGGAGGTTGTAATTTCTGGGAATGATCCTCGACACGGAAGTGCAGAGGGTGTTTCTTCCAGAGGAAAAAGCAGTACGGGAGATTTCATGCTCGGTCCTTCCAACTGGATCTCGTGGACAAATGGTCGGGATCTCATCTGCACATGCACCAGAGAATACGTCTGTCACCAAAGGCCAGAATCTCACTCCTCTGGTGGCTGCAATTACCTCACCTTCTGGAGGGCCGCAGGTTCGGGATTCAGGACTGGATCCTTTTAACCACGGATGCAAGTCTCCGGGACTGGAGCGTAGTCACTCAAGGGGAAACCTTCCAAGGAAGGTGGTCAAGTCTGGAAGCCGGCCTGCCGATAAACATTCTGGAATTAAGAGCCATCTACAACGGGCTTCTCCAAGTGGCCCATCTTCTGAGAAATCGGGCCATTCAAGAGCAGTCAGACAATGTAACGACAGTGGCTTACATAAACCGGCAGGGCAGAACGAAGAGCAGAGCTGCAATGTCAGAGGTAACAAGAATCATCCTGTGGGCGGAAAAACACACGTTGGCACGGTCAGCAATCTTCATTCCGGGAGCAGACAACTGGGAAGCGGACTTCCTCAGCAGACACAATCTCCATCCAGGAGAGTGGGGCCTCCATCCGGAGGTGTTTACGGAGGTGACAAGTCTTTGGGGTGTACCTCAAATAGACATGATGGCCTCTCGTCTCAACAAGAAGCTTTGGCTGTATGGTTCCAGGTCGAGGGACCCACAAGCCATGGTGGTGGACGCCCTAGTGACTCCATGGGTGTTCCAGTCGGTGAACATGTTTCCTCCACTTACACTCATTCCAAGAGTTCTAAAAATCATAAGGAGAACAAAAGTTCAGGCAATCCTCATTGCTCCGGACTGGCCAAGAA
Organism: Pseudophryne corroboree; assembly: GCF_028390025.1. Lineage (NCBI taxonomy): Eukaryota > Metazoa > Chordata > Amphibia > Anura > Myobatrachidae > Pseudophryne > Pseudophryne corroboree. Next base: position 702,215,764 of record NC_086446.1, on the reverse strand, counting down.
GGGCTTGGTACGTGGATCTTCTGGATCTACTGCTAGAAGAGCTGAGGCCTCTTCCTCTTTGGGAGGACCTGCTGCAGAAGGGGCCGTTTGCTTATCAAGACTTACCGCGGCTACGTTTGACGGCATGGAGGTTGAACGCCAGATACTAACTCGAAAGGGCATTCCGAACAAAGTCATTCCTACCGTAATACAGGCTAGGACTGGAGTAACGTCTAAACATTACCATCGCATTTGGAAAAAATATGTATCTTGGTGTGAATCCAAGAGGTTTCCTACATTGGAGTTTAAACTTGGATGGTTTCTCCTCTTCCTCCAAGCAGGTGTGGATATGGGCCTGAGATTAGGTTCCGTAAAGGTCCAGATTTTGGCCCTATCCATTTTCTTACAGAAACAGTTGGCTGCCCTCCCTGAGGCTCAGACCTTTTTGAAGGGAGTTCTGCACATCCAGCCTCCCTTTGTGCTGCCTACGGCGCCCTGGGATTTTAATGTGGTGTTGCAGTTCCTCCAATCGGACTGGTTTGAGCCTCTACATAAAGTTAAGGTCAAGTTTCTCACGTGGAAGGCGGTCACTTTGTTGGCCTTGGCTTCTGCTAGGCTTGTGTCGGAGTTGGGGGCTTTGTCATGTAAAAGCCCATACTTGATCTTCCATGAAGATAAAGCTGAGCTCAGGACACGACAGCAGTTTCTTCCGAAGGTTGTATCGGCATTTCATATCAACCAACCTATTGTGGTGCCAGTTGCTACTGACTCCTCAATTTCATCAAAGTCTCTGGACGTTGTAAGGGCTCTGAAAATCTATGTGAAGAGGACTGCTCGTCACAGAAAATCGGACTCTCTGTTTGTCCTGTATGATCCCAAGAAAATTGTGTGTCCTGCTTCTAAGCAGACGATCTCTCGCTGGATCAGGTTCACTATCCAGCATGCGTATTCTACGGCAGGCCTGCCGTGTCCTACGTCTGTTAAGGCCCACTCTACTCGTAAAGTGGGTTCTTCCTGGGCGGCTGCCTGAGGTATCTCGGCTTTACAACTATGCTAAGCGGCTACTTGGTTGGGGCCGAACACATTCGCAAAGTTCTACAAGTTCGATACTTTGGCCTCTGAGGACCTTAAGTTTGGTCAATCGATTCTGCAGGAGCCTCTGTGCTCTCCCTCCCATTCTGGGAGCTTTGGTACATCCCCATGGTGCTAATGTGGACCCAAGCATCCTCTAGGATGTAAGAGAAAATAGGATTTTAAATACCTACCGGTAAATCCTTTTCTCGTAGTCCGTAGAGGTTGCTGGGTGCCCGTCCAGCGCTTTGTGATCCTGCAGTGGTTACTTAGTTCAGTACTGCTTAGTTCTTGGTTAGTACTGTTTTGTTACTTGGTAAGTAGTATTGTTCAGTCGTTGCTGATGTTTCAAGCTAGTTAGCTTGGTTTGCCTTGTGTGTGAGCTGGTGTGACTCTCGCCACTATGTGTAAAATCCTTCTCTCGAAGATGTCTGTCCCCTTGGGCACAGTTCCTAGACTGAGTCTGGTAGGAGGGGCATAGAGGGAGGAGCCAGCCCACACTCTCAAACTTTTAAAGTGCCAATGGCTCCTAGTGGACCCGTCTATATCCCATGGTACTAATGTAGACCCCAGCATCCTCTACGGACTATGAGAAAAGGATTTACCGGTAGGTAATTAAAATCCTATTTATACGGCAGTACCGCTGGACATATACGGCAGTATCAATGGACATATACGGCAGTATCACTGGACATATACGGCAGTATCACTGGACTGGATTTATACTCCAGTACCACTGTAATTATACGGCAGGATCACTGGATTTATACGGCAGGATCACTGGAATTATACGGCAGGATCACTGGAATTATACAGCAGGATCACTGGATCTATACGACAGTATCACTGGAAATATATAGCAGGATCACTGTAATTATATGGCAGGATCACTAGATTAATACGGCAGGATCACTGGATTTATACGGCAGGATCACTGGACATATACAGCAGTATCACTGGACTGGATTTATACGCCAGTACCACTGTATTTGTATGGCAGGATCACTGGATTTATATGACAGGATCACTGGATTTATATGGCAGGATCACTGTAATTATACGGCAGGATCACTGGATTTATACGGCAGTACCGCTGGATTTATATGGCAGTACCGCTGGACATATATGGCAGTATCAATGGACATATATGGCAGGATCACTGGACATATATACGGCAGTATCACTGTAATTATATGGCAGGATCACTGGATTTATACGGCAGGATCACTGAAATTATACGGCAGGATCATTGGAATAATACGGCAGGATCACTGGATTTATACGGCAGTACCGCTGGGCATGTACGGCAGTATCAGTGGACATATACGGCAGGATCACTGGATTTATACGGCAGTACCGCTGGGCATGTACGGCAGTATCAGTGGACATATACGGCAGTATCGCTGGACTGGATTTATACGCCAGTACCACTGTAATTATACGGCAGGATCACATGAATTATACGCCAGTATCACGGGAATTATATGGCAATATCACAGGAATTATACGGCAATATCACTGTTATATGCCAGTATCACTGTAATTATATGGCAATATCACAGGAATTATACGCCAGTATCCCGAGAAGTATACGGCAATATCACTGTAATTATACGCCAGTATCACGGGAATTATATGGCAATATCACTGTAATTATACAGCAATATCACAGGAATTATACGCCAGTATCCCAAGAAGTATATGGCTATTTCACTTTAATTATATGCCAGTATCACGGGAATTATATGGCAATATCATTGTAATTATAGGCCAATATCACAGGAATTATACACCAGTATCCCGAGAATTATACGGCAATATCAATGTAATTATATGCCAGTATCACGGGAATTATATGGCGATATCACTGTAATTATACGGCAATATCACAGGAATTATACACCAGTATTCCGATAATTTTACGGTAATATCACTGTAATTATACGCCAGTATCACAGGAATTATACGGCAATATCACAGGAATTGTACGGCAATATCACTGGTATTATACGCCAGTAACACTGGATATATGGCAGCAGAGGACACCACCACTGTGACTTTTCACTGGACTGATTCTGCACAAGAGAGACACTACCCCTGGTCTGATGGAAGACAACACAGCAAAACTGCAAGGGACTTATACAGCAGCACTGGGGACATATAGCAGCAGAGAACACCAACACTGTGACTGGCTGGACTGATGCAGCATAAGACACTGACTACACTGGACTGAGCAGCACAAGACAGCACTGGAATCGCCACCCAACTTTCCCGCCCACACAGACACTGAGGACGGAGACATGTCCTCTCACTACACTCTCCGAGACTGGAGTGAAAATGGCGGGGACGCGCGGCTCCTTATATGGAATCCAAACCCAACGAGAATCCCACAGCGGGATGATGATGTTTTGCCTCGTTCTGGTTTCCGAGTCAGGCGGGAAAACCTGAGCCTGACTCGGATCCGGGCTCGTGACGTGAAGTTCGGTAGGGTTCTGTTCTCTGAGAACCGAACCCGCTCATCTCTAATGCTGTCCCTCCTGAAGAGGGTCATGTTGGGAGGTATGTACCTGGCATCTCTACTGCGGGCCTATCAGGGAAGGGTGCAAGCCTAAGTGGCACAATAGGGGGTATGGAGATAGATGCTGTGTCCTCTGTGCAGGAAAAAAAAGATCATCACAGAGTCTCAGCTATTGTTGATGGAGAAACATCAGACCTTCACTATCGATGACAACAACATCGATCATTAGTGGAAAACCAACTACGGCCGATGCCTATCCTTATCACAGAGATTTTCGAAATAGCACTCCAAGGGGAACTTACCCCTTGCACTTTCGTATATGGTGCAGTGCTTCAGAATGCTTATTGTGAGGCATTGTGGGGAGGAAGCTAGGCATATGGCGTCGACCATGTACCATCGGACATTCTGATCAACTGTAGGCTTGCTCTAATATCTGATTTTGTGGCTGGTATCTGATCAAGGGTGCAACTTTTTGCACACATCGACAGATTACAGCTGCAGCTAGTGTGGGTCTCAGTAGGAAGCTCAGCGGCTGCTACATAAGTAACGGCTGCAAAAAAAGTCGCAGCCACTATTATTATTATTTATTACTACCAGTTATTTATGTAGTGCACATGGGGCCTTATTCAGTATGGATTGTATCAATGATGCGATCGCATACTGACGATTTTTTTCCCAGTGTGCACACACAGGGGCCAGACTGTACATGCGCAATGGAGAGGTGACCGCATCCCAGTAATGCGAATGCTTCTGTCTGCCTGCCAGGCAGAGGCGTTCGGGGGGGTGGGGGGGGGGGGGACGCAGCATTGCATGGTAGTGCAGTGAAAATGGGGACACAGCGGGCCGTTTTCAGGGCGGCCGCGTGATGTCACATGCAGCTGCTATGACGGAGAAAATGGCGGTGGCCCGACTACCTTCGCAGCCAGGCTGCGCAGGCAATGGGGCTTCCCTTGTACAGCGATGTGATCGCAACTGAATTGTGATCACATCTCTTGTGGCCATTAGCATGCTGGGCGGCTTTGCCCTGTGCTGGGAGCCCCCCAGCATGCGATTCCAGCCAGTTTTGTTAATTTAGCTTATTAAACCTTATTAAAATGGTTATACAACCTAAATTGCTATGTGTTTTTCACAGCTCCCCAGTTTTCCCTCCTCTACATATATTTCATCAAATTGATAGTTATGCGTCCTCTCTGACCTGGATGGAGCGTCACCCTCGCATTAAACAGTTATTAATCAGTGGGGCAGATGTATTAAGCCTGGAGAAGTGATAAAGCAGTGATAAGTGCAAGGTGATATAACGCACCAGCCAATCAGCTCCAATATGTAAATTGGCAGTTAGGAGCTGATTGGCTTATGCGTTTATCACCTTGCACTAATCACTGCTTTATCACTTCTCCAGGGTTAATACATCTGGCCCAGGGTCTGGCATACCCCGTTCTTCTGGTGGTTTAGCTTTACCTAATTTTAAATGATACTATTTTGTGTTACAGTTGGAACATCACCGAGAGTGGGTACAGGCTGGGGAGTCAGATGATTTACCTTCATTATTGGTTGCTAAGTCTGGTCTGGGCCATTCTCCCTTATAGGTCTACTTGGGGGAGTCATGTTGCAAATTCAGATTTGCCTCTTTTTTTCCAAGTGGTGCAGGTTTGGAGCCTGGTTAGTGGACTACTGGGCTAGTCTGCTTTAAATTTATCCTGGGGACGTTAGGGGGTGGAATCCATAGGGATGTTATATGAAGATGGTAATTTAAAATCCTTTTCTTGCTTTAGTTCAGAATTTGCGCTGCCTAGAATTTTTTCCATTATTTGCCACTATGACACGCCTTACAAGTCCAGTTCCGTGAAGGCAAGCCTGCTTTGTTGGAGGCTTCCATAAAGAAATTCTTATGTACCATGGGCCCTAAGCGACTGATTTCTTGCCTATATTCTTAGCTATTGGATTCCCTCCACTATGGCCCACTGGCTATGCTCCGGAATCGGTGGTAGGCAGATTTGGACCGTTTAACTGATACTGATTGGGATTTGAAGCTAGGTAGTCCCAGAGAGGCATTGGCTATGCTGATCCCGGCGGTCAGCATACTGATGCCGGGATTCGGGCCGCTAGAATCCCCTTGCTGGCTCGGTGGCTCGCTGCACTGGCCACAGGTTCTATTTCCACTCTATGGATGTCCATGAGTGAGAATAGTCCTGGTCCTCCTGCCGGCATTCTGGCAGCCAGGATCCTGGCATTGGTATGCTGAACGCCGGGATTCCGACCGCCTGGATAATAACTACATCCCCCAGAGAGGCCAATATGGGCCTAATTCAGGTTGGATTTCAGTAAGTGATCCAACTGCAATAATTGCTAAAAGGATGCGGGCACATGCGCAGCACACGTCCTGCGTATGCACAGCACCCACCCTGTGCATGCGCCCACATTTTCAGGCAGTCAGACAGAGGCGGGGTGGGGCCAGCAACGCTTCGTTTCCTAGGTGGAGACGGAGCATTGCGGAGGAGTCCAAACAAGGGTGGTGGCCGTAAAATGGGGGGCGTGGTGTGGGCATGATCATGGCGACTGCGTGATGTCACACACAGCAGCCGCAATCAGAAACTAAGCTGCACCGGCAGGAAGCAACCTTAATTTATGCTATCAAGCAGAAATTGCAATGTGATCGCAATTTCTGCTTGATCGAAGAGGAGGAGGCGGCTGTCAGCATGCTGGGCGACCTTGATCTGCGATGGACGGCCCCCAGCAGAAGGATTGCTAATTAGCAGAATTAGCAATCCTTACTGAATTAGGCCCTATGTCTGAACATTTCCAGCAGATGCAATTATTCACATTGCACCAGTCATATCTTATTCCGATTCACTTATTTCAATTTGGAGGGTGAGATTCCTTTATATGTCCCAAATGCTCAGCAGTGGAGGGTACGTTTTGGCATCTCCTCTGGTCCTGTTCACAGGTTTCTGATTTCTGGGATAAATTAACCTGGGCTATTTCCTCCACAGGTGTGTCTCTCAATTATGGGCCCTGTGGTGTGTCTCTTGGTTACCCTAGATGACCAGCAACTTGAAGTGTCTTACATGAAATGCAGCTATCTACCGCCCACCTGGGCATCCCAAACAATTTCTGGAAGATCTTTCTGTCTGGCTCCCTCACTTCCTTTCCTCTGACATCTCCACCATTATCATGGGTGATTTCAATATTGCTATTGATTGTCCAAAATATGCTGCTCACGCCTCCAAACTACTCTCTCTAACCTCCTCTCCTGGCCTCTCCCAATGGACTGACTCCTCTACTCATCAGGAGGGCCACTGCCTTGAACTAGTAATCACCAGACTATGCTCTGTCTCTGAACTCACTAACACTCCTTTCCCCCTCTCAGATCAAAACCTTATCTCCTGCATGCTCTCCTCCATTAATTCAAACCCTGTGTTGCTGAAGTCCTCCAATCCTCCTCAAAGCCGCAGAAATATTAACACAATTAATCTTCAAGAACTTTCCACCTCACTCCAACAACTGCTTTCACCTATTTCTGCATTCACCTCTACTGAGATGGCTGTATCACACCTGAACGAGACTCTAGAACTAGCCCTTGATGAAGTGGCTCCAGCTACCCATCACACTCCACGTAGGCCTAGATGTCAACCATGGCACTACAAATTAACAAGACAACTACAAAAACTCACACGAAAATGTTACCGTCAGTGGCGTAAATCTCGTATTTCAAGTGACTTCCTCACATATAAGACTGTCTACCACTCTTATAGAAATGCCCTGGACCTCTGCCAAACAAACATATTTCCAAACTCTTATCTCTGCTCAAGCATCTAACCCCAAATGACTCTTTAATACATTTAAATCACTTCTGGATCCTCCCTCACCTACCCCACCAGCCACTATCAAGGTACAGGATCTTGCTTCCTACTTCAAGGAGAAGATTGATAAGAACCGAGATGAAATGGTATGCTCTTCGGCAGGCAGTGACCTGCTCCGTTCTTTACCTGAACCCTCTGGCACTCTCTCTTCATTTGATCCCACAAATGAAGATGAAGTATCATCACTCTACTTATCCTGTTTCTCTACTACCTCTCCTCTTGATCCTTTACCCTCACAAATAAGTAAAGCTCTGTCTCTGGTGGTCATCCCTACCTTAACTAACATCTGTAATCTCTCTCTCTCTACTGGTATTTTTCCTTCACTCTTCAAGCATGCAGTGATTACTCCCATTTAAAAAAAAAACAAAATTCTGACCCTAATGCTCTCTCAAACTACCGCCCTATCTCTCAGCTCCCTTGTTTCTCTAAGCTACTTGAAACACTTGCCTACACTCGACTCACACACTTTCTTAACTCACACACTTTATTGGACCCACTTCAGTCAGGCGTCCGTTCCCAACACTCCACAGAGACAGCACTGACTAAAGTGGTTAATCATTTGGTCACTACAAAGTCTAAAGGCCATTACTCACTACTTATTCTTCTAGATCTATCTGCTGCATTTGACACTGTAGACCACTCTCTTCTCATACAAACACTACAATCCCTAGGTCTTAAAGACACAGCCCTTTCTTGGTTCCTATCTGACCTATCTAATCGCTCCTTCAGTGTTCGCTTCTCTGAATCTACCTCCTCTTTGCTACCTCTTTCAGTTGGAGTACCGGAAGGCTCAGTCTTGGGTCCTCTGCTTCTATCTATACCTCATCTCTTGGTAAACTAATCAGCTCTTTTGGATTTCAGTATCCTCTGTATGCAGATGATACTCAAATCTACCTACCGTCCCCTGACTCGTCCCTATCAGTACTGGACCGTGTCACTGAATGCCTTTCTGTCATTTCATCCTGGATGACATCTCGCCACCTCAAACTTAATATTTCAAAGACAGAGTTAATTATATTTCCACCGGCCAATAGTAGGTACCAACCTGATATCTCTATCACTGTTGAAAACTCGACTATCTACCCTACCCCACAAGCTCTCTGCTTTTGGTGTCATCCTTGACTCTGATCTGTCCTTTGTTCCCCACATTCAATCTGTCTCAAGATCATGTTACATGCATGTAAAAAACATATCCAAAATATGACCATACCTTACACAAGACACTGTTAAAACTCTAATCCACGCTCTCATTATCTCCCTGTCACGGTCTGGCGGGAGACTGTGCAGGGGAGCCAGCTCTTACCTGTCCGGTCCCATTGGAGAGGTCCAGCTGGCGGAGGTGTGGGCTGCTGGCGCTGGGCAGGGTGCGCTGGGAGGACAGGCAGGGGCACTGGTTGGCAGCTCAGCAGACTGGCAGCATGTCCCTCCGGCAGGGTTTAGCAGTGCTGCTGTGGAGCCAGGGCTTCTGTGAACAGGCTGGGCTGTGTTCCCGGTGGCCATCTTGGATGTGGGCAAAAAGCTTGTCTTGCCCACACTTCAGCAATTTATCACTTTCCTGTGGCCAATTAGCTCTGAGCAGCTGCTATAAGACAGGAAGGGCTGGAGGAGGGGATTTGCCAGTGCAACGTCTTTCACAGTATATGTGAAGCTAGTTCTCTGTGCTCCCGCAGCGTCTCCAGTGTCAGGTTCTTGTTACAGCAAATTACCCAAGCCTCCTGATATAGCCTTACGCAGACTGCCGACTCTGTTCCCGTGTCCTACCTTGCTACCTGTTCCGGACGCCGCAGTAACCAGCCTTCGGAATTCCTCCTTTAAAGTACTGGCTCACGGTTCCAGTATCCTCAACCACCCGCTAACCTACAGTCGTATCTCTATTCAACTGTCTTTGGCGAACCCTGTTAAACTACTCCAAGTAATAAATGCGCAAGACCTTCATCCGTACCACTCATTTGTTATTCAGAGATCCAAGTGCACCAGAATCATCTTTCCCAAATCCGGATCCACAAGAATCCTCAGACGTGACAGTTTGCACTGTCCACATGGATCCAGGAACTGGACAGGATTATGGCTCGGATCTCCTACACAGCATAGCAAGGCGTCTGGAAGGATTGGAAAATTCACAGCGACATTTGGCGCAGTGCCTCCAAGAGATATCCATTCGGCAGGATTCCATCAAGCCTCTCTAGCGAATACTACTCCTGCCCGTCGTCCAGAGTCTAAAGTTTCTCAGCCCGTCCTGGCATCATTGGTGTCATCACCGTCCTCTCTCCGTTTGCCAACCCCCAACAAGTTTGACGGGAACTCTAAACTCTGTCGTGGATTCCTTAATCAGTGCGATGTGCACTTTACGTTACAGTCAGCCAATTTTCCAATGCAAAAGGCGAAGGTGGCGTACATAGTCTCCTTACTCTCAGGGGAAGCCCTGGAATGGGTCTCACCGCTCTGGGAAAGAGATGATGCTCTGCTGAGTGACTATCCAAAATTCCTAGCCACTTTTAGGAAGATCTTTGATGAACCGGGATGCTCGACATCAGCATCCATTGAGATTATGCGTCTACGCCTAGGGAATAGGCCAGTCGGCCAGTATATCATTCAGTTTCAAACCTACGCCTCTGAACTACAATGGAATGAGGAAGCCTTGGTTGCAGCATTTTGGAGTGGCCTTTCTGACCGTTTGAAGGATGATCTAGCGACTCGAGACTTACCACCAAAACTGGATGATCTCATTTCATTAAGTAACAAAGTCGATCTACGATTCCAGGAAAGGCAGGCCGAAAAAAGCAAGGGCGATCGCTATCGTTTCCGCCCTGTACCTCTGGCACCCCCTCCGCTAGCAGTAGATTCTCCTGATGAACCCATGCAGCTTAACCGGGCCCGACTTACTCCTGAGGAGCGCCAGAAACAGCGGCGAGAAAATGTGTGTCTTTACTGTGGGGCACCGGGACACATGGTGGCATCATGCCCACAGCGTCCGGGAAACTCCCGCTCCTAACTGGGCTAGGAGACACCAGGTTAGGAGTCTTGTCTCGGTCTCCAAATTCCTCTGAACCTACTCTACCAGTCACTATTGAACTCTCGCAAGGTACTAAGTCCATTCTCTCTCTTTTAGATACAGGAGCAGCAGAGAATTTCATCACAGCCCATCTGGTTCAGCAGCTTCAGATCCCTGTGCGAGATTTGTCCCGTTCCATTTCGTGATCTGCGGTTGATGGAAGCCGTATTCCTGGTGGAGTCATTTCTCAATGGACTCTTCCTATTTCAGTTGGTATTGGTGCTCTTCATAAAGAGCAATTGGAACTTTTAGTTATACCCAAGGCATCACATGAAATTGTGCTGAGTTACCCTTGGTTTAGTAGGCATAACCCGCATATCGATTGGCACTCCATGCAAATCTTATCCTGGGGGAAGACTTGTTTGACCTCTTGTTTGCCATGTATCAAACCACTCAATAAAACCCTTGTCACATCACCCCCGCAGATTCCGCCACAGTATGCTTCCTTCTCCGACGTCTTCAGTACACAGGGAGCAGATATCTTGCCAACCCATAGAAAATGGGACTGTCCTATAGACCTCAAACCAGGGAAAGATCCACCCAGAGGTCGGATCTACCCTTTATTAATTCCTGAAACTAAGGCTATGTCTGAGTATATCCAAGAAAACTTGTCCAAAGGGTTCATTCGGTCATCTACCTCACCAGCCGGAGCTGGTTTCTTCTTTGTCCAGAAAAAGATGGGGGGTTAAGACCTTGTATAGATTACCGGGGCCTGAACAACATCACGGTTAAAATCGTTACCCTCTACCCCTCATTTCCGAATTATTTGATCGAGTCAAGGGAGCGACCATCTTCTCCAAACTAGACCTAAGAGGAGCCTACAATCTGATCAGGATACGAGCAGGCAACGAATGGAAGACCGCGTTCAATACCAGGGATGGTCATTTTGAATATCTCGTCATGCCATTTGGTCTGAGTAACGCCCCTGCCGTATTCCAAATTTTCGTCAACAAAATTTTCCAAGACAATCTATATCAATTTGTCGTGGTCTATCTGGACGACATCTTAATCTTTTCCCCAGACCTTGGAACACATCAATGACACATCCTAGAGGTTCTACGTAGACTGCTGGAGAACCATCTGTATTGCAAGCTAGAGAAATGCATCTTCGAGCAGGTTTCAGTTCCCTTTCTAGGGTATATAATTCCGGGCTCCAGATTACAGATGGATCCAGAGAAAGTACAAGCCATATTGAATTGGTCAAGACCTTCCTCTCTTAAAGTGGTGAAGCGTTTTCTAGGGTTCACTAACTACTATCGGAAATTTATTAGGATTCTCCACCTTGGTAGCCCCCATCACCGCTCTTACTCGAAAAGTAGCAGACCCATCTCATTGGTCCCCAGAAGCAGAATCCGCTTTCCATCTGCTTAAACAAGCATTTATATCAGTACCAGTATTAATGCAACCAGATATAAATAAACCCTTTTTTCTCGAAGTGGACGCCTCCTCGGAAGCGGTAGGAGCGGTACTCTCTCAAAGGTATGAAGATCATAAGCTCCATCCTTGTGGTTACTTCTCGAAGAAGTTTCTCCCCGCCGAGAAGAACTACACTATCGGGGAGCAGGAGTTGTTGGCAGTCAAGCTAGCCCTAGAGGAATGGCGATACCTCCTGGAAGGAGCTAACTTCCCTATTACCATTTATACAGATCATTGGAACTTAACCTTCCTCAAAGATCTACAATGTCTGAGTCCACGTCTTCCTCATTGGACCATGTTTTTCTCCCGCTTTTCGTTCATCCTGACTTATCGGCCCGGTTCACAGAATCTAAAAGCAGATGCTCTTTCACCGTCCACTACTTCCATTGAATCTGAAGACCCTCCTCAAACACACCCCGTCCTAGATGCAAAAGTTTTTGCATCCCCTCGTCTACAACCGCCTGCAGGGAAAACTTTTGTCACTCTCCAACTACAGAAGAAACTCATATCTTGGACTCACACTTCCCAATTTTCAGGTCATCCAGGTGTTCACAAGACAATGGAATTTCTGCAAAGATCCTATTGGTGGCCCACGCTGAAAGCAGATGTGGCAGCCTTCATTTCCTCCTGCGTTAAGTGCGCCCAACACAAGGTCTCTCGGCAACCTCCAGCTGGGAAGTTATTGCCTCTTTCTGTACGCTTTCAACCATGGTCCAATTTATCAATGGACTTCATAACAGATTTACCATCTTTTAGAGGCTACACTACAATCTGGGTGGTGATAGACCGATTCTCCAAAATGGCCCACTTTGTACCATTGAAGAAATTACCAACAGCGTCTGAATTGGTTCATCATTTCACTTCCGAGATTTTCAGGCTTCACGGTCTTCCCACCGAAATAGTGTCTGATCGAGGGGTGCAATTTGTAGCAAAGTTCTGGAAATCCCTTTGCACAGCCTTACAAATGAAATTGCAGTATTCCACAGCCTATCATCCACAGTCCAACGGTTCCACGGAATGAGTTAATCAAGATTTGGAGACCTTTCTACGCATTCACCTTTCCTCTTCTCAGGATGATTGGGTAGAACATTTACCTTGGGCTGAGTTCGCCCACAACAATACTTACCATTCTTCTACTGGGCTTACACCCTTCCTCATTGTTTACGGAGCCCATCCTAAAGTTCCAGCATTTCAAAGTCTACCGGCACTCAACTTACCAGCAGTGGAGACTTCCCTAAAGCGTTTTTTGAACATTTGGAATCGGGTTCATACCAATCTTCAAAAGCCTTCTCTTCGTTACAAGAAATGGGCTGATAGAAAACGAAGAACAATTCCTAGTCTCAAGGTAGGAGACCAAGTTTGGCTTTCTACAAGGAACTTATGCTTACGAGTACCTTCAATGAAGTTTGCCCACCGCTTTATAGGTCCTTTTCCAATTGTGGGAATAATTAATCCAGTGGTTTATAAACTCAAACTACCCCCTTACCTCAAAATTCCTTCTTCTTTCCATGTTTCCTTGCTAAAACCTTTAGTTTTGAACCAATTTCGGAGACTGTTACCACGACCACCCAAAGTACTTACCCAGAGTGGAATAGAGTTTGAGGTTAAAAAGGTACTTGACTCCCGAATTCGTTATGGTCGGTTACAGTACCTATTGGACTGGAAAGGATATGGTCCAGAGGAACGGTCCTGGGAGTACATGACAGATGTTCATGCCCCAGCATTAGTTCGCAAATTTCATTCTGAACATCCAGAGAAGCCTAAATTGTGTCCAGGGGCCACTCTAAAGAGGGGGGGGGGGTAATGTCACGGTCCAGCGGGAGACTGTGCAAGGGAGCCGGCTCTTACCTGTCCGGTCCCTTTGGAGAGGTCCAGCTGGCGGAGGTGTGGGCTGCTGGCGCCGGGCAGGGTGCGCTGGGAGGACAGGAAGAGGCACTGGTTGGCAGCTCACAGACTGGCAGCATGTCCCTCCGGCAGGGTTTAGCAGTGCTGCTGTGGAGCCAGGGCTTCTGTGAACAGGCTGGCCTGTGTTCCCGGTGGCCATCTTGGATATGGGCAAGACAGGCTTTTTGAAGCTATATGTGAAGCTAGTTCTCTGTGCTCCCGCAGCGTCTCCAGTGTCAGGTTCTTGTTACAGCAAATTACCCAATTAACCAAGCCTCCTGATATAGCCTTACGCAGACTGCCGACTCTGTTCCCGTGTCCTACGTAGCTACCTGTTCTGGACGCAGCAGTAACCAGCCTTCGGAATCCTCCTTTAAAGTACTGGCTCACGGTTCCGGTATCCTCAGCCACCCGCTAACCTACAGTCGTATCTCTATTCAACTGTCTTTGGCGAACCCTGTTAAACTACTCCAAGTAATAAATGCGCAAGACCTTCATCTGTACCGCTCGTTTGTTATTCAGAGATCCAAGTGCACCAGAATCATCTTTCCCAAATCCGGATCCACAAGAATCCTCAGACGTGACACTCCCGCATTGATTATTGCAATAGTCTCCTAACTGGTCTTCCCAAAATGAGACTCTCACCACTACAATCCATTCTGAATGCAGCGGCGAGGCTAATCTTCCTTGCTAGTCGTTCATAGTCTGCAGATCCACTCTGTCAGTCTTTTCATTGGTTACCTGTATTCTACCGCATTCAATATAAAATACTTTTACTCACACACAAGGCCATTAACCGAACTACACCAACGTACATCACTTCGCTTATCTCAAAATATCTCCCAACCCGACCTCTTCGCTCTTCACAAGACCTGCGTCTCTCATCCACACTCATTACTCGCTCCCACTCACGATTGCAGGACTTTCATCGGGCTGCACCCGCTCTGTGGAATGCCCTACCATGCACAATAATACTCTCCTCTAGTCTCCAAACCTTCAAGCGTTCCCTGAAAACTCACCTCTTTAGGCAAGCATATCAAATTCCAGAACCGCCCACATAACTTTCATAAACCTTCCTATCAAATTGCATCCACTCTACACAGTCCACAAATATCCTCACATGTCTTCTCTTTCTTCACTTTCCCTTCCTCTCGAACCCGGTTCATCATTGCTGTATGACCATATCATACAGCCCACCAAGAACCTTTGCAATCTGGCGGACAACTATGTAACAGATAGCACCTTTCCTTGTGTATACATGCCTATTTCCCTATAGATTGTAAGCTTGCGAGCAGGGCCTTCCTACCTCTATGACTGTTTGTTATTACCCAGTTTGTTATATCATTGTTATTTCCAATTGTAAAGCGCAACGGAATTTGCTGCGCTATATAAGAAACTGTTAATAAATAAATAAATAATGATATGTGCTCAATACTCTAACTTTGGTGACGGTGTGCATCACAAGTAGAGATGAGCGGGTTCGGTTCGTCGAGATCCGAACCCCCCAGAACTTCACGTGGTTTTCACGGGTCCGAGGCAGCCTCCATTTTTCCTGCCTTGCTTGGTTAACCCGAACGAGGCCGAACGTCATAATCCCGCTGTCGGATTCTCGCGAGATTCGTATTCCATATAAAGAACCGCGCGTTGCCGCCATTTTCACTCGTGCATTGTAGATTGAGCAGAGAGGACGTGGCTACGTTCTCTGGGGGTCATTCCGAGTTGTTCGCTCTGTATTTTTCTTAGCATCGCAGTGATTTTCCGCTAACTGCGCATGCGCAATGTTCGCACTGCGACTGCGCCAAGTAAATTTGCTATGTAGTTAGGTATTTTACTCACGTCATTACGAGGTTTTTTCTTCGTTCTGGTGATCGTAGTGTGATTGACAGGAAGTGGGTGTTTCTGGGCGGAAACAGGCCGTTTTATGGGAGTGTGTGAAAAAACGCTACCGTTTCTGGGAAAAACGCGGGAGTGGCTGGAGAAACGGAGGAGTGTCTGGGCGAACGCTGGGTGTGTTTATGACGTCAAACCAGGAACGACAAGCACTGAACTGATCGCAGATGCCGAGTAAGTTTGAAGCTACTCAGAAACTGCTAATAAGTGTCTATTCACAATTTTGCTAATCTTTCGTTCGCAATTTTGAGAAGCTAAGATTCACTCCCAGTAGACGGCAGCTTAGCGTGTGCAATGCTGCTAAAAGCAGCTTGCGAGCGAACAACTCGGAATGACCACCTCTGCCTGAAAAGCTCAATATCTGTGCTCAGTGTGCTGCATTGTGGTGACCACCAGTATATAGTAGTACAGTACAGTAGGCCATTGCTGTATCTTGCAGCTCCATGTCAGACTCAGTTCTAGTATCCTGATCAGTGCTCAATCTGTGCTGCATTGTTGTGACCAGTATATAGTAGTACAGTGCTGCATTGTGGTGACCACCAGTATATAGTAGTACAGTACAGTAGGCCATTGCTGTATCTTGCTGCTCTGTGTCACTTCTAGTATCCTGATCAGTGCTCAATATCTGTGCTGCATAGTGGTGACCACCAGTATATAGTAGTACAGTGCTGCATTGTGGTGACCACCAGTATATAGTAGTACAGTACAGTAGGCCATTGCTGTATCATGCTGCTCTGTGTCACTTCTAGTATCCTGATCAGTGCTCAATATCTGTGCTGCATTGTGGTGACCACCAGTATATAGTAGTACAGTGCTGCATTGTGGTGACCACCAGTATATAGTAGTACAGTACAGTAGGCCATTGCTGTATCTTGCAGCTGTGTCAGACTCAGTTCTAGTATCCTGATCAGTGTTCAATATCTGTGCTGCATTGTAGTGACCACCAGTATATAGTAGTACAGTGCTGCATTGTGGTGACCACCAGTATATAGTAGTACAGTAGGCCATTGCTGTATCTTGCAGCTCCGTGTCAGACTCAGTTCTAGTATCCTGATCAGTGCTCAATATCTGTGCTGCATTGTGGTGACCACCAGTATATAGTAGTACAGTGCTGCATTGTGGTGACCACCAGTATATAGTAGTACAGTACAGTAGGCCATTGCTGTATCTTGCTGCTCTGTGTCACTTCTAGTATCCTGATCAGTGCTCAATATCTGTGCTGCATTGTGGTGACCAGTATATAGTAGTACAGTGCTGTATTGTGGTGACCCCCAATATGTAGTAGTACAGTACAGTAGGCCATAGCGTTATCTTGCTGCACTGTGTCACTTCTAGTATCCTGATCAGTGCTTAATATCTGTGCTCAGTGTCAGTGCTGCATTGTGGTGACCCGTATACTACAGTACAATAGTCTACAGTCAGTACAATAGTCCAGTGCTGTTCTCGCTGCTCAGTGTCAGTTCTCCATAGTATCATCAGTGATCAGTATAATCAGTGCTCAGTAAAATCAGTGCTCAGTAAAATCAGTGATCAGTATAATCAGTGCTCAGTAAAATTAGTGCTCAGTATAATCAGTAATCAGTATAATCACTGATCAGTATAATCAGTGCGCTGTTAGACGTGCGCCCGTTTTCCGCCATTAGTGCATTGGTATTTAGACAATTGATGAAGTTATTGTGTCCCCGGTACAAAATCCCATCTAGATTCCACTTCACTAGGCAGGCGATAGCGAGATTTTACCAATTAACATCAGTGATTTATAATTATTAATTACAGTGATCTTGCCAAATAAATCCAGTGATTTTGGCATTTTCTTCCAGTGATTTGGACCAATAATACCATTGTTTAGAACAGGCTTGTCCAACCCGCGGGCCGCATGCGGCCCAAGTCGGCTAGTAATGCGGCCCAGGAGCAGCGCTGCAGCAGAGGTTTTTTTTTTTTTTTTGAGTACGGACACCACATGTGAGGCTGAGCCGGCCCCAGCAGGCTGTCAGCACATCCTGATTGGATTGCTGCTGCTGGGACCAGCACCAGCTCACGCCCTCTCCGCTGTCAGTCATAGTGTAGCCCTCCTCCGCTGCATAGCGGCACACGTGACTGAGCAGCGCGAGAGTAGAGGAGCCCAGCGGAGAAGTTGGTTGTACAAGAACACGTGGAGCGGCGGACGGAGACGGAGGCAGCGCTGCAGGAGCGGTAAGTATGTGTCTGTGCGTGTGTGTGTGTTTTTTTACAGCTACAAGGGGCACAGTACAAGGGCGCAGCTACAAGGGGCACAGTACAAGGGGGCAGCTACAGGGCCACAACTACAAGGGGCACAGTACAAGGGGGCAGCTACAAGGGGCACAGTACAAGGGGGCAGCTACAGGGCCACAACTACAAGGGGCACAGTACAAGGGGGCAGCTACAAGGGGCACAGTACAAGGGGGCAGCTACAGGGCCACAACTACAAGGGGCACAGTACAAGGGGGCAGCTACAGGGCCACAACTACAAGGGGCACAGTACAAGGGGACAGCTACAGGGCCACAACTACAAGGGGCACAACTACAAGGGGCACAGTACAAGGGGCACAGCTACAGGGGCACAACTACAAGGGGCACAGTACAAGGGGGCAGCTACAGGGCCACAACTACAAGGGGCACAACTAGAAGGGGCACAGTACAAGGGCACAGCTACAGGGGCACAACTACAAGGGGCACAGTACAAGGGGGCAGCTACAGGGCCACAACTACAAGGGGCACAACTAGAAGGGGCACAGTACAATGGGCACAGCTACAGGGGCACAGTACAAGGGGGCAGCTACAAGGGGCACAGTACAAAGGGGCAGCTACAGGGCCACAACTACAAGGAGCACAGTACAAGGGGGCAGCTACAAGGGGCACAGTACAAGGGCGCAGCTACAAGGGGCACAGTACAAGGGGGCAGCTACAGGGCCACAACTACAAGGGGCACAGTACAAGGGGGCAGCTACAAGGGGCACAGTACAAGGGGCAGCTACAGGGCCACAACTACAAGGGGCACAGTACAAGGGGGCAGCTACAAGGGGCACTGTACAAGGGGGCAGCTACAGGGCCACAACTACAAGGGGCACAGTACAAGGGGGCAGCTACAAGGGGCACAGTACAAGGGTGCAGCTACAGGGCCACAACTTCAAGGGGCACAGTACAAGGGGGCAGCTACAGGGTCACAACTACAAGGGGCACAGTACAAGGGGCACAGCTACAGGGGCACAGTACAAGGGGGCAGCTACAGGGCCACAACTACAAGGGGCACAACTAGAAGGGGCACAGTACAAGGGGCACAGTACAAGGGGCACAGCTACAGGGGCACAACTACAAGGGGCACAGTACAAGGGGGCAGCTACAAGGGGCACAGTACAAGGGGGCAGCTACAAGGGGTACAGTACAAGGGGGCAGCTACAGGGGCACAACTACAAGGGGCGCAGTACAAGGGGGCAGCTACAAGGGGCACAGTACAAGGGGGCAGCTACAGGGCCACAACTACAAGGGGCACAGTACAAGGGGCAGCTACAAGGGGCACAGTACAAGGGGGCAGCTACAGGGCCACAACTACAAGGGGCACAGTACAAGGGGGCAGCTACAGGGGCACAACTACAAGGGGCGCAGTACAAGGGGGCAGCTACAAGGGGCACAGTACAAGGGGGCAGCTACATGGGCACAACTATAAGGGGCACAGCTACAGGGGCACAACTACAAGGGGCACAGTACAAGGGGCACAGCTACAGGGGCACAACTACAAGGGGCACAGTACAAGGGGGCAGCTACAAGGGGCACAGTACAAGGGGGCAGCTACAGGGGCACAACTACAAGGGGCGCAGCTATAGTGGCACAGCTACAAGGGGCGCAGCTACAGGGGCACAACTACAAGGGACGCAGCTACAGGGGCACAGCTACTAGGGGCACAGTACAAGGAGCGCAGCTACAGGGGCACAACTACAAGGGGTACAACTACAAGGGGCACAGTACAAGGGGCGCAGCTACAGGGGCACAACTACAAGGGGCACAGTACAAGGGGCGCAGCTACAGGGGCACAACTACAAGGGGCGCAGCTATAGTGGCACAGCTACAAGGGGCGCAGCTACAGGGGCACAACTACAAGGGATGCAGCTACAGGGGCACAGCTACAAGTAAGTTTAATATGTTAACTATGTTTTCTATGGTTTTTTTGGATGATCAGGTATCGTTACTGTTGTTTTATTTTATGTGCGGCCCAAACCAAATTTTCATCTTCTAATGTGGCCCAGGGAAGGTAAAAGGTTGGACACCCCTGGTTTAGAACAAATAATTCCTGTGATTTTGTCATTTTCTTCCAGTGATTTGGACCAATAATACCATGATTAGAACGAATAATTCCTGTGATATTGAGGTGTTTGTGACGCTTAGCTTAGCCATCCAGCGACCACAGTGCACCTCTTTTTCTCTTTTCTTTGCATCATGTGCTGTTTGGGGACTATTTTTTTAAGTGACATCCTGTCTGACACTTCCGTATATGTCCAGTGGTACTGCCATTTGATATAATTCTCGATATTACTGCCATTTAATTCCAGTGATTTTGTCATTTTCTTCCAGTGATTTGGACCAATAATACCATTGATTAGAACGAATAATTCCAGTGATTTGGACCAATAATACCATTGATTAGAACGAATAATTCCTGTGATATTGAGGTGTTTGTGTCGCTTAGCTTAGCCCTCCAGCGACCACAGTGCACCTCTTTTTCTCTTTTCTTTGCATCATGTGCTGTTTGGGGACTATTTTTTTAAGTGCCATCCTGTCTGACACTGCAGTGCCACTCCTAGATGGGCCAGGTGTTTGTGCCGCCCTCTTGGGTCGCTTAGCTTAGTCATCCAGCGACCTCGGTGCAAATTTTAGGACTAAAAATAATATTGTGAGGTGTTCAGAATAGACTGAAAATGAGTGGAAATTATGGTTATTGAGGTTAATAATACCATAGGATCAAAATTACCCCCAAATTCTATGATTTAAGCTGTTTTTGATGGGGTTTTTTTTTTTAAAAACACTCGAATCCAAAACACACCTGAATCCGACAAAAAAATTTAAGGGAGGTTTTGCCAAAACGCATCCGAATCCAAAACACTGCCGCGGAACTAGTGATGAGCACCGGAAATTTTTCGGGTTTTGTGTTTTGGTTTTGGGTTGGGTTCCGCGGCCGTGTTTTGGGTTCGAACGCGTTTTGGCAAAACCTCACCGAATTTTTTTTGTCGGATTCGGGTGTGTTTTGGATTCGGGTGTTTTTTTCAAAAAACCCTAAAAAACAGCTTAAATCATAGAATTTGGGGGTCATTTTGATCCCAAAGTATTATTAACCTCAATAACCATAATTTCCACTCATTTTCAGTCTATTCTGAACACCTCACACCTCACAATATTATTTTTAGTCCTAAAATTTGCACCGAGGTCGCTGGATGGCTAAGCTAAGCGACCCAAGTGGCCGACACAAACACCTGGCCCATCTAGGAGTGGCACTGCAGTGTCACGCAGGATGGCCCTTCCAAAAAACACTCCCCAAACAGAACATGACGCAAAGAAAAAAAGAGGCGCAATGAGGTAGCTGTGTGAGTAAGCTAAGCGACCCTAGTGGCCGACACAAACACCTGGCCCATCTAGGAGTGGCACTGCAGTGTCACGCAGGATGGCCCTTCCAAAAAACACTCCCCAAACAGCACATGACGCAAAGAAAAAAAAGAGGCGCAATGAGGTAGCTGTGTGAGTAAGCTAAGCGACCCTAGTGGCCGACACAAACACCTGGCCCATCTAGGAGTGGCACTGCAGTGTCACGCAGGATGGCCCTTCCAAAAAACACTCCCCAAACAGCACATGACGCAAAGAAAAAAAGAGGCGCAATGAGGTAGCTGTGTGAGTAAGCTAAGCGACCCTAGTGGCCGACACAAACACCTGGCCCATCTAGGAGTGGCACTGCAGTGTCACGCAGGATGGCCCTTCCAAAAAACACTCCCCAAACAGCACATGACGCAAAGAAAAAAAGAGGCGCAATGAGGTAGCTGTGTGAGTAAGCTAAGCGACCCTAGTGGCCGACACAAACACCTGGCCCATCTAGGAGTGGCACTGCAGTGTCACGCAGGATGGCCCTTCCAAAAAACACTCCCCAAACAGCACATGACGCAAAGAAAAAAAGAGGCGCAATGAGGTAGCTGTGTGAGTAAGCTAAGCGACCCTAGTGGCCGACACAAACACCTGGCCCATCTAGGAGTGTCACTGCAGTGTCACGCAGGATGGCCCTTCCAAAAAACACCCCCCAAACAGCACATGACGCAAAGAAAAATGAAAGAAAAAAGAGGTGCAAGATGGAATTGTCCTTGGGCCCTCCCACCCACCCTTATGTTGTATAAACAGGACATGCACACTTTAACCAACCCATCATTTCAGTGACAGGGTCTGCCACACGACTGTGACTGAAATGACGGGTTGGTTTGGACCCCCACCAAAAAAGAAGCAATTAATCTCTCCTTGCACAAACTGGCTCTACAGAGGCAAGATGTCCACCTCATCATCATCCTCCGATATATCACTGTGTACATCCCCCTCCTCACAGATTATCAATTCGTCCCCACTGGAATCCACCATCTCAGCTCCCTGTGTACTTTGTGGAGGCAATTGCTGCTGGTCAATGTCTCCACGGAGGAATTGATTATAATTCATTTTAATGAACATCATCTTCTCCACATTTTCTGGATGTAACCTCGTACGCCGATTGCTGACAAGGTGAGCGGCGGCACTAAACACTCTTTCGGAGTACACACTTGTGGGAGGGCAACTTAGGTAGAATAAAGCCAGTATAAGTACGGACTGTCTGACGTGCCTACTTGGATGCGGTCACTCATATAATCCTCCACCATTCTTTCAATGGGGAGAGAATCATATGCAGTGACAGTAGACGACATGTCCGTAATCGTTGTCAGGTCCTTCAGTCCGGACCAGATGTCAGCATCAGCAGTCGCTCCAGACTGCCCTGCATCACCGCCAGCGGGTGGGCTCGGAATTCTGAGCCTTTTCCTCGCACCCCCAGTTGCGGGAGAATGTGAAGGAGGAGATGTTGACAGGTCGCGTTCCGCTTGACTTGACAATTTTGTCACCAGCAGTTCTTTGAACCCCAGCAGACTTGTGTCTGCCGGAAAGAGAGATCCAAGGTAGGTTTTAAATCTAGGATCGAGCACGGTGGCCAAAATGAGGTGTTCTGATTTCAACAGATTGACCACCCGTGAATCCTTGTTAAGCGAATTAAGGGCTCCATCCACAAGTCCCACATGCCTAGCGGAATCGCTCTGTGTTAGCTCCTCCTTCAATGTCTCCAGCTTCTTCTGCAAAAGCCTGATGAGGGGAATGACCTGACTCAGGCTGGCAGTGTCTGAACTGACTTCACGTGTGGCAAGTTCAAAAGGTTGCAGAACCTTGCACAACGTTGAAATCATTCTCCACTGCGCTTGAGACAGGTGCATTCCACCTCCTATATCGTGCTCAGTTGTATAGGCTTGAATGGCCTTTAGCTGCTCCTCCAACCTCTGAAGCATATAGAGGGTTGAATTCCACCTCGTTACCACTTCTTGCTTCAGATGATGGCAGGGCAGGTTCAGGCGTTTTTGGTGGTGCTCCAGTCTTCTGTACGTGGTGCCTGTACGCCGAAAGTGTCCCGCAATTCTTCTGGCCACCGACAGCATATCTTGCACGCCCCTCTCGTTTTTTTAAATAATTCTGCACCACCAAATTCAAGGTATGTGCAAAATATGGGACGTGCTGGAATTTGCCCAGATTTAATGCACACACAATATTGCTGGCGTTGTCCGATGCCACAAATCCACAGGAGAGTCCAATTGGGGTAAGCCATTCTGCGATGATCTTCCTCAGTTGCCGTAAGAGGTTTTTAGCTGTGTGCGTATTCTGGAAAGCGGTGATACAAAGCGTAGCCTGCCTAGGAAAGAGTTGGCGTTTGCGAGATGCTGCTACTGGTGCCGCCGCTGCTGTTCTTGCGGCGGGAGTCCATACATCTACCCAGTGGGCTGTCACACTCATATAGTCCTGAGCCTGCCCTGCTCCACTTGTCCACATGTCCGTGGTTAAGTGGACATTGGGTACAACTGCATTTTTTAGGACACTGGTGAGTCTTTTTCTGAGGTCTGTGTACATTTTCGGTATCGCCTGCCTAGCGAAATGGAACCTAGATGGTATTTGGTACCGGGGACACAGTACCTCCAACAAGTCTCTAGTTAGCTCTGCAGTAATGATGGATACCGGAACCACGTTTCTCACCGCCCAGGATGCCAAGGCCTCAGTTATCCGCTTTGCAGCAGGATGACTGCTGTGATATTTCATCTTCCTCGCAAAGGACTGTTTGACAGTCAATTGCTTGGTGGAAGTAGTAAAAGTGGTCTTACGAGTACGACTTCCCCTCTGGGATGACCATCGACTCCCAGCAGCAACAACAGCAGCGCCAGCAGCAGTAGGCGTTACACGCAAGGATGCATCGGAGGAATCCCAGGCAGGAGAGGACTCGTCAGAATTGCCAGTGACATGGCCTGCAGGACTATTGGCATTCCTGGGGAAGGAGGAAATTGACACTGAGGGAGTTGGTGGGGTGGTTTGCGTGAGCTTGGTTACAAGAGGAAGGGATTTACTGGTCAGTGGACTGCTTCCGCTGTCACCCAAAGTTTTTGAACTTGTCACTGACTTATGATGAATGCGCTGCAGGTGACGTATAAGGGAGGATGTTCCGAGGTGGTTAACGTCCTTACCCCTACTTATTACAGCTTGACAAAGGCAACACACGACTTGACAAATGTTGTCCGCATTTCTGTTGAAATACTTCCACACCGAAGAGCTGATTTTTTTTGGTATTTTCACCAGGCATGTCAATGGCCCTATTCCTCCCACGGACAACAGGTGTCTCCCCGGGTGCCTGACTTAAACAAACCACCTCACCATCAGAATCCTCCTGGTCAATTTCCTCCTCAGCGCCAGCAACACCCATATCCTCCTCATCCTGGTGTACTTCAACACTGACATCTTCAATCTGACTATCAGGAACTTGACTGCGGGTGCTCCTTCCAGCATTTGCAGGGGGCGTGCAAATGGTGGAAGGCGCATGCTCTTCACGTCCAGTGTTGGGAAGGTCAGGCATCGCAAACGACACAATTGGACTCTCCTTGTGGATTTGTGATTTCGAAGAACGCACAGTTCTTTGCTGTGCTTTTGCCAGCTTGAGTCTTTTCATTTTTCTAGCGAGAGGCTGAGTGCTTCCATCCTCATGTGAAGCTGAACCACTAGCCATGAACATAGGCCAGGGCCTCAGCCGTTCCTTGCCACTCCGTGTGGTAAATGGCATATTGGCAAGTTTACGCTTCTCCTCTGACAATTTTATTTTAGATTTTTGAGTCCTTTTTTTACTGATATTTGGTGTTTTGGATTTTACATGCTCTGTACTATGACATTGGGTATCGGCCTTGGCAGACGACGTTGCTGGCATTTCATCGTCTCGGCCATGACTAGTGGCAGCAGCTTCAGCACGAGGTGGAAGTCGATCTTGATCTTTCCCTATCTTTGGAACCTCAACATTTTTGTTCTCCATATTTTAATAGGCACAACTAAAAGGCACCTCAGGTAAACAATGGAGATGGATGGATACTAGTATACTTATGGATGGACGAGCGACTGCCGACACAGAGGTAGCTACAGCCGTGGACTACCGTACTGCGTCTGCTGCTAATATAGACTGGATGATTGATAATGATATAAAAAATATATATATATCACTACTGCAGCCGGACAGGTATATATTATATAATGACGGACCTGCTGGACACTGTCAGCACTGCAGACTCCTAAAGTAAGCTACTAGTATCAAGAAGATAGAAAAAAAACAAACACAACAGGTAGGTGGTATACAATTATGGATGGACGAGCGACTGCCGACACAGAGGTAGCTACAGCCGTGGACTACCGTACTGCGTCTGCTGCTAATATAGACTGGATGATAATGATATAAAAAATATATATATATATATAAAACTACTGCAGCCGGACAGGTATATATTATATAATGACGGACCTGCTGGACACTGTCAGCTCAGCACTGCAGACTCCTAAAGTAAGCTACTAGTATCAAGAAGATAGAAAAAAAAAAAAAACACCACGGGTAGGTGGTATACAATTATGGATGGACGAGCGACTGCCGACACAGAGGTAGCTACAGCCGTGGACTACCGTACTGCGTCTGCTGCTAATATAGACTGGATGATAATGAGATATAAAATATATATATATCACTACTGCAGCCGGACAGGTATATATTATATAATGACGGACCTGCTGGACACTGTCAGCTCAGCACTGCAGACTCCTAAAGTAAGCTACTAGTACTATCAAGAAGATAGAAAAAAAAAACACCACAGGTAGGTGGTATACAATTATGGATGGACGAGCGACTGCCGACACAGAGGTAGCTACAGCCGTGGACTACCGTACTGCATCTGCTGCTAATATAGACTGGATGATAATGATATAAAAAATATATATATATCACTACTGCAGCCGGACAGGTATATATTATATAATGACGGACCTGCTGGACACTGTCAGCTCAGCACTGCAGACTCCTAAAGTAAGCTACTAGTATCAAGAAGATAGAAAAAAAAAAAACACCACGGGTAGGTGGTATACAATTATGGATGGACGAGCGACTGCCGACACAGAGGTAGCTACAGCCGTGGACTACCGTACTGCGTCTGCTGCAGTGCTAATATAGACTGGATGATAATGATATAAAAAATATATATATATCACTACTGCAGCCGGACAGGTATATATTATATAATGACGGACCTGCTGGACACTGTCAGCAGAATGCGTTTATAGAATAAAAACACCACACGACGAGTGTTTAACTTTTTCAGGCAGACAATCACAATATACTGGTGGTCAGTGGTCACTGGTCAGTCACACTGGCAGTGGCACTCTGGCAGCAAAAGTGTGCACTGTTAAAATATGTACTCCTGCTATAACTGCTCCCCAGTCTCCCCCACAATTAAGCTGTGTGAGCAGTGAGCACTCAGCACAGTCAGATATACAGTATTACATAGATGATGCAGCACACTGAGGCTGAGCACAGATATGGTATGTGACTGTGTCACACTGTGTATCGTTTTTTTTCAGGCAGAGAACGGATTAATTAAACTGGTGGTCACTGGTCACACTATCAGCAAGTAGTACTCCTAATATGCTCCCCAAAATTAGTAAATCAAGTGTCTCTACTACTCTCTAGTCTACTCTAAACGGAGAGGACGCCAGCCACGTCCTCTCCCTATCAATCTCAATGCACGTGTGAAAATGGCGGCGACGCGCGGCTCCTTATATAGAATCCGAGTCTCGCGATAGAATCCGAGCCTTGCGAGAATCCGACAGCGGGATGATGACGTTCGGGCGCGCTCGGGTTAACCGAGCAAGGCGGGAAGATCCGAGTCTGCCTCGGACCCGTGTAAAAAGCGTGAAGTTCGGGGGGGTTCGGTTTCCGAGAAACCGAACCCGCTCATCACTACGCGGAACCAAATCCAAAACCAAAACACAAAACCCTAAAAATGTCCGGTGCACATCTCTATTCACAAGGGTTTGGATGGCACCTCAAGATCCTGTTTTTAATGAATGGATTGTTCTGGTAAATAACACTGTCATCCACAAGAAATTTATATATACCAGTCGTAAATTTTGAGCGCACCTGGGCTCTTTGGTTGGATTCCCCATTGCTGTAACTCTTGTTATGCCTGCAGGCGCTTCCTGTCACAAATCCACCGCTATTCCCCCAATATGGCCCTTTAACACTGATGCTATTGCTGATCTTAAAGTAGGCCCACTGGATATTCCAGTTTCTTACATTGCTAATGTAGAAAACCAGTCTTGTTCTTTACTATTTTTTTTACTTGTAATCTGAATGTCAGGTTCTGTTTAGTTTGTGTTCCCGGAGGGGGTGCTAGTGGGTCAGTGGAGGTAGGATGGAAGAAGTGAGGATGCCGGATTGGATTCCCGCGCATGTGCGCAACGTTGTTTATTAAACAGTAGGTTTAAACAATATGGCAGCAGGAATACTTGATAATAACAATAACAAATGCAATTGTGAATATGCAGCGTGGAAGCTGAGAGTCTATGGCAAAGTCTGTATGGTAAGTTCAATCGATCAGGGGATCGATGTGTCGGTATAGGAACCGATAGTTGTTGGGCCGTGGAGCCAGCAGAGATGATGGTGGGAATAGCAAGCCTGGTAGCAATTGCAGGAGACAAGTGTTAAAGTTCTCAGTGCAGTTTGAATAACACTGGCAGCTTGCAGGCTGATGAACAGGTGTAGATGACGAAATGCACCTGGAGGAGAGTCTCTACTGCAGAGGGCTGGAGCACACTGTAGCTGGTTAAGGTGTGAAGCTTGATCTCAGGTACAAGGGTTGCTGGTGCTTGTGGTTCCATGGTAGTACAGGATCAAACTGGGAGGCAAAGCAGGTAAACGGAGGAACTGGAGAACGGAGCCAGAGAAACCGGTCATAGGAGTGACACGAAGTCCAGGACAAGGACTGACTCACCCTGCTGCTCCTAATGTACCCCCCGGTCTGTAGGTATTGGTGGGAAGTGAATGAGGAGGTGCGGCCAAGCTCCGGATTGGCCGATGCGGCAGTCCGATGGAAACTGTCATGGTGGCGCCCATGCCGCGGCCCGGCGGGAACGCCCCATGCACGCCCGCTGACAACAGGAGTGTTCCTAGGCCCAAGATGACGTCCGGCGACAAGGCGACCAGTGACAGCGAGACGTAGAGACCCCGGACGGGGACCGCACCGACGGACAGATGCAGCTGTGGTAAGTCGATTCCTGACACTGAATTTCCACTTTGTCCCTTGCATCAGTAATTTCTCATGTTTGATGTTTTTAATTTTATTTTTTTCTTACTTGTTTTATGTAACTAAACCTCAATAAACATACCTTAATTAAAATAAAATAACTAAATAAAAAGATTAAGACAGTCAACTACAAGGGGTATGTAATGCTCTGCTTGCTGCTGCTTGGTAACACTACTGCACTCTTCATCTTACGGTCACTTTAACCCTCTTGTCTCTGCAGACAGACTTGGAACTCACTCTCCAGCACTCTCATCCCACTGCCACTTCAACCCACTCACCGTTACTCTTGCCACAGATACCTCCAGTTCTGCCCACCCTCCATCACTCTCTATCCCATTGCAGCAATAACCCACTGATCTCTGCTCTGCTCTCCAGACAACTCCAGTCCCCTTTCACCCTCCCTCACGCCTCATCCTGCTGCCAGTTTAACCCACTCACCTTCACCCAGCTGTCCCTTCTGATGATAACTCCAGTCCTCGTTCACCCTCCAGCACTCCCCATCCTGCTACCGCTCTCCCCTCTAATCTCTGCTCTGCTACATCCGTACAAACCTCAGAATACTAACCCTTCAGCACTCTCAATACTACTGCCACTTTAACCACATACCTCTACTCTGTTCCCTTTTCAGATACCTCCAAGTCCCTGCTTGCCCTTCAGAACAGCAGAGGTCAACCCTTTGCTGCTGAGAGCACCTCAACCATGGGCATTGTGATGCTAGGAGAGATCATGCCTCTATGTTCTCTTCATTTTGGTGACTTTCAATTGGTCTTTCAGTCAGCTGACTGCTGAACAGCATCCTGGGCCTGGTGATTGGCTCAGTCTACAAATAGAAGAAGCTGGTGTAGATGCTGTAGATTACAGAGCCTTACAGTGGAGTGGTCATGAAAATGTGAATATTGTCCAGGTAGCATTAGAGAAAAGTTAGTAGGCAAGAGCACGGCATGTAAGAGAAAAGCTGGCCGGCATGGTAGCAATTGAAATATAAATGTGACGTATTTGTCTGTGTCCTTATTGTGCATTACCTGCTGGCCTGGCGCAATGTCGGTGAGTCTTCCATAGGTTTTAAAATAGCAGTAATTGAAATGGAAAAAACAAGTTCATCAGGCAGACTTGCTGGAAATACGCTGATGCCTGCATCTCGCAGGCTATTGCACTTACCGCCAAATCTCCATAGTTTTAAGATACCCATGTTTAAACAAAAGTAGAACCATATCAAGGCATGGTCTGCAATCAAAATTGGTCCGACACTGGCGTAGACTATACTTACACACATACGCAGTACCAAAAAAAGAAAAAAAGTAATGTAAGGCCTGATTAGGAGCCGCACACTGTGTGGATGTAGATCACAGCTGGCTTATGTGTTCATTCTGCACATGTGTCCTGATAGTTAGCACTCAGAGATGTAGAACAGAATTGGATACCCGGTCAGTGGCATCCAGGGGGCATTCCTGGGAGATCGCAAGGGTGTGGATAAACAGATGTGGGCGTGGTGCTGTAAGCTGCTGTGTCCAGAGATGCACAACTTCTCACACCAGAGGCCATGCTCAGATGGAGAAACTACACCTGCCATGGTGCATCTAGAGACGCACCAAGATAAAACTGCACCACTGCAAAACACTGCAAGCGGGTGTCTCAGTATTAATTAAAAAGGTATTACTGCTACTTAGAAACATCCCCATAATGTGGATAATGTACAAAGAGAAGAAAATTAGTGAAGCAAGTTTATTCTCAATCATCATATTGTGTAGTTCTCCAAACATACACTAGGTGGAGCTATGTACTGATATATTCAACTACTTGTGGACCTTTTTTTTCTAGTTGTCTGACGTTCTAAAGGGGTGTGGTATGGAAGGTCGACCACACTTAGGTCGACAGTTTCTAGGTTGACCAGTATTGGTCGACAGTAACTAGGTCAACAGAGATTCTTGGTCGACAGGGTTTCTAGGTTGACATGTTCTAGGTCGACAGGTCAAAAGGTCGACATGAGTTTAACAAAAAATTGTTGGTGTCATTTTCTCTGTAGAGTGACCGGGAACCCCAATTAGTGTACCATGTCCTAGACATTGTCGACCTAAGTGTGGTCGACCTAGAGACCGGATACCGTTCTAAAGCTACATCAGCTGTAATACAGTCAGGGGCAGATTTATTAAGCTTGGTGAAGTGATAAACTGGAAGGTGATAAATGACCAGCCAGTCAGCTCCTAACTGTCATTTTTCAAACCCAGCCTGTGACATGGCAGTTAGGATCTGATTGACTGATCCTTTATCACCTTCCACTTTATCACTTCACCGAGCTTAATAAATCTACCCCTCAGTGCCTGACCTGCGGGGAAGATCTGCTCTCTTTTAAAATATGTAGACAAATATCTATATTTGTTAGTAGCATAAAAATGACACAATATCAGCTTTCTTTCTTGTACGGAGATGTCTAATGTAAACATAGTGGCATTCATAATCAATAGCTTTGTTCTGTGAATTATGTGGCTCTTTTTTAGAATTCCCTCCCTTCTAGCTTTAGAATCAAACACTATTATTATAATGACTCATGGACAATGGATAGGCCTGGCTTTTCCATTTCCGGGAAATTACAAAAAGTTAATGCATTTGTCTCATCTGCACCAATATTGTCAAATAGAGTCTTTACCTGAGAAAAATGATATTGTCATTTATTGGATCATTTACATGTGTGATGCCTGTAAATTTAGTTCTTAGTATCCCCGTCTCCAAACCACGTGATAGGTCACATAGCCAAAATATTGAAAATCCAGGCGTGGGCAAATTAATGAATGAGCCGAGCAGCAGGATAAGCCTGTATGCAGCCAGCTCAATGCTGGCCAATTTTTGTAGCAAAGTGCATTGGGGATATT
This sequence comes from Pseudophryne corroboree, assembly GCF_028390025.1. Classification (NCBI taxonomy): domain Eukaryota; kingdom Metazoa; phylum Chordata; class Amphibia; order Anura; family Myobatrachidae; genus Pseudophryne; species Pseudophryne corroboree. The sequence goes on along the minus strand of NC_086446.1, from coordinate 702,184,301 downwards.
TGCTAATTTGGACCAAATGGATTAACTATAAGACATATACACGTCTCTATTGACCACCATAGATCACTAGATGTCCATCTTTTTTTTTTTTGTTGCTTTTTTTTACTGAAAATTCAGATGGATGGTGATTATAGTAGTTAGTGTGAGCGGTAATTGTACAAACACTCATTGGTATTACGGGGGTCATTCCGACCCGATCGCTCACTGCAGTTGTTCGCAGGCAGAGGCGGTCGCTGGGTGGGAGGGGGCGGCACGGCACATTTTGGGGGCGCGGTCCGGCCAACGCAGGCATGGCCGGACCGTGCTGGGGGCGGGCCATTGCGGCTGCGTGACGTCACACGCAGCCGTTGCGACCAGGGGCAGCGACGAGCAACTCCCGGTCAGCCGCAGGAGCTGCGCTGGCCGGGAGTTACTCAACAAGTACAAAAGCATTGCCGCTGTACGATGCTTTTGTACTTGTGTGAGAAGGGGGGCCTGGACAGACATGCGGGGTGGGCTAGCCCTGTGCTGGGCGTCCCCCCGCATGTCTGGGAACATGATCGTAGCTGTGCTTAATTTAGCACAGCTACAGTCAACTCGGAATGACCACTTACATGTCTTGCACATTTGGTCAGATTAGACACAGGTCCATTTGTAGGGCTGTCATTCCAATTTTCGGCTATCGGGGGTAATTCAGAGTTGATCGCAGTAGCAAATTTGTTAGCTAATGGGTAAAACCATGTGCACTGCAGGGGGGGCAGATATAACATGTGCAGAGAGAGAGAGATTTCGGTGGGTTATTTTGTTTCTGTGCAGGGTAAATACTGGCTGCTTTATTTTTACACTGAAATTTAGATTTCAGTTTGAACACACCCCACTCAAATCTACTCTCTCTGCACATGTTACATCTGCCCCACCTGCAGTGCACATGGTTTTACCCAACTGCTAACAAATTTGCTGCTGCGATCAACTCTGAATTAGACCCATCATTCCAAGTTTCCAGAGTTTATAATCCTGATCTGTATTAAATTGTTATACCAGTTATTACGCACATCCTGTTATCTGCATAGGAATGACCTCTTTATAATTCCTTTTTAAATGTATATATGATCAGAGGATTTATAAAGAAACAGTAAACACTGGTTTTCTTATCTACACTCTGCAAATATTAGCTCAGCATTCACTGACTGCTTGACTCATGTACGATAATATCGCTACTTCCTATTGGGAATATATGCAGTATGTTTATACACATAATCTCAAACTCCGTGTCCACCTAAGAAGAATATTTACATTTATGCAAGCTTGGAGTTATGTAATAAGTTCATTGTGTTTGAACAGTCACTTTAAAAATACACCATGAAGATTGACTTGTTAGCAGGACAGCAGAGTACAGTAGGATGTGGTGCAAGTGTGCCAGTAACTTCAGGCAGGTGTATGCAGTCCGTAGTGAACACTACTTCTGGGGTGTGGATCAATAGTCAACAGTGACTAGGTCGACACGGGAAAAAATTGACATGGGTTTTTTTTTTTAAATTTGGTGTTGTTTTTTTCGTAAAGTGACCGGGAACCCCAATTAGTGCACTGTGTCCCCTCGCTTCGCTCGCCATGCTTTGGGCACTGTTACTATTCCCAATCGTAGTCCACGTGGATCGTAAAGTATGAAAAAGTTCAAAAAAATTAAAAACATTTGAAAAGCTCATGTCGACCTATAGACCATGTTGACCCAATGCATGTCGACCCATAGTGGTCGACTTAATGAGTATCGACCTAAGTGCTGTCGACCATAAGACCGGATCCCTTACTTCTGATTGGATAGCAGTCATCTGCAATATAATCGGGAGCCAGGCATCATGACTGCATCCCAGGTTTACTGTCTGTCAGCACTTCAAATTATTATCAAAAAAGAGCGCATGAATCCTATAATGTGTAATATTGTATCATGTAACTATAGATATAAATAGCACCTGTAAAGAATAAAGTGTGTATTATTTAAAGATGTTTACAGCTCGTTTTAAGCAAGAGTGGGGAGTCGGTGAAGTGTGTTTTATTAGTCCAGGCAGTCCGATGTACATAAACTGTCCCTGACTGACCCTAACTTCTTCATTCAGGCCAGCGGTTTTCTCTTAGCTGAATTGTCGGGTGTGGTTCATCAAATCGACAGTGTCTAGGTCGACAATGTTTAGGTCGACCACTATAGGTCGACAGTCACTAGGTCGACATGGATGGAAGGTTGAGAGGGTTTCTAGGTCGACATAAGCTAGGTCGACAGGTCTAAAGGTCGACATGAGGATTTTTTTTGGTGTTGTTTTCTTCGGAGAGTGACCGGGATCCCAAATTAGTGCACCGCGTCCCCTCATATGGCTCGCTTCGCTCGCCATGCTTCGGGCATGGTGCCTTCGCTCCGCTACCGCTTCGCTCGGCACACTTTACCGTTCCAATCGTAGTCCACGTGGATCATTAAGTATGAAAAAATAAAAAAATAGAAAAAAAATGTGAAAAACTCATGTCGACCTTTAGACCTGTCGACCTAGCACATGTCGACCTAGAAACCCTGTCGACATTCCATCCATGTCGACCTAGTGACTGTCGACCTATAGTGGTCGACCTAAACATTGTCGACCTAGACACTGTCGATCTTCAGACCGGATCCCGAATTGTCGCAGTTCCAGATCCCAGGTGGATGCCAGGTGGTAAGCTGCCGCCATGGGATTCGGTGCAGAATTTAATTGCAGAGTGATTGACAGAAAGGGACCGTATGGGAGAGGTGGCAAAAACACAGGTGTGTCATGGCTGTTCTCAGGGAGTGTATCTGTCTTCAGCTGCGATCATGTATGCAGGGAACATAGCACCAGCATCGCTACTGCTGCGGACAGTCTGCATGACCATAGACTCACTTTGGGAGACAGTGGGGGTCATTCCGAGTTGTTCGCTCGCTATTTTTTTTCGCTACGGAGCGATTAGTCGCAAACTGCGCATGCACAATGTACGCAGCGCGCCAAGTAATTTAGCACAAAAGTTTGGTATTTTACTCACGGCTTGACGAAGTTTTTTCATCGTTCTGCTGATCGTAGTGTGATTGACAGGAAGTGGGTGTTTCTGGGCGGAAACTGGCCGTTTTCTGGGAGTGTGCGGAAAAACGCAGGCATTTCAGGGAAAAACGCGGGAGTGGCTGGAGAAACGGGGGAGTGTCTGGGCGAACGCTGGGTGTATTTGTGACGTCAAACCAGGAACGAAAAGGACTGAGCTGGTCGCAATGGCAGAGTAAGTCTGGAGCTACTCAGAAACTGCGGGGTAATCGTTACGAGAAAATTAGCGAATCTTTCGTTCGCAATTCTGCTAAGCTAAGATACACTCCCAGAGGGCGGCGGCTTAGCGTGTGCAATGCTGCTAAAAGCAGCTAGCGAGCGAACAACTTGGAATCACCCCCAATGTACCTTGTTATTGTGATGATGCTGCGTATGTGTACACAGTTGCTGAGGACCTTGCGATGGCTCCGGTGGGTGTCTGTATTCTTTTCTGGGTGGCATCGTCACTTGTGATGATTAGCAGTTCCGTAGCATGAAAAATCGCAGCTATGTAGAGGTGTGTACAAAACATGAGTTATGCCCTGAGAGCGAAGTTGGGGAGGGGAGATCTGAACTCCACATAGCGAGTAGTCTATCTATAGTAAATAGCACAATTAGAGTTTGAGATGTCAGGTTGTGTCAATAAAGTGAGTCGCTATCACTATAGATAAGGCCGGCCTGGCTGTGTCACTATTGCTCAGTCGCCTAGTTACGTCACGCACAGGGACATACCGCACATCTCGCTGCTCACTTCATTCATCACTTTGTAGTCTATTGTTTAAAACAAATTTGTCTCCAGTGGAGAAGCCACGGTGGGCAGGCTATTTAATTAGTGCCACAGAAACATGGCGGCTACCTCATACAACTCTGTCAGTAATAGAGGCACAACACATGTAAACATGAATTTAGCCGAAGCTGGTGTTCTGGAGAAAGGTTTATTGTGGGATGCATGTCAGCAGAGTTAGAACCTGGAATTACTTCTGTATATTGCTTCTACATGACTCAGTGTGACTCTCAGTCATTTCTTGCCAGTCCACCCTCCAACTGTTCACCCCATCCAGGGGCTTATAAAGTGAGGAGGGTGCCCATGTGCAGCCTCCCTACAAACCCTCTCCTCTCTAGCCGGCAGCGCAGCAGACTCTGAGCACTAGGGTCACTAGTAGCCACATGCGCTGTGCCAGAGTCTAGTGCGCCGCGCCATTTTCCTAGTGATTTTTGCAGCATTGCTGCCGCCAACTTGGGTCTCTGGAGGGGTAAGTGTTGAAGAAATAGGCGCAAGGTGTGCGGTGTGTGCCTCCTGGAACCATGGACCTATGTGCACCCATTATATATACGCCACTGATCCCATCCCTTTTCAATGCAAGACCCTCCTAACTCTTGTATTTCCCTAGCATACTCCATCTCACCAGTTCTCTGCTCCCTCTCCTCCATCTTCCCTTCAGCAACACTGACAGTCTACTCGCCGATACACTGAATACTGAATCAACTCGTCTCTCACCCATGTCTTCTGCTAGCTTCAGATAATCGCCCTACCATGCCCCAGTTATCTGTCCTACCCAGTCTGTGGCATTAGGTTAATGTTTTGTACTTATGCTATGTTCTGCTGCTGTGTATTGTACTTCTGCCCTGTTCATTTGAAATATTTTTTAGGCTGTACAGCACTGCAGACACTTTGTGGCACCTTATATATAAAAATGAATAACACTAAAAATAATAATACAGTAAACATTTTAGTACTTTAGTGGTAAAGTCATGGTGCAATGGGGAAGGGAATTTGGCCTTCATACATTGCAATCTGTTACTTTAGTCCATACCTCCCAACCATCTGAATTTAGGTGAACACCCTTGATTTTGGAGCTTTCTCCCTCCTTCCTGATTGGGACAGATTGCGCTGGAAACTGGGAAGCAAATCCGGTTGTTTACACTGCAGCATTGAACGGGCACCATGTGCACAAGCAGTTGTGCGAGCAGCATTAGAATGGTCCTTTTAGGGGAAGGAAATGGGAAGGTCTTGTGTTGGGCAATCACCGATGACACCCCCATGATATGAGCCCATGCACTTTTCTTATTGAATACTCTCCCAAAATGTCTTAGCAGGGTTGTAGGCAGGGGTGTGCAATCGGTGCCGTCGCCCTGGGTATAGGGCATTGGGGGCGGCACCGTTGCTGCCCCATGGCAACTGTATCTGGCTAGCAGGGTCCCGCTCATGGCAGCTCTACACTTTCACCTTTTGGCTGCCCCGTCATTTGTCATCATCTATTTGTGGGCCAGGGCGGCACAGGGTGCCAGCGAGCAGTGATTTGGCTCTGTGTCCAGGACACTGACACATTTTAGGGACTTCTCTCGGCCTTGAGGAATAGTAAGCCACCAGGGAAGTGGACTAGGGCCTTGATATCTGCAAATTGTGTCATCATAGCTCTGGTCCTCCACAGTGACATGGACCTCCTAGAGAAGAGGTTAAAAAAGTAGGTAAATATGGTTAGAAAGCATCTAAAATCAGGGCTATTATGAATTTAAAAAAAGGGGCTAGGTGGCCCCAAGACGGCCGTTTACATTTTCCATATCACGATTTACACAATTCCACTTCAGTTACATCAGTCTTGCTGTGCCCTGCTTGTGCTGACTTTACTCAAGGCAGAGAAAGGTCTATCAGAGAATTTACCTATTTATTAAGTAGTTTGATAAGACAAAAAAAATTCTATTTTGAAGATCAATGTTCAAAAAATTCAGAAAAAGGATAAAAAAACTGGAAAACAAACCCATAAAAAAGTAAAAGTAGACCAGTTGGATTGTATGTTTGCATGCAGTAATAATGCCATGGTAATGGCTTAGCAGAGGAATGTAGGATGGACTGAACAGTGTAGATGTATAACTTACTGTAACTCCCTTTGGAAAGAAACTACCATAGAGCTGATGGCCTGTACAGGAGAGCGCTCTCTCTGTAAATGCTACCTCATTAATTAAATGATGCAATAGTCTGAGATCAAAGATGGAATGAAAAGAACTCTCGAAGCAAGATAAGTGCCCAACCCCTATTAAGTATTATTTGAACAAGACATAAGTAGCCTCCAGTGATGACAAATTAGAAATGAATCACATATTTGTTACTATACAAGTTACACATTTGAATTTTCATTTAAAGTATTATAATTATTTAATATATCATAATATATATTATAATTATGTAATTTTAAATAAAATTAAGTGACCTGTGATCCATGTTAAAATGAGATATAGGGGTCTATTACTAAGCCTTAGAGAGAGATAAAGTGGTGAGAGATAAAATACAAGTCAATCAGCTCCTAAACCTAAGGGGGTGATTCAGACCTGATCGCACGCAGGCGTTTTTTTGCAGTGCTGCGATCAGGTAGTTGCCGCGTACAGGGGGAGGGGGTAGTTGCTGTGCAGGGGTGCAAATGCTTGTACAGAGAGCTGCACAAACAAAAGTTTGTGCAGTCTTTGCACAGCTCAGGACTTACTCAGCCGCTGCGATAATCCGGCCAGGAGTTCAGGAATCCTCCCTCCAAATGGCTCGGCACGCCTGCGTTTTTCCGGACACTCCCTAGAAATGGTCAGTTGACACCCACATACAGCCTCTTCCTGTCAATCTTCTTGCGATCCGTCGCTGTCCGGCGATCCCCATCGCTGGCGGCCGACGCACCTGTGTTTTGCAGTGCATACAAATGCGCAGTTCATACCCGATCGCACCGCTGCAAAAGAAGCTAGCGTGCGATCGGGTCTGAATGACCCCCTAGGCTCACACTTGGCCAATCCTCAGAAGATTTGCTTCCAGATCAGACTGTTTATACAGTCCTACTGCAGCCCTGCTCGCAGATTCTACATCTAATCCATGCCTACACACTTGTCCATTTTTTCAGCAGACCTCCAATCTCCATCTGCTATAAAAAATAAATTCAGCTGTGGGGGAAGGGGGATTTATTAATGATAACGTGGTGGGGGAAGGGAGGAATTATTAATAAACAATGGTGAAGGTGGAAGGATGAGAATATTAACTGATGTAAATGATGTTTCCTGTATTAAATAAATAAATAAATAAATAAATCATGGAGTCTCCCTCCCCAAAACCTTAATAACCAGCCCTAGACCCCTCAGCCTGATCTTATAATAGAAATTAAGGGTGGAGGAAACAGCAGGGGAAGGGGATGAATATTGCCATAGCAGAGCGACACTCAGCGTGGGGTTCCCCCACCATCACATTAACCAGCCTCAAAACTGGTCAGCCCAAAGTTGAGGCCCCAAAAATAAAGTGTGGTTCCTCCTCCTGAGCAATAACCAGCCACCCCTGGTGGCAGGCTTAGGTCTAAAACCAAGTTGGAGAAGGGACCTCTGACGTCAACAGGGGGAGGAGCCAATTCACAATGGGTAGGGGCCATACCCGAGCAGGCAGCTGCCTTTTAGTTCTTATGCTGGCATCGGTGGCATCCTCTTACATAGGTGGCCGGTAAGCTCTTTTGTTGCAGCGCCATTTTTGAAAAGGGAAACCACCACTATTGTGCACACCACCCGCTGACGAACTCTTCAGGTAAAGGCTCTGGTCCTGATGCTATGCCCTCTGCTGCCATATCCTCTGTCACCTCCTTCCTCCATGTCACGCAGGGTTCCATAGCAGCAGCAGCAACACGCCCCCATTTTGAAGAATGGTGCCGAATTTCATCCCCCCAAAATGACAGGGGGCTGCAAGCAACATCGGAATACCCATACTGCACATGCGCCTGCACAGACCCCCATTTGTACGTATACCACTGAGTTTGCTTACAAATATAAATCAGGCCCCTAGCCAATGGTCTTACACACCAGCCCATAATACATAACCAATTATTCATGTATATGGTAACATAGGGCTGGATCAGAGGTGGACGCTAATGCAGCTGCTCCTCCGAATATATACTAATGCCACGGCCGATGCACTGTCTACTGGGGCACCCACCAGCTGCGGCTGTAATCTGTTGTGGTGCACAAATAGTCACACCATCGAGCCGACATCAGCTGCGCCATCAACCCTATGGTTGCTCAGAATGACCGACAGTACATAGCCGCCGGTGCCAGTGGAATTGCAATGGGTCTTCATGCAATTCTGCTCTGTGCCCCCCTGCGGTACTTTAACTATCATGACACATGCGCAGTGTGCTTTGGGCGCATGCACAGATATAAAACATCGGGCACTTGCATCCACCTCTGAATCAGCCCTATAAGGAGAAACCCAGACATGTGTGGCTCATTGTAATGTCAGATCATGTCTGCGGCTCTGTGCACTACAGATGCTGTGTGCTTCTGTGCTGTGTGTACTGTGCATGTATTTATGGGATGTTGTGCAATGTATGGAATAGGAGGTGAGATACAGCGCGGCTTATGCCACAATGAGCGCATCAACCACCGTGCGCAGACTCACCCGGCTCACCAAGGTGGTGATCCCTACTATTGCCAGAGGTGTCACCAGAACATTATGGGCCCCATAGCAACATATTGAAGGTGCCTCTCTCCCAATGATTCTACAGCGACACCTCACCGCAACCGTTGTTAATGTTATGCCCTATCTTAGTGCCCTAGTTCATTTTCTGATCCATAGTAGTGCCCTAGTTCATTTTCTGATCCATAGTAGTGCCCTAGTTAATATTATGGCCTCCTAGTTTATTTTATGAACCATTGTAGTTCCTTAGTTTACATGATGTCACATTGTACGGCTGCTAGGACACATTATGCCACACAGTATCCCCAATTCACATGATGACATACAGTGTCCCCAGTTCATATTATGCCACATTAGTGTCCCATGTTCATACTGTGCCACATAAGAGTGCCCTCCAGTTCAAATTATGCAAAGGGAACAGTGCCCCAGTTCATATAGTGCCACAGTACACTGCCCCCTTACCATTACAGCATCCACTACACCCTCTTATCACTGACATTGTAATGTCACACAATTCGGGCTGGGCAATGGATCAGACTCGATTGCTTTGCAGGAAAATCTGGGAAATTGGTTTACAACTTTATAACTTGGGCTCAGGTCCCCTCTAAGGGGCCCTACACACTCGGCGATGCGCCGCCGAGGTGCCCGACGGCCGATACGGCCGACGAGCAACCCGGCGGCGGGGGGGCAGTGACGGGGGGAGTGAAGTTTCTTCACTCCCCCCGTCACCCGGCTGCATTGAAGTGCAGGCAAATATGGACGAGATCGTCCATATTGGCCTGCATGCACAGCCGACGGGAGATCAGCGATGAACGAGTGCGGGGCCGCGCATCGTTCATCGCTGGAGTCTCCACACTGAAAGATATGAACGAGTTCTCGTTCATTTATGAACGAGATCGTTCATATCTTTCAGAATATCGGCATGTGTGTAGGGCCTACAAGCCTCTGGGTTCCATAGCAATGGCACCACTTGCACCCACTATATTTACACCCATGGTCAGAGGGCCCAGGGCATTTATTCTCTGTGCTTGCCTCCAGTAAACTAGCAGCAGATGCCATGTCAGTAGCAGCAGCAGCTCTGAATAAAATAACACATCGTGCTGCACCATTCGATGGCTGAGAACATCAGACTGCCATCATCAAATGGAAAAACATTTTGCATTGCAGCAAAACTATTGATGGCTCATAACAAGGCTTGCCATAATATCCCCTTAATCCAGCACACTTATGATTTATACAGGTTCTGTGGTTGATTAAAACCTGGTGAAATGCATGCTTTGCCAGCACAGAACCAGTGTAAATCATAGGTGTCCCGTATTACATCAAGCCAAGACTGCATAGTTGCCTACTCTCCCACATTCTGCAGGAGACTCCCTGAAATAGTAGTAATCTCCCTGAATAGTGGATCAATCTCCCTGATTGCACCTTATCCCCACATTATGCAGCTGTAACATTTTTGGGGAAATAATAATCAGAGCTATATACATTCAAATGAGCTCATCAGTGCCATTTCCCTGCATTGGTTATATAAGTCACAATGATCCCTTTGGTTACATGCATTTTAAATAAGGTTTCACGTGGTCACTTAAAGTATTTGGGACCTTTTGTAAAACACAATGGGCCTAATTCTGAGTTGATCGCAGCAGCAATTTTGTTAGCAGTTGGGCAAAACCATGTGCACTGCAGGGGGGCAGATATAACATGTGCAGAGAGCGTTAAATTTGGGTGGGGTGTATTCAAACTGAAATCTAAATTGCAGTGTAAAAATAAAGCAGACAGTATTTACCCTGCACAGAAACAAAATAACCCACCCAAATCTAACTCTCTCTGCACATGTTACATCTGCCACCCCTGCATTGCACATGGTTTTGCCCAATTGCTAACAAACTTGCTGCTGCGATCAACTCAGAATTACCCCCAATACACGAACAAATCCTGAAAAATATCAGTGTCTTGTCTCCAACAAGTAGATCTTACTAACTTTGGGGATCATTTACATTTGGATGTAAGTCATGTTTATAACACGCCTCTTAGATGTAGCAGTACACGTCCGCGCTGATAGGTGTTACTTTCACGTCTCCCTGAGTGTGCTCTGTGTCATAACAATCAACTATCGATAGCCTCCCTACTTGAAGTTCTCAGGCAGGTGTCCATACCTCCCAACTGTCCCAAATCCAACGGGACAGTTCACTATTCGGAGACTGTCCCGCGTTCTGCCCCCCAATATCTAAAAGTTGGAAGGTATCAAGAGTAGAGGCAAGCACTTTGTCACAATTACAGGTTTATCATAAAGGATTAACAGCCAATGCATGCTTTTATGAAAAGTATTTCAATTCAGTTTTCTAGGTAAATATAACAGTTGACCCATTATTTCTTTTAACATGTCTTCCATGACTCAGCAGGAACACAACCTTCTAAAATAGTAAATACGTATTCAAGCAGCAGAAATACAGTCAGTTTGTTATAATGAACTAAAAGACTCAGGGCCCGATTCAGACCTGATCGCTGCTGTGTGTTTTTGTACAGCTAGCAATTATCGATAGACTGCGCATGCGTATGCACCACAATGCACATGCGTGTCACCAAACAACAACGGGCATTGGGGGTCATTCCGACCCGATTACTCGCTGCAGTTTGTCGCAGCACAGCGATTGGGTCGGAACTGCGCATGCGCCGGCGCATGGCAGCTTTTGTTGCCTAGCGATCGCCTCTGAGACAGAGGCGGTCGCTGGGCGGGAGGGGGCTGAACAGCAGCGTTAACCCGCTGTTTAGGGGGGAGCGGTCCGGCCAACGCAGGCGGCCAGTGGCAGCGACAATGAACTCCCGGCCAGCCGCAGGAGCTGCACTGGCCGGGAGTTACTCCTCAAATACAAAGGCATCGCCGCTGTGCGGTGTTTTTGTCTTTGTGCAGGGGGGGGGGGGTGGCACTGACATGCGGCGCGGACTAGCCCTGTGCTGGGCGTCCCCCCTCATGTCAGGGAAGATCGTAGCTGTGCTAACTTTAGCACAGCTATGATCAACTCGGAATGACCCCCATTGCCAAACAGCGACAGGCTGGTGCGAAAATTTCAATCGCACAGCCATTCGTATGCTGATTGACATGAAGAGGGCGTTTGTGGGTGGTAACTGACCGTTTTCTGGGAGTGTCAGGGAAAATGCAGTGTTTTCAGGGATTGTATGTGACGTCAGCTCCGGACCCGATCAGCCCGTTCTCATCGCACTGGAGGAGTAAGTCCTGGGCTGCGCACACACTGCACACAGTGGTAAAAACATTCGATGGTGAGTGAGCTGCGAACAGATTTGCAGCTGTTCGCTGACTGAGGGATATTTGTAGCACGCAGTACACATGCGATCGCACACTTGCACGGGTGAATTTACACTCCCCTTGGGCCGCAAGTCTCTGAATGCAGGACAGCAAAATTAGCAGCACAGCGATCAGGTTTGAATTAGGCCCAAAATCACCCTCTCAGCTTTATCATGTGCTGCTTCCTGGTCCTGGAGATCACACTTTACAGGATTAGGGGGAGGGGGAGTGAGACTTTAGACATGTCATGTATAGACATTGCTTCATTGTTTATGATCTGGAGTATTTTTAAGGGGGGTACCAGGGGCAAACGCAGGATTTGCATGGGGGGGTTTCCAGAACTGGGTGGAGCCAGTCACGGGGGAGGGGACTAAGGTGACCCAGTATATGCTGGGTCCGTAAAACTAGTGTGTCTGTGTGTGTGTGTGTGTGTGTGTGTGTGTGTGTGTGTGTGTATGTATGTATGTATATATATATATACACACACATATATATACACCATGTATATATATATATATATATACACATATATATACCGTGTATATATATATATATATACACATATACATAGCATATTAAACATGCATACATATATATATATATATATATATATACACATACAGTACACGTATATATACACATGTATATATATCATATGTGTGTGTGTGTTTATATGTATGTATGTATATACATGTGTATATATGTATGGACATGGATATATATGTACTATAATTAAAATAAAGTAAACTTTTATTAAGCACTTACAAGTGCCACCAGGAAGACAGCAGGCTGCAGAGGACGCTAGACAGTCATTAATAATACTCATGCAGCTAAAAAAAAATAAAAAAATAAAATATTTATTTTAGTGGAGGGGGGTTTCTGGGTGCTCGGAAACCCCCCCCCCCCCCGGGTGCGCCACTGGGTAGACATGGAGCGATGGTCACTTCATTTCTAAGCAATTTGACTAAGCTCTGTGTGCAGCGGTGCCGGCAACAGCGATGCGCGGTCCCGCGTGTCGCTTTCGCCGGTGCTAGATTGGCCTGCATGCAGACACAATCTAGCAGGTCGCTCATTTCACCGCAATGAGCGCACCACCCCCATCCCCCCCCCCCCCCCGACTGTCTTCGTCCCCTCGCTCGGGAACATATCGCGCTGTGCTGAGCAGAGGTAGAGATGTGTGCTGAGCGGTCTGTGCTAGATCACTCAGCACACATCTCTGGGGAAATCTCCCCATTTACTGTTATACTGTAATTTCTGTTGTTTTACATAAATATTAAATATGTAGTTAGCATTAGGCTGGATATCAGTATGTCCATATGCAAGTTAGAGATGAGCGGGTTCGGTTTCTCTGAATCCGAACCCGCCCGAACTTCATGGTTTTTTTCACGGGTCCGAGCAGACTCGGATCCTCCCGCCTTGCTCGGTTAACCCGAGCGCGCCCGAACGTCATCATGACGCTGTCGGATTCTCGCGAGACTCGGATTCTATATAAGGAGCCGCGCGTCGCCGCCATTTTCACACGTGCATTGAGATTGATAGGGAGAGGACGTGGCTGGCGTCCTCTCCATTTAGATTAGAAGAGAGAGAGAGAGAGATTGACCTGATTTACTGGAGCTTAGGAGTACTGTAGAAGTGTAGAGAGTGCAGAGTTTACTAGTGACTGACCACAGTGACCACCAGACAGTGCAGTTTTATTTAATATATCTGTTCTCTGCCTGAAAAAAACGATACACACAGTGACTCAGTCACATACCATATCTGTGTGCACTGCTCAGCCCAGTGTGCTGCATCATCTATGTATATATATCTGACTGTGCTCAGCTCACACAGCTTATAATTGTGGGGGAGACTGGGGAGCACTGCAGTGCCAGTTATAGGTTATAGCAGGAGCCAGGAGTACATATTATATTAAAATTAAACAGTGCACACTTTTGCTGCAGGAGTGCCACTGCCAGTGTGACTGACCAGTGACCTGACCACACTGACCACCAGTATAGTTAGTAGTATACTATATTGTGATTGCCTGAAAAAGTTAAACACTCGTCGTGTGACTTCACTTGTGTGGTGTTTTTTTTTTTATTCTATAAAAAACTCATTCTGCTGACAGACAGTGTCCAGCAGGTCCGTCATTATATAATATATACCTGTCCGGCTGCAGTAGTGATATATATATATTTTTTATATCATTATTTATCATCCAGTCGCAGCAGACACAGTACGGTAGTTCACGGCTGTAGCTACCTCTGTGTCGGCACTCGGCAGTCCATCCATAATTGTATACCACCTACCCGTGGTTTTTTTTTCTTTCTTCTTTATACATACATACTACTACATCTCTTTATCAACCAGTCTATATTAGCAGCAGACACAGTACAGTACGGTAGTCCACGGCTGTAGCTACCTCTGTGTCGGCACTCGGCAGTCCGTCCATAATTGTATACCACCTACCCGTGGTTTTTTTTTCTTTCTTCTTTATACATACATACTACTACATCTCTTTATCAACCAGTCTATATTAGCAGCAGACACAGTACAGTACGGTAGTTCACGGCTGTAGCTACCTCTGTGTCGGCACTCGGCAGTCCGTCCATAATTGTATACCACCTACCCGTGGTTTTTTTTTCTTTCTTCTTTATACATACATACTACTACATCTCTTTATCAACCAGTCTATATTAGCAGCAGACACAGTACAGTACGGTAGTCCACGGCTGTAGCTACCTCTGTGTCGGCACTCGGCAGTCCGTCCATAATTGTATACCACCTACCCGTGGTTTTTTTTTCTTTCTTCTTTATACATACATACTACTACATCTCTTTATCAACCAGTCTATATTAGCAGCAGACACAGTACAGTACGGTAGTTCACGGCTGTAGCTACCTCTGTGTCGGCACTCGGCAGTCCGTCCATAATTGTATACCACCTACCCGAGGTTTTTTTTTCTTTCTTCTTTATACATACATACTACTACATCTCTTTATCAACCAGTCTATATTAGCAGCAGACACAGTACAGTACGGTAGTTCACGGCTGTAGCTACCTCTGTGTCGGCACTCGGCAGTCCGTCCATAATTGTATACCACCTACCCGTGGTTTTTTTTTCTTTCTTCTTTATACATACATACTACTACATCTCTTTATCAACCAGTCTATATTAGCAGCAGACACAGTACAGTACGGTAGTCCACGGCTGTAGCTACCTCTGTGTCGGCACTCGGCAGTCCGTCCATAATTGTATACCACCTACCCGTGGTTTTTTTTTCTTTCTTTTTTATACATACATACTACTACATCTCTTTATCAACCAGTCTATATTAGCAGCAGACACAGTACAGTACGGTAGTCCACGGCTGTAGCTACCTCTGTGTCGGCACTCGGCAGTCCGTCCATAATTGTATACCACCTACCCGAGGTTTTTTTTTCTTTCTTCTTTATACATACATACTACTACATCTCTTTATCAACCAGTCTATATTAGCAGCAGACACAGTACAGTACGGTAGTCCACGGCTGTAGCTACCTCTGTGTCGGCACTCGGCAGTCCGTCCATAATTGTATACTAGTATCCATCCATCTCCATTGTTTACCTGAGGTGCCT
The DNA here is from genome assembly GCF_028390025.1 of Pseudophryne corroboree. Lineage (NCBI taxonomy): Eukaryota > Metazoa > Chordata > Amphibia > Anura > Myobatrachidae > Pseudophryne > Pseudophryne corroboree. The sequence continues at coordinate 702,168,923 of NC_086446.1, read as the reverse complement.
TTTAGTTGTGCCTATTAAAATATGGAGAACAAAAATGTTGAGGTTCCAAAATTAGGGAAAGATCAAGATCCACTTCCACCTCGTGCTGAAGCTGCTGCCACTAGTCATGGCCGAGACAATGAAATGCCAGCAACGTCGTCTGCCAAGGCCGATGCCCAATGTCATAGTACAGAGCATGTCAAATCCAAAACACCAAATATCAGTAAAAAAAGGACTCCAAAACCTAAAATAAAATTGTCGGAGGAGAAGCGTAAACTTGCCAATATGCCATTTACCACACGGAGTGGCAAGGAACGGCTGAGGCCCTGGCCTATGTTCATGGCTAGTGGTTCAGCTTCACATGAGGATGGAGGCACTCAGCCTCTCGCTAGAAAAATGAAAAGACTCAAGCTGGCAAAAGCAGTAGCACCGCAAAGAACTGTGCGTTCTTCGAAATCCCAAATCCACAAGGAGAGTCCAATTGTGTCGGTTGCGATGCCTGACCTTCCCAACACTGGACGTGAAGAGCATGCGCCTTCCACCATTTGCACGCCCCCTGCAAGTGCTGGAAGGAGCACCCGCAGTCAAGTTCCTGATAGTCAGATTGAAGATGTCAGTGTTGAAGTACACCAGGATGAGGAGGATATGGGTGTTGCTGGCGCTGGGGAGGAAATTGACCAGGAGGATTCTGATGGTGAGGTGGTTTGTTTAAGTCAGGCACCCGGGGAGACACCTGTTGTCCGTGGGAGGAATATGGCCGTTGACATGCCTGGTGAAAATACCAAAAAAATCAGCTCTTCGGTGTGGAGGTATTTCAACAGAAATGCGGACAACAGGTGTCAAGCCGTGTGTTCCCTTTGTCAAGCTGTAATAAGTAGGGGTAAGGACGTTAACCACCTCGGAACATCCTCCCTTATACGTCACCTGCAGCGCATTCATAATAAGTCAGTGACAAGTTAAAAAACTTTGGGTGACAGCGGAAGCAGTCCACTGACCAGTAAATCCCTTCCTCTTGTAACCAAGCTCACGCAAACCACCCCACCAACTCCCTCAGTGTCAATTTCCTCCTTCCCCAGGAATGCCAATAGTCCTGCAGGCAATGTCACTGGCAATTCTGATGATTCCTCTCCTGCCTGGGATTCCTCCGATGCATCCTTGCGTGTAACGCCTACTGCTGCTGGCGCTGCTGTTGTTGCTGCTGGGAGTCGATGGTCATCCCAGAGGGGAAGTCGTAAGACCACTTTTACTACTTCCACCAAGCAATTGACTGTCCAACAGTCCTTTGCGAGGAAGATGAAATATCACAGCAGTCATCCTACTGCAAAGCGGATAACTGAGGCCTTGGCATCCTGGGTGGTGAGAAACGTGGTTCCGGTATCCATCATTACTGCAGAGCCAACTAGAGACTTGTTGGAGGTACTGTGTCCCCGGTACCAAATACCATCTAGGTTCCATTTCTCTAGGCAGGCGATACCGAAAATGTACACAGACCTCAGAAAAAGAGTCACCAGTGTCCTAAAAAATGCAGCTGTACCCAATGTCCACTTAGCCACGGACATGTGGAGCAGGGCAGGGTCAGGACTATATGACTGTGACAGCCCACTGGGTAGATGTATGGACTCCCGCCGCAAGAACAGCAGCGGCGGCACCAGTAGCAGCATCTCGCAAACGCCAACTCTTTCCTAGGCAGGCTACGCTTTGTATCACCGCTTTCCAGAATACGCACACAGCTGAAAACCTCTTACGGCAACTGAGGAAGATCATCGCGGAATGGCTTACCCCAATTGGACTCTCCTGTGGATTTGTGGCATCGGACAACGCCAGCAATATTGTGTGTGCATTAAATATGGGCAAATTCCAGCACGTCCCATGTTTTGCACATACCTTAAATTGAATTTGGTGGTGCAGAATTATTTAAAAAACGACAGGGGCGTGCAAGAGATGCTGTCGGTGGCCAGAAGAATTGCGGGACACTTTCGGCGTACAGGCACCACGTACAGAAGACTGGAGCACCACCAAAAACTACTGAACCTGCCCTGCCATCATCTGAAGCAAGAAGTGGTAACGAGGTGGAATTCAACCCTCTATATGCTTCAGAGGTTGGAGGAGCAGCAAAAGGCCATTCAAGATTATACAATTGAGCACGATATAGGAGGTGGAATGCACCTGTCTCAAGCGCAGTGGAGAATGATTTCAACGTTGTGCAAGGTTCTGCTGCCCTTTGAACTTGCCACACGTGAAGTCAGTTCAGACACTGCCAGCCTGAGTCAGGTCATTCCCCTCATCAGGCTTTTGCAGAAGAAGCTGGAGACATTGAAGGAGGAGCTAACACGGAGCGATTCCGCTAGGCATGTGGGACTTGTGGATGGAGCCCTTAATTCGCTTAACAAGGATTCACGGGTGGTCAATCTGTTGAAATCAGAGCACTACATTTTGGCCACCATGCTCGATCCTAGATTTAAAGCCTACCTTGGATCTCTCTTTCCGGCAGACACAAGTCTGCTGGGGTTGAAAGACCTGCTGGTGAGAAAATTGTCAAGTCAAGCGGAACGCGACCTGTCAACATCTCCTCCTTCACATTCTCCCGCAACTGGGGGTGCGAGGAAAAGGCTCAGAATTCCGAGCCCACCCGCTGGCGGTGATGCAGGGCAGTCTGGAGCGACTGCTGATGCTGACATCTGGTCCGGACTGAAGGACCTGACAACGATTACGGACATGTCGTCTACTGTCACTGCATATGATTCTCTCACCATTGAAAGAATGGTGGAGGATTATATGAGTGACCGCATCCAAGTAGGCACGTCACACAGTCCATACTTATACTGGCAGGAAAAAGAGGCAATTTGGAGGCCCTTGCACAAACTGGCTTTATTCTACCTAAGTTGCCCTCCCACAAGTGTGTACTCCGAAAGAGTGTTTAGTGCCGCCGCTCACCTTGTCAGCAATCGGCGTACGAGGTTACATCCAGAAAATGTGGAGAAGATGATGTTCATTAAAATGAATTATAATCAATTCCTCCGCGGAGACATTGACCAGCAGCAATTGCCTCCACAAAGTACACAGGGAGCTGAGATGGTGGATTCCAGTGGGGACGAATTGATAATCTGTGAGGAGGGGGATGTACACGGTGATATATCGGAGGATGATGATGAGGTGGACATCTTGCCTCTGTAGAGCCAGTTTGTGCAAGGAGAGATTAATTGCTTCTTTTTGGGGGGGGGGTCCAAACCAACCCGTCATATCAGTCACAGTCGTGTGGCAGACCCTGTCACTGAAATGATGGGTTGGTTAAAGTGTGCATGTCCTGTTTTGTTTATACAACATAAGGGTGGGTGGGAGGGCCCAAGGACAATTCCATCTTGCACCTCTTTTTTCTTTTATTTTTCTTTGCGTCATGTGCTGTTTGGGGAGGGTTTTTTGGAAGGGACATCCTGCGTGACACTGCAGTGCCACTCCTAAATGGGCCCGGTGTTTGTGTCGGCCACTACGGTCGCTAATCTTACTCACACAGCTACCTCATTGCGCCTCTTTTTTTCTTTGCGTCATGTGCTGTTTGGGGAGGGTTTTTTGGAAGGGACATCCTACGTGACACTGCAGTGCCACTCCTAGATGGGCCCGGTGTTTGTGTCGGCCACTAGGGTCGCTAATCTTACTCACACAGCTACCTCATTGCGCCTCTTTTTTTCTTTGCGTCATGTGCTGTTTGGGGAGGGTTTTTTGGAAGGGACATCCTGCGTGACACTGCAGTGCCACTCCTAAATGGGCCCGGTGTTTGTGTCGGCCACTACGGTCGCTAATCTTACTCACACAGCTACCTCATTGCACCTCTTTTTTTCTTTGCGTCATGTGCTGTTTGGGGAGGGTTTTTTGGAAGGGACATCCTACGTGACACTGCAGTGCCACTCCTAGATGGGCCCGGTGTTTGTGTCGGCCACTAGGGTCGCTAATCTTACTCACACAGCTACCTCATTGCGCCTCTTTTTTTCTTTGCGTCATGTGCTGTTTGGGGAGGGTTTTTTGGAAGGGACATCCTGCGTGACACTGCAGTGCCACTCCTAAATGGGCCCGGTGTTTGTGTCGGCCACTAGGGTCGCTTATCTTACTCACACAGTCAGCTACCTCATTGCGCCTCTTTTTTTCTTTGCGTCATGTGCTGTTTGGGGAGTGTTTTTTGGAAGGGCCATCCTGCGTGACACTGCAGTGCCACTCCTAGATGGGCCCGGTGTTTGTGTCGGCCACTAGGGTCGCTAATCTTACTCACACAGCTACCTCATTGCGCCTCTTTTTTTCTTTGCGTCATGTGCTGTTTGGGGAGGGTTTTTTGGAAGGGACATCCTGCGTGACACTGCAGTGCCACTCCTAAATGGGCCCGGTGTTTGTGTCGGCCACTAGGGTCGCTAATCTTACTCACACAGCTACCTCATTGCGCCTCTTTTTTTCTTTGCGTCATGTGCTGTTTGGGGAGGGTTTTTTGGAAGGGACATCCTGCGTGACACTGCAGTGCCACTCTTAGATGGGCCAGGTGTTTGTGTCGGCCACTAGGGTCGCTTAGCTTAGTCATCCAGCGACCTCGGTGCAAATTTTAGGACTAAAAATAATATTGTGAGGTGTGAGGTATTCAGAATAGACTGAAAATGAGTGGAAATTATGGTTTTTGAGGTTAATAATAATATGGGATCAAAATGACCCCCAAATTCTATGATTTAAGCTGTTTTTTAGGGTTTTTTGAAAAAAACACCCGAATCCAAAACACACCCGAATCCGACAAAAAAAATTCGGTGAGGTTTTGCCAAAACGCGGTCGAACCCAAAACACGGCCGCGGAACCGAACCCAAAACCAAAACACAAAACCCGAAAAATTTCAGGCGCTCATCACATATTTGTAACATATACAGTACATAGAATACAATTAATATAATATAAATAATAATAATAATAATAATATAATTAATAATATACACCCTAAGATCCCAATATATGTCACCCCTGTTGAGCCAAAGTCCACTAAATGTCGGCTAATTACTGCCCCACTAAATGTCGGCTAATTACTGCCCAATGCGGGGAAAGGCTATTCAATTAATTAATGTGCAGAAAATCACTGATTCCGCTGGAACTGAGGAATCAATGTTTTTTTCCCCAAACGTTAAGCCTTGATGGTGCCTTTTTCTCACTGACTTTTCCTCGCAGCGTCTGAAACCCCGCTAATTGAATCGGTCCGGAGCTGTAATTAGCCACGTGATAAACCCTGCGGCTAATTGAATATGCCCCAAAGAATTACTCTGACTTTCTCCTAATTATTCATATCAATGTATGATGTGTGCTATTTAATGTTTTGTTTCAGTACTTCTTACTTTATAATAGATATACACTTTTTATTGTAAATATAGTAATTGGTTTCTTCAATACATGTTTTTTTTTTAAATATATGACTATTATAGTGCTGTTTTTTTTTTTTTCTTTTGTTCCCCATGTACTGCTTGATATCACTTTAGTAATTAAGCAAATTAGTGCTTAATAGGGTTGGTTTGTTTTTCCTGGTAGTCACAACATCTACAGTACTGGGAGATGGGGAGTATTCAGGTTGGTTAGCAAACAACAAAGGTTAGCAACTGGGCAAAACCATGTTGCACAGAAGGTGGGGGAGATGTAACATGTGCAGAGATTTAGATTTGGGTCATATTGTTTCTGTGCAGAGTAAATGGAATGGGTTTGTTGGGTAAACGCAATTCAGGTCGACACTCATTAGGTCGACCACTAATGGTTGACAGGCAGTAGGTCGACACATGGAAAAGGTTGACATGGTAGGCAGGTCGACATGGAAAAGGGTCAACATGAGGTTGTTTTTTTGTGTCGTTTTCTTCGTAAAGTGACCGGGAACCCCACTCAGTGCACCATGTCCCCTCGCTTCGCTCGCCATGCTTCAGGCAAGGTTACTATTCCCAATTTTAGTCCACATGGATCGTAAGGTATGAAAAAAGTTCAAGAATATGTAAAAAAAAATGTGAAAGACTCATGTCGACCTTTTCATGTGTTGACCTTTGCCATGTCGACCATTTGCAGGTGTCGACCTAATGTATGACGACCAATAGTGATCGATCTATTGAGTGTCGACCTAAGGACCGTATCCCAAGTAAATACTGTCTGCTTTATTTTTACACTGCAATTTAGATTTCAGTTTGAACACACCACACCCAAGTGTAAAGCTCTGTACACACTTGGTGACACACTAGACAATATGAACAATAATGATCTTTTTTTAAAAAGATCTATTTTTCATATCATGAAGTGTGTATGCCTGAACAATGAATGATGCGCGGGTCGTTCTCGTTCAGTCATAATCTACTGAACTTGCAGCTCAACTTTATATCATTCAGCTGCATGTTTGGGGAGTGCGGGGATGACATCACTGAACAATATCCTTCGGTGTGTATGAACTGGCGATCTCCGCTAATTAGTAATCAGCAATATAGCACTGATTGCTAACTAGTGGCGATCGCCCAGTGTGTACGCGGCTTAAATCTCTCTGCACATGTTACATCTGCCCCACCTGAAGTGCAACACGGTTTTGCCCAGTTGCTGACTTTTTTGGTATGCTAACAAACCTGAATAAAGCCCTGAATGCCTGTATTTTAATGCCTAACTTTTAAGATTCATTGTTATTCAGAAATTGTATAATTTTTCCATTGGTGAGAAGCGACTATATTTAAGGATGACAACGAAACTATCACTACTCATTTCACAGCAGCTTTAGAAAGAATATAGAGGACAGGATTTTTTGTATAATGCGTCACAAATGTCTGAGATGCCGAAAATGAAAGTTCCACGCCCAGACTGCATTGTGCAGAGTCTAGCTGGCTAGTCAGTACACCTTCAGGCAAAGGAAAGTGAGCACAGCTCTGAGAGTAATTACACAGTCAAGGGAGGATCAACTTGGAAACACTAATAACTACTAGTATTTATTTTTTCTTTTATTTCAATTTCTACAGATATTATTAATAATATTTAGCTGTAACAAGTAGTGAACAAGCAGTGTGGTCACCCAGGGTACATAGGGGGGGGGGTCATTCCGCCCTGATCGCTCACTGCAGTTTGTCGCGGCGCAGCGATCGGGTCAGAACTGCGCATGCGCCGGCGCTGGGCGGGAGGGGGCTGAACGGCGGCGTCAAGCCGCCGTTTAGGGTGACCGGTCCGGCCAATGCAGGTGGGGTGTGTTCAAACTGAAATCTAAATTGCAGTGTAAAAATAAAGCAGCCAGTATTTACCCTGCACAGAAACAATATACCCCACCACCCAAATCGAACTCTCTCTGCACATGTTATTATATCTGCCCCCCCCCCCTCCCTGCAGTGCACATGGTTTTGCCCATTAGTTAACAAACTTGCTGCTGCGATCAGACCTGAATTAGGCCCATTGTCCTGGTGGTACCCTGCAGCGAGTAGAGATGCTACATTGGCTCTGGGCACACATTTTGCACCCTACAGGGCCATCCGAGCATCGAAAGGACATTTTGGGCAGTGCTCTACTTCCTGTTGTTGGCGGCAGCCCCTCCCCATCAGCATCACATCACTGTTCAGGGAAAAGGGTGACACAGGACAGCTCAGAGCCCTGCCCTGGAAATGTTTATATAGCACGACCACACCTCCCAACTTTTCATCTCTCATAAGTAGGGACATGCCACGCCTGAGGGGGCAGAAATTCACATGGATGGCTAGGCCTTGAGTTGAGGGGGCATGGCCTAGCGCTGCAACCGCTGTTTTCGACATTAGGGGGGAGTGTCCAGCCCCCGGCTCCCCTCTTTGCACTGATAGATGCTGTGTGCATGCGCACCACATCTATTCAGTGATCACCAGCTGCTTTGCAGAGCAGCGGTAATCACTGGCACTCCCAACGGTTTCCCCCTCCGCACACGGGACACTGCAGCCCGTGGGTGGGACAGCGGGACAGTGTCCAATTAGCGGGACTGTCCCGCTAAATTCGGGACAGTTGGGAGGAATGCACCACATAGGCAAGGTATAAGTATACTTTCCCAAAAATCCAATGCAGAGGAGGAATAAAATGCCAGAACCCTAAATTATCTTACTCCGAGGTTTAGGTGATCTGTGTGGGGGAGAACACATGAGGCAGAAGATTGGACCACTCCTAGCACGAAGCTACTCCCTTGTAGAGTGAATACTCAGTGTGGGCTCCTGATCCTTATAGTCCCACAACCACTCTCCTTCCAGCAGCCCCCCACCTTTTCCAGGCTAAAAAGGACTGCTTCTTTTGTTACCTGTGCAGATACAAATCTTCAGGGACACTAAACATAATATATATCTCTTGCATAAGCTTAATACAGATGTAGCTATGCTCATCGTGGGTACAGCTGCGCTAAACAAGCACACCCTGTGTGGCAGGGCGCACACCGCGAATGGGGCACGTGCGTGTCTAAGATGCGTGCGTGCCCCAGTCGTGCACACAGTCGCACCTAATGAGGAGTGTGGCTACCTCTGTAGTTATACCTTTTGGTAGGATATTGGATCCCCAACCTGGATAGTGGTTTTATGGCAGGAAAAGCAGAAGAAAAGACTGATAAGCTGACCCTCTTCATGCCTGCTTGCAGTGGCGTAACTACTGCCCCCGCAGTCCTCGCGGTGGCTTGGGGGCGAGGGGCTGCGGGGGCGCCACTGACTTAGAACAGATTGACATGCGGACGAGCGTCCGCATATCCATCTGCGGTCTCCTCTCCCTCCCTGCTGTGTTGGAGGGACACGGAGCGCACATCGCGCGTCTCTCCTGTGTCCCTCCCTGGCTCTCCCCCGGCCGGTCTAAGGAAGTGCCGTTCGTGAGCTCTGATTGGCTCACGAACCGGCACTTCTTTTATTAGACCAGCGGGGGGAGAGCCAGGAGGGACACAGGAGAGACACGCGATGCGCTCCATGTCCCACCAACACGGGGGGGGGGGGAAGCAGGGAGCAGGCACTTGGGGCATATACCTGGCACTGTGGGCATATACCTGGCACTGGGGGCATATACCTGGCACTGTGGGCATATTCCTGGCACTGGGGGCATATACCTGGCACTGTGGGGGGAAGATCTGGCACTTGGGGCATATACCTGGCACTGTGGGGGGCAGATCTGGCACTGGGGGCATATACCTGGCACTGTGGGGGGCAGATCTGGCACTGGGGGCATATACCTGGCACTGTGGGGGGAAGATCTGGCACTTGGGGCATATACCTGGCACTGTGGGGGGGAGATCTGGCACTTGGGGCATATACCTGGCACTGTGGGGGGCAGATCTGGCACTGGGGGCATATACCTGGCACTGTGGGGGGCAGATCTGGCACTGTGGGCATATACCTGGCACTGTGGGGGGAAGATCTGGCACTTGGGGCATATACCTGGCACTGTGGGGGGCAGATCTGGCACTGGGGGCATATACCTGGCACTGTGGGGGGCAGATCTGGCACTGGGGGCATATACCTGGCACTGTGGGGGGGAAGATCTGGCACTGGGGGCATATACCTGGCACTGTGGGGGGCAGATCTGGCACTGGGGGCATATACCTGGCACTGTGGGGGGAAGATCTGGCACTGTGGGCATATACCTGGCACTGTGGGGGCAGATCTGGCACTGGGGGCATATACCTGGCACTGTGGGGGCAGATCTGGCACTGGGGGCATATACCTGGCACTGTGGGGGCAGATCTGGCACTGGGGGCATATACCTGGCACTGTGGGGGCAGATCTGGCACTGGGGGCATATACCTGGCACTGTGGGGGGAAGATCTGGCACTGGGGGCATATACCTGGCACTGTGCGGGGCAGATCTGGCACTGGGGGCATATACCTGGCACTGTGGGGGGAAGATCTGGCACTGGGGGCATATACCTGGCACTGTGGGGGCAGATCTGGCACTGGGGGCATATACCTGGCACTGTGGGGGCAGATCTGGCACTAGGGACATATACCTGGCACTGTGGGGGCAGATCTGGCACTGGGGGCATATACCTGGCACTGTCGGGGGAAGATCTGGCACTGGAGGCATATACCTGGCACTGTGGGGGAATATCTGGCACTGGGGGCATATACCTGGCACTGTGGGGGAATATTTGGCACTGGGGGGAGCAGGCACTGAGGGGGCATATGTGGCACTGTGGGGGAATATTTGGCACTGGGGGGAGCAGGCACTGAGGGGGCATATGTGGCACTGGGGGGGGGGGTATATGTGGCACTGGGGGCATGTACCTGGCACTGTGGGGGAATATCTGGCACTAGGGGCATATACCTGGCACTGTGGGGGAATATCTGGCACTGGGGGCATATGTGGCACTAGGAGCATGGCCCTAGCAACAAGCACTACCCCCTAGCAACGAGCATGACACCCAGTGCATGAAACCCCTGGCAACGAGCATGACACCCTGAGCATGAAAACCCCTGGCACCGTGCATGGAACCAAGAGCATGAAACCTCTGGCAACGAGCAGGTAATTTAAAAGTAATTAGAAGCCTTACTGTAGAACTTAATGTGTAATGGGCATTACGGTGTGTGTCATAATGTATCAGGCATTACGGTGTGTTGTATACTATATCACGGGCATTGTGGTATGTGGTATAATGTCTCAGGATCATTGTGGTGTGTGTCATACTGTGTCACAGACATTGTATGTGCTATAATGTATCTGGGGCATTGCAGTGTGTAGCATAATGTATAACGGGCATTGCGATTCCTGTCATAATGTGTCACAGGCATTACGGTGTGTGGCATAATGTGTCTGGGGCATTACAGTGTGTGCATATTGTGTCATGTGCATTATTGTGTGTGGAATAATGTCTAAGGGCCATTGCAGTATGTGGAATAATGTATACTGGGCATTACTATAAGGAGGAAAAATGACAAATAATGTAAGGGGCATGAATCAGGATTATTTTTCTTTCCTGTGGTGGCCAACGTCTGGGCGTGCAGGTTGCAAAACTGGGGTATAAGGTAGTCTTTTCCTGCAATGCCACGCCCTCCACGCAAAGCCACGCCCATTTCGACAAAGCCACACACCCTTTTTGCCGGCGCGTGCCTGCGGTGCGCGCATTTTTCTACCTTTGCTAGTGCCAATTACGGGGGGTATGGGGGGGGGGAGGGGGGGCGCCGAAGGATTTTTTGGCTTGGGGGAGAAAAATTTCTAGTTACGCCACTGCCTGCTTGTCTGTGTCCAAGGGCTTGAACAAGGGCCTCCCTACTGTGAAAAGCAAACATTATTTCCAAGGCAGTTTAGCCTTCAAGGATTCTTAGTTAACAACTAGCCACTTGGTTCAATAAGTAGCTTACACTGTGCAGATACCGTTTTGAAACTAGCAATTCATACCCCACAGACATTCATGAATTATACATTTTGGGAGAACTATAATAATTCACATTATGGTCATGGGTGGGTTATTTCTCATAGGACCATGAGCACAGTTTACCCAGGGTACACCGAATACATACAGTGATGACACATGCCTTTGAGGAATCGCTGTAACTCATGGCGACGGCCAAACCCTGTTACACCGTGTCATGCAGTTTTTACATTAGGTCTGCCAAATACTACTGTGGGTGTATTTATAATGGGTGCAGGATGGTCTGTGCACACGGACCCTAAGTCTAGAGGGTCCCACACCGCAAACCCTGTATCCATGTTTTTCAATACTTACCTCTCTGGAGTCCTGCCTCACCAGTATCAACTTTGCACCAATCACTGAGGAAATGAGCCACATCTCATACTGTACCTGTCCTTTCTGCTACAGCTTTTTCCCACTTCATTGGATTGTAAGCTCTTAGAAGCAGAGCCCACTTTCCATCTGCTTGCCCATTACCATCTTATATGTTCCATAGAATGCTTAATTGTCCTCCTCTATTTTTGTTGTTTACTTAGAAGGTGATTCAGACCTGATTATAGATGTGCTAAATTTAGCACATCTACGATCAGCTTCCCTGACATGCGGGGGGACGCCCAGCACAGGGCTAGTGCCCTGCCCCCCCCCCCCCTCCCCCCCCCCCCGCATGTCCCCGCACAAGTACAACAGTATTGCACAGTGGCGATGCTTTTGTACCAGTAGAGTAGCTACTCGTCGATGCTCGGGTCGCAGCAGCTGCGTGTGCCCCAATGGTCCGGGCACGCCTGTGTTGCCCGGACGGCGCCCCCTATACGGCGTCCAAACGCTGCCAGCCCACTACCTCCCGCCCAGCGACCGCCTCTGCCTGTCAATCAGACAGAGGTGATCGCAGGGCTAAGACAGGCATGCCGGCGCACTGCAGCGCTGGCGCATGTGCAGTTCAGACCTGATCACTGCTGTGCAAACACGCACAGCAGCGATCAGGTCTGAATTAGCCCCTTAGGCCTCTTTATTCCTTACTGTGCAGCTATATTTTATGTATAATGCATAGTTTTCTGTGGTACATCACTGTAGGCTATTGAGAAGTTCTATAACTAACGATGATGATAATAATAATAATAATAATAATAATAATAATAATAATGATGATGAAAGCATTGACAGATGCTATTTAGTGATAACAGGCTTCTTCGCAGAGCAGCAGTGATCACTGGCTCTCACAATCCATGCTGAACACAGAGCTCAGTGAGCGCTATGCAGCCCCATGGAGCCGCCTGCCGCCTGGCTGGTAATGTCTAGTGTGAGGCCAGAGCCACAGCCACGTCATCCTTGTGGAGGCCAAGCTCTGCTTCCCTCCCTCCCCCATGGTGCGGCTACTGGAGGAACACTGCCGGTGCAGCTGTGGGAAAGGGCATCTCAGATCTCCGGCATCAAAACCGTGACTCCTTGGGGAACAGTGCCCAGGAACGGGAGGCCAAGCGCTGCTTCCCCTTGCCTGCAGAAGGGAAGGTGTTGGGGCAGCTGAGGGTAGAGGGGGTTCTCAGATCTCCGGCATCGGGAGGGAGGGGGCTGTGTGTGTGTTGGGCCAAAGTGGTCCCTGCTGGGTTGCGGCAGGCCCTTGTCTAACTGGAGTGCAGTGTGGCTGGGTGCAGGGTGAGCTGCGGGCCCTGGAGGCAGTCCAGACCCCATAGCAACTGCATCCCTTGAACCCACAGTAGTTACACCACTGGACTTATACTGCAGTACCCCTGGACTTATACGGCAGTACCCCTGAACTTATACGGCTACACCACTGGACAGGACTTATACGGCAGTGCCACTGGACTTATACGGCAGTTCCACTGGACTTATACGGCAGTATCACTGGACTTATACGGCAGTATCCCTGGACTTATACGGCAATATCCCTGGACTTATACAGCAGTACCCCTGGACTGGACTTATACAGCAGTACCACTGGACTTATACGGCAGTACCCCTAGACTTATACAGCAGTACCCCTGGACTTATATGGCTGCACCCCTGGACTGGACTTATACGGCAGTACCCCTGGACTTACATGGCAGCACCACTGGACTGATGCAGCACAACACCGTACCACTGCACAGGACTTATACAGCTGCAGCACTGGACTTATGGCAGCACAGGACACCACCACTGGACTTATGGCAGCACAGGACACCACCACTGGAATGATGCAGCACAACACAGCACCGCTGCACTTGACTCAACTTATACAGCAGCACTGGACTTACGGCAGCACAGGACACCACCACTATGACTGGACTGATGCAGCACAAGACAGCACTGGAATGACACAAAAGAGCAGGTCGCCACACCACTTTCCCGCACAGACACTGAGGAGACACGTCCTCTCGCTGCACTCTCCAGGACTGGAGTGAAAATGGCGGTGACGCGCGGCTCCTTATATGGAATCCAAAACCCGCGACAATCTGACAGCGGGATGATGATGTTTGCCTCATTTTGGTTTCTGAGTCTGGCGGGAAGTCCCGACTTGTGTTTTTAGACCCTCTTTTTTGTTATGAACGCCATCTCAGTATTACCTTTTATACTGTTTATGTCACTTTCCTTTGTATTAGAGGGTTATTTTTTATTATGGACATATAAAATGTATTTACTTATACCTAATAATTGACATCAACTGGATTGATTAAGTATATCCAAACAGGGTATTTGCTAGCCAGACCTTTCTCAGGTTTTTCTTAGGCTACACCAGTGGTCTCCAACGTTAATTGGGGTGTGAGCTATTTTCGGAAAATAAAACCTCTGAAGGAGCTACGCCCTCCCCCCAATGCGAGTGCGTTCCTGCGAAAGTGGGTGTGGCCTCACAAAAGTGGTTGTGGCCTCAACTACAAGTAATGCCCCCCCGTGTAGTGCCAGATACACAAATAATGCCCCTCAGCAGTGCCAGATACACATATAATACCCCCAGCAGTGCGTGTCGATACACAAATAATGCTACCAGTAGTGCCAGATACACAAATAATGCTACCAGCAGGGCCAGATATACAAATAATGCCTCCCACCAGTGCCAGATACAATTCCCCCCGCAGCACCAGATAAAATGCCCCCCCCCCTCCTCCCGTAGTGTCCGATACAGTGCCCCACACAGTGCTAACCCTTGCTGGCTTCTTCTACTGCCACCGGTGCTGCTCCTCCTGTTTGAAGGACGGAAAGGGGAGGAGAGCGCAGAGCGCGCCTCTCCTGTGAAGTCCAGAGAGCGGCGCCGACGGTGAGGATGACAGAGTCTCCGGCAGCGGGCATTTAAAATATGGTGCCGGTAAGTGAGCCAATCAAAACTCGCGGTCTGGCAGCCAATCAGGTGCCACCATTGCCGGTCCATGAGCTCTGATTGGCTGACGGCCGGCATTATATTAAAAATGAAGGGAGGAGGAGTGCCAGTGACTGCCCAAGCCCGTGCGCTCTGTGACCTACCAAAAATACTACGGCGAGCTACGGATTGGAAATCACTGGGCTACACTATTGAAGTACCTATGCTTTTGGACTATATCATTATTATACTGTACATTAAGGATATATTGTGGATACTGTAAGTATAAACTGGGCACACCAGTTAAAGGTATATCACAGCCAGAACTTTCCTTTCGGTGTAAAATAAAGATATAGGCTATAGCCTTGAAGTTCTTGTCCTTGAACCGTCTAAAGAATAATAATTGTTGCTTTATTTACTTGGAAAGTCTGGAGAGTGCCCACACCTATAGTTAATGCAAACAATTGGAAGTGTGCTGCTCTCAGCTACTTGGGTATTGAGATGCAGTGAGAAGGTATGGTAATAAGTAATGGGATCAGTCACAATCATTCACAATTTGTAAGGTTTATGTGATAATATCCCCCATAAATGATTGTCTAAAGCTAGACAATTCCAAGCTGGAGAATTCTAACTATTTGAAGTTTGCCTTGTACTTTGTGAAGGGGTGAGCAGCGCTGCGGCTGGGCAGATCTATGTAGTGCATGGCAGCAAGGGATTGGATGTGCTGATTAATTTTTTTTTCCAGGGTACAGGTAGCTTCATATAGTTGGAAACCTCATAGTTTTTATGCAAGATCAAGTGGCTTGGTGGGTGGGGTTTTTGCCTGGGATGCAGCAGGTTGTGGGTTTGAGTCCTGGGTGTGGCAGTATATTGAAATGTGTTATTTAATGCATACGCGCACGCATGGGGGGGGGGCGAGTACCCAGAAACCCCCCTGGTCTGTAGGGGGAGCTGCTTCTGTCATTGATGTGTGGGGCGGCTCATACCGCTGTCACCCCCGCTCGGGGTCCCTGAGTCAGGTGTACTACATGTGCTAATACACCTTACTGGCACACACAGTGACATGTATAAGCCGGGCCCCTGCTGCAGCCTGTGAAAAGTGCCATGCCCCCAGCCGCAGGGATCTCAAAGGTAGCACAGTTTGGGGGATGAGGATGGGACGCAGGGAGGGAGCACAAGCAGCAGGTGCAGCTACAGGATGTGCCCGCAGCACAGCAGATGATGCGTTGTGAAAAGTAGTGTGGCAGGTGGGAGCGGGTTGTTCTCCTGTGCGGGCCGGCAGCAGTCAGTGGGTGCATGCTGCTCCCCGTGGTTCCTGTCAGCGCACAGCACCGGCTGTGGCCATAGAGTGCTGGGAGCAGCAGGTGTCGGGGGAGCCGTGTGCCCTGGAGCCTCCTCTCTCCCTCTGCCCCCTCGCAGCAGCAGCAGCAGCAGCCTGAGCTCTGCCATTGGCCAGTCATTTGTGGGGCTTTATGGGGAGCTGGATGAAGGCAGGCAGAGGCTGTCTCCAGTATTCACAGTGATTCAATTTGTAGCAGCCAGGTGAAGGATGGAGGAGAAGGAGAGGCCAGTAGTCTACATGCTATTACTGTACTACATGCTACTACTGTACTACATGCTATTACTGTACTACATGCTACTACTGTACTACATGCTATTACTGTACTACATGCTACTACTGTACTACATGCTATTACTGTACTACATGCTACTACTGTACTACATGCTATTACTGTACTATATGCTACTACTGTACTACTGTACAGTGGAGGGATATGTCTTTACGTAACGCCATTTCTAAAACTTGTTATACGGGAAGATATTCAAGAAGGGACTGTAAATACTATTGAGACGTTATGGGTAGAAATTGCATGCGGTGGTAAAGGAATAAAGAAGTTATTATTGGGGTTATGCTACAGGCCACCTGGTATTAATGTGTCTGAGGAGAAATTGTTACTGAACCAAATTGAAAGAGCAGCAGGAGTAGGAGACATAGTAGTGATGGGAGACTTTAACTATCCCGAGATAAACTGGAAAATCAATTCATGTGATACTGCTAGGGGCAATATGTTTTTAAACATGCTAAATGATAATTACTTAGTTCAATTAATCGAGGAACCAACTAGGTACAATGCAATCTTAGACCTGGTATTAACTAACAATGGGGAATTGGTATCAAATATTGAAGTAGGAGAGCCCATAGGTAACAGCAACCACAATATAGTCACATTCAATATCAGTTTTCATAAGCAGTCCTATACTGGCTCAACTAGGACTCTAAACTTTAGCAAAGCCAACTTTGACATGATGAAGGAAGCGTTAAGGGACATTGAACGGGAAATTCTCTTTCAAGGAAAAAATACTACAGAGAAATGGGATGTAGTAAAATCACTGCTAATTAATAATACTCGTAAATTATTCCCACCAGCAGCAAAAAAAAAAAGGAATAAAAATCCCAAACCAATGTGGTTTAACAAAAATATAAAGGAATTAATGGACAAAAAAAGACGAGCATTTAAAAAATACAAATCTGAGGGGGATGCAGAGTCATTTCAACACTATAAGGACTGTAACAAAATATGCAAAAAAGGTATAAGAGCGGCTAAAGTAGAAACTGAAAGACTAGTAGCAAAGGAAAGCAAAGCAAAGCAAAAGTACATCAACAGTAAGAGACTAAAGAAGGAGAGTATAGGCCCTTTAAAGGACAAGAGGGGAGTCTTAATCAAAAATGATAATGACATAGCAAACAAACTAAACAAGTTTTTTTCAACGGTATTTACCAGAGAGGACCAAATGCTGGGTCTAACACAAAATCTCAACAAAGATAATGTCCCACTGCTAAATACTTATTTGAGTGAGGAGGTAGTCTGTGACCGATTAAAAAAGTTAAAGAGTAATAAGTCACCTGGTCCCGATGGAATTCACCCGAGGGTTCTTATGGAGCTGCACGCTGAACTAGCAATACCTCTATTTTTGATCTTCATGGATTCGGTTAAATCGGGTATGGTTCCCAAGGACTGGCGTATAGCGGAGGTAGTGCCGATATTTAAAAAGGGGAGCAAAGCTGAACCAGGTAATTATAGACCAGTTAGTCTTACATCTATAGTGGGGAAAGTGTTGGAAGGTATTCTAAGGGACAGTATTCAAAAGTTCCTTGAAGCAAATAAGGTCATTCAAAGGAACCAACATGGATTTGCGAAGGACAGATCATGTCAGACCAACTTACTTGGCTTTTATGAAACAGTAAGTGCGAACCTGGATCAGGGTAAGGAGGTGGATATAATCTTTTTAGACTTTGCCAAAGCTTTCGACACTGTACCACACATGCGTCTTCTCTATAAACTACAAGAAATAGGGCTAGGGAGCACAATATGCACTTGGGTCAGTAATTGGTTAGATAATAGGGAGCAGCGCATTGTGGTCAATGGATCATTTTCAAATTGGACCAAAGTACTAAGTGGTGTGCCACAAGGGTCTGTACTTGGACCACTTTTGTTCAACATTTTCATCAACAACCTAACAGTAGGTCTAGAGAGCATGGTGTCAATTTTCGCAGACGATACCAAATTGTGTAAGGTTAGAAATATGGATGGGGATGCTGAGTCTCTTCAGAACGACTTAACTAAACTGGAAGCATGGGCAGCAAAATGGAGAATAAGATTCAACACAGACAAGTGTAAGGTAATGCACTGTGGGGGCAAAACCAAAAATTACACCTACATACTAAATGGGGTAATATTAGGGGATTCTGTATTGTAAAAAGACTTAGGGGTTCACATAGATAACAAATTAAGCAGCAGTACCCAAAGTAGGAGTGCAGCAAAGAAGGCTAATAAGATATTAGCATGCATAAAATGGGGAATTGATGCAAGGTACAAGAGTATTATACTCCCATTATATAAATCACTAGTGAGGCCACATCTTGAATACTGTGTGCAATTTTGGGCACCATATTACAAAAAGGATATCCTGGAGCTAGAAAAGGTTCAGAGGCGGACATCGAAACTAATCAAGGGCATGGAGAAGCTGGAATACGAGGAAAGGCTTGCAAGGCTAGGCATGTTTACATTGGAAAAGAGGAGACTAAGGTGGTCATTCCGAGTTGATCGCAGCAGCAATTTTGTTAGCAGTTGGGTAAAACCATGTCCACTGCAGGGGAGGCAGATATAACATGTGCAGAGAGAGTTAGATTTGGGTGTGGTGTGTTCAATCTGCAATCTAAAGTGCAGTGTAAAGATAAAGCAGCCAGTATTTACCCTGCACAGAAACAAAATAACCCACCCAAATCTAACTCTCTCTGCAGATGTTATATCTGCCTCCCCTGCAGTGGACATGGTTTTGCTGTGTGCATATACAGTCTCCACAGTATTTATGTATGCATGTACAGTATGTATGTATGTATGTACGTACGTACGTACGTACGTACGTACGTACGTATGCTTGGTGCATGTACAGTATGTATGTATTTATGTATGCGTGGTGGTGGTAGGGGGGGGGGGGGGCAATTCTCTTTCTGGCACAGGGCACCAAAATGTCTAGTTACAGCTCTGAATTGGAAACATCCATTAGTTCTTGGGGGGTAGGTGGCGAAAGAATACCAGAGCACGTTCTGGTGATTTTTCATAAAGATTATGATTTTAGAAAAAGTCAGACTTGCTCTGGAGCTGCGTGAAAATAGTCGCAATGATTTCTATAGAAATCACGACATCTCATTTTCTCCTGATTGCATATGAAAACATTGCAGCTGTAGGCAAACCCCACACCACAGAGTTTTTACATTTCTTGCTATTAACTGGAACTCCCCCCTGAAGGGCCCTACACACTTGCCGATGTGTGCGGGCGATATGAACGAACTCGTTCAGTAATGAACGAGAAATTGTTCATATCGCTCAGTGTGTATGCACTAACGATGAACGATGCGCAGTCGTTCATCATTGTTTCTCCATCGCTTTGCAATGCAAGTCAATTTGGACGATGGGCCTAATTCAGACCTGATCGCTAGGGTGCGTTTTTTGCATCCCTGCGATCAGGTAGTCGCCGCCTGCAGGGGAAGGGGGAAATCGCTGTGCAGGGGTGCGATTGCAAGTGCAAGAGAGCTGCACAAACAGAAGTTTGTGCAGTCTGTGCACAGACCAGGACTTACTCTTCCAGTGCGATGATCGGGGCTGGAGCTGACGTCAGAAACCCTCCCTCCAAAAGCCTGGTCCCTCCTGCGTTTCTCTGGGCACTCCTTAAAAACGGTCAATTGCCACCCACAAATGGCCTCTTCCTGTCAGTCACCTTGCGATCACCTGTGCAATCGCTTTTCTCGCACCATCCCGGCGCTGCGGACCGATGCACCTGCACATTGCGGTGCATATGCAGTTCAGACCTGATTGCAGGTTGCGTGAAAACGCAGCCTAGCGATCAGGTCTGAATTAGGCCCAATGAGCGATCATCGGCAAAATTGAAAGCATCGGCAAGTGTGTAGGGGACTTAAGACTATGATGGCAGATAAAAACCACTTGGTCCATATAGTCTACCCTGGACACATGTTCTTGGCACACTAGGGTTAATTTTTTGGGGGGAAGCTAATTAACCTACCAGTTTATTTTTGGATTGTGGGAGGAAAACCATGCAAGTATGGGAGAATATACAAACTCAGGCATGGTGGGAATCAAACTCATGACCTCAGTGTGGGGATGCAGTAATGCTAACCATCAGGGTTGTACTGGCCCACAGGGGCATGAGGGAAACACCGGTTGGGCCCCACTGCCCGAGGGCCCATCCCCTCGTCTAGGGATCAGATTCCAGACTGTGCACTTGAATTATACATTTTGCATATGGCACCTTATACTGCACAGGACTATGGTATATCTCTACAGTACATTGCTGTTATTATTCTTGTTCATTAGCATGCATAAAATAGTAGTATTAACTGTATATATGGGGAGCAGACTATGCTCTAATGGTTAGCCAAGCCTCTAAGCATGGGCCTCTAGCACTGCATATCCCCGGCGGGCCCTTCATGCCCCAGTCCATCACTGCTAACCATTACACCATCCACTCGTGTGTGCTTAGGGCCTAAGCACGGCCTGATCGCAGCAGAAGATTTGTTAGCAAATGGGCAAAGCCATGTACACTGCAGGTGGGGCAGATGTAACATGTGCAGAGAGAGTTAAGGGGGGTACTCACGGAGCGATCGCTGCTTAAAATCTAAGCAATCTGACTAGATTGCTTAGATTTTAAGTCTGATCGCTCCATGTGTAGCCCCTACAGCGATAGCGATGCGCAGCATCGCTGGTGCTAGATTGGCCAATCTAGCGGGTCGCTCATTTCACCCGCTGGGTGAAATGAGCGCCCCCCCCCCCCGTCTCCCCCCCGCACGCTCAGCACACATCTCTCCCGCATCGGCCAGTGAGTACTGGCCTTTAGATGTGGGTGGGATGTGTTCCAACTGAAATCTAAACTGCAGTGTAAAAATAAAGCAGCCAGTATTTACCCTGCATTGAAACAATGGCCCTCATTCCGAGTTGTTCGCTCGTTCTTTTTCATCGCATCGCAGTGAAAATCCGCTTAGTACGCATGCGCAAAGTTCGCACTGCGACTGCGCCAAGTAACTTTACTATGAAGAAAGTATTTTTACTCACGGCTTTTTCTTCGCTCCGGCGATCGTAATGTGATTGACAGGAAATGGGTGTTACTGGGCGGAAACACGGCGTTTCAGGGGCGTGTGGCTGAAAACGCTACCGTTTCCGGAAAAAACGCAGGAGTGGCCGGAGAAACGGTGGGAGTGCCTGGGCGAACGCTGGGTGTGTTTGTGACGTCAACCAGGAACGACAAGCACTGAACTGATCGCACAGGCAGAGTAAGTCTGGAGCTACTCTGAAACTGCTAAGTAGTTAGTAATCGCAATATTGCGAATACATCGGTCGCAATTTTAAGAAGCTAAGATTCACTCCCAGTAGGCGGCGGCTTAGCGTGTGTAACTCTGCTAAATTCGCCTTGCGACCGATCAACTCGGAATGAGGGCCAATATAACCCACCCAAATCTAACTGTCTCTGTAAATGTTATATCCCCCCCCCCCCCCCCCTGCAGTGCACATGGTTATGGCCATTAGCTAACAAATTTGCTGCTGCGATCAGGTCTGAATTAGGCACTTAGTGCTTTAATTCTTGCAAAGGCTTTAGTAAATCTATCCCCAGTACTTTTCAGAGCTACAGCTAGCTGTGTTTCCACTGCAGTATAAGTGCATTCCAGATCCTCCGTATCTCTGTTGTACCATATGGGCACAATTAGTCTATCAGTGCAGAGGTCAACAGTGGGAGCACCACCCCATACTGAAAATATATGAAACAAAAGGTCAGTTTTAGAGCAAACATTTTTTAAATTGTACCAAAATAGTTCAGATTTAAGGTATTATATACAGATCGGAGCAAAAAAAAAAAAAAAAATATATATATATACAGGTTGAGTATCCCTTATCCAAAATGCTTGGGACCAGAGGTATTTTGGATATGGGATTTTTCCGTATTTTGGAATAATTGCATACCATAATGAGATATCATGGCAATGGGGCCTAAGTCTAAGCACAGAATGCATTTATGTTTCATATACACCTTATACAGACAGCCTGAAGGTCATTTTAGCCAATATTTTTTATAACTTTGTGCATTAAACAAAGTGTGTGTACACTGACACAATTCATTTATGTTTCATATACACCTTATACACAAAGCCTGAAGGTCATTTAATACAATATTTTTAATAACTTTGTGTATTAAACAAAGTTTGTGTACATTGAGCCATCAGAAAACAAAGGTTTCACTATCTCACTCTCACTCCAAAAAGTCCGTATTTCGGAATACTCCATATTTCGGAATATTTGGATATGAGATACTCAACCTGTATATATATATGCTAATATAAAACATTACGGATTTACTAAGGACCATCTTGCATGGAAATTGCATGTCAAATTCTACTTTGCACACCAATTCACCTCAAATTACCATCGGAACAACTATTATCAAAATAATTTTGGCACTAATGCAAATTCCTCAAAATCATACCATCAAGTCTGCATTTATCACACTGATCCATGCAAGCTTTGCACCAAACACATTGCTTTATCACAGCTAAATTCCCACCTCACAACACTCCACAAATCGACTACTGATAGTAAATGTGCAATTTGCTGTGCACATCGTTCTGTTGATAAGGGGCGATCACAGGGGGTCATTCCGAGTTGTTCGCTCGCAAGCTGCTTTTAGCAGCTTTGCACACGCTAAGCCGCCGCCTACTGGGAGTGAATCTTAGCTTATCAAAATTGCGAACGAAAGATTAGCAGATTTGCGAATAGACACTTCTTAGCAGTTTCTGAGTAGCTCCAGACTTACTCGGCATCTGCGATCAGTTCAGTCAGTGTCGTTCCTGGTTTGACATCAAAAACACACCCAGCGTTCGCCCAGACACTCCTCCGTTTCTCCAGCCACTCCCGCGTTTTTCCCAGAAACGGTAGCGTTTTTTCGCACACACCCATAAAACGGCCTGTTTCCGCCCAGAAACACCCACTTCCTGTCAATCACATTACGATCACCAGAACGAAGAAAAAAACTCGTAATGCCGTGAGTAAAATACCTAACTGCATAGCAAATTTACTTGGCGCAGTCGCACTGCGGACATTGCGCATGCGCATTAGCGACTAATCGCTCCGTTGCGACAAAAAAATAACGAGCGAACAACTCGGAATGACCCCCACAGATCGCAGACCACAATAATTCTTAGTAACTTCCCCTCCCCCTCCCAGTAGTGAGAGCAAAGAGATGAAGATGTACAAAGAGGTATGAGGTTCGGAGGGGGTGTGTCATAACTCAGTTCTAAATCACCTGCCTAGTGTGTGTGTGTTACATGCAGAGGTGAGCACTGCTATCCCTCCATGCAAAGGAAAAATATTTGCCTGTACAATCCTTGCATCACAACATGTACAGGTGCAAATGTATACTCATTGGAGGTCATTCAGCTTTAGTAGCAGTTTTGATAGAAGAGTGAAACTGTTACTGCTTACAGTCGCATGCTGGTGGCCGTCCAGCATGTTAAGCGCCGCCCATCGATGCGATGGCTATTCAATTATGATCACATCGCTGAAATCGGCAACTAGTGCTAGCCCAGCTGCGTATGCAGGCGACGTCATTGGGCAGCCACGAAAACGCCCATGACACACCTGCATTTCCTGGTGCACTCCCCCCCAATGCCACGTTGCCATCCCCGAACGCCTGCCGCCTGTCAATCAAACTGCGATTGCATCGAAAAGTGAAAAATCCACGCACACGCGCTGTGGACCTCACTCGTGTGCAGATGGATGTTTTTCGAATAGCGTCCATCTGTGATTTACGGAAAAAATTGCTGACCTTACTGAATGAGCTCCATTAGCTGCATTTGCTCCCAACTCTAAGGGGCCTATTTATCA
The DNA here is from genome assembly GCF_028390025.1 of Pseudophryne corroboree. Lineage (NCBI taxonomy): Eukaryota > Metazoa > Chordata > Amphibia > Anura > Myobatrachidae > Pseudophryne > Pseudophryne corroboree. The sequence continues at coordinate 702,144,856 of NC_086446.1, read as the reverse complement.
TTAAATATTTGCAGCATATTTACTGAAAACAGCCATTCCTGGAGGGAAGACCACAAATATTTAGTATCACTCCCAGGTATGAAGGAGGGATCGTAGCAGATAGCTCCAGGGGCGGATCCAGAAGAAAATGAAAGGGGGGGCACCATGATAGGGGAACGGTAAGTTATATTTACATGCACCTAAGGCACGCATGCTCACAGATAAGAGAAGTGGTATCACAGGGGGCGTGGCCTCACAGAATACACCATCAGGTATTGATTGGCTGTAGGAGCGCATCCTGGTTTATTGCCAATGTTTCACCCTGATGAAAAGGCTGATTGGGCCTTGAAATGTTGGTCACCTGTTCCATTAGGTATGGGAGCCTGGAAGGCACCCCAGCACAATATAATTATTATAGTTTTTAGTTGGTGGTGGCAGGTGCAGCATACCTTGTTTTGGGCACTGCAGTGAGACTCAGACTGCAGGACACGAACTGCCCATCTTTGATTAGCAGAAGCAGCCAGCTGGATCTCCAACAAGCAGCATAAGACTTCTGCAGGACAGCCCTGTCACAATCACACGGGCCGCCTTCTCAAAACTGAGGCTGAGTGTGACTGCACCTAGCATGGTGGTAAAGGAAGTGGAGGAGGAAGCGCTGGGTAACTGCGGTGCAGTGAAGGCTAATGAAGCCTACTGCACCGTCATAAGTAACAGTCTTACTCGATGCTGGCATTTGAACCCCGCGCCTGGGCTGGACTCTGGCTGGCAGTGGGGTAGGTAGGGTGCGGTGTGAGCAGGGGGAGGCTGGAGCTGCAGCTCCAGCCTTCCCATTGGTAACCACACGGACTTGCTGTTAGAGCAGCGGCGGGTCCTAGTGACTGCCGGCTCTTTTATCAAATCTTACTGACGGAAATAGCAGTAGTGCTGCTGCTGTTCTCCTTTTGAAAAAAAATAAGAAGTCAGAAACGACAGGGGGGGGCACGGGCCCAAGTGCCCCCCCCCTGGATCCGCCTATGGATAGCTCTATCTACTGCTGTCACTCCATTTCAGAAAGCAGTCCCAACCCCCATAGGTTCAGTGGGGGAGGTACTGCTGTCAGCTTTACCAAGCTCAGGAAGGTATCCAGATAATAGGTCAAAACGACAGTTAACAGGTTGACCCTAAATGGTTGACATGGTCAAAAGTTTGACAGGTTCAAATGGTTGATGGGCAATATGGAACGGATGGTGTAATGGTTAGCATTACTGCCTCACAGCACTGAGGGCGGGTGGTCTTCTGTATGCCGAATGTCGGGATACTGGCGCACAGTATACCAGCGCCGGAATCCCGACACCCGGCATACCGACAACTATTCTCCCTCGTGGGGGTCCACGACCCCCCTGGAGGGAGAATAATATAGTGTGGCGCGAGTAGCGCGCCACCGTGCCAGCAGCGTGGCAAGCCCGCAAGAGGCTCCTTTGCGCTCGCCACGCTGTCAGTATGCCGGCGGTCGGGCTCCCGTCGCCGGTATGCTGGTCGCCGGGAGCCCCAGCGCCGGCATACCGTACGACACCCCTGAGGGCATGGGTTTGATTCCCACCATGGCTCTAACTGTGTGGAGTTTGTATATTCTCCCCATACTTGCTTGGGTTTTATCCAGGTGCTCTGGTTTCCTCCCACAATCCGAAAAATATACTGGTAGGTTAATTGGATCCCAACAAAAAATGACCTCTGTGTGTGTACACGTGATAGGATATATAGATTGTAAGCTCCACTGGGGCAGGGACTGATGTAAATGGCCAAATATTCTCTCTGTAAAACGCTGCGGAATATGTGTGTGCTATATAAATAACTGGTAATAATAATGGTTGACTTGAGAATGGGTGACACAAAAAATTTGGTCGACATAAGTTTTTTGGATTTTTTTTTTCAACTTTATCCTACTTTACCATCTACCTGGACTACAATTGAGAGTAGTAACCGTACCCGAACCATGACAGTTACCATTTATATAACGTATAACAGAATGAAGCACAAAGAGTCATTAGTAACGGGATACGGTCGTTAGGTCGACACAGCTTAGGTCGACCCTTAGTAACATCACACTCTGATGCAGAACACAATGAAGCATTGGGCAGCCAGTGATACACACATCTAATATAAGAGTAAAGGGTGCATGTTGTGCTCAGCTAGAGGGCTGACAGGCCAGGACCTGCACACAGATCCTCTTACAGGTATTGTGCACAGCCTTTAAGTGAGTAATCAGCCCTCAAAAGATCCACCCAACTATTTTTTAAAGACACAATCCCATTGCTGCAGCGGCTTCCCAGTCCGGTCAGCAGCGCTGCTTGTGGCTGAGCTCTAATCAGGAAGCTCCCTGCAGCCGGTGCCAGGAGCAGCCGCAGCTCTTTCCCATATACAGGCAGTCTACCCAACGCTGTGCAACCATGCTGAAGGTCTTTGTGGAGGCAGCTTATAATGTCCCTAAAACCAAGCTTGGGAGGCCGGATCCTATAGTCACAATCACCTTCAGAGGTAAGGCACGGCTGGGATATACCTGTGGGATTCCTCTGACTTTTGTTTGGGAGACTTTATTTGTAGTTTTGCTTGTAGGAACTCACAGACAGCATTATATGGTGCTTTGCTTAAGTGCCTTGTAACGAGTTGTTTCCTCTCCGTTGCAACCCAAGGACAAAGCAGCCTGTGATTGCAACATTGTAACGTGTCTGATCAGGCATCAGCTAAATGCTTGGATGCAGTTGCTACTCTTGTGTGGTTCTCTCTCTGTTTTATCAATGCTACTATTCCTGGTGCAGTGTATCACAATGGTCGTCAGCTGTTGTGGAATTTCAAGACTCTGCATTCCCTGCCAGACTTATGCTGTGACTTGTAGTTCCACAAAAGTTAGTGAGACACAGTTTGCTGTAGCCTGGTCTAATGAATGTTTTGCTGGATAAAAGTTCCTGTATTTTGCCTTGTGTGCAGTGTAACCATTATAATGTATCTCATTCAAACAAGAAACTACTAAAGTAACTTCTGTGAAAATGATAATTAAAATAGTACTGAAACCAGTGTCATACCAATAATCTGCCAACAGGGAATGGGTGGGCATCTTTTGGGCCAAGGGGTACACACAAATGGACCCACAGTACAGCAGCACCCCTTATTTACAACAGCCTGGAAAAGCTTTATTACATATGATAAGCTGTGAGCCCCATCCGCCTCTAGGGTAATCCTGGCTATTACCTTTTACTAATGGTTGGTGGGTAATTGTGCTGTGTGGTGGATCATGTAGGCCAGTGGCCCTCGATGCTCCCCCAACGGGCCAGGTTTTAGGTATATCCATGGCTCAGCACAGATGCTTAAATCAAATTGACTGAAGTGCTAATTTAGTCACCTGTGGCCAAGCATGGATATACTTAAAACCTGGACCGTTGAGGACTGCGCTTGAGAGCCTCTGATGTAGGCCACTGAGATCAAATAAGCTTTACCTGCTATTAACACTATATAGTAATTATTACAGTACATCTACAATAGATGTGTTGTCATTCATCGCTAGTAGTCACCTGTGAAAACAATAGTGGCCCCAGGAATAATTGCCCTTCTGTCCCATTTGGCAGCATTTATGGAATCTGCCATATGACCATTCTCGGTCACCTTCTTCAATTCAATATTGTACCAGTGACCACACATTAAGCAGGCCTGATCCTGTGGAAAGTTAAAATTATGTTGATCAGAGGGTTTGGGGCCATGTTTTCACTGTTGCTCAAATAACCATTGTATAATGTGTCTATACATATACTGCACACAAATCATAGGTTGTTTGAGCATGTGTGTGTGCGTATACAGAATGTTGATGCTTCTTGTGTCCCATTTCGCCAGTGTTGTTAGGCGGTTCCTCATTCCATTGAGCTGCTTAGCCTTAATTATTGTTGTTAACCATAGTTTATACCCTGGGGTGAATTCTAGTTAAATCCACCCTTCAATACACTTTCCAGTACCATAATTCAAAATTGCTGATTAAACTATGTTTTATACAGTGACCATGATTACTAGGAATAGTGATGGCCCCCACTGTGATACCAGTCGTGCACAAGAGCCAAACATGTGGCACTTACATTTCTGTTAGATTCCATCCCATCTTTGTTGGTGGGTTATGTAGGAAAGCTGACCGATTTTATATGGTATGTTATGTAAACTATAATTATTTGTATTGTTTCTTTAAAAAATATATTTATTATCAATGTGTCCTGCCATTTATTTCACACCAAATAAATCACCAGTGTTCAGAAATATTTTCCACACTATCACTAGCAGGAATTACCAATAGGGGGTGCTCTTTGTATAATATTGTGTGGACTAGTCATTATCTTATTTCCTGGATCTGAATTATTTTCCTTAACTGGGTATCAACAATATGAAGGAGCTGTAACCTGTAACATGTACAGTACATATGTTAAATGCAGTTTATATATGTATTACACCCACCCCTGATGATGTTGATAATACTGTAAGTAATGCCATCAATGATGCTCAGATTGTTTGTTGCATTGGAATAGTAAGGAATTAACGCTGCTCCATAGAACATTCTCTAGGAAACTTCTTTCTTGTGTTGAAATATTGCACATCTGTGCCAGATCTTGTATCCTGCATAATTGCCTGTTGAGTCACTGATCTTTTTTTTTTTTTTTTTTTTTTTCCTAACATCACTCTGACTTTAAACAAACTTGTAATGGAAAAAACATGTCTGACACACTCAGCTGTGGTGAAGCTGTTTCACTTTGTCTTTAGTATTGTGCTTTGGCTATGAAGGGACATCTCTGCCCAGGCTCCAGCGAGGAAGTAGCGGTAAATATTTCTTGTGGTGTACGTAGCTGTGTGTAACTACACACATTACCTGATGTGTGTAGTTGTGCAGCTAACTTAAAGGGGCATATGTATTAACCCTGGAGAAGTGATAAATCAGTGATAAGTACAAGGTGATAACGCACCAGCCAATAAGCTCCTAACGGCAAATGTACATACTGGAGCTGATTGGCTGGTGCGTTATCACTTTGTGATAATCAGCTCCAGTATGTACATTTGCCGTTAGGAGCTTATTGGCTGGTGCGTTATCACCTTGTACTTATCACTGATTTATCACTTCTCGAGGGTTAATACATCTGGCCCATTTGCATAAATAACTTCACATACTAATATGTAACCGAAAACAAAAATTGTTATCCAGTGCAAAGCAGTCTGGACAGGGACGGGGGAGGTTTCTCTATGTTTGGATCGCCTTACAAAGCCAAGAAAACTGCTACAAAGGGATGTGGTATAGAAGATCTACAGTCAATAGGTCGACACCAAATGGTCAACGTGCAGGTTTTGTTTTTTAGGTCAAATCTTGTATGCTTGGTAATATGTGACCACCATCAGTAAGCACGCTCGCCACGCTTCAGGCAAGGTGGCTCGCTCCGCTGCACTCGCCACAGGTTACTATTCCCAATTGTAGCCTACGTGGATTGTAAATTGTGAAAAATGTTGGGAAAACATGTAAAAAAAAAAAAAAAGTGTCCACTATTATCGTGTCGACTTTTTTTTCCATCTGTCAACCTTTTGTACCTGTCAACCTGTTGACCATCCTAGACAGTGCGCACGATTCAATTCGATGACGGTTGCATAGCTGGTTATTCAATACAGCGCAGTGGTAAATTGGAGAATGCCCATTCTCCCGGACCAAACAGGGTGTTTTGTCAGGAGAACCAGCAATCTCTGACTTATGTGCTTGGCACAACGTTATTTCTCTGGCTGGGTCCACAGGATAACATTGGGATATTGTCGAGCGACAGCGAAAATGGCACCAACACGGTCACGAGCTTTCTGCTTTCTGGCCTCCCAGGATGCATTGGGGCCTCCACTATATAGTCCCGCCCACTGACTCAGTCAGATCAGTTTTTTGCTTGGTGCGGCAGGAGCCGCATGGTCACAGGGCTGCTGTGAAAGCAGCCTCAAGTTTCATTACTTTAAATTTTTATAGACTTACTGTTTTGGTTTTTGAGCGACTTCTCTTTACAGCATCTTAAACGCATATTAGAAAGAGTCGCTCCAACAACTCCCCACCGGGTCGCAACAACGCTTACCTTCGCGGTACAGTGCTGTCTCGACGGGAGTCTGTGTCGGATGTTCTAGCAGGTCCAGCAGACGTTACCAGGCTGTGGCCGGAGCATGGGGAGACGGTGAGTCTATGGGCTTCCTCTTACTAGAGGGGTCAGGACACGGCTACACTGATTTGGTGGAGACTGCAAACAGTGTGTTGATGCGCCGAACATCTCGAGTGTGACAGCGCTAAGCTCTGGGGATCATAGGCGCCAGGACTAGGTGAGGCCGCGATCCTGGGAGTTTAAGTCAACAGGGGGTTTCAGACGCTCTCCTGGCCGTCCCTCCTCCGAGTTCATGGCCAGTTCCCGCGTGTCTCTCGTTTCATGAGCTGAATGACCTAACTTCCGGCTCAGACGCTACCACGAGGGTACTCGGTCGCAGCTTAGACGCTGCGGTTGTGTACACTGGATATAAACCCGCCCAGACCGAGTCGCAGGCCTTTAGTGTCTGCATGCACGTGGAGTCGCTCAGCGTCCGTGTCTGTTATCCGTTACTAAGAGCGGCAGTGTACACCAGTAGTGTCTGAATCCATTCAGCGTCTTACAAGCGTCTTTGCTTGGATATGGAAGTGTGGCGAGTCTCCATGTATCCCGCTCCCTGGAGGCAGGGTATACAGTACTAAAAATTCCTTCTACTTCTTAGTGTGCACTGTTAATTTTTAGTACCTATTGCATATGAGACTTGTATATTACTGTGTTTTCTGCATGTTATGTTGAAAAAGAACCAGTTAAACAGAAGTACAATTTTCCTACTTATGTATAAGTTATTATGGAGGTTGTATTCTCATATGACAATATCTAATGCTTTAACATGTGACTGACTGCTAGTATGTGTGCTGACTTTTCTGTGTAATGTCAGTCCTGTTCTGACCCTCAAATCGGGTGCACTGTGGTCAGATTGATTTCACCTCTATATACTGATTATAGGGTGTGGTTCAGTCACAAAATTGTGTAGTCAATATCAGAAAAAATGTCTGTGAGCGGCAAAAGTGATGAGGAGAATTTGTCAAGCACTCCTACAGCCCTAACATGCTTATCTTGTAAGTCAGGGGTAATTGATATGATTCAATTGGTCACTTATGAGGGTTTGTGTGCAAACTGTTTCGCTTTTCAGCAAAGTAAAAAACAGGAGTTAGTTCAACCTCCAGTAGAGCCACCATGGAATATGTTCGCAAAGACTCTGTCTTCAATAGCGGACAGGTTAGCTCCAGTAGCACCCCCTCAAGGGTTAGGTTACACTATGAACCCATACATGCAGCTCCCTTCCTATGGTTTGGTTCCAGTAGCCTCTACAAGCAACCAAGGGGTAGGTAAGACTAAGACAGATACGTCTGTATGGCAGACTACACAAGAGGATACATCGGATGATGATGCGGAAACAATAGATTCAACTCCGTATGATGATCAGTCGCAGAGCTTTAGTTCAGATGATGTATCTGAACTCATTAATGCAGTAAAGGCTGTGCTTTCTCTGGAAGAACCAGCCAAGATAGTGTTAAAAGCAAAGGCACCTGTATTCAAACGAACAAAGTCAGTGAAAGCTGAATTTCCAGCGTCGGAGGAGTTGACGGAAATGATGGATGAGTCTTGGGCAGCGCCCGGTAAAAAGTATAAGATTCCTAGGAGATGGGATTCCTATTATCCATTTCCTGCTGGAGATTGTTCGAAGAGCGAAGTTCCTCCAAAAGTAGATGCACATGTTCTGCGACTCGTGCACAAATCTGCTTTGCCACTGTCATCTACCTCTTTGAATGATGTCACAGACAGGAGGGTAGAGAGCCTATTGAAAAATATTTTTTCTCTTGTGGGTGCAGTGGTAAGACCTGCTATGGCTTCGGCCTGGGTAGCAAAGGCAATGGGCGAATGGATAGAGGAACTAGAGAATGACATCCCCTCTCCTACTAGGGAGCAAGAGGATTGTCTTTGCCGTTTAAGACAATCTGCCCAGTATTTAGAAGAAGCAGCCATTGATGTAGGCACTGTTGCTTCTAAAGCTTCAGCCCTGGCAGTAGTCGCTCGCAGAGCACTCTGGCTACGGACCGGGAAGGCAGATGCGGAGTCCAAGAAGGAATTGGAAGCATTGCCTTTTGTGGGTAATATATTATTTGGAAAACCTTTATCGGATATCCTAGAGTCAGAGGCTGAATCGAAGAAGGTCAGATTTCCGGCTACCTACAACCCTAAGTCCAAGGGTTTAAAATTTCGCTGGCAAGGCAAAGCGAAAGGTAAAGAGGAGCCTAAACAACCCCAGTTTAAATCCAGGGGTAGGAAGCAGTGGGCAAGCAAAAAGCCAGCTTCCAAACCTGAACAGAAGCCCTCAGCCTGAAGAGACGGGCCTCCGCCTGGAGGATTCCAGGGTTGGGGGCCGACCTCTGCAATTTGCACACACATGGCAACAGTCAACAACAGATGCCTGGGTGCAGAAGGAAGTATCTCAGGGGTATGGGTTCCCATTCAGGAGGCAGCCTCCTCAAAGATTTTTTTGCACCAGCCCGTCTCGTATAGAGTCGAAGGCCAATGCCTTGCAAGAAGCAGTCCAAAAATTACTGCAGTCAGGTGTGATTGTCCCAGTACCTACATCACAAAAGGGACAGGGGTATTACTCCAATCTGTTTATATTCCAGAAACCAAATGGGTCATATCGACCAATTCTAAATCTGAAGATGTTGAACAATTACATATGGATCCCGAAGTTCCACATGGAGACGTTACGCTCCATAATGTTGGCTATGGAACCGGGAGACTATATGGTATCTCTGGATGTGCGGGATGCTTACCTACATGTGCCTATAGCACTATCACATCAGTGTTACCTCAGGTTTGCCATCCTCAAGGAACACTTCCAGTTCCAAGCTCTGCCCTTCGGGCTAGCTACAGCACCCAGGGTGTTTACCAAGATCATGGTGGTTATGGCAGCTTGTCTGCGCAAACAAGGGATAAGGATATTCCCATACCTAGACGACCTATTAATCTTAGCACAGTCGCAAGATTTACTGTTGAGCCATCTCCAACAGACGATAGTTTGTTTACAGAGACACGGGTGGCTCATAAATTGGGAGAAGTCGTCCCTGAATCCATCACAGCGGATGGTTCATTTGGGAGCCATATTGGATTCAGACCTACAGAGAGTTCTCTTACCAGAGAAGAAAATAGTCAAGGTGCAGGTCATGGCTCAGGAAGCGTTGCAAGCCCAGACAATGTCAGTCCATGCAGCCATGCGACTGTTGGGTCTGATGGTATCAACGTTCGACATGGTGGAATATGCGCAATTCCACTCCAGACCATTGCAGCATCTCATTTTGACAAAATGGAACGGAAATCGTCAAACAATAAAGAAGCAGATGATGATAAAGTTTCCAGTAAATGTAAAAAGGTCTCTAGCATGGTGGCTACAGACAGACCATTTAAACAAGGGGAGACCCTTTTGGATAAGAGTGGCAAGTCCTGACGACAGATGCCAGCCTGGAAGGCTGGGGGGCGGTACTCGGAAGCCTATGGTTCCAGGGAAAATGGACCGCAAGGGAAAGTCGCCTGCCGATAAATCTGTTAGAAATAAGAGCCATTTACTTGGCCCTAGTTCAGGCAAAGGACAATCTACAAGGAAGACCAGTCCAGATCCGCTCAGACAATGCGACGGCAGTAGCATACCTCAATCATAAAGGAGGAACTCACAGCAAGAGTCTGATGGAGGAAGTAACTTCCATTCTAAAATGGGCGGAACTCCATCTCCCGGCATTGTCAGCAGTATTTGTCCCGGGTGTACTGAATTGGGAAGCGGCAAGGGACCCAGGAGCCGTCCTGGTAGACGCACTGTCAGTGGAATGAAGGTTTCAGCTGGCATATCTGTTCCCTCCAATATCTCTGTTACCCAGAGTAGTGAGAAAGATAAAACAGGCAAAAGGAGCAATCATTCTAATAGCTCCAGCTTGGCCAAGAAGGCATTGGTACACAGATCTGTTGAGAATGTCCATGGAAGCACCGATACTGCTCCCTCAACGTCCAGATCTGTTAATGCAGGGTCCTTGTTGTCACAGTCATCTGGATCGGCCTGTCTTTGACGGCGTGGCTGTTGAAACCTCTATCTTAGAGGCTAAAGGATTTTCAAAGCAGGTAATCCAAACCATGCTTAGAGCAAGAAAGCCTTCTTCGGCCCGTGTATATCATAGAATATGGCAAGCCTATATTCATTGGTGTTCTGGAAAAAATTATAATCCGAGATCTTTTAAAGTAGCTAGAATTTTGGATTTCCTGCAGGCAGGATTGGATAAAGGGTTGAAGGTTGCTTCCTTGAGGGTGCAAGTCTCAGCGTTGACTGTATGGTTTCAGCAGAAGATTGCTGACCTACAGGATGTACGTACTTTTTTCCAAGGAGTAGTACATATTCAACCTCCATTTGTTCCTCCTGCAGCTCCCTGGGATTTGAATTTAGTTCTTAAATTTCTCCAGGGTCCTTTGTTTGAACCACTTGAGAGAGCAGATCTTAAGTGGTTAACTGTTAAAGTTCGTTTTTTACTGGCAATGGCGTCAGCCAGAAGAGTGTCAGATTTAGGAGCATTATCATGTAAGTCTCCTTTCCTAAGTTTTTTTTCCAGACAGAGCAGTTCTCAGAACAAGATCTAGTTATCTTCCAAAGGTGGTGTCAAAGTTTCACCTGAATGAAGAGATTGTAGTCCCAGCTTTTCAGGTATCGGGACTATCTGCAGGAGAAGAGTCACTGGACGTGGTCCGGTCTTTAAAAATCTACATAGATCGTACTAGTGCCATCAGGAAAACAGATTCCCTCTTCATCCTCTACGGATTCCATAGGAGAGGTTGGCCTGCTAGTAAACAGACGCTGGCGAGATGGCTCCGAATGGTAATATCTGAAGCCCCAATGCATCCTGGGAGGCCAGAAAGCTCGTGACCGTGTTGGTGCCATTTTCGCTGTCGCTCGACAATATCCCAATGTTATCCTGTGGATACCTGTGGACATAAGAGAAATCACGTTATCAACGGTAAGTTCTTACCATAACGTTCATTTCTGCCACACTAAGGGCAGAAATTGGCATCATGCCAACACTTTTGTCTGATTTCTACTCGCACTCCTCTGGGTAATACCATCATCGGGTGTCAAAGGGCGCTGTATTGAATAGCCCTGGGAGCTAATTCCTGGTGCTATTCAACGGTCATCGAATTGAATCGTGCCCACTGTCAGTGTCTACCTATTATCCCAATACCCTACAAAGAGGTGCATGTTATTACCTTGCATTTTCATGTGCTAAATCTGTCGCCTATTTGCAGAGTCAGAATAACAGGGCAACCGGGATGAATGCCCAGGGTCCCACATGCACTAGAGCCCATCCGTATATAGCTACATCACCAGTGTGTGGCATATGAGGATTGGGTTTTCTAAGTGGTATAATGTAAGCTAGGGGCACTACAGTGTGTTTAGTAAATTTGTTATACTTTTTAATAACCTTGCCAGCACATCTTATTGATAAATTTTCTTGTTGGGGCCCCCTACAATTTAGTTGCCCTGAGGACGCTACAAACCACAATCTGATCCTGCCAATTTGTAAGAAGAATCGATTAGCAGCAACTTGATGGTAGAGCCTATAGTAGCAGCAGGGCACCTGGAGTTGCATTGTTTTCCGTAGGGTATGCTTGTATACAGGACGGATGGGTCCTACATCAGAACTGCACCTGATCTCCGCCAGTTTTAATCTAGAGTCGGACAAGTCTACCCAAACACTGGTGTGACATGGTATGCACAGGAATAATGTAGAGGGAGTTGGTTGGGGGAGCAGATTCGTTAAGGACTGGCCACTCCTCCGTTGACAGCATGCGATTTCATGGGCCCCTGGTTGGCCCCAGTCTGACTCTGTGCCAGTTTAATTCTTATAATTCCCTTATATGTGATATAAATCCTCTTTTTAGAAATTTTTAGGAACTAATCCATTTGAAGAAAAAAAAGTTTTCTTGGACAACAAGGCTGAAGCATAGTTCACCACAAGTTGGCTGTAGCTGCTTATGCATTTTGCAGACTGAACTAAACTTGGATACTCGTGCTTAGGCAGAGTTGCCTCACTGCGACCGGTCTGCCACTATCCGTGTGCTTGCTTTCATAGCCGCCGTAATCGTGATCCGTGTGCACTAGTACCAGCCTTTCCAGAGTACTGCATGAAAACAGGTGTCCCACACTGTATGCACTACTCTGCATAGCAGCATATCGTGACCTACATGTGACTGTCATAGTCCTATTACCATCCACAAAATAAAAACCTACCACTTGCACACTGTCCTCCACATCAGCTCCAGTGTCTTGTACAGATATTATATTTTGACTTTTATTATTTTATGGTGCAAGGTTTCCAATCTAGCTTTGTCCCCCCACAACCATCTTTACACCAGGAAATGTTTCTCTGCGGATGGGCCTGTCCAGCCATGCACGGTGTCTCTTATCTTTCCATTTTGTTCTTGTTAGTCACAAAGTGCCATAAGTTCTCAGTTGTTCCAACGAGTTGCAGCATGATGCATGTACCTTGGATATACCATTCTTCCTGTAGGAGATAAATGATCTGTTTAAACAGAATAGCGGTGTTAAAAAAAAAAAAAAAAAAAAAAAAAAATACTCTGCTTCAGGCCGCCGACTCAATTCTTCCAGCTCAATTATATTTGGCACATGCAACTGTAAATATGTCGGCAACTCTAGCAATCTGATGACTGGGACTGGAGGTGGGAGTCAGCATCCACTTTGTGTATGTTCTACTCCACATGAATCGCTCATTTGTGGTCCCAAATGAAAAAGTCATTCAAATAATGAGGAGAGAGGGGTTTATAACCAATTTCCACTAAAAGTTGGATTTATACTTGATAGCAGGGCCGTAACTAGGTGTGTGCAGAGGGGGCACCGCGCATAGCGCTGCAGGCTAGAGGGCGCTGTTGGTGGCACTTGTCAATTATCTGTTTTAATTAATTACTTTCACTTGCAGCTTCCCCCCTTTTTGAAGCCCAGTATCTCCTGACCACCGCTGTCTCCTACCCTGACCCCTTCTGTCACTAATTCCTATACAACATTCATGAACTCAACTCGAGATTTATTTGCTATTCAGTCGCACTGTCCTTTATTACATTTCAAGATGCTGATATACCCGGGACTCAAGCCAATTGTCTGACTGCATTGCCACAGGCAATCTATTCATTGGGCTATCTGCCCTTGCATAGAAAGCTAGATAATTCTTAGCTAGAGAATTCTAACTATTTTAAACTTACCTTGTACTTTGTGGGAAGGGGCATCATAGCATGGGCTTCTGTGGCATCAATCTTGCCATGCCCCTTCCCCACAAGGCGTGCACCTTATGTCCCTATTGGAAAAATAGGAGAGGGAAGGGGCCGCCAATTCTCTCTGGCACAGTGTCGCCAAAAAGTCTAGTTACAGCTCTGCTTGATGGTGTTCCTTTAGATCAGTGATTTTCAACTTTGTTTTTTTTTTTTTTTTACTTGCGGCACACTGAACAATATTTTAAAATTGCCAAGGCACACCATCAGATCCCCACAGAAAAAAACAAAACAAAAAAACACACATTGGCCCTCATAGTAAAAAAAAATCCACACATACATTGGCCTACACAGAAAAAACAATCGCGTTGCTCCCCACATAAATCCTATTGTTCCTCACAGGAGAAATAAAATAACAACAAATATTAGCCCCTACCGGTCAGCTGACCTCCTCCCTGTCCCTCAGTGGCGGGGGTTGTTCATAGTGGAGTGCTGCGAATACTGAGCAGTGGGCGGTCGGGCAGGTGTGGATGTGGGTCGGCAAGGAAAGCTGTGTATGCAGGCGAGCTGGCTGGGTGGTGATACGCGGTGGCCGTGACCTATGATATCACACCGCCGCGTCTTCAAGGCATACGTCATGGCCGGAGCGCGACTGATCCTCTAAGAAGAGCCCGGGCCAACAGTTCACTCTGAAGGTGCAAGAAGCTGCTCTGTCTCCGCGGCACACCTTGCAACTGGTCGCGGCACACTAGTTGAAAAAGCCCGCTTTAGATGCATGTTTTAGGTATGCTGACTGATACCCCTTTTCCACTACTGAGCACGGGTCGCAGCCAGGAGCCTGACACGGGTGCTACCCGGCTGCGGCCCATGCTCTGCCCCCTTTCCTACTGCGCTCACCAACCCGGCATGTTGCCGGGTTGGTAACACTGCTAGTGATGCGGCAGAGGCGGCGCTGGAGAGATCGCATGATCTCCCAGCGCCGCCCTTCCATACAGTGTAAACGGGAGCCACACGGCTTCCGTTTACACTACAACCCTACCTGGATCTTTCCCGTGTCCTACCCAGGTATTTACCCGAGTAGGATTCATGGGTCACTTGATCCGGGTTTTTGCCAGGGAGGACCCTTTTCCATTAGCAAAAAACACTGGTAAATGCGTGCCCCCGTGCATTTACCCGTGTTTTTTCAGCTAGTTGAAAAGGGGTGTTAGTTTGTTGTACTCGGGAAGGAATCTTCGATTACACATTGGTTGATCACACAAGCCTATGTGAAAACAGCCATGCACCATAACTGCAGCTATTAACATTTTTTGTAAATCTAACTGCGGGGTAGATTTACTAAAGCTTCTAAAACAGACAAATGGTGACGCAACCAATTAGATTCTGTCTATCATTTTGCCATAGAGAAATATTACTATTCGCAACATCACAACTGGCATGTTTTAGAAGCTTTTAGTAAATCTATCCCTGCGTCTGTATGACTGGCCCTTGTGTTATCACACACGAACAGTAACATCACTGCTGCATGGGTTTGGTATGTTTTGTCGACATTCATTATTGCAACATTGACCATATTGACAGTCGGCATGTAGATACTGATGAAATGTCGACATACTTAAAATGTCAACCAAACATTGGGTTTTGATGGTGCGCTGATCACTTACCTTGCTTCAGCTAAGTGTTGTCAGGTGATGCGGCGTTCCGGTGTGCTAACCAATTAAAAAATGTATACATCATAACTGTCAATGTTCTATTGTCGACAGGATGAATGTCTACATGGGAGACTGCATCCCCTGATGCACATATTCCATCTCCATTCACACGTAGCAGGTGGTCATTTTGCCAATACATCTAGAGCTGATATCCCGGTATCACTTGGACATAACAGTTCAGTAAATCCTTGCAGAATGTCCTTAGAGCAATATCTGAGTATTACTAAGATTGGTGGTCTCGGCAGGGTTGCCCAGGATAGATGTCACCCACCCTCCTGCTGAATTATATGGGCGGTGATGCGCATCTCTACACATGCCCTTTTAAAATAAAGTATAATATGAACTTCAGCAGTATGTATATAGGAGTGTGTATGTATATTATATTCCTGATTCATTGTATGTATTTTTAGACTGTACATACAGTAGTTGTGTGAATGCTTCATCCAAGTTATACAGCTTCCGTGTGACTACAGCAACAATATTCTTTGGTAACCGCAATGCACTACCCTGAGGTGTTTTGGCATCTGAACGATCTTCATTCCATTCCCAGAGTTTTATTTCATTCTGTCTGTAGGGGAAATGTAGTGTAAAGTCACAGTGGAGAATTTGGCATCCATTCATCATTTTAATGGCAGAGACATAGGGGGACATGTACTAAGCAGTGATAAAAGTGGTTGCCATGGGAAACTTCAGCTGCTCTGTATAGTATGCTAATTACGTTTTATAGTATGCAAATTATAAATGTTACGTCAGTGCTGATTGGTTGCCATGGGCAACTTCTCCACTGGCTCACTTCTCCGTTTTTATCACTGCTTAGCACATGTCCCCCATAGACACCTGTTGTGCACCTGAATTTACTCATGCTGGGGTCATTGTATTGCTGTGCGTATAAAGAAGATGTTGATGACTGGCACCAGGTTTCTTTGGGGAACACCAGTAGTGGCTCTTGCCACGGGCAAGCAGGCTTCTTGCCCGGGGCGCTGCTACCCTGAGGGCGCCGCAGTGGCAAGAGCCACTGCTAATTACCTGGAGAAGGGGGGGAGGTGCCACAGGAAACTTTCGCCCTGGGCGCCACAAGGTCTAGAACCGGCCCTGGGGAACGCGTATCGAAAACAGAGATTTGCAGCCAGGAAGAGCATTAGCCTTCCAACAGGACCCTGAGAAGTTTATGGAGAGAAGTTGGTGGTTCCTGTGCTGTCTTCTGTGTTTTATATTCCTTCTGAGTTCTGATATGTTCTACCAGTAATGTGCTCAAATAGACAGAAAATATGTGAGTACAATTATAGTGTGTAATACACTGTGTATGAACTCTTGCAAATTCAATCTAACAATTTCAAGAAGTGGTAGGTGTTGGAAGGACTCTCATCTTTGTACTACAATGGTTGCGTGAGCAATGTAGATGTCTCCTGAAACTGTTTGTAGGTTTTCTTTATCTTGCAGCATTACTCCCAACTGTCCCAAATCCAGCGGGACATTCCCGCTATTCGGTGACTGTCCCTCCCGCCGGCAACAGTGTTCCGAAGGGGCGGGGGGAGGCTTTGATCACCCTCTGCTCTGTAAAGCAGCGAGTGATCTCCAAATAGATGCCATGCGCACAGCATCTATTCAGTGCTGGAAGATGAGCAAGGGGCTGCCCAGCAACTACGGGAGCGCTGGGCACGCCCCCAAAATGCTGCACCACTAGTCAGTGCCGCAATGCCCTGCCCACTCGGGTGAGGCCACACCCACTTTACCTAAGGTAATGCTCGACTCCCAATAGCTGAAAGTTGGGAGGTATGTCCGAGGAAAGAGGCCCTATGCTGACACTTTACTTATAATTCAGACCTGATCGTAGCAGCAAATTTGTTAGCAGTTGGGCAAAGCCATGTGCACTGCAGGGGAGGCAGATAGAACATGTGCAGAGAGAGTTAGATTTGGGTGGGGTGTGTTAAAACTGAAATCTAAATTGCAGTGTAAAAATAAAGCAGCCAGTATTTACCCTGCATAGAAACAATATAACCCACCCAAATCTAACTCTCTCTGCACATGTTCTATCTGCCTCCCCTGCAGTGCGCATGGTTTTGCCCAACTGCTAACAAATTTGCTACTACGATAAGGTCTGAATTAGGCCCACGGTGCTGATCAATGTATCCAATGGTACTGTGTTGTAGAACTTATGTAGTGTGCTCACTCTTCACCCAGGGGGAGGGTTAGGCTATGATGTGTGTGTGTGTGGGGGGGGGGGGGGAGGGGGGTTAGGAGCAGGCTGCAGAAAAAAAGGGTATGGGGAGCATTGGGGGAAGGTAGGTATACTTACCTTGCCCCTGCCAGGATTCTTGCGATAGGGATTCCGCTGTTGGCATCCTGACCGCCTGCATTTTTTATTCCAACACCATAGTCCCCTTGATGCCAGACTTGCAACTTGATGATGCTTTTCTTTGACCTAATGCAAACCATGAGTTGTTGAGAGAGTGTGATAATGAGACAAGAATAAGGAGGTAGTATTATATACAGTTTGCTTGCCGCCTTCCAATGTCAATCTCTGCAGGACACACAGCCTGACACTGGGGCGTCTCTTTGCCTATGTAGCCAGAATGGTATGGTGATGCATGAAATGTAATGCATATAGAGGAATATGCATATGTACTTTTAGTTTGGAATCTAAAAATCTAGGGTGCACATACATTTTAATGGCTGATAGATCCTACAGGGGGACATTCAAGCAGTCAGGATACCAATGCCAGAATCCCGACACCCGGTGAAATACCTGTGGTCGCAATTCCAACCTACAAAATGTTCCAATACTTGCTGCGGTGCGCTCCCTGAAATATTTTGACAATCTCGACGGTGGGTATGGACAATGTTTTTGATACTAATCGATGGTTCTCACTTCTCATGCAATATTTCACTTCGCAGTCAACAGATTTTTCTCTTGATTCACTGCTGAATGTACCTAAATCCTCCACGAAAATAAGGGAAATGTGTGTATAGTGAAGTACTGTTTATTTTTACGTCACATTCAACATTTAAAAACCATTATAAAACATAGAATATAAAATCCACCATTGATTGGTGGGCCAGCGTACCGGACAAGATGGGCTGTCAATGTTGCCCACCCAGAGAGCGTTTTGAATGTCACCTCCCACGGATTTGCAGAGACAATACACTTCCTGGGTAACGACCTTCGATCCCTCTAAAGGTCACTGGAGGTCCATCCAATCAGTCACAGACATGTTTCTGCTCTAAATAGAGCCTTTATCAAGGTGTATAAAGCCTGGGATTCCCACTCGGGTGGTGGTCCACATCGCCACTGGAAGAGGTATATAACACTGTGGTGACCGAAGGTCGCCACTGGGCCCGAAGCATGGTGAGCACAGCGAGCCCACGAGTAGACATGCTGTGCTCGCCGCCGGTATTCTGGCCATCTGGATCCCAGCGTTGGTCTCCTGACTGCCGGGATCCTGATATCTGGGATATCATACCGAATCCATCCTACATGCATAATAGGGACACTGGGGGTCATTCTGACCCGATCGCACGCTGTGCTTCGCAGCCGTGCCATCGGGTCGGAACTGCGCATGTGCGGTGGCCGCATTGCGCGGAGACGGCCGACACCAGGCAGCGTAGCCGTGAGCGAGGAAAGCGGTCGCAGCGGTGCCCGCAAGAAGATTGACGGGAGGAATGCGGATTCGGTTGGCAACTCAGTTTTCGGGGAGTGGTGAGGCGTTTGGAGGGCGGATGTCTGATGTCAATTCTGGGACCTGCATCACTGGATCGATCGCACAGGGTAAGTAACTCTTACCCAGGTCGTCTTTTACAGGAAACTTTTTTAGCATAGCAGGGCTGCACAAGCGTTTGCAGCCCTGCTATGCAGAAATACACTCCCCCATAGGCGGCGTGTAGTTGATAGTACGGGCAACAAACAGTTACTACGTGCGATCAACTCGGAATGACCCCCATTATGTTTTGACTGGAGGATTTTTTGTGGAAAAGGAACTACAGAAAGTTATAAACCAGACATTGAAGTGCTACATTGAGGGGTGCATTGGTGGAAAGTTAGCCTGGAAGAGATGATTGTTTAACTATATCCTAAATTTTTTTTTTATTTGCTTTCTTTGTGTGATATTTGTTATATGCTCTTATTCCTCTTTTGCACCATGGACTTGTGATGCCTTTTATAAATAAATCACAATGTAAGAGTAATTTTGTTCCATTAAAAGTAAAACCCTTGTCACATCTAAGATGTAGAAGCTCAAGAAGGCCTTCTGGATTTTTTTTTTTTTTAGGGGTTGATTTAATTAGTGAGAGAAAAGAGGGGGGGGGGGGGGGAGAAAGTATGTGTATCCCACAATCTCATTATCCATTGATGGCACTACTGTCTCCTCTAGCCCCCACGTTCGCTGTTTTGGAGTAGTCCTTGGCTCCTCCCTCTCCTTCGCACCTCACAAACCTGACGTTTTTCATCTCAAAAATATTTCCAAGATCAAACCCTTTCTCACCCAGGATGCTACTAATACCCTCATCCACACACTGGTCATCTTCATATTGGACTACTATAATCCCCTCCTACCTGGCTACTACCTCTCGCCACTCCAGTCTATCCTCACTGCTGCTGTCCAGCTCGGGATGAAGTTAAGTTCCCGACAGTCGGGATCCCAGCGGTCGATATCCCGACTGCCGCCCAGTATTTCCACTAGGGTGCTGATCCACGGGTGGTCTTCAGTATGCCGACTGTCGGGATCCTGGCGCACAGTATACCGGCGCCGGAATCCCGACAGCCGGTATACCGACACTTTTTCTCCCTCGTGGGGGTCCATGACCCCCTGGAGGGAGAATAAAATTGCGTGGTGCGTGTAACGCGTGGCGAGCGCAGCAAGCCTGCAAGGGGCTCATTTGCGCTCGCCGTGCTGTCGGTATGCCGGCGGTCGGGCTTCTGGCGCCGGTATGCTGGTCGCCATGAGCCCGGCGGCCGGCATACCATACTACACCCGTGATCCACACCATCACCTGAGGGGGAATAGAATAGTGTGGCGAGAAAAGCTAGCCACCAAGCCTGCGAGGGAACACACTGCTTTCGAAGTCGGGATTTTGACTGTGTATTTTGACCGCTGGTATCCCGACTGTTGGGGAAATCATACTGAATTCCCCCCCCGGCTCATCTTCCTCTCCAAACTTACTACGTCCACCTCTCCACTCTTACAAGCCCTACACTGGCTGCCCTTCCCCCTACAGAATCCAATTCAAGCTTCTTACTCGCTCTCCAGAGGTGGAACTACCGCCAGTGGAACCAGTGCGTTGCACTGGGGCCCGCCTCTGTCCAGGGGCCCAAAGCATGTAATGAGTCAAACTGACTCATTACATGCCGCTGTGTGCTGCGGGCAACCGCTGGCTGCAGCACACAGCCGCCCGGACCGAGAGGAGGAGGGAGCCGCAGCAGCGCTTTGTTACTGGTGGAGGCACTGCTGCTGCTGTCCCTCTGCTTCACTATAGGCTGTCATCAGTCGCTGTGAATTTCTTTTCTTTCTCCTTTTCTTTCTTTTCTTTCTCCTTTTCTTTCTTTTCTTTCTCCTTTTCTTTCTTTTCTTTCTTCTTTTCTTTCTCCTTTTCTTTCTCCTTTTCTTTCTTCTTTTCTTTCTTTTCTTTCTCCTTTTTCTTTCTCCTTTTTCTTTCTCCTTTTTCTTTCTCCGTTATGTGTAAAAGGGTCTCTACCTGGTGTAGTGGTGCTATTGTGCGGCATAATTTGAATAATGGAGACTACTGTGCACAGTTTTATGAATTGGTATTATTTTGTGGCCACACCCCTATGTATTTTTGCACGCGCCTACGGTGCGCACTGCCCCTGTTTTGCATGCAGGGGTGGGGCTCCGATGCCGTTTCTTGCACACAGTGCTAACATGTCTAGTTACGGCACTGTTGCTAGGTATCCATTTCTCTGGCCCTGAGCAGGCCCCCCTCACCAGATCCTCTCCAGGGGCGAGGGAGTGGACTTTGGGGGGGGGGGCAAAGCATTTTGACGCACCTGGGCCCACCACTCGCTAGTTCTGCCACTGTCGCTCTCGCATAGCCCTCTCCCATTTTATATATCAATGTGACCATATCTCCCTTTTACACTCCCACCCGCCCTCTTTGCTCCACAAATGGATGCCTCCTCTCCTGCCAACTTTTATTACTTGAGCCCATTCCTTCCTCCAAGATTTTGGCCATGGTGCTCCCTACCTCTAGAATTCTCTACCTCTCTTTATCAGATTCTCCTCCTCCTTAAAATTTCAAGCAGGCTCTCAAGACCCAATTCTTCACCGAATCCAGCCAACTCTCATCCGAACTAGAGATGAGCGAGTCTGGTTCTTGAAGAACCAGACCCGTCTCTGAACATACCAATCTGAGGCTGGATCTAAGTTCGACTCTCTTGGTTTCCCGACTGGCTCTGATCCCAAAGTGAGGCTAAACGTCATCTTCCCACTGTCTGATTCTCATGGGTTTTGGATTGCATATAAAGGTCCCAGTGATCAGTGCTGTTTCACTCCGGTGGTGGCGCTTGTGCTGTGTTTTCGTCCAGCGGCTGTCCATCCACATGCTTGTGCTGTGTCGATTCAGGGGCTGTTCTGTATCCGTCCAAGGGGTGCTGTTGTCTATGTACATTCTTGGGCTATGCTCTAAATGCGCTGTTAGTCATTTAAAGTTTAAAAGAAAGGATAGTTATTTTTGTGATGTACCCCGATATAATATTCATACAACTACTGTGACGCTGCAGGCCGTACCCCAGTGTAATAATTATGGTTGATGATTATTTTAGTGATAGCATGCAAATAGACATGTTAGGCGTTTCAATACTGGTTGGGATAAAAAGGCAAATTAGAGGCCCTTGCACAAACTGGCTTTGCTTTACTTAAGTTGCCCACCCACCAATGTGTACTCGGAAAGTGATAAGTTCGTTTAACTTTCGTGGAAAAAGCAGTACCTTTATTATACAAGGGTTCGGGCCGTTGAATATAAACCGTAACCCCTGTACTGTGTACGCACTTTGCGTACACACGCCGACTCGATGTGAGCACAATGCAGCTAAACGTGTGGCTGAAATACACTTTAAACCCTTAACAGGAATGGAATGCGACATTTTATATATGTTATGTCGTGGTCCAACACAGCAACAAATATTTATTAAAAGGGGTAAACAGAGAAATACAACATCACAGAGGAGAAGCTACAACCAATAGTACATACGTTTGTTCGCCTGCGCCACCCGGATCCGGTCCTCAGTCAGTCTAGCAAGATGACCTTCAGAGAATTAGACTGGGACTGGCCAGGAGGCCTTGCTTTTATACAATTGTCCAAAACACAGTACAAAGGAAACTGTAAGGTCTTCATCCATAGGTCATGGGGCAGGTCATTTACAGTACATGAGGGGAGGCCCGGCGCTACCCGCTCAGCGAAGGGATGCAGTGCAGGGAGGCGCTGGGACGGAGAGGCGCTCCCCATGCTCTGCATCCCTTCCCTGCTGCGCCGTCCTGGCCCCCCTGCTGCTGCGTCTGTCACTGTATGACTGTGACAGTCACTGGCAGCGGCGCCTGCAGCGTGAAAAGCCTCCTCCCTCCCCTCCCCTCCCCTCACCTGTGTGACAGCGGCTGTGTACGGGACGGAAGGGGGCGGAGCTAAACGGTCCGGAAGGGGGTGGAGCTAAACGATCCAGAAGGGGGCGGAGCTACACTGACCAGGCTGCTGTACCAAGGGAGACTGGCTTAAGTAAGTAGAGGGTGAGAGAGAAGTGTGTTTGTATATATGGTGGGTGTGTGTGTATATTGTGTGTGTATACGGTGTGAGTGTGTATATGGTGGGTGTGTATGTGTGTGTGTGTGTGTGTGTGTGGTATGTCTGTGTACGCGCACTTTATGGATGGTAGTACTGGGGGTATTACGTATAATGACGATACTACTACTAGGGGGGAATTACGTATAAGGACGCTTCTACTACTGGGGGTGCACTACGTATAAGGACGCTACTACTACAGGGGGGGAATTACGTATAAGGACGCTACTACTACTGGGGGTGCACTACGTATAAGGACGCTACTACTACAGGGGGGGCATTACGCGTAATGACGCTACTACTACTGGGGGGGGCATTACGTATAAGGACGATACTACTACTAGGTGGGAATTACGTATAAGGACGCTTCTACTACTGGGGGTGCACTACGTATAAGGACGCTACTACTACTTGGGGGGCATTACGTATAAGGACGCATCTACTACTGGGGGTGCACTACATATAAGGATGCTACTACTACTGGGGGGCATTATGTATAAGGATGCTACTACTACTGGGGGGCATTTACATATGACGCTACTACTACGGGTGGGGCATTATGTATAAGAGGAATAAGATTGTGCTACATTGTGGCGTAATTTTAAATGGGGGTACTATTGTGTGGCCATGCCCCTTACTTGTGAGCCCACACCCCTTTTCCCGGCGCGAATATGGGAGGGCGCAAATTTATAGTTTGCAGGGGGGCGCCGAACACCCTAGCACCGGCCCTGCATGAGGGGTCATAGGTTGGTTTGAGTAGTTGGGCGATGGTTAGTCCAGGTGTACTTTCAGATGTTTTCCACTGGGTTCCCGCCGAATATCACGAGTACAGTAATTACAGTATGATATGAATATTGTATTCCTGCGCGTATCTATGCGCAGGAACATGCTATAATCTGCAAACTATCGGAGTGTAGCCCTTGAAATACTGTACATCTGAATACCAAACACCATGTCCTAACCTAATTCTGTCCCCTCACATCCTGTAAAGCTGGATATCTCTATTGTTCTATTTCCTAAGTAAATTTAACTTGCTGGTGTGGTGTGTAGACTATGTGTAAATTATGCACTATGTGGATATAATATCAGATATGTCTTTGTGGCTTTTCTATGCGAATGCTACCGTAATTACTCATACCACGCGCTAATACAACAGGATCTCGTGAGCCAATGTATGCAGCGTGTGGGTATACGCCCGCCAGAACAAGTACACGCACGGAGGCCACTCTGTGTGGTGTTTGCACGTGTTGCATGCGAGTATAATATTTTTGACTTCGACAAAAGTTTTCAGCGCAGCAGGGAACCTTGTCAGCAATCCGCTTAGGAGGTTATTACCCCCAAAATGTGGAAAAAATAATGGTTCATCAAAATTACTTAAAGTCCACGAGGAAGATGTTTACAGGCAATTATGTAAAAAAGAAAAAGGCACCTGTATTGTTGGTGGATTACAGAGGACGAATTAATATTGTGTGAAGAAGATTATGTACACACTGATGCGGTGAGGAATCTGACAGTGATGATGACTACATCTTGCCTATGTAGAGCCAGTTTGTGCACATACCGTTGCCAGCTTGTTTTGTGTTGGCCCAAACAGGCCAGTCCTTTTAGCTACAAGTGGCAGTCCCTGTCGCTGAAGTGACTGGTTTGTTAATTGTGATGGGCCTATTTTTACCTGGGCCATAGAGCTACAGCTCCATTCCTCAGGTAAAAATAGGCCCATCACCATGACGGCATAATGATGATTAACTGGCCAGCTGGTCACGTGGTTGCCATAAATAATGATTCAAATTTATATTTTTAATTTCCTAACAAAGTAATGCTGTTTTTCTACTTTAATGTATTTTGGGAGACATTGGGGCTTATAGTGTAGGGGAGTGTACACGCCCATATGTCACTGGCCACACCCACACAACATTAGTCACACCTCCTCCACACCTCACAATACCCCCTTGATCACTTTCAGCCCCAGGCCCATGTGGACCTTAATCGGCACTGGTTACGGTTAACAACCAAATAGCCAACACCTGTTCTTTTGGCCACAGCTTGTATACTTCAGGTTCTGTGACCACCATCTGTAAAAAACGTAAAACCCTTGCGCCACTCTCCACAGGTTACTATTCTCAATCTTAGTCCACGTGGATAGTAAATCAAGCAAATGCTGGGTAAACATTTGAAAACCCAAAAAAAAACACGTGTTGATTGTCACATCGACCTTCATAGTCAACCTAATGCATGTTGACCTATTGACTGTCTAACTGGACAGTGTAGATCTACTATCCAGATACCCTCCTAATAACCAGACATAGTTTTGTGTTGTCTGTCTATATTGGCAGCTTACTAGCTGGACATTTCTTCTTCATTATATTTTATCTTTATTATTATCACTAGTTGCTACTGCTGCTGCTACTACTGTGCTCCGCATTGTTCCCTGAAGCCGCTTACTTCTAACACTGTTCGCTTAGATTTCATAAGTTTGGGTGTTGTCTCAGTTAATAACCTGTTCTGTGCCCTATGGACATGCAGAGTTGACTCCAATATGTACTCCTTTAGACTACAATAATCTCTGTATGTTAATTTTTATGTGCATAACACGAGCCTATTAGAAGTCTACACTCTTCTCTACAGACTTACTGATCTCTTAACTAAAGATAAGGGGCAAAAAAGGTTATATAAATAACAAGTATAATGTGTGTTTTTAGATTAATAGTTAACATTTATTTGGAAAAAGGAGTTATAATCTTTCTTAAACAACAAATTACAGATAAAGGTGTATGTATATAATGTGTCCTCAAAGGGACATTTTACAGAACATTTCCTAGCTTTATAAACCATGATCTTTACTGAAGGAGTAATGCACAGACATCACCTCCTCATAATGGGATTTGAGGGTGGCTGGGACACGCGGACGTGCGGGGTCTGTGTTAAGCTGAAAAAATTGTATTTTTAATACAACAAAATTTGTGATGCATGCAGTGGCGTCACCTGCCCTCAGTGCATGTGGCAGTGGAATACCACCAATCAGGATGGTTGGAGATATGTAAAGACTAGACTAACTAAAATCTTGACTGTTTGTAATAAATGTGCTTCAATATGTTTTATAAATCTCGCCTTGCTCCATATAGCAATAGCATGCTGTACAGGTAGTCTAACAATACCTACTCTCCGAACATCCAGGAGACTTCCACATTTTGACACCCAGAAGAGTATGTTGGCCTCGTGCATCCCAATCACTTCCGAGAGTAATGCCCAGGATGGGGGGTATAATACCTCAAATAGTGAGCTATGGGAAGAGGCGGAACCAATGATGGGACTATGAGAATTATTATGTTGGTCCCACCCCTCTGCATAAACCTATTTGCGACTTTATTAAGTGAGGGTTGGGGCCTTATGATGAAAAGCACATACCCCACCTACATCAGTGGTCTGCTGCATCTCCCCTCAAATACATACTAGTGTATACTGTATATGTATATTTAATTTCCCCTTCACTATATAACCTCATACTTGCTTACTCTACATGTGTCATGTTCAAGTAGGAAGTATGGGGGAAGGGGGGGGGGGGGGGTAGCATGGTTATGAAAATTGCAAATTGTGGACCTACCCCTTGTGCGCAATGTTACAATTCACCATTAATCATGTGATCATCCACTTCCCTGGCGAAGAGGGTGGGGTCCAGGAGGTTGTCTCTCTTTCTGGGATAGTAGGGGAGTATGACCTACACATGTGGTTACTTCATCCATACCCAACATTCCATTGATACATGCCATCCAGCCAGTTATACACTCTGTCTCTGTGGCTTATGATAATTGGATGATTAGAAGAGGGGTGTTTATATTAAGCCTTTCAAACCACCTTGCATGGCAGCAGTCTTCAATAAAAGGTGTCCACTGCATTTGCAGTTGTGATGAGTTCTTCACTGTTCTATTGCAGAAATGGAACCAAGAATTGTGCACCAGCAATTTTTTAATAAGTTAATTACATTACTATCTACTATTTTTAAAATATTTATTCACAAGCTCATCCTTTTAACTGGATCCAGAGAAAGATGGCTGCACAGTGAAACCATTGGTGCTCTTGCTTTGAGGGTCAGGGCATTGTCCAAAACATGTTCTAGTAGTAGCGCAGTAAGACAACAAAAAAGTTACTTATACTACTGTCTCCTCAGGAGACAGTCACTGACCAGCACACTGCTAGTCAAAGTACCCAGAATCCCCTTCTACATGACTCTGGCATAAGGCGTGAGTTTGCGAGAATTTCTGGTTTTCTCATAATTACAGCAGCGGAAATGAGGAATCTGCAAAATATGTGCAGGCTTTCCAAACACAGATCTGTATATGGCAGACTGCTGTAGATAAAATGAAAATCATTCCTGAGGGACTGCTGATCTATGACGAGCCTACTAATGTCCACTGAAATCAGGTAAAGCACATGGATAGGCTATCAAAATATAAAAATAAACTCTACTGCAAAAGAATGTCATTACGCCTGTCCCCCCTGTCATGTACAGCGAGCGTGCACATGTTCCCTCTCAGCAGTCTGCATTTTTATGTTTACAGTCAACATTTTAAATATGCTACAGTGGTCGTGGCCTAAAGGTCAGACAGGGTGAATAGTCAGTCATGCATGGGCAATTTGGGTGTGTGGCATAATTTTGTCTAGGTATTTGACTTCTGAATGTTTTAAAGTGTTTAGTAGGTGCTTTAGGTGAATCTGTGGCATACTTGCCTACCTGACCCTCTCCATGAGGGAGAAAATGCTCTGTTCCTAGACTTTCCTGGTAATGTATGATTGTCATCACCTGTGGTGAGCTAGTTAATTGATAAGAAAGGTGTTTCACCACAGGTGATGGCAATCATACATTACCAGGAAAGTCCAGGAACAGAGCATTTTCTCCCTCATGGAGAGGGTCAGGTAGGCAAGTATGATCTGTGGGTATCCGGTCTCTAGGACGACCACACTTAGGTCGACAATGTCTAGGTTGACCACTATTGGTCGACATGGTTTCTAGGTTGACATGACAGAAGGTCAACATGAGTGTTTCACTTAAATTGATTTATATTTTTAAGTGTTTCATGCTTTACGATCCACGTGGACTACAATTGGGAACTGTAACCTTGCCCGAAGCAAGGGGACACGGTGCACTAATTGGGGTTCCCGGTCACTCTACAGAGAAA
Organism: Pseudophryne corroboree; assembly: GCF_028390025.1. Lineage (NCBI taxonomy): Eukaryota > Metazoa > Chordata > Amphibia > Anura > Myobatrachidae > Pseudophryne > Pseudophryne corroboree. Next base: position 702,116,836 of record NC_086446.1, on the reverse strand, counting down.
ACGACGCCCAAAAAATTAAACTCATGTTGACCTTCTGTCATGTCGACCTTGTACATGTCGACCTAGAAACCATGTCAGCCTACTTTACTGTTGACCAGTAGTGGGCAACTTAGACACTGTCTACCTAAGTGTGGTCGACCTTATGACCCACACCCGAATCTGTGCATGGACTGAAAAGTAAGGAAATGGGAGATGGTTTTATTAATAACTATGCATAGTTACACAGTAATGTATGTACACTCTGCAAGGTTAATGTTCTATTTTGGCTGAACAGGCAACGAGCACTGGTAGTTGGTAACGTGTGCCTGTTGCACTATGACATAACTACCCTTTCCGACTGACACATTTTTCCTGGGTTATTGCACATGAACGCGCATCAACCCGGGAATTTGCTCAGTGTGAAAGGGTCCTGAAAGAAAATCCCGGTTTTAGCGTCCCGGCATTACATCCCAGGTCTTGACCTGGGTTGAGTCCGGGATCATCCCGGAATGCAGTGTAGTGTGAATGGGCCCTACCCGGTATTCAGTACACGGGACTGTTAAAAGGCCTCTCATTGGAGCTTTCTTGGGCTCAGAAAAAATGTCCTCATCCAGAGCCTCGGGAAGCATCCTGGAAGCGGAGGAGATGGGCAATATGGCTACCTGGACAGATCAGGAGATCAGATAGCTGCTCCGCATAAGGGGGGGGGGTTGGAGAGAGAGGAAATAAAGAGACGGATAACAGGCACAGTGAAGGATGCTATTTATAAAAACATTGCAAGGCTGCTTGAAGCCAGAGGAATTATCCGTACACAACAGCAAGTTTAATAAAATGAAGACTCTGAAAAAGCAGGCCCCCTTTGCTTGCCTATTGTGACCATCTATGTGAGCCAGAGAGATGTCCATTTCTAATGACATACATATGCGTTTGCAGGGATTTTCTGGGATCGGTGTAAACGGGGCTGTCCCGGGTCGATCCCAGGTCTAAGGGGGTCATTTCTGAGTTGATCGCTAGCTGCCATTGTTTGCTGCGTAGCGATCAGTGAAAAAAACGGCTAATCTGCGTATGCACAGCAATGCGCAAGTGCGTCGTACGGGTACGAAGTCCATTGTGGTTTTGCACTGGTTCTAGCAACGATTCCAATCGCACAGCCGAACGCAAGGAGATTGACAGAAGAGGGCGTTTATGGGTGTCAACTGACCGTTTTCAGGGAGTGTTTGGAAAAACGCAGGCGTGGCCGGGCGTTTGCTGGGCAGGTATCTGACGTCATTACCGTGTCACTCGTCGCAGCAATCATCGCACAGGATAAGTAACTACAGGGCTGGTCTTGTTTTGTACAAAATGTGTTTGCATGCACACTGCTGCACAGGTGTTCACACTCCTGCAAAGCGAAAATACACTCCCCCGTGGGCGGCGACTATGCATTTGCACAGCTGCTAAAAACTGCTAACGAGCGAACAACTCGGAATGACCCCCTAAGTGCAGTGTGAAAGGGGACATTCCCGGGTTGTGTCCCGGGATGCGTCCGAGAACACATTACCAGGTGTGACCCGGCCCTGTCAGTCTGAAATGGGAATTATTGAGTTATTGTATACACTTGAGGTCAGTGTAGTCTATGTTGGAGTGGTGGTCTCTTCAGTGCCATCTACAGCCTGCGTTCCTAAATACCGCTCGGAACACTATAGACACATTTAGCTTTTAATTCTCACAAAACTGAAAACAAGTAATTCTTAAAGATTCATGATTCCTTCTACTGCCGGCTTAGTAAAGTGGAATAATTACTGCTTACCGCTGATAGCGCACTGACATACACTGAATGCATTTACCTGATCTGTCTTACTAATTGCTATCGCTGTATGCTGCAAGCTGAACTGTAAGCTGTACAGTATGTATGTAGAACTGTAGGGTGTGTGTATGTTTTATTATCATGAGTATCTTAAAAAAAAAAAAGTGGGGTGGCTGACCCTGCATGGCCTTCCATGAGATCACAGTTGCGCCTTATTAATCACTTAAGCCGGCTATTTGCGCACCTCCCCTGTCCTAGGAAAGAGTTCTTCTATCTTGTGTTTGTTTGTTGGACAATTGAGCGGTGTTCCCCTCCTTTAATGTACACAGTCTGCTAATAGCACTGGATCTCACACAGATCTAGAACAACAATACCTTGATTTAATATTGATTCTATTGTGTTTACATCCAAATGTTACACCACCAACACTGCAAAAAGAGGCACAACTATTTCCAGTCGTATATTAACGGCTATTTAAGCATTATTTAATTTGCATATTAACTGTTCAGCGTTCTTCCATTTTTCAAATGAGTGCTATAAAATAAATATTGGATCAAGCTATATAAAATTATTTACATGTGAGAGATTCTTCTGAAGACCTGCATAACACACATGCTATAGTTTGGCCCTTTAATATATCACCATCCCTTTTTATGGTATCCGTTTGGATGGTTGACCATGTTATAGTCGACGGTAATTAGGTCGACCACTATTGGTCGACATGGACACATGGTTGACATATGAAAGGTCGACACGTGAAAAGGTCGACATGAGTTCACATTTTTCTTTATCTTTTGGGGAACTTTTCCATACTTTACTATCCACGTGGACTACGATTGGGAATGGTAATCTATGCCGAGCGCAGCGAGGCACCTTTCCCGAAGCATGGCAAGCGAAGCGGTGCACTAATTGGGGTTCCCCGTCACTTTAAGCAGAAAACGACACCAAAAAAATAAAAAAAACCCTCATGTCGACCTTTTCATGTGTTGACCATTTATCCATGTTGACCATGCCAATGTCGACAAATAGTGGTTGACCTAATGACTGTCGACCATTCATACCGCAACCCCCTTTTATAACTGTCAGAGTTTCCCATGGCCACCATGATGAGCAGTTGGCACACATATAAGAGGCAGTCTCTTAGTACACACAAAGTTGGACACACAGGGCTGGCAGAACATAAGTAAAGGAAGCATGGCAGGAGGGTGTCCTTCTGCATCCCCAAAAATGTATTTCCATAGAGTGTGGTTCAGCAGGTGCCATTCCACCTTTGAGAAATCTGCTCTGCTCTAGGGATGGTCATCAGAAATGTGCCATTTGATTCTGGGAATGTATGTCCAAAAAGCAGCTGTCCCCTCCCACAAGCCCTAGCCATCACTGATTCTTTTGTCCTAACAGCAAAAGTTTACAGCAGTAGTGGTGGCTGGGCCGGAAGGGGAGGAGAGATCTCTGGCTTACTTTCCTACCTTTTATGTCTTCTCTTCGGGAGAAGCCCGGAGAGAAGATGCAGCAGGATACTGCCGGTGTGGACTGGATGTCATTAGGTGCCACCCTTAAGACAAGGAAATGCCTCCGATTAGTGGGTCCCTGGGTAAGGGGTGGAAATAAATGGTGCAATTCGCATCTTTAGCACCCCCCCCCCCCCCCCCCCCACCTTTCACACAGTCACCAATATCATTTGGGATTTTATCCCCATTCTTCAGCTGGATATGGGAGCATCACCTACTTTTCTGGGACAAAATTGGTAGGCTTCCGAGAGGGTAGGCATGATCTCAGGATCTCCTTCCCATAAGCATGAGCAGGTTTCTGGGAATGAATGGTGTCTGTTCCCGCAAACAAATTTTATGAGTTTGTTTTAGTTATGGGAGGTCACTAATGATGAATGAACCTGCTACTTAAAACGTGTGGAAACTATATTGTTTTTGCATGTGTAACAGGCCTGATCACCTTAATGAATAGGACCCCAAATGCAATACATTGGATAAAACCATAGTTGCCTACCCACCCACAGCCCACGGAAGGCTCCTGTTTCAGTCATAAATCTTCTGTACTTCAGATCTCCCGGGTTCTTGAGATTCTGCCAGGGTTGCCACTAGAGATGAGCGGGTTCGGTTCCTCGGAATCCGAACCCGCCCGAACTTCAGGTTTTTTTACACGGGGCCGAGCGACTCGGATCTTCCCGCCTTGCTCGGTTAACCCGAGCGCGCCCGAACGTCATCATCCCGCTGTCGGATTCTCGCGAGGCTCGGATTCTATATAAGGAGCCGCGCGTCGCCGCCATTTTCACACGTGCATTGAGATTGATAGGGAGATGACGTGGCTGGCGTCCTCTCCGTTTAGAGTGACTAGAGTACTAGAGAGAGACACAAATTTTGGGGAGCATATAGGAGGAGTACTACTTGCTGCTGATAGTGTGACCAGTGACCAGTGCCACCAGTTTAATTAATCCGTTCTCTGCCTGAAAAAAAACTATACACACTGCACAGTGTGACAGTCACACATACCATATCTGTGCTCAGCCCAGTGTGCTGCATCATATACTGTATATCATTATCTGACTGCTGAGTGCTCACTGCTCACACAGCTTAATTGTGGGGGAGACTGGGGAGCAGTTATAGCAGGAGTACATTTAAGTACAGTGCACACTTTTGCTGCCAGAGTGCCACTGCCAGTGTGACTGACCAGTGACCACTGACCACCAGTATATTGTGATTGTCTGCTGACCACCAGTATATTGTGATTGTCTGCCTGAAAAAGTTAAACACTCGTCGTGTGGTGTTTTTATAAACGCATTCTGCAGACAGTGTCCAGCAGGTCCGTCATTACATAATATATACCTGTCCGGCTGCAGTACTAGTGTGATATATAATATATATATATATTTTAATTTTATCTCATTATCATCCAGTCTATATTAGCAGCAGACACAGTACGGTAGTCCACGGCTGTAGCTACCTCTGTGTCGGCAGTCGCTCGTCCATCCATAAGTATACTAGTATCCATCCATCTCCATTGTTTACCTGAGGTGCCTTTTAGTTGTGCCTATTAAAATATGGAGAACAAAAATGTTGAGGTTCCAAAAATAGGGAAAGATCAAGATCGACTTCCACCTCGTGCTGAAGCTGCTGCCACTAGTCATGGCCGAGACGATGAAATGCCAGCAACGTCGTCTGCCAAGGCCGATGCCCAATGTCATAGTACAGAGCATGTAAAATCCAAAACGCCAAATATCAGTAAAAAAAGGACTCAAAAATCTAAAATAAAATTGTCGGAGGAGAAGCGTAAACTTGCCAATATGCCATTTACCACACGGAGTGGCAAGGAACGGCTGAGGCCCTGGCCTATGTTCATGGCTAGTGGTTCAGCTTCACATGAGGATGGAAGCACTCAGCCTCTCGCTAGAAAAATGAAAAGACTCAAGCTGGCAAAAGCACAGCAAAGAACTGTGCGTTCTTCGAAATCCCAAATCCACAAGGAGAGTCCAATTGTGTCGGTTGCGATGCCTGACCTTCCCAACACTGGACGTGAAGAGCATGCGCCTTCCACCATTTGCACGCCCCCTGCAAGTGCTGGAAGGAGCACCCGCAGTCCAGTTCCTGATAGTCAGATTGAAGATGTCAGTGTTGAAGTACACCAGGATGAGGAGGATATGGGTGTTGCTGGGGAGGAAATTGACAAGGAGGATTCTGATGGTGAGGTGGTTTGTTTAAGTCAGGCACCCGGGGAGACACCTGTTGTCCGTGGGAGGAATATGGCCATTGACATGCCTGGTGAAAATACCAAAAAAATCAGCTCTTCGGTGTGGAAGTATTTCAACAGAAATGCGGACAACATTTGTCAAGCCGTGTGTTGCCTTTGTCAAGCTGTAATAAGTAGGGGTAAGGACGTTAACCACCTCGGAACATCCTCCCTTATACGTCACCTGCAGCACATTCATAATAAGTCAGTGACAAGTTCAAAAACTTTGGGCGACAGCGGAAGCAGTCCACTGACCAGTAAATCCCTTCCTCTTGTAACCAAGCTCACGCAAACCACCCCACCAACTCCCTCAGTGTCAATTTCCTCCTTCCCCAGGAATGCCAATAGTCCTGCAGGCCATGTCACTGGCAATTCTGATGAGTCCTCTCCTGCCTGGGATTCCTCGGATGCATCCTTGCGTGTAACGCCTACTGCTGCTGGCGCTGCTGTTGTTGTTGCTGCTGCTGCTGCTGCTGCTGGGAGTCGATGGTCATCCCAGAGGGGAAGTCGTAAGCCCACTTGTACTACTTCCAGTAAGCAATTGACTGTCCAACAGTCCTTTGCGAGGAAGATGAAATATCACAGCAGTCATCCTGTTGCAAAGCGGATAACTGAGGCCTTGACAACTATGTTGGTGTTAGACGTGCGTCCGGTATCCGCCGTTAGTTCGCAGGGAACTAGACAATTTCTTGAGGTAGTGTGCCCCCGTTACCAAATACCATCTAGGTTCCACTTCTCTAGGCAGGCGATACCGAGGAATGTACACGGACGTCAGAAAAAGACTCACCAGTGTCCTAAAAAATGCAGTTGTACCCAATGTCCACTTAACCACGGACATGTGGAGCAGGGCAGGGTCAGGACTATATGACTGTGACAGCCCACTGGGTAGATGTATGGACTCCCGCAGCAAGAACAGCAGCGGCGGCACCAGTAGCAGCATCTCGCAAACGCCAACTCTTTCCTAGGCAGGCTACGCTTTGTATCACCGGTTTCCAGAATACGCACACAGCTGAAAACCTCTTACGGCAACTGAGGAAGATCATCGCGGAATGGCTTACCCCAATTGGACTCTCCTGTGGATTTGTGGCATCGGACAACGCCAGCAATATTGTGTGTGCATTAAATATGGGCAAATTCCAGCACGTCCCATGTTTTGCACATACCTTGAATTTGGTGGTGCAGAATTATTTAAAAAACGAGAGGGGCGTGCAAGAGATGCTGTCGGTGGCCAGAAGAATTGCGGGACACTTTCGGCGTACAGGCACCACGTACAGAAGACTGGAGCACCACCAAAAATGCCTGAACCTGCCCTGCCATCATCTGAAGCAAGAAGTGGTAACGAGGTGGAATTCAACCCTATATATGCTTCAGAGGCTGGAGGAGCAGCAAAAGGCCATTCAAGCCTATACAATTGAGCACGATATAGGAGGTGGAATGCACCTGTCTCAAGCGCAGTGGAGAATGATTTCAACGTTGTGCAAGGTTCTGCTGCCCTTTGAACTTGCCACACGTGAAGTCAGTTCAGACACTGCCAGCCTGAGTCAGGTCATTCCCCTCATCAGGCTTTTGCAGAAGAAGCTGGAGACATTGAAGGAGGAGCTAACACGGAGCGATTCCGCTAGGCATGTGGGACTTGTGGATGGAGCCCTTAATTCGCTTAACAAGGATTCACGGGTGGTCAATCTGTTGAAATCAGAGCACTACATTTTGGCCACCGTGCTCGATCCTAGATTTAAAACCTACCTTGGATCTCTCTTTCCGGCACACACAAGTCTGCTGGGGTTCAAAGACCTGCTGGTGAGAAAATTGTCAAGTCAAGCGGAACGAGACCTGTCAACATCTCCTCCTTCACATTCTCCCGCAACTGGGGGTGCGAGGAAAAGGCTCAGAATTCCGAGCCCACCCGCTGGCGGTGATGCAGGGCAGTCTGGAGCGACTGCTGATGCTGACATCTGGTCCGGACTGAAGGACCTGCCAACTATTACGGATACGGACATGTCGTCTACTGGCACTGCATATGATTCTCTCCCCATTGAAAGAATGGTGGAGGATTATATGAGTGACCGCATCCAAGTAGGCACGTCAGACAGTCCGTACTTATACTGGCAGGAAAAAGAGGCAATTTGGAGGCCCTTGCACAAACTGGCTTTATTCTACCTAAGTTGCCCTCCCACAAGTGTGTACTCCGAAAGAGTGTTTAGTGCCGCCACTCACCTTGTCAGCAAACTTCCAGAAAATGTGGAGAAGATGATGTTCATTAAAATGAATTATAATCAATTCCTCCGTGGAGACATTGACCAGCAGCAATTGCCTCCACAAAGTACACAGGGAGCTGAGATGGTGGATTCCAGTGGGGACGAATTGATAATCTGTGAGGAGGGGGATGTACACGGTGATATATCGGAGGATGGTGATGAGGTGGACATCTTGCCTCTGTAGAGCCAGTTTGTGCAAGGAGAGATTAATTGCTTCTTTTTTGGTGGGGGTCCAAACCAAGCCGTCATTTCAGTCAGTCGTGTGGCAGACCCTGTCACTGAAATGATGGGTTGGTTAAAGTGTGCATGTCCTGTTTATACAACATAAGGGTGGGTGGGAGGGCCCAAGGACAATTCCATCTTGCACCTCTTTTTTTCTTTAATTTTTCTTTGCGTCATGTGCTGTTTGGGGAGTATTTTCTTGGAAGGGCCATCCTGCGTGACACTGCAGTGCCCCTCCTAGATGGGCCAGGTGTTTGTGTCGGCCACTAGGGTCGCTTACCTTACTCACACAGCTACCTCATTGCGCCTCTTTTTTTTCTTTGCGTCATGTGCTGTTTGGGGAGTGTTTTTTGGAAGGGCCATCCTGCGTGACACTGCAGTGCCACTCCTAGATGGGCCAGGTGTTTGTGTCGGCCACTAGGGTCGCTTAGCTTAGTCATCCAGCGACCTCGGTGCAAATTTTAGGACTAAAAATAATATTGTGAGGTGTGAGGTGTTCAGAATAGACTGAAAATCAGTGGAAATTATGGTTTTTGAGGTTAATAATACTTTGGGATCAAAATGACCCCCAAATTCTATGATTTAAGCTGTTTTTTAGGGTTTTTTGAAAAAAACACCTGAATCCAAAACACACCCGAATCCGACAAAAAAAATTCGGTGAGGTTTTGCCAAAACGCGGTCGAACCCAAAACACGGCCGCGGAACCGAACCCAAAACCAAAACACAAAACCCGAAAAATTTCAAGTGCACATCTCTAGTTGCCAGCTTGCCACTAAGGATTTTATTTGCAAGGACAGTTGCCATAATCACTATGATTTACTGAAGCTACTCAATCTCTCCTGACAACCTCTCACTATCCCATCTTGTGAAACCCCTGTCAGAGGAGAGAGCACCACCTGATCAGTGTCTTGGGGTAAGAATTAGTAATCTTTCTTTAGTTAAACACATTTGTTTAAATAGAGTATCTGATGTCTGTAATGATTTGGTTAATGGGGATCGGCACGCGAGCCCGGCTTTCGGGGTGCCGACTGTTAAAGGGGGTACTCACGGAGCGATATTCTAAGCAATCTGACTAGATTGCTTAGAATATCGGCATGATCGCTCCGTGTGTAGCCCCCTCAGCGATAGCGATGCGTGGCCCCGCACATCGCTATCGCTGCTGCTAGAATGGCCTGCATGCAGGCCAATCTAGCGGGTCGCTCACTTCACCCGCTGGGTGAAATGAGCGGCCCCCCGTCTCCCCCCGCACGCTCAGCACAGATCGCGCTGTGCTGAGCGGCAGGAGATGTGTGCTGAGCGGTTCGCTCAGCACACATCTCTCCAGCATCGGCCCGTGGGTACTGGGCTTTACAGTACTGATGGTTACGATCTCAACAGGGGCAAGGTACATTCAATCTCCCTGCTTCTGGTTTTCAAAAGAAGGCAAGTATGGTTAAAACAGATGAAACAGGACTTGGGAATACCAGTTATCCAAAAGTGGAAAATTATTACACAGTGTGTAGCATCAGCATGAAGGTGTTCCTTAGATGGACAGCAGCATGGGAGAAGGCAGAGGTCCTTTCTATGTGGTTTGATAAGATGTGTAATTCTTTACCATATTACATGGCGATGCCAAATTCACAAATGGAATTTAAAAATGTATTTGTCTATTTTATAAGAAATGGATTCGTAGCGATCAGTAGTTGAGCACAAGGAACTAGTGTTCCAGAGAATAATCAAATTGCTACAGTATATTCAATAACAATAAGTAATTTTGTAATTAGCACTACAATCTCCAAACACTGTATCTATCTGTATGATCTAGCTGAAAACATGCAAACTCTGAATCGTGGAAGAATTTTCATAAAGTACTTGGTCTCCTTAATGTACCGCACAAAGGTACAACACAGGCTTCCTCAAAGGAAGTTACATTTTGTAGACAATATCATGGAACGTTATAAATCTTTTTACAACATTGCGTGCCTGTTTCCTACTCTGACAACCACCAAAATTAAAACTGTAATTAAAATGAGTCACGCCTGCCAAATTCCATAGAGAAGTTCTTTCTGCAGCACTGGGAGTGGTTTGAATAAAGCAACTAGTAAAAATAATAATAATAATAATACCACCATTCGTACATGTATAACCTAAGCGCAAACTACTTTTCGTGTCCCCCCCCCCCCCCTCTTCTCTTGGGTTTTTTTTTTTTTTTGCGTGTGTGTGTGTAATCTGCACACTCTGGAAATGTTTATTAGTGCTCCCTTAATAGCTTGCAGATCCCATGTAATAGTTTCATTCTTCAGAGCCCTGGGGGTTACAGGACAGTACGGTTAGATGTTTTGATGAATACATGTTTACACTCCTTATTTTTCAGCTGTTTTTTTTTGTTTACTTTTGTTTCCTGGGGAGCGGAACATTCATCATACTTGGCTCACATATACACAAGTATACCACTGCTGGTGTCCATTTTATAATGGTGCATACATATTTCTTTGGCATTTATTTTCTGTAAAATTGTTTGTTTGGGTTTTTTTTTTAAATTCATCTAATCCAACAGAGTGGAATGAAGGGAGGTCTTTCAGATGTTATGAGTTAACTTTCCATTTAGCCAGGTCAGCATTTGCATCAGGGGTGCAAGTTCATTCCAGTCGCCCAGAGGCATGTTGGAGTTTGTCTCCCCCCCCCCCCCCCCATAATAAAAGGGAAAACATATTGTGTGTGAATGTGTACACATATGTCTTACACAATTATGTAGATAGCACTCTCAGCTGGTCTACTGGGGCTCGAGCTGTGTAACAACGGATGGTGGGTCAGGGTCAGACTCGCGAGATTCACCCATCTGCAGCATGCACAATCCGCGTTCACCAGTGAGTCCCATCTCGAAGTACAGCCACAGCTGTACCGTCACTTGCTCCAACGCAGTCTGAGCGGTACCAGTTGGGAGCCACCCTGTCCCCTATTGCAGGTGTTAGCAGGGCCCCTGAGACAGAGAATTCACTCTGCAGCAGCTGGTGTGCTGCAGAGCTATGTTGGAAGAGCAGCGGTTACAGTTGGTTTCCGCTGTCAACCACTCAAGTGCTGCTGTACATGCAGGTGCCACTTCAGAGCTTGGAGCCCGGAGGCAGGCGTCTCCATTGCCTCTAGAAGTTAAGCACCTGCTTTGCAAATTTATGTGCACTCGTGAGTGCTGCACATAGTTGTCCATGTGGAAAATGTTGGTTTTTAAATGGGTTTTTATTTTTTATTTTTATTATTTTTAGGCTCTAATAATGTATCAACTAAAGCATCTTCTAAATGGTATTTATCCAGTTATGGTTTTCTAATATGGCAATAATGAAACTTGTATCTCTTGTATCTTGTGCTATAGGCAAAGACATGGGAAACCTGTGTGAATATTGGGTGTGGTATGTTAGGTAGATTAGACTTAGGTCGACAGTGTCTAGGTCGACCACTATTGGTCAACAGTAAGTAGGTCGATAGAGACTCTAGGTCGACATGAGTTTTTTTTTCTTTTTTTTTTTTCTTTACTTAGGTGTCGTTTTCTCCGTACAGTGTCGACCTACTTATTACTGTCGACCGAAAGACCTGATCCTGTGAATATTATAGGCAGTAAACACCTATTTTTGCTCTTTGATAAATCTGCCCCTTAATACAAGTTGAGTCTCCCATATCCCGAGTGCTTGTGACCAGAGTTATTCAGGATATCTGATTTTTCTGTGTTTTTGAATATTTGCATACCATAATGATATGATGATGATGATGGGGATGGGCGGATTGGGATCGAACACCAGCCTGGGATATTTATGGAAGCAGCCCTAATGGGGGTGGTGTCTGAGGGGGAGGGGCCTTTCAAGAGGGGGTCCCTCCTCAGAGGTCCTGATTCTGAGATAGACACAGTTGGGGCCTCCTTTGCTTTACGTTATGCTAATGTTTACCTGCGCCTTTATGCATATGCTGCTACAATGCCCTTCCCTGATGTACATCTGACCGTCTGAATATGCGAGGACTGATATGCCCACTTTCATGTCTAATGACACTGCGGTCATGCCTTTACTCTACTTAAGATTTTATTGATTTTTCATTCTACAAACCCATTTTTTTTAACATATGTTTCAAAGTACACAGAGGGGGAGCACGCACTACATATAGCACAGTACAGGGAGGGGGAGCACACACTACATACAGCACAGTACACAGAGGGAGCACACACTACATACAGCACAGTACAGGGAGGAGGAGCACACATTACATACAGCACAGTACAGGGAGGGGGAGCACACACTACATATAGCACAGTACAGGGAGGGAGCACACACTACATACAGCACAGTACAGGGAGGGGGAGCACACATTACATACAGCACAGTACAGGGAGGGGGAGCACACACTACATATAGCACAGTACAGGGAGGGGGAGCACACTACATACAGTACAGGGAGGGGGAGCACACACTACATACAGCACAGTACAGGGAGGGGGAGCACACACTACATATAGCACAGTACAGGGAGGGGGAGCACACACTACATACAGTACAGTACAGGGAGGGGGAGCACACACTACATACAGTACAGGGAGGGGGAGATATCTATATCTATCGGCCAGTGTGTACGGGCCTTAATAGACAGGAAAAAAAGACACCCAACCGACTTTTCAAACATTTGAATTTCCCCCTTATTGTCATTACACTGTACATAGTGCCTCTATTTCATATTACACCAGAGTAGTGTCTCATATTCACGCTATGCTACACAGTAGCGCCTTTTATACACATGCCCACAGTATCAGTGCCGCTTATATACATAATAATGTGCACGGTATCAGTGCTGCTTACATACATAATACTCACGGTATCAGTGCTGTACACATAATAATGCCAACGGTAGCTGTGCCGCTTATACACATAATGGCCATGGTATCAGTACCGCTTATAAACACATAAAGCCCAGTGTAGCAGTGCCGCTTAAACACATAATAATGCCCACAGTAATAGTGCCTGCGCCCACAGTAGCAGTGCCACTTAAACACATAATAATGCCCACAGTAACAGTGCCACTTATACACATAATGGGCACGGTATCAGTACCGCTTGTATACATAATGCCCATGGTAGCAGTGCCGCTTATACACATAATAATGGCCATTGTAGCAGTGCTGCTTATACACATGTCCACGGAAGCAGTGCCCCTTTTACACATAATAAATGTCACCCCCACCCCATTTGCCTCATCTCTCAGTGGTGTCTGCTCTCAGTGCGACACCAGCTCCTTATTCCCTCCGCAGTCCAGCACCATTGGAGGCGGGCTAAAAGTATCGGTCTAGCGCCACCTGCCTACCGTCCCTTCTATTTGTGTAGGAGCTGCGGCTACACTAAAGCGCTGCACTAACGAATTCTCATGGCCGGGCAAAGTGGGCTGGAGGAAACTGAACTGAGAGTATTCCTCTTCTGCATACTGTTACACCCCCCCATGCAGATCTCAATGTTACACTGGCACTACAGCTCTCAATCTTTAAAAAAATGTCCTGCAAACTGCAGTACCTGATAGTGGTACATGGAGATCTGTGTGACTGCTGCAATAAGGGCAGGCTCCATGTCGTCATTTCTTCCAGCTTCTCCCCCCCCCCCCCCTCCCTGCAGACAGGCTGGCATTAGTCTGGTGGTGGCTGGGAGCGTAGTGGAGGCAGAGGCCAGAGCAGACTTATACCAGTGGCGGATCTAGACTTTACTTATAGGGCAGGGCTTCTGCATGGTGCCTGTGAGGCAGGTTGACCCGCGTGGCGTGGAGGGGTGAGGCTCCTGTACCAGTGCCGTGACTAGACATTTTAGCGCTGTGTGCAAAAAAACAGCATCGGCGCCCCCTCCCACCAAATATAAAACTGGGCCAATGCGCGCAGTAGGCGTGCACCAAAATATAGGAGTGTGGCTTTTTGGGGAAGGGCTGTGTCCACATAGCTCCCTTTTACACAGTAAGGCAGGCAGAGCTTCCTTTTACACAGTATGGCAGGTAGAGTCCCCTTTTACACATTAGGAAGGTATTTTACACAGTACGGCACGTAGAGTCCCGTTTCTCTGACGTCCTAGTGGATGCTTGGAACTCCGTAAGGACCATGGGGAATAGACGGGCTCCGCAGGAGACTGGGCACTCTAAAAGAAAGATTAGGTACCATCTGGTGTGCACTGGCTCCTCCCTCTATGCCCCTCCTCCAGACCTCAGTTAGAATCTGTGCCCGGCCAGAGCTGGGTGCTCCTAGTGGGCTCTCCTGAGCTTGCTAGAAAGAAAGTATTTGTTAGTTTTTTTATTTTCAGTGAGATCTGCTGGCAACAGAGTCCCTGCTACGTGGGACTGAGGGGAGAGAAGCAGACCTACCTGCTTGCAGCTAGCTTGTGCTTCTTAGGCTACTGGACACCATTAGCTCCAGAGGGTTCGAACACAGGGCCTGACCTCGATCGTCCGTTCCCGGAGCTGCGTCGCCGTCCCCCTTGCAGAGCCAGAAGACAGAAGAAGGAGATAAAATCGGCGGCAGAAGACTCCGGTCTTCATTAAGGTAGCGCACAGCACTGCAGCTGTGCGCCATTGCTCCCACTGCACACCACACACTCCGGTCACTGTAGGGTGCAGGGCGCTGGGGGGGGGGGGGGGGCGCGCGCGCCCTGGGCAGCAATAAGTATACCTTTTGGCAATATATACACATAATACAGTCTGGAAAACTGTATATGTGTAAAACCCCCGCCATTTTTAGTCAGAAACAGGACAGAAGCCCGCCGCTGAGGGGGCCGGGCCTTCTTCCTCAGCACACCAGCGCCATTTTCTCTTCACAGCTCCGCTGGAAGGAAGCTCCCCAGGCTCTCCCAGGCAGTATCCTGGTACACAAAGGGTGAAAAGAGAGGGGGGGGCACATAAATTTAGGTGCAAAAATTTGTATATACAGCAGCTACTGGGTAAACACTGAGTTGTAGTGTAATCCCTGGGTTATATAGCGCTTGGGTGTGTGCTGGCATACACTCTCTCTGTCTCTCCAAAGGGCCTTGTGGGGGAACTGTCCTCAAATAGAGCATCCCCTGTGTGTGTGTGTGTGTGTGTGGTGTGTCGGTACGCGTGTGTCGACATGTCTGAGGTAAAAGGCTCCTCTAAGGAGATGATAGAGCGGATATGTGTGTGTGAGAGTGTATCCGTCGACAACGCCGACACCTGTTTGGAAATGTGTAAGTGCTAAGGTGAATTTATTGCACAAAAGGTTAGGGAACAGACAGGAAATCTACCCATGTCTGTCCCTGTGTCACAGAGACCTTCAGAGTCTCTCAGTGATCACTATCCAAAATAATAGACACTGATATCGACATGGAGTTTAACTCCACTGTCGACTACGATAATGCAAAATTACAGCCAAGATGGCTATAAGGTATTCAATATATGATTATTCAAATAAAAGATGATTTGCATATCACTGATGACTCATCTGTCCCTGACACGAGAGTACACGTTTAAGGGGAAGAATGCTGAGGTAAATTTCCCTCCTCTCATGAGGAAAAAGAGCGGGAATCTCCAGACAAGAGACGGCAGCTTCCCACAAGAGAATTCTCAGGGAGTATCCTTTCCCCACTAGGGCCAGGATATGTTGAGAATCTTCCCCCGGGGTGTCCTGTTTGCACAGATGGTAGCACTTGCTATTCTCAGGGATCCTGCAGATAGCGTGCACATTCTAGTATACTACCCAGACCGGCGATTGTGTCGGCATGGGTTTATAGCGCTGTGGCTGCATGGACAGGTACCTTATCAGCAGAGATGAGACCCTAGTATGCAATATAAATATATTAAAGATGCTGTCTTACGTGATAGATATATAGTTATAAAGCATGCCCAAAGAGACATGAGTATACTGGGTCCTAAAGTCATAGCTATGTCGATCTCTCTGCTTGACGTGTCCTGTAGAATATGCATTGGACAGATGATGCCGACTTAAGAGGCATATGGAAGGCTGAGGATTGTGTGGAGAAGGGTTCTCGGGCCTGGTCTCCACAGCTATAGCTGGTAATTCTGCTAGTTTGCCTTATATTCCTGCACAGCCTAAGAAAGCACGACATTATTAAATGCAGCCTTTCGTATAAAGAAACAAGAAAGTCTGAGGGGCGTCCTTTCTTGTCAGAGCCGGGCAGCTAGTTCCCAGGAACAGAAGTCCTCCCCGGCCCCTACAAAAATCCACCAATGTCGCTGGGTTTCCACAGGCGGAGCTAGGCCCGGTGGGGACACGCCTTCGTAAGTTCAGCCACAAGTGGGTTCACTCCCTGTTCGATCCCTGGGCAATAGATATTGTGTCTCAGGGATACAAGCTGGACTGTGAGAAGATGCCCCCTCACCGACGGCCCTGCGGGCTTCACCCCAAGAGAGGGAGCCAGTGTTATCTGCAATTCACAAATTGTATCTTTAACAGGTGGTGGTCAAGGGTCCCCTCCTTCAACAAGAGGGTGTTATTATTAGACCATGTTGTGATCCCGAAACCAGACGGTTCGGTCAGACCCATATTGAATTAAAAATCCCTGAACATATACCTGAGAAGGTTCAAGATGGAATCGCTAAGACCGGTCACTGCAAGCCTAAAAAGGGGGAGACTTTTTTGTGAATCGGGACATAAGGGATGCATACCTTCAGGTCCCCATTTATCCACCTCATTAGGCGTACCTCAGAATTGCGGTACGGGATTGTCATTACCAATTTCAGATGTTGCCGTTTGGTCTCTCCACGGCCCCGAGAATATTCACCATGGTAATGGCGGATATGATTGTGCTCCTGCGGAAGCAAGGTGTCACTATTATCACGTACTTGGACGATCTCATAAAAGCGAGATCAAGAGAGCAGTTGCTGAACAGCGTATCACTTTCTCTGGAAGTGTAACGGCAACACGGCTGGATTCTATATATTCCAAAGGCGCAGTTGGTTCCTACAGCTCATCTGCCTCTCCTAGGCACGATCCTAGACACAGACCAGAAAAGGGTTATCTCCCGATAGAGAGAGCTCAGGAGCTCATGACACTGGTCAGGAATCTATTAAAACCAAAACAGGTGTCAGTGCATCACTGCACTCGAGTCCTGGGAAGGATGGTGGCATCATACAAGGCCATCCCCTTAGGCAGGTTCCATGCGAGGACCTTCCAATGGGACTTACTGGACAAGTGGTCCGGGTGTCTCTCCTGTGGTGGCTGCAGAGTGCTCACCTTCTCGAGGGCCGCAGATTCGGCATTCAGGACTGGATCCTGACCATGGATGCAAGCCTCCGAGGGTGGGGGGCAGTTGCACAGGGAAGAAATTTCCAAGGTCTGTGGTCAAGTCAACTGACTTGCCTTCACATCAATATCCTGGAACTAAGGGCCATATACAACGCCCTAAGTCAAGCGGAGATCCTGCTTCGCGACCAACCGGTTCTGATCCAGTCAGACCGCAGGGGTTCATGTAAACCGCCAAGGCGGCACAAGGAGCAGGGTGGCGAGGGTAGAAGCCACCAGAATTCTTCGCTGGGCGGAGAATCAAGTAAGCGCACTGTCAGCAGTGTTCGTTCCGGGAGTGGACATCTGGGAAGCAGACTTCCTCAGCAGGCACGACCTCCACCCGGGAAAGTAGGGACTTCATCAGGAAGTCTTCACGCAGTTTGCAAATTGATGGGAACTGCCTAAGGTGGACTAGATGGCGTCCCACCTCAATAAAAAGCTAAAAAAGGTTTTACGCCGGGTCAAGGGACCCTCAGGTGATAGCTGTGGTCGCACTAGTAACACCGTGGGTGTTCAAGTCGGTCTCTGTATTCCCTCCTCTTCCTCTCATACCCAAGGGCTGAGAATTGTAATAAAAGGAGGAGTGAAAACAATATTCTTTGCTCCGAATTGGCCAAGAAGGACTCGGTACCCGGAGCTGCAGGAAATGCTCTCAGAGGACTCAGGGCTTCTGCCTCTCAGACAGGACATGTTGCAACAGGGGCCCTGTCTGTTCCAAAATTTACCGCGGCTGCATTTGACGGCATGGCAGTTGAACGCCGGATCCTAGCGGAAAAGGGCATTCCGGATGCAGTTATTCCTACGCTGATAAAGGCTAGGAAAGACGTGACAGCAAGACTTTTTCACTGTATATGGCGAAAATAGGTTGCTTGGTGTGAGGCCGGGAAGGCCCTACAGAGGAATTCCAGCGGGGTCGATTCCTGCACTTCCTACAGTCAGGAGTGACTATGGGCCTAAAATTAGGATCCATAAAGGTCAAGATTTCGG
Source organism: Pseudophryne corroboree (assembly GCF_028390025.1). Taxonomy (NCBI): domain Eukaryota; kingdom Metazoa; phylum Chordata; class Amphibia; order Anura; family Myobatrachidae; genus Pseudophryne; species Pseudophryne corroboree. The sequence goes on along the minus strand of NC_086446.1, from coordinate 702,098,628 downwards.
CCCTATAAATTTTCTCTAAAAATGAACTGGCTTCACAGCCTGAAGTTCAGACGTTGTTCCGGGGGTGCTGCATATTTAGTCTCCTTTTGTGCCACCTGTGGCACCTTGGGATCTTAATGTTGTGTTGGATTTCCTGAAATCCCACTGGTTTGAGCCACTTAAGACCATGGAGCTAAAATATCTCACGTGGAAAGTGGTCATGCTATTGGCCTTAGCTTCGGCTAGGCGTGTGTCAGTATTGGCGGTTTTGTCAGGTAAAGACCCTTATCTGATCTTCCATATGGACAGGGCAGAATTGAGGACTCGTCCCCAATTTCTTCCTAGGGTGATATCATTGTTTCATTTGAACCAGCCTATTGTGGTGCCTGCGGCTACTAGGGACTTGGAGGATTCCAAGTTTCTGGACGTAGTCCGGGCTTTGAAAATTCATGTTTCCAGAAAGGCGGGAGTCAGAAAATCTGACTCGCTGTTTATTCTGTATGCAGCCAACAAGGTTGGCGCTCCTGCTTCGAAGCAGACTATTGTTCGCTGGATCTATAGTACGATTCAGCTGGTTCACTCTGCGGCTGGATTGCCGCATCCTAAATGGTGAAAGCCCATTGCACAAGGAAGGTGGGCTCTTCTTGGGCGGCTGCCCGAGGGGTCTCGGCTTTACAGCTTTGCCGAGCTGCTACTTGGTCGGGGTCAAACAAGTTTGCTAAGTTCTACAAATTTGATACCCTAGCTGAGGAGGACCTTGAGTTTGCTCATGCGGTGCTGCAGAGTCATCCGCGCACTCCCGCCCGTTTGGGAGCTTTGGTATAATCCCCATGGTCCTTACGGAGTTCCCAGCATCCACTAGGACGTCAGAGAAAATAAGAATTTACTCACCGGTAATTCTATTTCTCGTAGTCCGTAGTGGATGCTGGGCGCCCGTCCCAAGTGCGGACTCTCTGCAATACATGTATATAGTTATTGCTTAACTAAAGGGTTATTGTTATGAGCCATCTGTAAAGCGCAACGGAATATGCTGCGCTATATAAGAAACTGCTAATAAATAATAATAATAAATCTGTTACTGAGGCTCAGTTGTTCATACTGTTAACTGGGTATAGTTATCACAAGTTATACGGTGTGATTGGTGTGGCTGGTATGTGTCTTACCCTGGATTCCAAATCCTTTCCTTGTTGTGTCAGCTCTTCCGGGCACAGTTTCCTTAACTGAGGTCTGGAGGAGGGGCATAGAGGGAGGAGCCAGTGCACACTATATAGTACCTAATCTTTCTTTTAGAGTGCCCAGTCTCCTGCGGAGCCAGTCTATTCCCCATGGACTACGAGAAATAGAATTACCGGTGAGTAAATTCTTATTTTTACACATTACAGCAGCAGAGTCGGCCTTTGTTACATATTACAGCAACAGAGTGAGTGTGTGTGTCTCAAGTTACCTGTTAGGGCGATGCGGCATCCAGGACTACCAGGCGCAGACGCTCATTTACTGGCGCTCACAGTCCCCTCTCCGCTCTTTCTCGCTCGCTCTTTCTCGCTCGCTCTTTCTCGCTCGCTCTCTTTCTCGCTTGCTCTCTTTCTCGCTCGCTCTCGCTCGCTCTCGCTCGCTCTCTTTATCGCTCGCTCTTTCTCGCTCGCTCTTTCTCGCTCGCTCTTTCTCGCTCGCTCTTTCTCGCTCGCTCTTTCTCGCTCGCTCTTTCTCGCTCGCTCTTTCTCGCTCGCTCTTTCTCGCTCGCTCTTTCTCGCTCGCTCTTTCTCGCTCGCTCTCTTTCTCGCTCGCTCTTTCTCGCTCGCTCTTTCTCGCTCGCTCTTTCTCGCTCGCTCTTTCTCGCTCGCTCTTTCTCGCTCGCGCTCTTTCTCGCTCGCTCTTTCTCGCTCGCTCTCTTTCTCGCTCGCTCTCTTTCTCGCTCGCTCTCTTTCTCGCTCGCTCTCTTTCTCGCTCGCTCTCTCGCTCGCTCGCTCGCTCTCTCGCTCGCTCGCTCTCTCGCTCGCTCTCTCTCTCTCTCTCTCTCTCTCTCTCGCGCTCGCTCGCTCTCGCTCGCTCTTTCTGCACCGGACTGGCAGCAACTCCACCGTCATCTGGGACAAAACAGCAACACCTGTGTGTCTGATCAGCAATGTACTATGTTGTTTGGAGGAGTGCACAGATTAGTCTATGGGAGGGAACTTTCTCATTCATGAGTCACTGGTCTGTTCGTATGCTAACAAAGTTCAGCCTTGAAGACATCAAAAGGGCTGGCATGAGTTTCCTGTCCACCACCTGCTTGGAATGTCCATTGTTCTAATAAGAGTGACTTTAGCTTTCATACATTTAATCATAACTACTCATAGCAATGTCCTACAACTTAATAACAAGCATCAAATTAATCTACACATTAATCTGGTTACTGTAATACAAAACACGACATGTCTATCTTGCTCTGCTCCAATAATACACATACATGACGTTACTCCATTTTATAATTTGAAATTATGATGTCTGGCACTTGATATGTTATAATTATGTGCTGTATGAAATGTGTCATATCTATCTCTGTGGCATGTCTGTGTAAATGCGTATATTGCTGTGCTCGCTGCGCGTATTTGCAAGCATAGCGAATCATATGTGTGGAGTCTGTATGTTCTCTGTGTAATATTTTTGACTTCGACATTGGTCATGCCGTTGCATGCGTTGTTGTTGAATGCCATGTTGAACATGTTAGTGGTGTGAGCTGGTATGTATCTCCCCTTAGTTAAAAAAAAATTAAATACATTTCCTCAATGTCCGTCTCCCTGGGCACAGTTCCTATAACTGGAGTCTGGAGGAGGGGCATAGAGGGAGGAGCCAATTCACACCCATTCAAAGTCTTATAGTGTGCCCATGTCTCCTGCGGATCCTGTCTATACCCCATGGTTCTTGAAGCATCCTCTAAAATCCTATTACATACATACATACATACATACATACATACATACATACATACATACATACATACATACATACATACATACATACATACATACATACATGTCAAATGTTACCTCCAGGTCCCCACAGCACAGAGGGAGGCAGGCAGGGTATGGGACACACAGACGGTCACTTGACCCCAGGCAAAGTTGAGGGCGTGGCCTAAACACGGGCCCCCGTGACCACGCCCCCTTTTTAAAACCCCATCGCAAGCTGCAGACTGGAGCTCAGGAGAGGAGGTGGTGGCGCTGAAGTAAGGATCTGCCCCACTGTGCCCAGCAGCAGCAGAAGTCAGTCGGCCCTAGTTTGCGATATGGCTGGGGCCGGCTCTGCTGCAGGACCCGGGGCTGCACAGTCTATCTTGCTGGCCTCCACCTCCACAGGTAGGGCATACTTAACTGCATTGTAAGTCTCCTCTCCGGGAGAAGCCGGAGAGGAGATGCTGCATGTGTCTTCGGGGGGTGGGGATGGACTGTGGCATCACTAAGTCCCGCCCCCCGCATCGGGAAATGCAGCGATTCGCGGGTCCGTGGGAGGGGATAAAATGACGCGATTTGCGTCATCTTTAACCCCTTCTCCACCCGACGGACCCGCGAATGTGGGAGGTTATCGCTCTATCCTGCTCGCATCACTAGGGTGCGAGCAGGATGCGGGAGACCTGCCCACTCTTCCGGGGGTGCGGGGGGCTACTCCAAAAAACAGGAGCCTCCCGCAGCTTCCGAGAGAGTAGGTAAGTATGAGGTAGGGCCTGTGCTCCCTACAGCTGCTGATGGCCACGACGCAGTGTGACACGTGGGGGGCGGAGCCACATATGAGAGGCGGCCCCGCATGCCACTCGGCCCACCGGGAACCTCCCGGTAAGAGCACTGCCCAATCCAGCCCTGGAGGGAGCCCGCACAGTACAGGGAGGGGGAGCACACACTACATACAGCACAGGGAGGGAGCACTACACTTTTTTTTTTTTTAAGCACTTCCCTGGCCACACTGCAGCCAGGCACAAAGCAGCCAGGCCTGGATTACGTTTTAGGGGTGCCCGAGGCACTTAAGATAGGGAGGCCCCGATGGAAGATGGGGAATGCATATTGAATTGTGCATACCTCCCAACATGTCCCAATCCAGGAGGGACAAAATGTTCTCTACCTAGACTTCCCACTTAATATATGATTGGGGTCACCTGTGTTGAACTAATTTATTTTTTTTCCAAATAATTTTATTCATGGGATCACAGATGCAAACAGATACCAACAGATAGTGGTTTTTACAAATTACATTGCAAATATAGCATAACATTTGGTAATTATAAAGATAACTGAAAAAAAAGTGACCCATTTTTGACCCAGAGAGCGGGTGGTATAAAATAGAAAAAAGGGCAGTCAGTAGCGCAGCTAACCGACTAACATTAAAGAGTAAGAGTAGAAGGAGGTCGGGAAGAAAAAAAAGACAGAGAAGAGGAATAGACAAAATAGAATAGGATAGAGTTTCCGGGAGGGTCCCATCAAATATGGTGCAGGGTATCACAAATTAAAGGGTGAAGGGGCATGCTGGGTTGCCAGCCATGGACTCCAAATTTTCTCGAATGACTTAGAGGAGCAGTTTATGATGCTAGTCATGTAGTCCATGCGGCAAACGTACCATATACGGGAATTATAGATTGCATGGAAGGCGCGATAGGGTTTTTCCAATCTGCAGCTAGCTGACATGTTGTTGCGGATACTATGTCGTAACAGATTATTTTGAAATTTTTGTTAGTGTTGGTAGGTTTAAGGGGAGGAGAATGTATTTAGGGTCAGAAGGAATAGAAATCTGCAGCAAGCTAGATATAAAGTTGATCACTTCCCTCCACATATGCGCTATTTTTAGTGATGTGCACTGGAAATTTTTCGCGTTTTGGATTCGGACGCGTTTTGGCAAAACCTCACTGAAAATTTTTTGTCGGATTCGGGTGTGTTTTGGATTCGGGTGTTTTTTTTTTTTTTCTTCAAAAAACCGTAAAAAACAGCTTAAATCATAGAATTTGGGGTTCATTTTGATCCCATAGTATTAACCTCAATAACCATAATTTCCACTCATTTCCAGTCTATTCTGAACACCTCACAATATTATTTATAGTCCTAAAATTTGCACCGAGGTCGCTGGATGGCTAAGCTAAGCGACACAAGTGGCCGACACAAACACCTGGCCCATCTAGGAGTGGCACTGCAGTGTCAGGCAGGATTGCCCTTCAAAAAAATACTCCCCAAACCGCACATGATGCAAAGAAAAAGAGGCGCACCAAGTTGGCTGTGTGACTAAGCCCTTGCGACACAAGTGGCCGACACAAACACCTGGCCCATCTAGGAGTGGCACTGCAGTGTCAATCAAGACAGGATGGCCCTTCCAAAAAATTGTCCCCAAACCGCACATGATGCAAAGAAAAATGAAAGAAAAAAGAGGTGCAAAATGGAATTGTCCTTGGGCCCTCCCACCCACCCTTATGTTGTATAAACAGGACATGCACACTTTAACGAACCCATCATTTCAGTGACAGGGTCTGCCACACGACTGTGACTGAAATGACTGGTTGGTTTGGGCCCCCACCAAAAAAGAAGCAATCAATCTCTCCTTGCACAAACTGGCTCTACAGAGGCAAGTTGTCCACCTCATCATCATCCTCCGATTCCTCACCCCTTTCACTGTGTACATCCCCCTCCTCACAGATTATTAATTCGTCCCCACTGGAATCCACCATCTCAGGTCCCCGTGTACTTTCTGGAGGCAATTGCTGCTGGTGAATGTCTCCACGGAGGAATTGATTATAATTCATTTTAATGAACATCATCTTCTCCACATTTTCTGGAAGTAACCTCGTACGCCGATTGCTGACAAGGTGAGCGGCTGCACTAAACATTCTTTCGGAGTACACACTGGAGGGAGGGCAATTTAGGTAGAATAAAGCCAGTTTCTGCAAGGGCCTCCAAATTGCCTCTTTTTCCTGCCAGTATACGTACGGACTGTCTGACGTGCCTACTTGGATGCGGTCACTCATATAATCCTCCACCATTCTTTCAATGGTGAGAGAATCATATGCAGTGACAGTAGACGACATGTCAGTAATCGTTGGCAGGTCCTTCAGTCCGGACCAGATGTCAGCACTCGCTCCAGACTGCCCTACATCACCGCCAGCGGGTGGGCTCGGAATTCTTAGCCTTTTCCTCGCACCCCCAGTTGCGGGAGAATGTGAAGGAGGAGATGGTGACGAGTCACGTTCCGCTTGACTTGACAATTTTCTCACCAGCAGGTCTTTGAACCTCTGCAGACTTGTGTCTGCCGGAAAGAGAGATACAACGTAGGTTTTAAATCTAGGATCGAGCACGGTGGCCAAAATGTAGTGCTCTGATTTCAACAGATTGACCACCCGTGAATCCTGGTTAAGTGAATTAAGGGCTCCATCCACAAGTCCCACATGCCTAGCGGAATCGCTCTGTTTTAGCTCCTCCTTCCATGTCTCCAGCTTCTTCTGCAAAAGCCTGATGAGGGGAATGACCTGACTCAGGCTGGCAGTGTCAGAACTGACTTCACGTGTGGCAAGTTCAAAGGGTTGCAGAACCTTGCACAACGTTGAAATCATTCTCCACTGCACTTGAGTCAGGTGCATTCCCCCTTCTTTGCCGATATCGTGGCCAGATGTATAGGGTTGAATGGCCTTTTGCTGCTCCTCCATCCTCTGAAGCATATAGAGGGTTGAATTCCACCTCGTTACCACCTCTTGCTTCAGATGATGGCAGGGCAGGTTCAGGAATGTTTGGTGGTGCTCCAGTCTTCTGTACGCAGTGCCTGAATGCCGAAAGTGGCCCGCAATTCTTCGGGCCACCGACAGCATCTTTTGCACGCCCCTGTCATTTTTTAAATAATTCTGCACCACCAAATTCAAGGTATGTGCAAAACATGGGACGTGATGGAATTTGCCCAGATGTAATGCACGCACAATATTGCTGGCGTTGTCCGATGTCACAAATCCCCAGTAGAGTCCAATTGGGGTAAGCCATTCTGCGATGATCTTCCTCAGTTGCCGTAAGAGGTTTTCAGCTGTGTGCCTATTCTGGAAAGCGGTGATACAAAGCGTAGCCTGCCTAGGAACGAGTTGGCGTTTGCGAGATGCTGCTACTGGTGCCGCCGCTGCTGTTCTTGCTGCGGGAGGCAATACATCTACCCAGTGGGCTGTCCGTCATATAGTCCTGAGTCTGCCCTGCTCCACTTGTCCACATGTCCGTGGTTAAGTGGACATTGGGTACAACTGCCTTTTTTTAGGACACTGGTGAGTCTTTTTCTGAGGTCTGTGTACATTTTCGGTATCGCCTGCCTAGAGAAATGAACCTAGATGGTATTTGGTACCGGGGACACAGTACCTCAATCAAGTCTCTAGTTGGCTCTGAATTAACGATGGATACCGGAACCACGTTTCTCACCGTCCAGGCTGCCAAGGCCTCAGTTATCCGCTTTGCAGCAGGATGACTGCTGTGATATTTCATCTTCCTCGCAAAGGACTGTTGGACAGTCAATTGCTTACTGGAAGTAGTACAAGTGGTCTTCCGACTTCCCCTCTGGGATGACGATCGACTCCCAGCAGCAGCAACAGCAGCGCCAGCAGCAGTAGGCGTTACACTCAAGGATGCATCGGAGGAATCCCAGGCAGGAGAGGACTCGTCAGACTTGCCAGTGACATGGCCTGCAGGACTATTGGCTTTCCTGGGTAAGGAGGAAATTGACACTGAGGGAGTTGGTGGTGTGGTTTGCAGGAGCTTGGTTACAAGAGGAAGGGATTTTAGTGGTCAGTGGACTGCTTCCGCTGTCACCCAAAGTTTTTGAACTTGTCACTGACTTATGATGAATGCGCTGCAGGTGACGTATAAGGGAGGATGTTCCGAGGTGGTTAACGTCCTTACCCCTACTTATTACAGCTTGACAAAGGCAACACACGGCTTGACACCTGTTGTCCGCATTTGTGTTGAAATAATTCCACACCGAAGAGCTGATTTTTTTTGGTATTTTTACCAGGCATGTCAAGGGCCATATTCCTCCCACGGACAACAGGTGTCTCCCCGGGTGCCTGACTTAAACAAACCACCTCACCATCAGAATCCTCCTTGTCAATTTCCTCCCCAGCGCCAGCAACACCCATATCCTCATCCTGGTGTACTTCAACACTGACATCTTCAATTTGACTATCAGCAACTGGACTGCGGGTGCTCCTTCCAGCACTTGCAGGGGGCGTGCAAATGCTGGAAGGCGCAAGCTCCTCCCGTCCAGTGTTGGGAAGGTCAGGCATCGCAACCGGCACAATTGGACTCTCCTTGGGGATTTGTGATTTTGAAGAACGCACAGTTCTTTGCTGTGCTTTTGCCAGCTTAAGTCTTTTCATTTTTCCAGTGAGAGGATGAGTGCTTCCATCCTCATTTGAAGCTGAACCACTAGCCATGAACATAGGCCAGGGCCTCAGCCGTTCCTTACCACTCCGTGTCGTAAATGGCATATTGTCAAGTTTACGCTTCTCCTCAGACGCTTTTAAATTTGATTTTTGAGTCATTTTACTGAACTTTTGTGTTTTGGATTTTACATGCTCTCTACTATGACATTGGGCATCGGCCTTGGCAAACGACGTTGATGGCATTTCATCGTCTCGGCCATGACTAGTGGCAGCAGCTTCAGCACGAGGTGGAAGTGGATCTTGATCTTTCCCTTTAACCTCCACATTTTTGTTCTTCATTTTTTAATGTGTGGAATTATATGCCAGTATCAATAGCAATGGCCTACTACTATATTTACTGCGCAAAACTAAAATGCACCACAGGTATAGAATGTAGATGGATAGTATACTTAATGGATGACGAGTGACGACACAGAGGTAGGTACACAGCAGTCGCCTACCGTACTGCTATATATAGTATACTGGTGGACACTGTCAGCAAACTGCTAAACTAGTCTAAAATGCACCACCGGTATACAATGCAGATGGATAGTATACTTAATGGATGACGAGTGACGGCACAGAGGTAGGTACAGCAGTGCACTCTGCACTGTACTACTCCTATTTAATATTAATTATACTGGTGGTCCCCACAATAAAGCAGCACACTGTGAGCACAGATATGGAGTGTTTTTCAGGCAGACAACGTATACTGGTGGTCACTGTCAGCAAAACTCTGCACTGTACTCCTGCTATAGCTGCTCCCCAGTCCCCACAATTAAGCAGTGTGAGCACTCAGCACAGATATATTATGCAGCACACTAAGCACAGATATGGTATGGAGCGTTTTTTTCAGGCAGAGAACTGATAAAAACTGGTGGTCACTTATCAGCAAAACTCTGCACTGTACTCCTCCTAACAGCTGCTCCCCAATCCTCCCCACAAATAAGAAATAAAGTAAACCAATCAACTTCTACAATAAACGGAGAGGATGCCAGCCACGTCCTCTCCCTATCATCTCCAATGCACGAGTGAAAATGGCGGCGACGCGCGGCTGCTTATATAGAATCCGAATCTCGCGAGAATCCGACAGCGGAATGATGACGTTCGGGCGCGCTCGGGTTAGCCGAGCAAGGCGGGAAGGTTCGAACCTGCCTCGGACCCGTGTAAAAAGGGTGAAGTTCGGGGGGGGGGGGGGGGGGGGGTTCGGTTTCGTAGAAACCGAACCCGCTCATCACTAGCTATTTTAGGACATGACCACCATATATGTAGGAAAGAGCCCTCTCCAGCACCTATCCGACGTATCTGGGTACATTTTGCTCAAGCGAGATGGTACATAATACCATCTATATAGTAATTTATAGACCTTCTCTTTGATTATAACGCAGATGGAACTAGACGCTGCGTTACCCCAGGCCTCAGACCATTCCTCGTCATCTAAAGCCGAGCCTAGGTCCGTTTCCCATGCTCATGAGGATCACGCTGAGAGGAAGTGTCCCCAGTGAGAGTAGTATATAAGAGGAAAATTAGGCCTTTGGTTGAGTGACGCCTGAAACATATAGTCTCAGACGTGGTCAGGGGTCTACTAGAGAGGACGCAGCCCATTGAGGAGTGAAAATGTCTGAGTTGTGAAAATTGATAAAAATATTTAGAGGGGATATCAATAGTTTCTTGAATCTGAGAAAACTGTGGAAAACTAGTATCCCTGGTAATATCATTCAGATATAAGATACCTCTCTTTTGCCAAGGAGCAAACAGTGATTTATTTGTACCAGGAGGGAATGCGAGATTATGTAATATTGGGATGGGGCTGGGGCCAAGCCATGCTTCCTAGTGGCAACGTCCCAAATTGTTGGTAAGCGGGAAACTACGGGGTGGGATGCTATAGTTCTGGGGCGGCAGGATTTTGAAAGCCAGAGAAGAGAGTAGAGGGACCCATTTCGGCGGCTTCTATAGATACCCAGACCCTTCTAGATTCGGGGTTGCACCATTGTACGCAGTGTGAGAGCTGTGTGGCTAAGTAATATCTTCTAAAATCTTGGATGCCTGGGCCGCCACTAAATGTGGGGCACTGTAAGAGTTTCAATCGGACACGGGGACGCTTATTCGCCCATATGATTTGTGACGTATGAAATTGTAAGAATTTAAAAATAGATGGAGGAATAAGTATCGGGAGGGTCTGGAACAGGTAAAGTATCCGAGGGAGCACGTTCATCTTCACCGAGTTTACCCTACCTATCCAGGAGATAGAGACTAGACCAAGAAGACAAATCTGACTTAATTCGAACTAAAAGCTTAGGGAAATAAGCTTGGTTAAGTTGATGATGGCTATGCGTTAGAAAAATACCTAGATATTTTAATCTTTTGCTTGTGCCATTTGAAATAGAAAGGAATTTTCCAAAGAGAGCTTAATCGGGCCGGGGATAAAAAAAAATTCAATACTTCAGTCTTACTCGTATTAAGTTTATAACCTGGAATGTTTAGAGTAGAGGTCCGTCTCAGAAAGGAGCGGCTGTAACGACTGAGATGGGGATCCTAGAGATATTAGGACGTCGGCGTATAACGCAATTTTATGTTCAGTAGGGCCTACCCGTACTCCAGCTATATCTATATTAGCTCGGATCCTTGCTGCCAGTGGTTCCATAACCAGGGCAAATAGCAACGGGGAGAGCGGGCATCCCTGTCTGGTGCCGTTAGTGATATTGAACGCAGAACAGGTGAGGCGATTAACAGAAACCGTGGCAGTAGGGGATCTGTAAAGCGCCGAAACACCATCTAGGAATTTGCCAGAAAAACCCATCCTCCGGAGTACTGAGAAAGCGAAGGGCCAGGAGATTCTGTCAAAAGCCTTCTCCGCATCTAATGCTAACAACAACGAGGGTAGCTTCTGTTTATGGATAGAGTGAATCAAATCTATGGCTCTCCTGGTATTATCGGAGGCCTGGTGGCCTTAAATGAAGCCCACTTGGTCCGTGTGTATTAGTTGTGTAAGCAGGGGAGCTAAGTGGTTGGCTAAGATTTTAGCGTATATCTTGATAAAGCCTAATATATATCCTATATTAAACACTATAAAGGTTAAGAGACACAGTACGCAATTGGCGTATGGGGTACCTTAAGGGTACGCACTTAGCGTAGCATACGCTCGGCCGTGATCGAGACGCACATGCGGCACGCTCGCTCACAGCTTAATGCGTGGTGTCGCGCACGCTATAGGCGAGCGACTACCGTAATGCTACGCTACTAGCGTAGCGTACGCTCGAGACCACGAGGAGATCACGAGCGGCGCAGACGCTTACAAGATGGTAATCAGTAAACCTTGAATGCAACACACAGGATACTCTTATGCTGTAAATCTTGTACTAAAACACTGTAGCGATATAACGCTGCTTGACCTTGTTAATACTAAAGCTGTTTGAGCGATCGTGACGCTCTTATTACCCACTGCAATGTAATGAACACACGATACCGTGCTAAGGATCCAACACCTTTACTAACGAGCTTTTAGTTATATCGAAAAGAGAAACCGTTAACAAGTCATACACTACAGGCTAACATATAATTCTAACAGGATATCTAGACAGAAATATACGCAAATAGTAAACAATCGCAAATACAAATACATAGACTAAGAATGAATGGCTAACATTACACGGGTAACAAAGTGGCAACAGAGAAACATACCATACGGGGAACACTCGCAGGCGCAACCGGAATCCAGTACTCCAATTATCAGCGATAACTGTTGAAGAGAGAGTACTGGCCGGTCTGGGGACAGTGACCCTTATATACACAACATACAGTGTACTTCAAAGGGCCCTACAACCTTATTGTTCATTGGACACAGGAATGTCTCTCTGCACTATATCAAAAGGTCATAGGTTAGTTTGAACAGGTGGGCTGTGACTATTTCAAACAGCTCAGGTGGGTGGGAATCTCCGGATTCCCGCCGCATGGATAATGAACTGCAATTATAGAATATGTCCAGAAACTACTAATGGTCATAACTACACGCAGGAGCGATTAATCTTTACCTAACCAACACCGGATTATTGCTATTAAAATACTCTTCGGTTAGGTACCAGACACCACTGTTCAACCTTAAACATACCCTTTGTATCACGCAAAGAGTGATTCCCAAGTCCGTGAACAAGTCACATTAAACAAACTTACAGTTATTACTAAAGGGAACATTACCTATAAAACATGCTATTTGGTTCTATCATTAAACGATTGAGTTGCCCGCTAGACGCACACAAAGTCTACTGTAAATGCACATACCACGCGCTCGAGCGCATGGCCGAGGCGCCATGGGCGGCTGCGAGTATCCGCACGCACGGGAGAGAATGTGCACGTGCAGCAGGCACGTGCATGAGGTGAATATATGGCAACGTGTAGCGTGATATTTTTCTGACTTTGACAATCTTTAAGATCTACGTTCAGTAAAAAGATCGGGCGGTAGTTGGAACATCGCGTTAGATCCCACTCTGGCTTCGGAATCACAATAATGTCAGCTTGTACAGTCACTGGCGCAAATGATGCTCCCTCTAGAACACTATTAAAGAGCGAGGTAAGGTATGGCGCCAATTCCGTATGGAATGTTTTGTAATACTGAGCGGTAAAGCCATCTGGACCATGGGCAGCTGACGACCGCATAGATTTGATAGCGGCAACCGTCTCTTCCAGCGATATATCCGCATAAAGAAGAGAAATCTGTTGCTCTGTCAAACCCGGCAAGGGGGCACCCAACAAATATGAACATGCTCCCCCTGGGCCATCGGAGGGAAGAGGGGGGGCAGGGAGATTATATAAGGAGCTATAATAGTTCCGAAATTCCTCCACCATCAATTTAGGATCATAAGTGACTGCGTTTAATGTAGAAGAATGTAGTTTTTCTATCAGTCCCATAGCTCGCTTCTTAACTTATTAGCTAAGAAACTATCTATTTTATCCGCTTTATCGTAAAATTTTTGACGAAGCTTCTGTAGTATAGCTGCCGCTCTCCACGATAAAAGGGTGTTTAACTGACCTCTGAGGTTATTTATCTGGGAGAGAAGGGAGTTGCACGGGGCAATTTTATGTTGGGCTAAAAGCGCAGAAATTTGAGATTCCAATGAGGAAACTTCCTGTGCTGCTTTCTTACGCATGGCTGAGGCCTTAGACATAAAGTGGCCGCGAATAGTGGCTTTATGTGCTTCCCAAACTAGGCTAGGAGAGACTTCTGGGGAGGTGTTTTCCTCCAAAAAAAAAAATATTTCAGATTCAATTTAGTGTCTGAGAGTGGAGGGGTGCGAAAGAAGAGTATCAAGACGCCATTTACGGGACTTATTAGGGGTTCCATAGAGGTCGACCAGGATATATACTCCTGCATGGTCCGTCCATAAACAGGGAGTGATGCCTGAATCAGATATCAACGTCGAGAGTGAGTGAGAAACATGCATCATATCTGTTCGAGAGTAATGCTGATGAGGTGCAGAGAAGTGGGTATAGTCTCTAGCGTTGGAGTATTTAAGACGCCAGGTGTCTCGTAAATCAAGTTGCGTGAGGGAGGATGTCAATGTGAGGGCAGCATCAGATGGGGATGCCACCTTCTTAGTTTTAGGAAGAGTAGATTTATCTAAGAAGGGAACAAGCACAGTGTTAAAGTCCCCACCTAAAATAATGTGGCCTTGTGCTACTCTATTAAGACGCAAAAAGAGTGAGCGTAAAAAACTGGATTGGTCTTGATTAGTGGCGTATACAGACATGAGCGTTAGAATATCACTGCGGAGCATACCAATCACTATCGGGTATCGGCTGTCAGGATCAGCTATGGTTGTAGTGTGGACAAATGGGATGTTACGGTGGATCAATATAGTTACCCCCCTTTTTTTTTACAGTCAGCAGAGGCAAAAAAGGTGTGGGTAAATTGCTTACCGTGAAGTTGAGTGAGTGCCGGTGAAATGGGTCTCTTGGAGGAAAACTATCGGCCTTCTCTCTCCAACAGGTGGACAACATCATTGTACGTTTCTTGGGAGAGTTAAGCCCGTTAACATTTATAGAAAACAGTTTAATCGCCATGTGATACCAAAGAACAAAAGAGAAGTGGTGGAAACCCGTCCTGGGGAAGAAGGAAAAGGAAAGAAGAAGAACAGCAAAAAACAAGAATCGGAAATATAGAAGAAGAGAAAGTGATAGAGAACCCATACGGGAGAAAACCCTGAATTATAGGGTCCCAATCAAGGACTGCTACACAAATATTAAACATCATACTTTGAAGTAGCAAATAAAGGGAGCACGGGGGTAGTGGGAACAGCAAACTAATGCAGGAGAAGTGGGTCCCTCTGGACCGCAATATTTGAGTCGGCTGGAGCCGAAGATACAATAATGTAACCCAAAATATGAAAAACAATAAACAAACGTACTGTGTCATAACCAACATAAAAAAGGAGGGGAGGGGGGGGGGGGGGGGGGGACAAGGGAAACAAGATAAACTGGATAAGCCCAGCGTAGTAGTATCAGGCTAGGCGTAACACATGACAAACATTAAAGCTTGGTGAGCAATATCAGAGCCCATGACAAGCACATTAAAAGATGGAAGATGATAGCATGAGTCTCCTCTTATCAGGAGACCCATTCCTAAAGTGTTGAGAACTGTCCAAGTGTAGTCCGAAAGAGTTCGCCAAAATTAAGGAGGGTCATTGGTGTCGTTGCGGTGATGAGTTACCCTCGTCCATTCAGGCGGAGGGATCTGGGAGCGTCGTGGCCCAGAGGAAGAGGCAGTCCCACCATCGGGTGACGGTGCAGGGAGGAGACCAAATTTAGCCAACAGATCCTGACCTTGAGTTAAGGTTTTGATGGAGTAAGTAGAATTGTTCGCTGTAACTTGTAACATGAAAGGAAATCCCCACCTATATCGTATTTGTTGTTGGCGTAGTATATGAGTAACAGGCTGGAGGTCCCGTCGCTTTTGAATGGTGGAAGGGGCCAGATCCTGAAACACTTGCAATTGCATATCTCGGAAGTCAATCACTGGAGAGTCTCGTATTGACATCAGAATACGTTCCTTTGAACGAAAATGATGTAGACGAACTATGACATCCCTGGGCGGCTGTGTCGGGGCCGGTTTAGCTCGAAGCGCTCTGTGGGCTCTATCACATAGACAATCAGCATCTGAGAGGTCAGGTAAGATGTGCTGAAAGAAGTCTTTCAGGAAGGACGGTAGTGCAGAGTGTGTTGAACTATTTGATAAGAGAGGTAGTTTCACACAGGTGATTGCAATCATAAATTAAGAAGAAAGTGCAGGTAGAGAGCATTTTGTCCCTGCTAGAATGGGTCATGGTGGGAGGTATATATTGTATAAAAATAAGATTTTAATTACCTACCGGTAAATCCTTTTCTTGTAGTCCGTAGAGGATGCTGGGGTCCACATTAGTACCTGGGGTCCACTAGGAGCCACTGGCACTTTGAGTTTGATAGTGTGGGCTGGCTCCTCCCTCTATGCCTCTCCTACCAGACCCAGTCTAGAAACTGTGCCCGAGGAGATGGACATCTTCGAGTGAAGGATTACACAGATAGTGGCGAGAGTCACACCAGCTCACACACAAGGGAACCCAAGCTAACTAGCTTGAAACATCAGCAACGGCTGAACATGATTACTTGCCAAGTAACAAAACAGTACTTGCCCAGAACTAAGCAGTACTGAACTAAATAACCACTGCAGGAAACCAAAGCGCTGGGCGGGCGCCTAGCATCCACTACGGACAATGAGAAAAGTATTTACTGGTAGGTAATTAAAATCCTATTTTCTCTTACGTCCTAGAGCAGTGATGGCTAACCTTGACACTCCAGCTGTAGTTGAACTACATATCCCAGCATGCCCTGCTACAGTTTTGTTTGGCCATGCTAAAACTGATGCAGGGCATTCTGGGATGTGTAGTTCAACAACAGCTGGAGTGTCAAGGTTAGCCATCACTGTCCTAGAGGATGCTGGGATCCACATTAGTACCATGGGGATGTACCAAAGCTCCCAGAACGGGAGGGAGAGCGCGGAGACTCCTGCAGTACCAATTGAGCAAACTTAAGGTCCTCAGAGACCAAAGTATCGAACTTGTAGAACTTGGCAAACGTGTTGGGCCTTGACCAAGTAGCCGCTTGGCAGAGTTGCAAAGCAGAGACACCCCGGGCAGCCGCCCAGGAAGAACCCACTTTTATGAGTAGAGTGGGCCTTCACAGACGTAGGACACGGCAAATCCGCCGTAGAATACGCATGCTGGATAGTGAACCTGATCCAGCGAGAGATCGTCTGTTTAGAAGCAGGACACCAAATTTTCTTTGGATCATACAGGACAAACCGAGTCCGATTTTCTGTGATTATCAGTCCTCACATAGATTTTTAGAGCCCTCACAACATCTAAGGACTTTGATGAAATTGAGGAGTCAGTCGCCACCGGCACCACAATAGGTTGGTCGATATGAAATACCGACACGACCTTCGGAAGAAACTGACGTGTCCGAAGCTCAGCTCTATCCTCATGGAAGATCAAGTATGGGCTTTTACATGACCAAGCCCCCAACTCCAACACACATCTAGCAGAAGCTAAGGCCAACAAAGTGACAGCCCTTCAATATGAGAAACTTTACCTTTAACCTCCTGAAGAGGCTTAAACCGGTCCGACTGGAGAAACTGCAACACCACGTTAAGATTCCAAGGCGCCGTAGGCGGCACAAAAGGAGGTTGGATGTGCAGAACTCCCTTCAAAAAGGTCTGAACCTCAGGGAGGGCAGCCAACTGTTTCTGGAAGAAAATGTATAGGGATGAAATTTGGACCTTTATGGATCCTAACCTTAGGCCCATATCCACACCTGCTTGCAGGAAGAGGAGAAAACGTCCCAGTTGAAACTCCACCGCAGGAAACTTCTTGGACTCACACCAAGATGCATATTTTCTCCAAATACGATGGTAATGTTTTGATGTTACTCCTTTCCTAGCCTGTATCAGGGTAGGAATAACCTTGTTCGGACTGCACTTCCGAGCTGGTATCTGGCGTTCAACCTCCATAGCCGTGGTAAGTCTTGATAGGCGAATGGCCCCTGCTGCAGCAGGTCCTCCCAAAGAGGCAGAGGCCTCGGCTCTTCTAGCAGTAGATCCAGAAGATCCGCGTACCAAGCCCTTCTCAGCCAGTCTGGAGCGATGATTGCCTGAACCCTTGTTCTCCTTGTGAGTTTGAGAATTCTTGGAATGAGTGGGAGTGGAGGAAACACGTACACTGACTGGAACACCCACAGAGTTACCAGGGTGTCCACCGCCACAGATTGCGGGTACCTCGACCTGGAACAATACCTCCGAAGCTTCTTGTTGAGACAAGAGGCCATCATGTTTATTTGGAGTATGCCCCAAAGATCTGTTACCTCCTTGGAGACCCCACTGTCCTGGATGGAGATCGTGTCTGTTGAGGAAGTCCGCTTACCAGTTGTTTACTCCCCGAATGAAGAATGCTGACAGCGCCAATGCGTGTTTTTCTGCCCAGAGGATGATTCTTGTTACCTCTGACATTGCAGTTCTGCTCTTCATTCCGCCCTGTCTGTTTATGTAAGCTACTGTCGTTACATTGTCCAATTGTATTTGAATGGCCCGATTTCTCAGAAGAGGGGGCGCTTGGAGAAGACCGTTGTAGACGGCTCTTAGTTCCAGAGTGTTTATTGGCAGGGCAGATTCCAGACTTGACCACCTTCCTTGGAAGGTTTCCCCCTGAGTGACTGCGCCCCAGCCCCGGAGACTTGCATCCGTGGTTAGAAGGATCCAGTCCTGAATCCTGAACCTGTGGCCCTCCAGAAGGTGAAGTAATTGCAGCCACCAGAGGAGTAAAATCCTGGCCTTTGGTGACAAACTTATTCTCTATTGCATGTGTAGATGGGATCCCGACCACTTGTCCAGGAGATCCAGTTGGAAGGATCGAGCATGAAACCTCCTGTACTGCAGAGCCTCTTAAGAGGCCACCATCTTTCCCAGAAGGCGAATGCATTGAATAACCGACACCCGGGCTGGCCTCAGGATGTCCCGGACCATTGTTTGTATCACCAATGCTTTTTCCTCCGGAAGAATCACCCTCTGCACTACCGTGTCGAGAATCATTCCCAGAAAGGACAACCTCCTGGTTGGCTCCAAATGTGATTTCGGGATATTGAGGATCCAACCATGTTCCCTTAGAAGCTGGGTTGTGAGATCTATTGACCGTAACAGCTTCTCCTTGGACGATGCCTTTATCAGCAGGTCATCCAGATATGGAATTATGTTCACCCCCTGCCTGTGGAGGAGAACCAACATTTCCGCCATCACCTTGGTGAATACCCGTGGTGCTGTGGAGAGGCCGAATGGCAGGTCCTGGAACTGAAATGACTGTCCAACAGTGGGAATCGGAGATAAGCTTGATGCGGCAGCCAAATCGGAATGTGGAGGTACGCATCCTTGATATCCAGGGATACCAGGAATTCCCCCTCTTACAGACCTGATATCACCGCTCTTAGACTCCATTTTGAATTTGAACTCCCTCAGAAAGGGGTTTAGTGATTTTTAAGTTCAGAATGGGCCTGACCGAACCATCTGGTTTCGGTACCAGGGCCGGTGGTAGGGTGTTCGGCACCCTCCTGCAAACTATAAATTTGCGCCCTCCCATACTTGACAAAGGGACAGCACACGTAACGCCCCTGTACCAGTGTCACTTACACACGTAATGCCCCCTGTACCAGTGACGCTTGCATACGTAACACCCCCTTTACCAGTGACACTTGCACACGTAACACCCCCCTGTACAAAGTACAAAATACAAAATGGGTGCGGAAGGCAGAGTTGGGCATTGCAGAGGCAGTAGGGTTAGAAGGCCGGTTTTAAGGGTGGGTAGGTACACATTAGATGATGTGTAACCAGCCCGACATCGTGAGCATTGCAATGCATACACACTTGCTGATGCCGGTGGCAATGGAGTAACAGGGGTAGCTACCGCAGCATGGCTCTCATTAGCAATGTCTTCTATCGCCCCTACTATAGCACCGACCAGAAAACATTAACGACTGTGGGAGCATGCAGATAGTGAGTACATATTTGATGATTTTGTACGATTTGTCATTCTGAATCGTTCGAAATATCATGTGTGCCCAGTCTTAATCGAGGCTTGGAGGCTGGGTGAAATTTTATTGAGCAATATGTTACGAATACATTACCACACCACCAAAAGGGCATAGGTTCATCAAAAAGTGGATGCTTCTGGACCTATCAAGTTGGAGTTTGGATGTATCAGAGTTTTGTAAATATTAGGAGGTATGTCCACATGCCTCCTAGACAACATTACATGCCCCACAGTCTAACCCACAAGCCCAGACCTCTCCTACAATCAGCCCCTGGGTATGTGCTATATATCTAGTAACAAACATTAAAATGGTGCTCCTGTACCCGTGCAGAGGCAAAATCACTCCAGGACTCTGACTCGACCTGCAGAGACAGTCCAGCTCCAGGATTGCTGACCTCTGCTGCAAACTCGCGCTCTGCACATGCTGAGGCTGTACACTTTGGCGGGGAGAAGAAAGCACTATCGGCTGCAGTTGTAAGCTCTGGCTGCGGGGAGGGTTCTCCTGCACATGCCACTGTTTTAAACTTCAGCAGGGGGGAGGAAAGCACTATCGGCTGCAGGTGTTAGCTCCGGCTGGGTGAAGGGTTCTCCCTGTACATGCCGCGGCTTTAAACTTAGCAGGGGAAGGAAGCCACTATTGGCTGTGGTTGTAAGCTCCGGTGGGGGAGGGTCTTATGCTTGTGGCAGCCAGCCTGACATGGGGCAGGAGTAGGGGTGACGGTCAGCCCCTGATGAGATGAAGGGACCAGCAGAGCGGAGACTGTCATGGCGTAAGGGCAGGCCAATCCGCCGCAGGGCGCAGCAGCAGGGAGACATAAGCTCAGTACAGGGATGCCGCGCAGGGAGAGCGCCTCTCCAGTCTGTCGCCTCCCTGCACTGCATCCCTTTGTTGAGCGGCTTGCGCCAGCTCTGTTCGGTACCACGAAAAGGTTAGAATAGTAATCCGTGTTTTGCATTTGAGGTGGGACTGGTACAATGACCTGTGCCTCTAACTTCTGGATGGCTCCCTGTAGGGTAGCCCTGTCTGCTGGCAAGCCCGATTTTGAAGAACCTATGAGGAGGGAGATCTTGAAATTCCAGCCGGTATCCCTGGGACACAATATCTAGTACCCAGGGATCCAGGCCGGATGACACCCAGATGTGACTGAAATGTCTGAGTCTCGGCCCCACCGGTCCTACCTCCAGGCTGCGCTGTCCACCATTATGCAGAGGACTTTGGCACACCTGAAGCAGGCTTTTGTTCCTGGGAACCCGCCACAGCAGGTTTCTTGGATTTTGGTCGGCCCTCTCTAAAGAAGGTGTTGGACGGTTTGGCCTTTCTTGATTTAGTAACCTGAAAGGACTGAGATGCAGGTGAAGAAAAGTTTCTTCATAGCAGGAGCTGCTGAGGGAAGAAAAGGAGACTTACCCGCTGTAGCTGTGGAGATCCACGCATCCAACGCTTTCCCCAAAGAGAGCCTCACCTCTCCTGGATTCCGCATCAGCAGACCACTGGCGCAGCCACAGTCCTCGACGAGCTTAGACGGACATGGAAGAAATTCCTGCAGCCATTGAACCCAGGTCTTTCAGGATTTTGCAGGTTTTATGGTGGAATCCATGAATGTTACGGAGAAACAAATAATGTCACTCTTATGTAACGTATCCAAATCCTCAAGTAACGTGCCTGACCACTTTACTAATAGATTTGGAAATCCATGCACAGGCAATAGTGGGACGTAGTATCGCCCCTGAAGCTGTGTATATGGATTTGAGAGTAGTATCAATTTTGTTATCAGCTGGCTCCATCAAGGCAGTAGATCCTGGGACAGGTAAAACCAACTTTTTTGAGAGTCTGGATACAGACGCGTCCACTATGGGTGGGTTTTCCCATTTCTTTCTATCCTCCTCAGGGAAGGGGAAAGCAGCGAGAACCTTCCTAGGGATCTGGAATTTTTTCTCAGGATTTTCCCATGCTTTTTCAAAAATAGCATTTAATTCTTTGGACGCAGGGAAAGTTAGAGAGGCTTTCACCGTCTGCAGTGGCAGAATCTGTATCCGTGTCGTATTGCATGATCTGGGCAAGAGCACGTTTGTGGGATCCCACAGAGGGGGGTCCTGAGGTAACAGTTGCATATTCATTCTGAGCAACCCTAGCAGAAATCTAATAAATCATAGTTTTGATAGAGGATAACCACTCAGGCTCCCTTGCTGGTATCTGCGCTATAACAGTGCAATCCTGATTACATGGAATGAGATCATCTTGAGGACATATCCTCAGCTGCATATGTCACAGAGTCCCGGGACATAGCTAACTGGAGACCCCAAACACTCCGCACGCACGGTTAGACAAAGTTTCCCCCCCTGAGAATGGCAAGAGAGACAGTTCAGAGCCAACCCACACACAGTGCTGTTATATATAAAGGACACCCCTTATCAGCGCCCACTGTGTACTGTAATAGTTACACAGATCTAATTCACCGAATGGGATAGCTGGAGTTGCTTGGAGGAACAGCTCTGTCAGCATCTGTGTACAGGAACTGCAGACCGTAAAATGGCGCTGAACGCTGCTGGGTCCGCTCTGAGGAGAAGCTCTGCCACTTGAAGATGGCGCGTTTTTCCGCACAAATTCTTTATACTGGCCTGAGGACTCTGTTGCAAGGCGGGGGATTCCATCCACTGAGAGCGTCTGAGTGCAGAGGATTTTGACGCTAGCCTGGGGATTCAGTCTCTGGTTAGCGTCTGTGACCAGTGTAGGGTATTAAGACGCTGGCTCAGGATGTCCCTCAAAGCGCCAACACTGTCTGCCGCTGAGCCTTCCCGGAGTGCAGCTGCTCAGAGCTGCGCTCCTACCCTTGCGCCGCCATACCTTGCCTCTTCTGGTTCTGTAAGGGGGTGGCGGCATGCTGCATGGGTGAGCGATCCCCCTGTGGCGGGGAACGTTCGATCCCCACAGGAGCTCAGTGTCCTGTCAGTTGAGATAGTGGCTCAGATCCCGCAGGGTGGACACCACCTACCCCCCCCCCCATAGTCCCTCAAAGCAGGGAGGCTGTTGCCTGCAGCCTCCCTGTAAAATAATAAACTCTAAAATAAAATTTTTCCTAAGAAGCTCTGTAGAGCTCCCCTAGCTGTGACCAGCTCCTCCAGGCATGTTTTCTAAACTGTCTGGTAGGAGGGGCATAGAGGGAGGAGCCAGCCCACATACTCAAATTATTAAAGTGCCAGTGGATCCTAGTGGACCCGTCTATACCCCATGGTACTAATGTGGACCCCAGCATCCTCTAGGGTGTAAGAGAAATAAATTTGAAACCAATGCTGTATATTAGTTTCAACTAATACTTTAATAATGCCTGGGTACTGTTAATAGCTCCATCTAATTGAAAGACAACTATTTAATAAACTTTTCTTGTAGCGGAACAAAGGCAACTTAACCTTTAAAATACACACCGAAAAATAAAACAATTTATCTTGTAACATGCAAGAATAGCAGCAGCCTCTGTACTACTTACACACTGGGAGAGGACTCAGGAGGACTCTGTATGTGTCTCTATCTCTAGACCCAAATTATTTAGTTGCATAACAATTTACACAGGACTCAGACACCTAGGTAGGGAGTAGAAGAAGCTGGGATCCATGTGTCACTTACAGCTCTTTCCACCCTCCTATCTCTCATCTGATCAGAAAGCTCTGTCCGTAGCTCATGAAACATGATATTCCTGTGTCTCTGCCTGCACTGTATACTGTCCTGCTCACATTATGGCTGCTGGTTCTGCTGCTGCTTAAGATGGAAAGCTAATGGTGTCAGTGTGTTCTGAATGGGGAGCCCCATGACAAAGAGGGCCTCAGTATGCCCTGCACCCCTTTCTTAATCTGGCTATGACAGCAGCGTGTGCTAGGATGAGAAGAAAAGCTGCAGCTGCTGCTTCTAAGTAAGGTAGGGTGACCTGGGCCCCTCCATCAGACCTGGGCCCCCGCTGGGCCCCTCCATCAGACCTGGGCCCATGTAATTTGTACCTTCTCCCTCCCCTCTCTTGGCACCACTGGGGATGGGCCCCCCCAATGCATTTAGGCTTCATGTACATCTTATACATACAGCCTGAAGGTAATTGTATACAGTATTTATTTTTATAATTCTGTGCATTAAGCAAAGTTTATATGCAATGAACCAACAGAAAGCAAATATGTCATGACCTCAGTCTTGTTAAAAAACAAACAAAAAAAAAGTGTATTTCAGAATATTCTGTATTTTGGAATTCTGTATATGGGAGACTCTATCTGTAATGATGCCCATAATTCAATTGTTTATAAAGCATTAGGAAATAAAAAATGACCTTTATTAAAGTTCTTTGAGCTATTTTAGATTTACCTGGTTTGTTGCCATTGCACATAGAGGAACTGCTACTTCCTTCATCTTGATGAATATTAGAACACATGACTGCTTATTAATTCCAGCTCATTGACATAACAATGCTAAGTTTATAATATGATGATGACATATTGGAACAAAAAGGAACAGTGGGTGACCTTATTGATACTTCAA
This sequence comes from Pseudophryne corroboree, assembly GCF_028390025.1. Classification (NCBI taxonomy): domain Eukaryota; kingdom Metazoa; phylum Chordata; class Amphibia; order Anura; family Myobatrachidae; genus Pseudophryne; species Pseudophryne corroboree. Next base: position 702,074,636 of record NC_086446.1, on the reverse strand, counting down.
CCCATGTGTTTCCTGCACTTGGCAGTGATTCATGATGGAACACAGGCCCAGATGTATAAGCTTTAACAAGAGATAAAGTGCAAACTGATGGGAGCTGGTTGGCTGGTCATTGATTACTCTGTCATGTCACAGGCTGTGTTTGAAAAAATGACAGGAGCTGATTGGCAGGTCATTTATCACTCTTTATCCGTCTGCACTTTATCAATACATACTGCCATCAGGCTACCTCCCGCTTGCTTGCACCTCATGTCATCTGTCGCCCCTCCCCACTAGATTGCTAGTTCTTCAGAGCAGGGCCCTCTTTCCTCTTATCTAAGCCCTCTTCTCAACACATTTCACTCACAGCTCTCTCCTACTCAGCGACCATCTTTACCCGCTTTTTCTCCTGCTGGTAAAGGCTTATCTCTATCTATGGCCACCAGCTCCTAGTAGTACAATGATCACTCCCTCACTACTTACATCTTAGCTGTATTATGTCTTGAGAATTGTGGTGCTCGTTGTTAACATGCCCACTACTGCACATGAGCTGATGCCAGCTGCCGCCTCCGCTGTACTGTCCTTTGTACAGCGCTGCGAAACACTTGTGGCGCCTTATAAATAAAATGTAATAATAATAATCTCTTGTTAAAGCTTTAACGGGGGTACTCCCGGAGCAATCGCTGCTTAAAATTGCTTAGATTTTAAGCAGCGGTCACTCCGTGTGTACCCCTCACAGCTATAGCGATGCGCAGCCCCACGGTGCTAGATTGGCTAGCAGGTCGCTCACTTCACCCGCTTGCGAAAATCCCTCCACCAGTCTCTTCCTCCAGTCACTGCACTCTGGCTAGGCCAAATTAGCATTGGGGCAGATAAAGCTCCAGGCTTCCACATGAAAATAGGTCCGACAGCATGATGACCAAACACCCAGCTGGCCTCAAGGTCAGCCATAATTCTTAAAAAAAATATAAAAATAAAAATCTTAAGTATGGTAACTGAATTTCTGTTTTCGATTCCAAATTCTGACTTTTTTTTAATTATTACTTATAGGATTATTTCAGGATACATCCCCGTCACTCAGGGTGTCAGGATGCAGCTGATTGGACAGGCCACATGGTACTGGCCACATCCACACAGCACTGGAAACTGGTCCTCTGTTTCTCGCAATAGGCCCTTGAACATTTTCAGTCTCCGGTCCATTTGGCTCTTAACCACTTAGCAGACAAATTTTTTCCACAATAATAGGCCAGAAATTGTTTTTTGTTTTTATTCTTATTTAATAAAGTTTAAAATGTATTTAAAAAAAAAATATTTAAATATATACATAGGGGTGTTTTGCAGATTTTATATAATATACACTTAGGGGGTGTTTTGCACCTATCCCAGTGTCCATAAAATACTATCCTCCCCCAAGTAGGAATAGCAAAAAAAAATCCCCAGCATTATCATCCCCCTACTGGTAATAGAACGCAGTGGTGGAGCCCCCACCTTCACCCCCAATGTCAATGGGCCCCCACTATTTTTTCTGTGTCCATCCCTTCCCCCCCACCCCCTCGCCTCCACGTGTCACTATATAGATTGTTGCCAGTCCTAAAAGATGCCCTGTGATAGTCCCTCCCCTTATTATAGAGTGTGGTTCACAGGGATGGCTTATCAGCTGATCTCTGCACATGCAAAGATCAGCATAGTTTTCCCCCCTTATCGCACCTTTAGTTCCAGAGCATGCGCCTCAGAATGACGCTTGCACACCATTCTGGGGTGCGACTTCGGGAGTGATGTTGGCGGTCACAGACCAGAACATCACTCCCAGGGCTCACAGCAGGAGGAGAAAGTCCATTCTGCCCTTGTGCAGAGTGGATTTCCTTTGTACAGAAAAACACAGCAGGGCAGCACCGACGTATGGGATATGACTTGGCCATGTAACTCACTTCTGGTTGCAGTTATATCACATACATTAGTGCAAGTTAAGTGGTTAATCCGGCCCTGCACTCTGCACCACACATCCCAGCCCTGCACTCTGCACCACACATCCATCAGTCAGTTCTACTATGAAGTAGCATTGCCATCTACACATAGCAGAAGCTTACATTTTTGGGAGGCTAATTGAATATTCAGATGCAATCTTCTTAATCTTACTAGTGAATTGGTACAAAGGGGTTTTCTCCACTGTATTCTGGTAAGCCTGTAGGCCTCACCCAGATGATAGAATGCAGCTAATTGGGCATGCCACGCTATACTGCACCTACACTCTGTCTGCTACCTGTGAAAATGCTCCAGACTTGGAGGACTAGGTATTACACCAAAGTGCTAATATTCCATTACAGAGAAGTTCTGCTAGTTGGAGAGAGTGTTTTAGTTCTGTAATTTCTAGAGACCTCTAGCTGCATTCATTTGATAAAGCTTTTTATAGATGCACCCCCACACTTAAAATATATTTACTATCCATTTTATCATTTTAGTATTCAGTCTTTATTTGCTGAATACTTTTACCTATACTATCCTTATCCATCCAAACAGTGTGGCTCACTTCTCAGCCTGGAGATCCATGCTTCATTGTACTGTTATGTGCTTGGCCGACTGCACAATGCATGTCTGTAAATGTGGGAACTGGAAGGCTATGTATAAATTATTTCGAAGAACTTCTATATTGCTGGTTATGCAATTTCCACTTTTAAACTGCATTTCCTGGAGAAACCGTTTGGAACAATGTAACTATTTACACAATCCCCATGAAACTGTATTGGTTCCATCTGCTTGACCAATGTGGAGTTCAGGGGAATTGTTTGCTGAAGGTCAAGCTGGATTAACACTTTTTTAAAATTATCAAAGAAACCCATTTAAAGACCCTAGTACATATGATTTTTTTTTTTTTTTTTTTTCTTGTAGGGGAGAAAAAGAAAACTAAAGCTATTGACAATGAACTGAATCCAGTATGGAAAGAGGTAAATTTTGTTTTTAAATGTTGATTTACTGTTTTATTATGCTACAGTTTTGTAATTTTATTATAATGTCATTATAATTGTCATTCCATTCACCTCCCTGTCATAAATCTTAGCATTGCACTCTAGCATGGGTTCGACTTCAGCTAGGGCCCTTTCTGTGTTGTAAATTATGTGCGTGCAGGTGTTAATGTTAGAGTTATATAGGCACGCACATGTGGGTGACTCAAACTATGAACAGCCAAGTTATGTAGCCAGTGTTGTTAGTTCATTGATACAGCCGTACTCACTGTTACATGTACACTGGTGATGGCATGGAGTATGAGCCTAGCGGGGTTTCATACTGTTCACCAGCTGGTGAGTGTATGCTGCAAACTGGTATAGGTGCACGGATGCTGAAATGCGGTGTGGCCCTCTCCTCTCTCAAACCTCCCATGCTAATTGTGTTAGGGGCGATGGCATAAAGCAGTGGTTCTCAACCTCTGTCCTTGAGTACCCCCAACAGTTCATGTTTTTCAGGTCTCCTCACAGGATTGCAAGTGAAATTATTTGCTCCACCTGTGGGTCTTTTAAAATGTGTCAGTGAGTAATGAATACACCTGTACAACTGCTAGGTGACCTGGAAAACATGAACTGTTGGGGGTACTTGAGGACCGAGGTTGAGAACCACTGGCCTAAAGCACCCACAATTAAGTTTTATGTTACATGTATAACCAGAAGAAGCTTTAGGTGGAACTGGTATTTCATAAGAAATGTTTAAGAACTATGAAGGTTGCTATGGCTGATATAATGTGTGAGGGAGGGAGGGGGAATCAGCACTTATACCGCATTCACATCGCAAATGCCGGATCCTACCCGGTAAGACAAACGTGTACTTACCGGGTGGGATCCGGCATTTGCGCTCCTCTGCTGGCTTTCCGACCCGGCAATATACCGGGTCGGTTGCCATAGCAGCGGAGGGAGCAGCAGCAGCAGGGGTGGGGGTGGAGGCGGCGCCGGGAGATGAGCTCATCTCCTGCGCCGCCTCTGCCTATGCTGTGAATGGGAGCCGATTCGCATCGGAACGGCTCCCATTCACACTGCGCCTGACCCGGTAATCAACCCGGTAAGAACCCTTCTTTTTTTACCGGGTTGAATTACCGGGTCAGGCGACCCGCTAATTCACAATTGGACCTTTCACATCGCACACGGACCTGTTTCGACATGGCAATATGCCGTGTCGGTACCGGGTTTTCAGTGCGATGTGAAAGGGGTATAAGGGACTCCTCCACCAAGTCTGTAATTCCACATAGTCATAATTTCAAGAGAGCAAACTTGTGCTCCCATTTACCTTTTTGAATCCACTGTTGGTTTTACATGTACAAAATGGTTCCTAGTATTACTGTACCTGTAGGAATTTTTATTTGTTTTTTACATTAATAGATTTATGTTTTATATCTTGTCTTTAAGTGCTTCTCATTCTGTTTTATTTATTTCTCATGGGTACATGCTTCAGCAATGTCTACAATGAATGTATAAGTAGCGGATATAAAATTACTGAGCACTGAGGACATTAGATGGTTAAATTCAAATAATTTTCAATGTGTCAATTCCGACAAAGTTGTTAAAATGATAGAGCTAGGTGTGTGTTTTTTTTTTTTTTTTTTTTAGTTATTAAAAAATTTAACCTATGATATAACTATACACAAGTATACACATTCCCCACTAAATCATGGCATACTATTGAATTGTCTGTATATTATTTTAAGTTCATTAAATGCTCTTCATGAATTACACGGTGTCCAGTGACCAAAGTGGTGGTAAACAGTGCGCAGAATATACTGTAGACTATTTTATAAAAATTAAGATATTTAGTACTGCTGATAACTGTTCCTTCCTGTCATCCTCTCCCGGTGTCACGCTCTTCCTGTCACCCTCTCCCTGGCATCACCATCTCCCTGTCACCCACGGTTGGCACCAACTGCTGTCACCCTCCTCCTGTCACCAGCTCCTTGGTCCAGTCCTAAACACTATAAAATATATATTTTTTATTTTATAAAAATTGACAATATATTAGTCGCCGCGGGTATTGGCGGTGTTGGACTGAGATGCAAATGAGTGGTGGTGGGGGGGGGGGGGGTCCTGGTAGTTGATGGCGATTTTGTAAGCCATTGGCGGAAGCGTGGCCATTAGTGGCAGGAGTAGCGGGCATCAGGGGCGGTGACGGCAGCTGGCATCGGTTCAGGTGCACTAGTGGGCATCAGCCCGGCGGCGAGACTCGGTGGACATTATCGTGAAGACAAGAACTCCATTAAAAAATGCAAGTGCCTTTATACGGGGTTGGGCAATAAGTGGTCCCCCATCTGCTTTGGAACTACATATCCCCATATGCCATGCCATACTGTAGCTACAAGGGCAGGCTTAAACTGGTACACTGCATGCTGGGATGTGTAGTCTCGTAGTTTCTGGAGGGCCACTTGTTTCTCATGCCTGCTTTAGACCTATGGTTAGTAACTGTGAATATGGACATGTCAGAAGGTCATTAGAGGTTGTCTGTACGTTCCCAGTGCATTGCCTTGCAATAGACATAAGTGAAATAAGCAATTTGCCTACAGCAAACCGTGCTTCCATCTGCAATTGGGTGTGGGATCATTGGAAAAAGTAGTTCATGCATTGTACAAGTATTAATGCTAATAATGACGAGAGTAGGAATGAGGCCTATAGGTGGCCATTATAGACGGAATCAGTAGATGTTACATTGGATATGTGGTATATGTGATGCGTTCTTTGAGCCGTGACCTATTTAGTCTGGAACTCTGCAGCATGGAGAATCTCATTAGATTTGAAATCTTGTGACACAAACTGGAGAATGAGACTTGTGTGAATCTCCTTCTCAATGATATGACATGAAATAGTTGTGGTTTACATACTGCTACATATAGCCAATCTGACCATTTGTCTTTTCCAGCTTCTGGAGTTTGATCTGAAGGGGATAGCCATAGACTACACATCGGCATTGGAGGTCATTGTGAAAGACTTTGAAACGATTGGAAAAGACAAGTAGGTTCTCTTCCTGTGTGTATTACCTAGTCCTTGTTCCTCTCTGCAGCTACAGAACATCCCTTAGTAACCATGCATTTCTAGCAAATGTCTTTCTAACATGTTTGCGCGAGTTTGTTTTTAAACGCGTTCAGCTCCTTCCTCTCCTTGTATTACATGGAAACCTGTCTGTATTTGTGCTGTAGGATCAGATGACAACCAGCTTCTGACATTGTACTTAACATTTGAGGATGTTCATAAAGCAGAGGACCTGGGGTCTTGTTTTTGGTATCTTTGTGGCGTTGAAAACTATGAATGGTGATATATGGTTGCACTCATTGTACGAATGTACTCTTCTTCTTTTTTTTTTTTTTTTTTTTAAGGAATTAATGTGTTGGTCCTTTTTTACAGTACTAGAACAAGTGCAACGACTAGAGGAAATATTCCCAGATCATCTTTTTCTCTCTGAGTACTTCATCCTTACTGGTAGAATACTCATTCCAAGCAGATGACTGTTAGAAAGTTCCAAAATGGCCTTTGAATCTCGCTGCTACATCATTGAGAAATGTGGACTTTCCACAACTCTCATAAATTACTTTGGCCCCTTTTGTCTTTGTCTATATTGACCTGAATGGACCAAGTTATAAAACAATTCCATTTATGACATGGGAGACTTGTGGCTCTGACCAAACATGATTAGAAAATTCTATGGTTAATCTGGCAAACATTTTTAGGTAATTCTGATAAACGGAGCTTCTCCCCGGTCAGAGAATTGGAGGCTGCCTTGTTTCGGGCCCTTTTGTTAAACTACAGTATAGCTCTTATCTGACATTTATGTGATCCTAATATTCTCATGGGTCTGCATGTTTGTTTTCTCCATGTGATTTGGTTAGTTAATTTGTAGCTATATTTATTGTGCATATTGGTGTGGGATTTTATATTTACAGCATTGTCTTCTTTCCGGGCTATTCACTGGAGGGGCATGGAAATATATAATTGTTGTTGTTTACAGTAAACGGAGTTGCTTTTACATCTGAGCCTTTGTTTGTATAAATGTGCCTGTCTGGCTTCCTATAATGAAGTTTAAAGTACAGCTGAAATGCTGCGTTTACAGATGAGACCCAATCCCTCCTATACACTCCTGGCAGAACTGCCGGGTACCCAACCACACATCTGAAGAAAGTCACTCCTGACAGTTGCTGCTGATGCTTTTCCTAGGGCTGACACCTTGCAGACCAAATATTATGTAATGATAAAGCTGATTGGACAGGTTAAAGAAACCACCTGATTTATTCACCTGTTGCTTAGTTTCCTAAACTCTGCCATTACAGTCTGTTTTTAAGGATATCCATGCTTGAACACAGATGACTTAATAAGTCCCTCAGTCAATTTGATCTACCCATATGGATTCAAACATGGATATCCTTCAATCCTGCACTATAATGGCAGAGTTTGGGTCATTCTGACCTATTTGATTGAGCATTGTATTCCATGAAACTTGTCCAGGGTGTCATCCCTGGAGGAGTGGCCATTACAGGTAACAGCATGGGTGTGGGTTTTCTAGAAATATTCCTGCATGTGGAACCCTTACAGCTACTAAACTACAAGTTTGTAATGAACATGGGGCAATGTGTAAACAAAAACATTTTGAGTGGCTTTAATATTTTCATTTAAGCTGTCTCTCTCTCTCTCTCTCTCTCTCTCTCTCTCTCTCTTTTCTTTTTTTTTTGGCGTCATTATCTTCAAGATGGGGTTGACCATCAACCATTAGTGGTTGAAAACCATCAATTTTTATGTTGGCAATTGTAACTAGTTTTTCCATTGACGGGAGGCCTCCACAGGTGAAAAATGGTGGTTAAGCCCTTGTGGTTATTGCTGGTCTGCCAAGCCTGGGTGCAGTCTGCTCATGTGCAATGTAAAACAGTCATTGGCATAACCGTCACTGGTTCCTAGATGATGATTTAAAACATCAACTATTGATGGCAAGGGTCAACCTTCCTACAACAGATCTTCTATCCTGCTTAGATGGACTTATTTAATGTTGACAGTGCCCATCTGCTGGGTACAGCTCATTCCCATGAATGATGGGTCTCTCTGATCATAACTGTAACTGGAGATCCACATGGCACCTCTTGCTGCATGCTATGATTTATCCTCCGAATTTAGGCTGTAAACTAACGTACTTGGTAATTGTATGTATGTATGTATGTATGTATGTATGTATGTATGTATGTCTACATCTATTATATACAAGAAAAAAGGACATTTGTTTCCCCCAGCACCCTGAATGATAACCGTAACCAGATATAAATTCCACATAATAGAATTCAGAGATCTTCGTTTCACACATTTGCGCAAATATGTGTATAAGCCCCAAAGCTGCATCAAGGCGTCTCTGTATATTTGGGGTCCCTAGCGCTATATCTAGGTGCAGGGTGTGGCACCCCAAAACACCAGCATATGCCAGAAAGCCCAGCGTAGCATACCAGTGAAAAAATTAGTGTTAATTAATTAGTATTTAGGAAGCCGAAGCTATAGAGAAAGTGATACAAAAATGAAATGCAATTAAAATAGAGAAATAGTGTAATAAAATTAATAAGTGAAAAGTGTTAGTAGAATGTAAAGGTATGCCACACTAAGGCCATCCAGCTCAGCCAGTCCAGAGGCACCACACCTCACACCTCCATTACCCCAATCTGGGTCTAAGATTAACCAGCAAGGAGCCACATGATAATGGCTCCTTACTACATTATGTCTAAGCTAAGAGCTACATACGTTGGAGCAACCCCATAATGCTCCATGTGGCATGTTTGGGCCTGCGCCTCCTCCTAATGCAGGAACCTCTCTGCCTCTTCCTCACTGTAGTGCGATGCGCAGGGGCGGATTAAGCAGGTCTAAATGGCCTCGACCCTCAGTGGCCTTTCTGGCCAGGTCGTAGTACCCGCCCCTCCCACCACCCTGGAGCCGCACCTGCACAACCCACCCACCATTGTGCTGTTGAGCAAGGACCATTGTGTTCGACGGATTGACTACTGGAGAGCTGCTGCTGGGAGTTGGACTGCAAAACCAATGCTGCCAGCCTGCTGCCTGGCCTCAGTGTCCTCCGGCTCCTGGCTCCCAGAAGGTGAGGGCAGCTGGCAGGACACAGAGACATAGAAGGGGGAGGGGCACAGAGAGATAGATGGGATGGGGGGGTAGAGAGACCTAGACTGAAGGGGTTGGGGGGGGGGGGGGGGGGAAGACGCAAAAATGAAGGGAAGGGACACAGAATGAAGGTGGAGAAGGGACTTTTTGACACAGAGTGGAGGGGGAAAGGGGGTGAGACACACAGACTGAACATGATGGCATGGCAGAGAGACACAGTTGGAAGATGATGTTGTGCTGAGAGATGATATGGGGGTGGGATGATGACGAGATGCAGGGGGGTGATGGTGTTGCTGAGAGGTAACACAGGGAGGAGATGATGGTGTGGCTGAGAGACGCAAAGGGGAACACTGTGGTGTAATGTGAAGGTGGCCCATACTGTGCGGTGTAATATAAATTTTGACTCCTACTTTTTGGCGGATTGTGAATTCTGCATCATACCTTTTTGGCGTAATGTTGCTGCGATCAACTTGGAATTACCCCCATTGGGCCTAATTCTGAGTTGATCGCAGCAGCAAATTTGTTAGCAGTTGGGCAAAACCATGTGCATTGCAGGGGGGGCAGATATAACATTTGCAGAGAGAGTTAGATTTGGGTGGGTTATTTTATTTCTGTGCAGGGTAAATACTGGTTGCTTTATTTTTACACTGCAAATTAGATTGCAGATTGAACTCACCCCACCCAAATCTAACTCTCTCTGCACATGTTATATCTGCCTCCCCTGCAGTGCTCATGGTTTTGCCCAACTGCTAACAAATTTGCTGCTGCGATCAACTCTGAATTACCCCCATAGGCCCTCATTCCGAGTTGTTCGCTCGCTAGCTGCTTTTAGCAGCATTGCACACGCTAAGCCGCCGCCCTCTGGGAGTGTATCTTAGCTTAGCAGAATTGCGAATAGAAATTTCTTAGCAGTTTCTGAGTAGCTCCAGAATTACTCCTATATTGCGATTAGTTCAGTCAGTTTCGTTCCTGGTTTGACATCACAAACACACCCAGCGTTCGCCCAGACACTCCCCCGTTTCTTCAGACACTCCCGCGTTTTTACCAGAAACGCCAGCGTTTTTTCGCACACTCCCATAAAACGGCCAGTTTCCGCCCAGAAACACCCACTTCCTGTCAATCACACTACGATCACCAGAACGATGCTCTGTTCGGAATGTAATTAAGAAATGGCAGTCATCAGGAACAGTGGAAGTTAAAGCAAGATCTGGAAGACCAAGAAAATTATCAGACAGAACAGCTCGCAGGATTGTGATAAAAGCAAGTCAAAATCCACGTTTGACTGCACGATCCCTCCAGGAAGATCTGGCAGACACTGGAGTTGTGGTACACTATTCCACTATAAAGAGATACTTGTACAAATATGGTCTCCATGGAAGAGTCATCAGAAGAAAACCTCTTCTACATCCTCACCACAAAAATCAGCATTTGAAGTTTGCAAATGAACATATAGACAAGCCTGATGCATTTTGGCATAAAGTTCTGTGGACCGATGAGGTTAAAATAGAACTTTTTGGCCGGAATGAGCAAAGGTACGCTTGGAGAAGGAAGGGCACAGATTTTAATGAAAAGAACCTCTGTCCCACTGTTAAGCATGGGGGTGGATCAATCATGCTTTGGGGTTGTATTGCAGCCAGTGGCACAGGGAACATTTCACGAGTAGAAGGAAATATGGATTCAATAAGATTCCAGCAAATTTTGGACGCTAACTTGATGCCATCTGTGAAAAAGCTGAAGTTAAAGAGAGGCTGGCTTCTACAAATGAATAATGATCCTAAACTAGTGATGTGCACCGGAAATTTTTCGGTTTTGGGTTCAGTTCCGCGGCCGTGTTTTGGATTCGGACGCGTTTTGGCAAAACCTCACCGAAAATGTTTTGTCGGATTCGGGTGTTTTTTTCAAAAAACCCTAAAAAACAGCTTAAATCATAAAATTTGGGGGTAATTTTGATCCCATAGTATTATTAACCTCAATAACCATAATTTCCACTCATTTCCAGTCTATTCTGAACACCTCACACCTCACAATATTATTTTTAGTCCTAAAATTTGCACCGAGGTCGCTGGATGGCTAAGCTAAGCGACACAAGTGGCCGACACAAACACCTGGCCCATCTAGGAGTGGCACTGCAGTGTCAGGCAGGATGGCCCTTCAAAAAAATAGTCCCCAAACAGCACATGATGCCAAGAAAAAAGAGGCGCACCAAGGTCGCTGTGTGACTAAGCTAAGCGACACAAGTGGCCGACACAAACACCTGGCCCATCTAGGAGTGGCACTGCAGTTTTCTAGCGAGAGGATGAGTGCTTCCATCCTCATGTGAAGCTGAACCACAAGCCATGAACATAGGCCAGGGCCTCAGCCGTTCCTTGCCACTCCGTGTCGTAAATGGCATATTGGCAAGTTAACGCTTCTCCTCAGACGCTTTTAATTTTGATTTTTGGGTCATTTTACTGAACTTTTGTGTTTTGGATTTTACATGCTCTCTACTATGACATTGGGCATCGGCCTTGGCAGACGACGTTGATGGCATTTCATCATCTCGGCCATGACTAGTGGCAGCAGCTTCAGCACGAGGTGGAAGTGGATCTTGATCTTTCCCTATTTTAACCTCCACATTTTTGTTCTCCATTTTTTAATGTGTGGAATTATATGCCAGTATCAATAGCAATGGCCTACTACTATATATACTGCGCACAACTAAAATGCACCACAGGTATAGAATGTAGATGGATAGTATACTTAATGGATGACAAGTGACGACACAGAGGTAGGTACACAGCAGTGGCCTACCGTACTGCTATATATAGTATACTAGTGGACACTGTCAGCAAACTGCAAAACTAAAATGCACCACAGGTATAGAATGTAGATGGATAGTATACTTAATGGATGACGAGTAACGACACAGAGGTAGGTACAGTAGTGGCCTACCGTACTGCTATATATAGTATACTGGTGGACACTCGGCGAACTGCAAAACTAAAATGCACCACAGGTATAGAATGTAGATAGATAGTATACTTAATGGATGACGAGTGACGACGCAGAGGTAGGTACAGTAGTGGCCTACCGTACTGCTATATATATTATACTGGTGGACACTGTCGGCAAACTGCAAAACTAAAATGCACCACAGGTATAGAATGTAGATGGATAGTATACTTAATGGATGACGACACAGAGGTAGGTACAGCAGTGCACTCTGCACTGTACTCCTCCTATATAATAATAATTATACTGGTGGTCCCCAGTCCCCACAATAAAGCAGCACACGGAGCACAGATATGAAGTGTTTTTCAGGCAGACAACGTATACTGGTGGTCACTGTCGGCAAAACTCTGCACTGTACTCCTGCTATAGCTGCTCCCCAGTCCCCACAATTAAGCAGTGTGAGCACTCAGCACAGATATATTATGCAGCACACTGAGCACAGATATGGTATGGAGCGTTTTTTTTCAGGCAGAGAACGGATAAAAACTGGTGGTCACTTATCAGCAAAACTCTGCACTGTACTCCTAACAGCTGCTCCCCAATCCTCCCCACAATTAAGCAATAAACAACCAATCAACTGTCTTCTACAATAAACGGAGAGGATGCCAGCCACGTCCTCTCCCTATCATCTCCAATGCACGAGTGAAAATGGCGGTGACGCGCGGCTGCTTATATAGAATCCGAATCTCGCGAGAATCCGACAACGGGATGATGACGTTCGGGCGCGCTCGGGTTAGCCGAGCAAGGCGGGAAGGTTCGAACCTGCCTCGGACCCGTGTAAACAAAGTGAAGTTCGGGGGGGGTTCGGTTTCCGAGAAACCGAACCCGCTCATCACTATCCTAAACACACCTCAAAATCCACGGTGGATTACATCAAGAGGTGTAAACTGAAGGTTTTGCCATGGCCTTTACAATCTCCTGACCTCAACATAATTGAAAATCTATGGATAGACCTTAAAAGAGCAGTGCATCACAGACAGCCCAGGAATCTCAAAGAACTGGAAGACTTTTGTAAGGAAGAATGGGCGAAGATACCTCAAACAAGAATTGAAAGACTCTTGGCTGGCTACAAAAAGCGTTTACAAGCTGTGATACTTGCCAAAGGGGGCAGTACAAGGTATTAACTCTGCAGGGTGCCCAAACTTTTGCAGACACCATTTTTTGTTTTCTGTTCTTTTGAAAGTGTAAATGATGGAAATAAAATCAAACTTTTTTTGACATGTTATAAGAATGTCTAATCTGTAATTTAATGCCTTTTGGAGATTTTTCCATCTTTCCTTGGCTTTTTTTTGCACATTAAAATGAATTTTTGCCTGGGGTGTCCAAACTTTTGTTCCACACTATCTATATCTATTGCAGGTCTGGCCAAACCGGTCCTCGAGATCTACCAACAGTTCATGTTTTCCAGGCCTCCTGGAGATCTGTAGAATTGTCAGTTAGGAATGAATGCAGCACATCTTAATTAGTAATGACTACACCTGTGCACCAGCTAGGTGGTCTGGAAAATGTGAACTGTTGGTAGATCTCGAGGACTGGTTTGGCCAGCTCTGCTCTATTGCATCTACCACAAAGTGGAGGGTGCACTCTCGCAAGGATTGTTAACGGCATCACCCATGAACCTGATTAAAGAGATTGACATATCAACTGATTTATAAGACTGACCCTTGCGAGAGTGCACCCTCCACTTTGTGGTAGATGCGGTATATTGGTGGCCTGACGGGGTCATTGGGAGCACCCGCCTACGTATTAATTTGTATCGATGAGAGTGCAGGACATTGTGTGTATGTATGTATGTATGTATGTATGTATATAAGCATATTACTCCCATTTTACAAAAAGAAAATTCTGACCCTAATGCTCTCTCAAACTACCGCCCTATCTCTCCGCTCCCTTGTCTCTCTAAGCTACTTGAGAGACTTGCCTACACTCGACTCACACACTTTCTTAACTCATACACTTTGTTGGACCCACTTCAGTCAGGCTTCTGTTCCCAACATTCCACAGAGACAGCACTGACTAAAGTGGTTAATGATTTGGTCACTACGAAGTCTAAAGGCCACTACTCACTACTTATTCTTCTAGATCACTCATTCCCAGCCACGGTCCTCAAGGCACACCAACAGTGCATGTTTTAGTGATATCCAGGCTGCAGCACAGATGGTTAAATCAAAATAACTGAGCTACTAATTAAGTCACCTGTGCTGCAGCCTGGATATCACTAAAACATGCACTGTTAGTGTGCCTCGAGGACCGTGGTTGGGAATGCCTGTTCTAGATCTATCTGCTGCATTTGACACTGTTGACCACTCTCTTCTCATACAGACACTACAATCCCTAGGTCTTAAAGACACAGTCCTCTCTTGGTTCCTATCATACCTATCTAATCGCTCCTTCAGTGTTCACTTCTCTGATTCTACCTCTTCTTCGCTACCTCTTTCAGTTGGAGTACCGCAAGGCTCAGTCTTGGGTCCTCTGCTTTTCTCTATCTATACCTCATCTCTTGGTAAACTAATCAGCTCTTTTGGATTTCAGTATCATCTGTACGCAGATGATACTCAAATCTACCTATCCTCCCCTGACTTGTCCCTATCTGTACTGGACCGTGTCACTGAATGCCTTTCTGCCATTTCATCCTGGATGACATCTCGCCACCTCAAACTGAATATTTCAAAGTCAGAGTTAATTATATTTCCACCGGCCAATAGTAGGTACCAACCTGATATCTCTATCACTGTTGAAAACTCGACTATCTACCCTACCCCTCAAGCTCGCTGCCTAGGTGTCATCCTTGACTCTGATCTGTCCTTTGTTCCCCACATTCAATCTGTCTCAAGATCATGTTACATGCATCTAAAAAACATATCCAAAATACGACCATACCTTACACAAGACACTGCTAAAACTCTAATCCACGCTCTCATTATCTCCCGCATTGATTATTGCAATAGTCTCCTAACTGGTCTTCCCAAAACGAGACTGTCACCACTACAATCCATTCTGAATGCAGCGGCGAGGCTCATCTTCCTCGCTAGACGTTCATTGTATGCAGATCCACTCTGTCCCTCCATTGGTTACCTGTACTCTACCGCATTCAATATAAAATACTTTTACTCACACACAAGGCTATTAACCAAACTACACCAACTTACATCCCTTCGCTTATCACAAAATTTCTCTAACGTCCTAGTGAATGCTGGGGACTCCGTAAGGACCATGGGGAATAGACTGGCTCCGCAGGAGACATGGGCACTTTAAGAAAGAATTTGTATTCTGGTGTGCTCTGGCTCCTCCCTCTATGTCCCTCCTCCAGACCTCAGTTTGAATCTGTGCCCGGACGAGCTGGGTGCTGTTCAGTGAGCTCTCCTGAGCTTGCTGTAAGAAAGTGTTTTGTCAGTTTTTTTATTTTCAGGGAGCTCTGCTGGCAACAGACTCCCTGCTTCATGGGACTGAGGGGAGAGAAGCAGCCCTACTCTGTGAAGATAGGTCCTGCTTCTTAGGCTACTGGACACCATTAGCTCCAGAGGGATCGTACACAGGATCTCACCCTCGTCGTCCGATCCCTCGCAGAGCCGGAAGACGGAAGCCGGGTGAGCATAAGAAGCAAAGAAGACTTCGAAATCGGCGGCAGAAGACTCCAGTCTTCACTGAGGTAGCGCACAGCACCGCAGCTGTGCGCCATTGCTCCCACACTACACCCACATACTCCGGTCACTGTAAGGGTGCAGGGCGCAGGGGGAAGCGGCGGCGGCGGGGGGAGCGGCGCCCTGGGCAGCAATTAGGACCTCTTGGCAAAAGATAGACATATATACAGTTGGGCACTGTATATATGTATGAGCCCCCGCCATAATAGTGTACATAAACGCGGGACAGAAGCCCGCCGCTGAGGGGGCGGGGCTTCTTCCTCAGCACTCACCAGCGCCATTTTTTGCTCCGCTGAGAGGAAGCTCCCCAGGCTCTCCCCTGCAGATACACGGTACCAGAGGGTGAAAAGAGAGGGGGGGGCACATAATTAGGCGCAAAAACATTATAAAACAGCAGCTACTGGGTTAACATTAAGTTACTGTGTTATTCCTGGGTTGTATAGCGCTGGGGTGTGTGCTGGCATACTCTCTCTCGGTCTCTCCAAAGGGCCTTGTGGGGTAACTGTCTTCGAAAAGAGCATTCCCTGAGTGTGTGGTGTGTCAGTACGCTTGTGTCGACATGTTTGATGAGGAAGGCTATGTGGAAACAGAGCGGGAGCAAATGAATTTGGGGTCTCCGCCGACACCTGATTGGATGGATATGTGGAAGGTTTTAAATGATAATGTAAATTCCTTGCATAAAAGGTTGGATAAAGCTGAAGCCTCAGGACAGTCAGGGTCTCAAACCGTGCCTGATCCTGACGGCTCCTGCGACATAGGGTCTCAGAAGCGCCCACTATCCCAAATTGTTGACACAGATACCGACGTGGATTCTGACTCCAGTGTCGATTACGAAGATGCTAAAATACAGCCAAAATTTGCTAAAGCCATCCGTTATATGATTATAGCAATTAAGGATGTGTTGCACATCACAGAGGAAACCCCAGTCCCTGACAAGAGGGTTCATATGTATGGGGAAAAAAGGCAGGTGGTGACCTTCCCCCCCCCCCTTCACACGAGCTAAATGAGTTATGTGAAAAGGCTTGGGAATCTCCAGATAAAAAACTGCAGATTTCCAAACGGATGCCTATGGCGTACCCTTTCCCGCCAACGGACAGGTTACGCTGGGAATCCTCCCCTAGGGTGGATTAAGCTTTGACACGTTTATCAAATAGGGTAGCCCTGCCGTCACAGGATACGGCCACCCTAAAAGATGCTGCGGATAGAAAGCAAGAGGGTACTCTGAAGACCATTTATACGCATTCAGGTACCTTACTGAGGCCAGCGATCGCGTTGGCCTTGGTGTGTAGCGCTGTAGCAGCATGGACAGATAACCTGTCTGAGGAACTGGATACCTTGGACAAGGATACTATATTAATGACCCTGGGGCATATAAAAGACGCTGTCCTATATATGAGAGATGCTCAAAGAGACCTTAGTATACTGAGTTCTAGAATAAATGCAATGTCGATTTCTGCCAGAAAGGTCCTGTGGACTCTGCAATGGACAGGTGATGCCGACTCAAAAAGGCACATGGAGGTTTTGCCTTACAAGGGTGAGGAATTGTTTGTGGAGGGTCTCTCGGACCTCGTCTCCACAGCTACGGCTGAAAAGTCAAATTTTTTGCCATTTGTTTCCTCACAACCCAAGAAAGCACCTTATTACCAAATGCAGTCCTTTCGATCACAAAGAGGCAAGAAAGTCCGAGGTGCGTCCTTTCTTGCCAGGGGCAGGGGCAGAGGAAAGAAGCTCCACAACACAGCTAGTTCCCAGGAACAGAAGTCCTCCCCTGCTTCCACTAAATCCACCACATGACGCTGGGGCTCCACAGGCGGAGCTAGGCCCGGTGGGGGCGTGTCTCTGAAATTTCAGCCACATGTGGGTTCACTCCCAGTTAGATCCCTGGGCGATAGATATTGTGTCGCAGGGATACAAGCTGGAATTCAAAGAGATGCCCCCTCACCGATACCTCAAATCGGCCCTACCAGCTTCCCCCCTCGAGAGGGAGATAGTGCTAGCTGCAATTCACAAATTGTACCTTCAACATGTGGTGGTCAAGGTTCCCCTCCAACAAGGAAAGGGTTATTATTCGACCATGTTTGTAGTACCGAAACCGGACGGTTCGGTCAGACCCACATTGAATTTAAAATCCCTGAACATATACCTGAAAAGGTTCAAGTTCAAGATGGAATCGCTCAGAGCGGTCATCGCAAGCCTGGAAGGGGGGGATTTTATGGTGTCTCTGGACATAAAGGATGCATACCTTCATGTCCCCATTTATCCACCTCATCAGGCTTACCTCAGATTTGTGGTACAGGATTGCCATTACCAATTTCAGACGTTGCCGTTTGGTCTCTCCACGGCACCGAGAATATTTACCAAGGTAATGGCGGAAATGATGGTACTCCTGAGGAAGCAAGGGGTCACAATTATCCCGTACTTGGACGATCTTCTCATAAAAGCGAGATCAAGAGAGCAGTTGCTGAACAGCGTATCAATTTCTCTGGAAGTGTTACGGCAACACTGCTGGATTCTAAATATTCCAAAGTCACAGTTGGTTCCTACGACTCGTCTGCCTTTCCTGGGCATGATTCTGGACACAGACCAGAAAAGGGTTTATCTCCCGATAGAGAAAGCTCAGGAACTCATGACCCTGGTCAAGAACCTATTAAAACCAAAACAGGTGTCAGTGCATCACTGCACTCGAGTCCTGGGAAAGATGGTGGCATCATACAAGGCCATTCCCTTCGGCAGGTTCCATGCGAGGACCTTTCAATAGGACTTACTGGACAAATGGTCCGGATCACATCTTCAGATGCATCGGTTAATCACCCTATCCCCCAGGGCCAGGGTGTCTCAGAGTGCTCACCTTCTCGAGGGCCGCAGATTCGGCATTCAGGACTGGGTCCTGGTGACCACGGATGTAAGCCTCCGAGGGTGGGGGGCAGTCACACAGGGAAGAAATTTCCAAGGTCTGTGGTCAAGTCAGGAGACTTGCCTTCACATCAACATCCTGGAACTAAGGGCCATATACAACGCCCTACGTCAAGCGGAGACCCTGCTTCGCAACCAATCTGTTCTGATTCAGTCAGACAACATCACCGCAGTGGCTCATGTAAACCGCCAAGGCGGCACAAGGAGCAGGATGGCGATGGCGGAAGCCACCAGAATTCTTCGCTGGGCGGAGAATCACGTAAGCGCACTGTCAGCAGTGTTCATTCCGGGAGTGGACAACTGGGAAGCAGACTTCCTCAGCAGGCACGACCTCCACCCGGGAGAGTGGGGACTTCATCAAGAAGTCTTCACGCAGATTGCAAGTCGGTGGGAACTGCCACAGGTGGACATGATGGCATCCCGCCTCAACAAAAAGCTACAGAGGTATTGCGCCAGGTCAAGAGACCCTCAGGCGATAGCTGTAGACGCACTAGTGATACCGTGGGTGTTCCAGTCGGTTTATGTATTTCCTCCTCTTCCTCTCATACCGAAGGTGCTGAAAATCATAAGAAAAAGAGGAGTGAGAACAATACTCGTTGTTCTGGATTGGCCAAGAAGGACTTGGTATCCAAATCTGCAAGAAATGCTCACAGTGGACCCGTGGCCTCTGCCTCTAAGACAGGACTTGTTGCAACAGGGGCCCTGTCTGTTCCAAGACTTACCGCGGCTGCGTTTGACGGCATGGCGGTTGAATGCCGGACCCTAGCAGAAAAAGGCATTCCGGATGAGGTTATTCCTACGCTGATAAAGGCTATATGGCGAAAAATATGTTGCTTCGTTTGAGGTCAGGAATGCCCCCACGGAGGAATTCCAGCTGGGCCATTTCCTTCACTTCCTACACTCGGGAGTGACTTTGGGCCTAAAATTGGATTCCATTAAGGTCCAGATTTTGGCCCTGTCTATTTTCTTTCAAAAAGAACTGGCTTCTCTGCCTGAAGTTCAGACGTTTGTAAAGGGAGTGCTGCATATTCAGCCCCCTTTTGTGCCTCCAGTGGCACCTTGGGATCTTAACGTAGTGTTGAGTTTCCTGAAGTCACACTGGTTTGAACCACTTTAAAACCGTGGAGTTAAAATATCTCACGTGGAAGGTGGTCATGCTATTAGCCTTTGCTTCGGCTAGGCGTGTGTCAGAATTAGCGGCTTTGTCACATAAAAGCCCCTATCTGGCTTTCCATATGGAAAGAGCAGAATTGCGAACCCGTCCACAATTTCTGCAAAAAGTGGAGTCATCTTTTCATATGAACCAACCTATTGTGGTGCCTGTGGCTACTCGTGACTTGGAGGATTCCGAGTTACTAGATGTGGTCAGGGCTTTGAAGGTTTATGTAGCCAGAACGGCTAGAGTCAGGAAAACTGAGTCGCTGTTTATCCTGTATGCATCCAACAAGCTGGGTGCTCCTGCTTCAAAGCAAACTATTGCTCGCTGGATCTGTAATACGATTCAGCAGGCTCATCCTGCGGCTGGATTGCCGTTGACAAAATCAGTAAAAGCCCATTCCACAAGGAAGGTGGGCTCTTCTTGGGCGGCTGCCCGAGGGGTCTCGGCACAGCTTTGCCGAGCAGCTACTTGGTCAGGTTCAAACACTTTTGCAAAGTTCTACAAGTTTGATACCCTGGCTGAGGAGGACCTTGTGTTTGCTCATTCGGTGCTGCAGAGTCATCCGCACTCTCCCGCCCGTTTGGGAGCTTTGGTATAATCCCCATGTCCTTACGGAGTCCCCAGCATCCACTAGGACGTTAGAGAAAATAAGATTTTACTTACCGGTAAATCTATTTCTCGTAGTCCGTAGTGGATGCTGGGTGCCCGTCCCGAGTGCGGACTTCTTCTGCAATACTATAGTTATTGCTTAAATAAGGGTTATTGTTATAGTTGCATCAGGGTTGATCTGATGCTCTGTTGTTGTTCATACTGTTAACTGGGTATGTTATCACAAGTTATACGGTGTGACTGGTATGAGTCTTGCCCTGGATTCCAAAATCCTTTCCTTGTACTGTTAGCTCTTCCGGGCACAGTTTCTCTAACTGAGGTCTCTGCGAGGGATCGGACGACGAGGGTGAGATCCTGTGTACGATCCCTCTGGAGCTAATGGTGTCCAGTAGCCTAAGAAGCAGGACCTATCTTCACAGAGTAGGGCTGCTTCTCTCCCCTCAGTCCCACGAAGCAGGGAGTCTGTTGCCAGCAGAGCTCCCTGAAAATAAAAAAACTGACAAAATACTTTCTTACAGCAAGCTCAGGAGAGCTCACTGAACAGCACCCAGCTCGTCCGGGCACAGATTCAAACTGAGGTCTGGAGGAGGGACATAGAGGGAGGAGCCAGAGCACACCAGAATACAAATTCTTTCTTAAAGTGCCCATGTCTCCTGCGGAGCCCGTCTATTCCCCATGGTCCTTACGGAGTCCCCAGCATCCCCTACGGACTACGATAAATAGATTTACCGGTAAGTAAAATCTTATCTCCCAACCCGACCTCTTCGCTCTTCACAAGACCTGTGTCTCTCATCCACACACATTACTCGCTCCCACTCACGACTGCAGGACTTTCATCTACCTGCACCCACTCTGTGGCATGCCCTACCACGCACAATAAGACTCTCCCCTAGTCTCCAAACCTTCAAGCGTTCCCTGAAAACTCACCTCTTTAGGCAAGCGTATCAAATTCCAGAACCGCCCACTAGAGATGAGCGCCGGAAATTTTTCGGATTTTGTGTTTTGGTTTTGGGTTCGGTTCCGCGGCCGTGTTTTGGGTTCGACCGCATTTTGGCAAAACCTAACCGAATTTTTTTTGTCGGATTCGGGTGTGTTTTGGATTCGGGTGTTTTTTTCAAAAAACACTAAAAAACAGCTTAAATCATAGAATTTGGGGGTCATTTTGATCCCAAAGTATTATTAACCTCAAAAACCATAATTTACACATTTTCAGTCTATTCTGAATACCTCACAATATTATTTTTAGTCCTAAAATTTGCACCTAGGTCGCTGGATGACTAAGCTAAGCGACCCTAGTGGCCGACACAAACACCGGGCCCATCTAGGAGTGGCACTGCAGTGTCACGCATGATGTCCCTTCCAAAAAACCCTCCCCAAACAGCACATGACGCAAAGAAAAAAAGAGGCGCAATGAGGTAGCTGTGTGAGTAAGATAAGCGACCCTAGTGGCCGACACAAACACCGGGCCCATCTAGGAGTGGCACTGCAGTGTCACGCATGATGTCCCTTCCAAAAAACCCTCCCCAAACAGCACATGACGCAAAGAAAAATTAAAGAAAAAAGAGGTGCAAGATGGAATTGTCCTTGGGCCCTCCCACCCACCCTTATGTTGTATAAACTAACCAACCCATCATTTCAGTGACAGGGTCTGCCACACGACTGTGACTGAAATGACCGGTTGGTTTGGACCCCCACCAAAAAAGAAGCAATTAATCTCTCCTTGCACAAACTGGCTCTACAGAGGCAAGATGTCCACCTCATCATCATCCTCCGATATATCACCGTGTACATCCCCCTCCTCACAGATTATCAATTCGTCCCCACTGGAATCCACCATCTCAGCTCCCTGTGTACTTTGTGGAGGCAATTGCTGCTGGTCAATGTCTCCACGGAGGAATTGATTATAATTCATTTTAATGAACATCATCTTCTCCACATTTTCTGGATGTAACCTCGTACGCCGATTGCTGACAAGGTGAGCGGCGGCACTAAACACTCTTTCGGAGTACACACTTGTGGGAGGGCAACTTAGGTAGAATAAAGCCAGTTTGTGCAAGGGCCTCCAAATTGCCTCTTTTTCCTGCCAGTATAAGTACGGACTGTGTGACGTGCCTACTTGTATGCGGTCACTCATATAATCCTCCACCATTCTTTCAATGGTGAGAGAATCATATGCAGTGACAGTAGACGACATGTCCGTAATCGTTGTCCGGTCCTTCAGTCTGGACCAGATGTCAGCATCAGCAGTCGCTCCAGACTGCCCTGCATCACCGCCAGCGGGTGGGCTCGGAATTCTGAGCCTTTTCCTCGCACCCCCAGTTGCGGGAGAATGTGAAGGAGGAGATGTTGACAGGTCGCGTTCCGCTTGACTTGACAATTTTCTCACCAGCAGGTCTTTCAACCCCAGCAGACTTGTGTCTGCCGGAAAGAGAGATCCAAGGTAGGCTTTAAATCTAGGATCGAGCACGGTGGCCAAAATGTAGTGCTCTGATTTCAACAGATTGACCACCCGTGAATCCTTGTTAAGCGAATTAAGGGCTCCATCCACAAGTCCCACATGCCTAGCGGAATCGCTCCGTGTTAGCTCCTCCTTCAATGTCTCCAGCTTCTTCTGCAAAAGCCTGATGAGGGGAATGACCTGACTCAGGCTGGCAGTGTCTGAACTGACTTCACGTGTGGCAAGTTCAAAGGGCATCAGAACCTTGCACAATGTTGAAATCATTCTCCACTGCACTTGAGACAGGTGCATTCCACCTCCTATATCGTGCTCAATTGTATAGGCTTGAATGGCCTTTTGCTGCTCCTCCAACCTCTGAAGCATATAGAGGGTTGAATTCCACCTCGTTACCACTTCTTGCTTCAGATGATGGCAGGGCAGGTTCAGTAGTTTTTGGTGGTGCTCCAGTCTTCTGTACGTGGTGCCTGTACGCCGAAAGTGTCCCGCAATTCTTCTGGCCACCGACAGCATCTCTTGCACGCCCCTGTCGTTTTTTTAAAAATTCTGCACCACCAAATTCAAGGTATGTGCAAAACATGGGACGTGCTGGAATTTGCCCATATTTAATGCACACACAATATTGCTGGCGTTGTCCGATGCCACAAATCCACAGGAGAGTCCAATTGGGGTAAGCCATTCCGCGATGATCTTCCTCAGTTGCCGTAAGAGGTTTTCAGCTGTGTGCGTATTCTGGAAAGCGGTGATACAAAGCGTAGCCTGCCTAGGAAAGAGTTGGCGTTTGCGAGATGCTGCTACTGGTGCCGCCGCTGCTGTTCTTGCGGCGGGAGTCCATACATCTACCCAGTGGGCGGTCACAGTCATATAGTCCTGACCCTGCCCTGCTCCACTTGTCCACATGTCCGTGGTTAAGTGGACATTGGGTACAACTGCATTTTTTAGGACACTGGTGAGTCTTTTTCTGACGTCCGTGTACATTCTCGGTATCGCCTGCCTAGAGAAGTGGAACCTAGATGGTATTTGGTAACGGGGGCACACTGCCTCAATAAATTGTCTAGTTCCCTGTGAACTAACGGCGGATACCGGACGCACGTCTAACACCAACATAGTTGTCAAGGCCTCAGTTATCCGCTTTGCAGCAGGATGACTGCTGTGATATTTCATCTTCCTCGCAAAGGACTGTTGGACAGTCAATTGCTTACTGGAAGTAGTACAAGTGGGCTTACGACTTCCCCTCTGGGATGACCATCGACTCCCAGCAGCAACAACAGCAGCGCCAGCAGCAGTAGGCGTTACACGCAAGGATGCATCGGAGGAATCCCAGGCAGGAGAGGACTCGTCAGAATTGCCAGTGACATGGCCTGCAGGACTATTGGCATTCCTGGGGAAGGAGGAAATTGACACTGAGGGAGTTGGTGGGGTGGTTTGCGTGAGCTTGGTTACAAGAGGAAGGGATTTACTGGTCAGTGGACTGCTTCCGCTGTCGGCCAAAGTTTTTGAACTTGTCACTGACTTATTATGAATACGCTGCAGGTGACGTATAAGGGAGGATGTTCCGAGGTGGTTAACGTCCTTACCCCTACTTATTACAGCTTGACAAAGGCAACACACGGCTTGACACCTGTTGTCCGCTTTTCTGTTGAAATACCTCCACACTGAAGAGCTGATTTTTTTGGTATTTTCACCAGGCATGTCAACGGCCATATTCCTCCCACGGACAACAGGTGTCTCCCCGGGTGCCTGACTTAAACAAACCACCTCACCATCAGAATCCTCCTGGTCAATTTCCTCCCCAGCGCCAGCAACACCCATATCCTCCTCATCCTGGTGTACTTCAACACTGACATCTTCAA